>NW_020271579.1:126864-776056 GCF_002803265.2 Melanaphis sacchari | reverse complement strand
TAAAAATAAATTGTCTTATTAATGAAGTATTATGTATAATATTATATTATAATTATTAATAAGATAATATTATATATTATATTATAACTATTAATAAGTATAATATTAACCTTTATTATATTATAACTATTAATAGATAATATTATATATTATATTATAACTATTAATAAGAATGATAGCTAATTATTCAAACTAAAAGCCTACAAAATAATTGACAGTAATAAAGCGTTTGGATCAGAAGTCACTTAAAATCATATTAAGTTAGAGTTCTCTCGTATTTTGTAGTGACTATATTCATTATCTGAACATTTGAAACTGCATTCTTGTATTACCCTTTGGTGTTATTTTTTCATAAAATTAAAAAAAAAAAAACTATTGATTTTACTATTAATGACACGAATTGATTTTAGCTGTAATTCAGAAAATTCTAATTTACAATCACTGATTATTACCTAGTATACAAGTATATTTTATAGCGTATAGATATTATCGTTTAATAAAATTAGTATGTCCTTAATTTAAGCAACATATTCTTTTTTTATTTATTGAGCAGCTGTAAATCAATTATAAATTCATTAATTATTATGATTTGATAAAGGAATGACTTTATAAATATTATTAAAAATGTTTTCACTAAATATTACAGTATTTTTATTTCAGGTTAAATAGTGCCAATGAAAAATCTACATTCATATACTCGTAAGAATATTTTAACTCGAAACAAATAAAATATCTACTTGAATGTATAATAACCATAACAGCCATTTAGTTATAAACGATTATTTAAATTATAAGTCATTAAAGTCTCAACGACTAAGTATATGAATAAAATAAAAGATAAGATAGATAATGAAATAAAAAATATAACTTTTTACGGTGCTTGTAGGTAAAATATTAAGCAAAAAGTGTTTAGATTGCTTACCGTTAAATTTAGCTATGTTTAAATATTATAATAATATAATTTTGTCGAATAAAAATAAACTGTTATTATTATTTCGTTCCAGTAATTTCTATGAGAAACTCCGCTCCGTTAAATACATTTCAAAGTTTGCAATTCCTTATTCGAGACATATTTAAGCCGCTCGTGAATTTTGTAAATATCCGTTTTCGGCATAAACTTAACGGCGTATCGTTTATACGCAGACAATGCTATCCCCGCTGTTAAATACACTCACAAAGAAAAAAAAAAAGAAATAATAATAAGTAATTTAAAAATAATAATAATGATAAAAACAATAAAAAATAATAATAAGAAGAAGATGAAAAAGAAACGATCGACATTAAAAATGCAAATAATAATAATAATATCATACCCAAAAACGAGTACCTGTACACCGGAATGAAGCACTCGTTTAAAGTACGTCATCGTTTTATTATGTATACATATAAATGTTTCGACCCCGTGAACGAGTATGTGGTGAATTTAAATGCGTTTTACGCAAATGTGTTCATTAACCGTACGGCAAAAAAAGAAAAATAAAAAAAAGAAAAACGATCGTTCTGCGCAGGTAATAATTGTTTACAGTTATCGTAACCGTCGTACGACATTACCGCACACATAGGTACACCGCAATTCCGGTGTCACGGTACAGGGTCATACGTTTTAATAAAATGGGCTGTATCACATCACGTCGGAGTTAACTATCGATTTTCGGTACACACGCGGCTGCGGGGGTACCTATCTCTGTTATCTGCGCGTACCCGCCCCTTAAAATATATACGAGGATTAGCCGACGGACGTAGACCGCGGCTTTCGAACACAATATTATTACGAACGGGGGCGATCGGCGTAACGGCGATACCGCGAGTAGCGTAGTATTACCGGTGACGTAACGACGGAGAAGACTTGCGGTACCGGGAGGAGGAGGGGGAGGGGCTGAGGCTTTGCGCGGAGTTTTCGGAAAATTTTAAAACGCTTTCGGAGTAGTTGTGTAAGCGTTTCACGTAAAACGTAAGCATGTATTAAAATCGTAATTCGTGTACGGAGGTCGGTGCAAAAGACTTAAATATATTTTCATACCCGCGCGCGCGCGGTATTAGCATGAAATACTTACGAGGGATCTTATAGTTATGCCTCTCGTTTATAACAAATTATCAGCCCCTTCCCCCGCACCTCCCTATCGCGAAAAAGCGAAATCCCGATCGCGTCGTCGGTGTACCGATATATTTTTTTTTCTTTTATAATTTATAATAATATCCAGACATTACGTTCGATTCGATAGTAATAATTATTATTCTGGTATCTCGGCGACTCCGGCACGGAATGCATTCGGTACGAATCATTATATAGTATATTGGATTATTACATCCACCCCCGGCGTCATTACTGTGGAATTTCCTAGGAATTCTGGGTTGGTTCATTATTATTATTATTATTATTATTATTATTATTATTGATACGGCGTCGTCGTACAATATAGGGGATGACGACGATGTCGTCGTACCGTAACCGCTCGTACGCCGCCGTCGTGGTGTAGGTAACGTATAATATGGCACCACCGAATACGATATTATGCGCGTCTAGACGTCGATGTTCTTATCTGGCGGAGGGTAAAAGTGATATTATGTTGGAGACGTAAAGAAAAAATAATCACGATGACATTAATAGTAGGCGCGCACACACAGAAATTATACGATAATATCACGTAATATATTATTGTTGCTATAATCGGGTCTCCGAGACGCCATCGCCATTCGGCCCGTCCGCGACGAGATACGAGATAACGCAACCCCCCACGGTAAACCGAATCGCCGAACGTATTTATAAAAGGCCAAACAAGTCTGTTCCGCACACCTAGTGATTTGCCGGACATCCACCATGAAACACTATTATTGGGCATCGTCGTTGTTGCTCTTCGCCGTCGTCCAGTACTCGGCCGTCGCGTTCAAGATACCAGGTAGGTACCCATTACGTTATTCGATAACCGTCGTCATAATACCTTAAGTCTTAATAGTAAATTAAACCTCAAACCGCAAATAATATTTGTATATTGAAATATCGTTATAGCGGTAGTGTTTGTCGCATAAAATTGTTTAATATTCTCTTGTATAGTTTAAAATCTTTAAAACTAATATTATATTAATGAAATTCGTCAATACGATAATATGGAAATTAACTGTCGAACACGACTATAGTGCGGTTCTAACAACTAAGTTAAAATAAGATTAGTGATTTTTGATTGAATTTAATAAAATTTTAAAACGTCTCTTAATACTAATAATACCTATGTGACAAGAAGAAAGCAAGATTATTGATTTAATTCATTTTTAAATATTATAAAAATATTGATTTACCAAATAATACATTTGTCAGATACAAACGATAAAATATCATTAGCATACAAGACACTTTTTAATTTATAAAACTGTATGTCAATTAATATAAATCAATACCTATAGTAACTGATTCGAAATTAAATTTTTGGTGTGCACAAAATAATCACTAGCGAAAAAGTTTCATACAATTTTAATACCAAAATTAATTTTTTTTAATGACAGTTTAATTAACTTTTTAACGACTTTCTTTCGGAAAATTAATTTTTAGTTGCATCACAATGGCTCAAAAAACAAAAAAAAAAAACTTTACACAGAGCTGAGAGGGTTTGAACCGAAATTCCAGTTTGTGTGAAATATTAATTTATTATTATACGCCATTCGGGCTTATTCTTTTATAATTTAATCGAGTTCCGATGAAAATAACTGTTGACAAATGTTATTATAGTTATAAGTCAACAGAAGCCTTATGTATTATTAAAGTTCAACTTTGAATACAATTAGTTTTTTTTTTTTAAATAATATAACATAATAAACATCGTTTATTGGAGTATGAAATTAAATAACAAAATAACAAGTTATATTGTCATATAATTATTAAACATTTCTTCCTGACTATGTTGATGTTTTTTTTTAATATTTATATACATGAATCGACATTTTAATGAGTAGCTTAAATGTTGTTAAATACCAGGAACTATAATAGTATATAATATATCACAATGATAGGTTAATAATACAGTATATAGATAGAGATGTAAGTTATTATTATACATTGGTATAGAACTGTATTATACAAGATATTAAACACATAGTATACAATTATTTTATACAGACGGCATAAAAAAAAAAAAAAATAAGACGTTATTTTTGTTTATTATTTTCATAAATAATATATTTTTATTGTTTGCTATTATCATTTATAATTACAATATGTTTATTTCGCATTCATTTGTTATAAATGACTTAAATCAATTGTACTACTATAGTTTTGTAAATATAAGTACAATGAGATAGTATATAAGTATTAATTATGGTTTTCGATTTATTTATATTAAAAATTCAATATAAAAACAGATACCTTTGTTTATTTAAACTTTTTAAAGATAAAATAATTTTTTTCACTTCATTTTTGATATTAAATTTAAGAAGTACTTAGTACTTACAAGAAGTAAAAAATGTGAAACCAAAAAGTTAGTAGACAAATGTATTTATTAAATGTAACTATATAAGGTACAATAAGGTAACTAAAATCCTAATTTACTTTGAAATTTACTAAGAAAATGTATTTGATATTTTAAGAATATAATTTACTATGAAATATGAACTGTAATTAAAATATTTTAAATTTAAATCATTTCTAGCCACTAGATATATTAATATATGATAAAAGTATATCATAATTATTGGTAATATGACTAAATATTAATTTGGTAAATTTGATCTAAAATAATACTCGTATTATGTATTTTTTTTTAATGTTTTCTTACCTTAAGCCATTTTTTAATTAATTAATTTTAAAATGATTCATATTTCATCATTAATAATGGTTTTATAATCTGTAGTAAATTTCCAATAATTTAAGATACCATAAGGTTCTATACAGTAGGTATAATACTGGTATTTTAACATATCTATGTATAAAGACTTCATTAATTAAATAAATGCTTATTAATTTGTTAAAATAGTATAATTCATAAAAATGAATTGTATTATGATAAAATTAATAATTTTCGATTAAATATTATTTTTTATTATGCAAAACCATTATAGAGATCTAAAATAGTATATCTAATACTATATCGCTTGAAAATAGCGCATTAGAATTTCTTTTAGATACATCAACATTTTATTAAAAATCACCATTAAATAACGTTGTCAATTTATGATACAGATTTTTTTTTTATTATCAAACAGTGTAAGCAAACATTTTAATTCTTTTTGTATATAATTTTAATTAAACTTAATGATTATAAACAATTAAGTTACACTTATTTAAATTAATTTATTTTATTATTAATGTCATGTCTGTTTATACAATAACATACAAAAATAACAGTGTGTATAAAATTGGATAATGGACGGCGGTACATAAATTTTAGTTTAATAAACTTAAAAACTACTGAATTAATTTTTACGTGGTTTTTTGCAAAACAATCTTTGTTTTTGGGAAAAGGTTTATAACCATTGAAATCCTTCAACATCCCTCATAAAAAGAAAAAACAGCTTTTAGATATTAAAGAGAAATTGAACATATATTTATTATTTATTTACTCGCGTCATCTAAAATTTAATGTTAACGTTAGACAACCTAATTTAAGATACATACATTTTTTATGGGTACCGAAGTGAACGGGAACAGTTATTTAATAACATATTATAAAACCGTATTCAGTACAATACACAAAATATGAAACGTTGAATGATGTTTTAATCATATTGTCAACTTAAATCACTGAATGATGGTATTCGTATCAAGCGCATTTTAATATTTTGTTTTTAAAACCACAGATAATTGTGTATCGTTAAAAAGCAAGGTTGAAGGTAATAAAAGATATTATTTATGTAAGGAAACGTCAAACTGTATCATTTGGTCATGTGCTTTGTGACTTGATAACTCAACGTGACGTTATTCTGTTCGGTGAAGCTTGAAATTTAGTAGGCAAGTCGAATAAAAAAAAAAAAATTCATCTGGTGTAAAATACTAAAATATACCAGACATGAACTATTTTAAACCGTGTACATGTTTACCCTTAACAAGTATTTTTACGTTGAACATTTCCTTACTTCTAAGTGAAAAGCTTTTGTTCTCGCAATATTTTTACTAGACTTACAATAATACTTCTCGATTTCAACAATTTTATTATTTGATAAATAGGCCGCTGGCACATTTCTGACTGTTCTTTTTAAGCGTAATGTTATTGATGTTACGTCATTCGAAAAATAAAATTTTATGTATTGCTACTACACGTACATGGATCTTTTTTTCACTAATTACATTTGACTTGCGTATTTCAAGTTACAAACAAATTTCGTTTCTCTCAATATCAAAACAATGATCCCATAATATTGTTGTTGTTTATTATATCTTCGCTCATTTCAAATTGTTCGCGTTTTCTACACTGTTATAATTCGCATTCAAAATAGGAGCTCCCGCGAGGGATCTCTAGGCTCACAAAAACCAATAATATTTTTTGATTGTAGAGAGTCCCCATTGACTTCATAAAACGAAATCGACATTATGATTGGTTATAGTTTTAGATCGGTGTATTTTATATTTGGGCAAAGCTACCAGAAATCGCTATATTAATAATCTGTGCACTTGATTCGAATATAACAGATTTTAAGACTATTTATCTCGCCACGGACAACGCTGTGTGAGAGATCAGCTAGTATGTCACAAATTATCGTTCGTAAATGATTAAAAATAATAATTTATAAATAATCTTAGTGTAGCGGGTGGCGCCACTTCAACGTCTTATCGCGATGTTTTACGATACGTTCTCACATTAAACTTGAGGCCTAGACGTAAAACCATGAACTATCAAGATGACGTCCGATGAGAACTATAATAATTGTATTTCTATTACCGCATTTATTCCGTAAATCGGTAACGACAGTCAGCCGATACCGTGAACCTAATGTAGGAAGATCGAAAACACAAATGCAAACGACACAAACACACAGTATCAAAAGAGTTTCATACGTCGTATACGACTAGCATACGTAATTCGATGTCATTCGTCCTCCTCTCCTCCCCCTCCCTCAAAAACAAAAGCTCGGTGAACTCGTTCGGGTTGAAAATCGTCCGCGTGCCGGATCGGCTCGCGTCTGAAAGTTCACCCGTCCGATTTCCTTCACGCAAAAACGTTACCAAACCTAACCAATTTTCTCTCTGCATTTTTTCCAGGATTATCGTCGAGCTCCTCCAACCGTTCGCCACCACCGACGGCCGGTAACAGGGCGACCGCGGCCAATGTCGGCGGCCACAGGGGACCGGAATCCGAATACATGGGACCGGTGTTTATAATCAGAGAACTGGACAAGGAGAAGGGCGAGTACGACGCGTTCGTGACGACCGGTGGCATACAGGAAGTGCGTCCGCCGCCGATGAGCGATCGTTCGCTTCCACCACAGCACGGCGGCAATCATCAGACCGCGGGTAACAGGGACGACGAGGACGCCGAGCATTTTGGTGTTCTGGTCACACCGGAAACGGTCAAGCGGCTGAACGGAGACGAGAAGCTGAGGGCGTCGTCCATCAACGTGACCATGGCCGTGCTCCTGTCGGCTGCCTCGTCGCGGATGCCCTGGCTCCTAGTCCTGCACCGCAAACACTATCCGCACCTGTTCGAGTACCAGCAACAGCAGCCCTCCCAGCCACACCAGTACCAGGTGCAACACCCACCTCACCAGCAACAGCAATACCAGCAACAGCAATACCTTCAACCGGCGCAGTCAGACACTGTGCAGACGGACGGCGTCCCGGGACTGCAGAACCCGCAGATCCCGCAGCGCCGCCGGTACCAGGCGGACAGACAGCGCCGGTCCGTCCTGCAGTACGACGACGCCCGCACGCTGATGGCGTACGAGAACCAGCTGCTATCCACCATGTGCTACAACTTCGTCCGGGACTACTACTCGGCCGAACAGCCGCCATCGAGGCGACTACCGATCGCTCTGGCCGACGTCGCCGATTACGGCGACGACAGGCGGCAACCACCAGAACCGGAACATTACGGCCGGTATCGGCAGGACGTCTTCTTGGACGCCGACGCTTACGCAGCCGCGGCAACCGCGGGCCCTTCCAATCGCATCCAGAAGTCGTCGCAGCCGCCTCTTCCTCAGCCGGTGTCGTCATCCATGACCGCGGACCGGCCGGGAGAGGAGCAGCAGTCCGCCGACGGATTGGTCGACGGCATGACGATCCCAAAACGCGTCTCATCCTAGACTCGAACCGTCAACCACGGCGAGGTGGCAGCGTCGCGTTTTTATTTTACGATTTTCTGTTTTTCCTCGTTGCCAGTAGCTTAGTACACAGTTTCTCGCCGGAAATCGCACCCGTGCGTTTCCCCAGCGCCGACCCCCCCTGCGCATATTATTATCATCAGCTGTTATTCGCTTATTTTTTTCTATTCCATTTATCACGTCACCACCGATAACATATTATTAAGGCGTATAATATTATATTTTGTCGTGTCTCGTCGTCGAAAATGTTCATTACGATATACCTATAATATTATTATAATAATTATTATTGTATAACGCGCGATTATAATACTATTAATATGACTAATATATATATATATACATGCTATACGTAAATTAAACTTTCTATATATAATACTATGTACATTGATATGATGTTTTTGATTGTTAACCCACTGTTTCATAACATGAACCAAAGTCGATGATTTAAAAAAAAAAAAAACTAGAATTATAAGTTTTGTGAATACGAATTGTCAATGATCACTAAATATTGATATTATTTATAGCTGCCGTTCAGTTCATTAAATTATGAAAAATTGAGTGTCCTGAATGGCAAACTGCAAACAGGAAACTCGTCATGGATTTTAACAATTTATAACTAAACACGTTACAAACACTCTGAGTACATATATATATATATATATATGACAATTATTATAAAGTTGTTTAAGTACCTATCCAAATTTCCATACAAAGCGTTTGTCATAGTGAAATTCTAAAATCAGGCTTGTGTCATACAGATATTATACATATGTTGTAATTAAAATCATATTGATTGTTACTATAATATAATAATATATTTTATTTTTTTATTAATTAATAATTATTATAATCAATATCAGTATATAAATATATTATATCAATACCACGAAACTATTATTTTATAGTTTGCTTTTATTTGAATTGAATTATATCATGAGTTTTGATTTTTGTAGGTAGGTATATTGAACGTTTAAAGTAAGTATACTATAAGTGTTAAATTTTTTTATTTTTTTTGGTGGTACATAAATGAGTTATTTGCTGTTTAATAATAAATATAGAAAATTATGTTCCATTATTTAATATATGTTATTTTTTAATTTATTTGAAATAAAATATGAATTATTTATGTTTATTTATCTTAGACATATTACAATATTTTATAATTTATAAATCATACTTTGAATAAAATTGAATAATCTTTTCTAAAAATTAAATAAAAAATTTTAATTTTAAAGTCCAAAGTTAAATGGGATTGATCCAAGATACAAAGTTTTCTTTATATTTAAAATACACAACCAAAACGAGTAAATTAAAATGCAATAAAATTAGGTATATATATTGTAAATTATATGTATTAGCTAATTTATTTGTTGGATGAACATTTATTTAAGTTGACATCAATGTATCAATATTCTACTTCTTATTTTAAATAAAACTACAGATTACATAAAAATAGGTCATATAAAAACTACAATAAATTGTGGCATTAAGATATATAGTTTCCATAATTACTTCAAGTTTCGATCGCAAAGTTCAAGACCAGCAGTAAAAGGGTTTCTTAAATTATACAAGCTGAAACATTTAAATCAGTAATAACTTTATTAATATTTATATTTTTTTTTTCATATTCACGTTTTTTATATTCATCTGGTTTGGCATATAATTATAATTTGTAACTAATAACTTATTGAATTAATTTAATTAAATTTTATGGCGAATACAGCTGTTTTCAATTTTAAGAAATATTTGTATCCTATAAATTATAATAACTCTAAAATTAAATGCTTTTTACAGTATTGTTCTTGACTATTTGAGTTAACTTCTAGAGCAGTTATCTTTAGTTTTTTGATTTGAAGTTTTCTATTTTTTTTTTTTTTTTACAGATTAAAATATTAGTATTACTTAACATTTAATTTTTATCGAGCATATATTTATTTAATTTAAAAAAAATGTATGTATATTTTCCTTGAAAATAAAAAAATATTTAAAATATATTCGCCAGAACAAAAAAAAAAACTTTTTTTTGTAGATTTAATTCATCATAAATTACAGTAGGTACAAGTAATAGTAACAATAATACAACTACATCACATTATAATATGAAGAATATTCGTTTCCATTATTATAGCTATTTAATACATCCCAAAATGTTAGGTTATATTACGCAATATTTTGTCATAACAATTTTTTTATTAATTAATGATTTGAAATTATATCCACATTAAAAAAAAATATTAAAAAATATTACATATTTTATTGTATACTATGCAAATAGTTCGAATTTCGCCATATTTTATATTATTAGAATTAAAGCGATTATGAAATAATGTTTTAAAAACATTATCATCTTTATAAATGTGTAAGTTTAACTAATAATCTAAATATATTAAAAATAACTATAAACAAAAAGGCCACATAACTTATTTCAAATAATATATTGACCTAAATGACATCAATATTAAAAATATATCAAATCAATTAATCGTTTCCACGATAAGTCAAAAACTTTAATAATCAACTATATTATGTACTAACCTAATATTAAACTATAATAAATATATTAAATTAATAACTAATTTTAATAGAATGAAAAATAATTAGGTAATCAAGTCAAAACTGTGTAAGAACATACCACGAGTATCATATTATTATAAATAATATAATGTTTTTGTAACAACTAAAGCTAATAATGTATGTATTAAGTGTGTAACTATACATAAAATAGAATAAAAAATAAAGAGAAACTAGAAATAGTAGCATGTATTTATAGAATGAGATGCTTTTCTCTCCGATGGCTATTTTCTACCATTATGTGTTCCAAAAAAATATATATTCATAAACAAATATTTTTTTATAATACGAAAAAACACACTGTATAGTAATTATCAAACAAATTTTCACATTGATTTTAAAGTTACTATAATAATTATAGCAGCTAATAGCTCAAACCCAACTAATCAATCAACCACATAAGGGTGATAATACGATCTTCCAGATGAAAATAATACCGATCGGACGGCTATAAAAGTAAGTAAAGTAAACACTACGAGATACCCATGCATTTATGATACTCTTTAAGTTTTAATAGGATTAAACTATAAATTAGTATCAGTATGACAGTAATATTTCTTATTGAGCAATAATTATAAGTAAGAATTAACTTTAAGTATTAGAAAATATCACTCATAATAACATCAGATAAAATCATTTATGATGTATGTCTCAACAATAAAAAATTATATTCTGCATCAAACTTTTTAAATCGCAAATATCTATTGCTATTTATAAAATATATAATTTTGTTTATTACCACATATATTTTAGTAATATATGTTTATATTAAATTTCATTTTAGAGAAGCATTTTATCTCTAGGGTGATATATAATTTTAACAACGTATTTTGCATTTATGATGTTAACAAATAATTGTAATTTAAGAAAATTTGAATGGCGAAGCAATGGCGTATTTACAGTGGGGGGGGGATCCAAAGGATAAATCTCCCCATAGGCTGTATATACACAAATAATTATAGTTATCATATTACTTAAAAAGTTATTATTATTACTTTTTTTTTTTTAATCAATAATTGATTAAATTTGCAAGAATTAAAATATTATAATATATTGTACAGTATTCTCATAGGTATCTTTATTTATAAAGTCACATCTTCCCCCATGCAAAAAACCTAAATACGCCACTATGGTGAAGGGATTCACTGGACTATATTCATATTATTCACCATTCTCAAATAAAAATCCTAATTGTTCAACTGACTACAAAAGCACTAACAGTAAAATAAAAATCGAAAATATATTCTACTTTCGATGACGACAAAGAGCTATCAGATATTTAAAATAATTTATTATATGCAAGATAAAAAATATATGTATGTATGTGTAAGGGTGTAAGGTTCTAATACGCGTTGAAGTGGAAGTAAGTTTATATAGTATCATGTACGGTATAGGTAGCTATGTAATACACATCATGTATATTGTATATTTATATATATTTTATTCCCTTGTTGACAGTTATTACTCTCTCGTATCTATCACCAAAAGTACCTTACCTTATTTTAGAGATATTTTGTTTAGCACTCATACAGCGTTCCAAATATAATACATGACTTTTGAAATAAAGTTTATACATTTATAAAAAACCACCCAATTCAAAATACCATTAATCTTGGTCGTCTATTCTTGTTGTTGCCCATAAAACATGGATAATGCATAATATTTTCTTACGTATTTATCGATACAAAAAAATACTAATAAAAATATCCAGCATAAAATTTGGTTCCGCCTCTACTGATTTAAAAATGTTACTTACCCGTTGAATAGTCGTAGTTGTTCTGTTAATAATTATAAGAAAGGTGTTATAACAATAGTTATTTTAGTACGAGCATCGTATTGATAAATTGAACCGAAATTATTTAACAAGCATTACCATCCTTCATCCCAAATACACCACTTTATTCACTATAACACAGAGAATAGCGATTATCATTTAAAAATAGTAAAGTAAACTGATATAACTTAAAAATGTAGAGTATAAATAGCATAGATATGAAAATATGAAAATTAAGAAAACACATAAATATAACATCACTCCCAAAGGAATTCTCACATTCCTAATTAATTATCATATTTTATTCCTATACGCAATATTTCGACCCTCCCCACACTTGTGATTTTTTGTTTAAATGTTTATTATTTATATTTTACTATACATTTTATACACACTATCAATTAACAAAAACGTAAATGGTACTAACGAAATAATATTACGTCCTTCATAAACACATGTCGGTATTGTCAATCTGAGTTCCAACATTTGATAGATAAAGTTTTTTAGTGAATATAAAACTAATTTTAAATAAAAATCTATTTTATGATTTGAATTACAAAAAATTAACTTTATACACAATTTAAATTTTAATATTTCTACACATACTAAATAATATTACAAATTAATATATTATGCATTATTTTTTTTTTTACGTACACCATTTTAAAAATATATTATAATTTTCAGTCATCTATAACGTTAATTTATGAATTTGTATTGACATACATAAAGTTATAATATGTATCTAATGTATGTGTTATTGTTTACGTTTAAATTTATAGATTATAATAATATATTTTTTATTATATGTATTTAGACTTTGATATATTTAATTGGGTCCTTTTAATACATTATTTATGTAATTATATTTAAATGGAGAGATTATAATAATATTTAATTTTAATTGGTATTATAGAGTATAACTATTATTATTGTTAAAGTGAATATTTTAATAATTGATTTATTGTATATGCATCAAAATTGCATATACAAAACGCCGTGTTACAGACACACTTAAAAAATACATAATAATATAACATTACTTAATATAATACTTAAATCGTTTATAAAAACTTTTTACAAAATAAAATCGTAATCATAATAAAACATTTTTTAGCTGGTCATCTGCTTTTAGTTTCAGTTTTTGATCACAGTAGTATTAGTTTTACATTAAAGTATGTGTTGTTTTCATTTTGTGTCTGACGTACTAACATTAGAAGCAATAAAAAAGCTTCAATTTTCAACTTTGAAATTGATTTCTGGTAGCATATTAGATTTAGTTGGTAATTTGAAGGGTGAAATATCAGAAGATTTTTTAAAATAAAAAGGAAAAACAAAAGTATAAGTGAGAAAATGGGAGTACTAAATTTAAATCAAACTTTTTGTAACATTTTTTTTTCTATTATAATACAAAAATAAATAAAAATAGTGTGTTGAAACTATAACCTAATATTTGAATTAAAATTTTCCAGGTATATTATTACTTTATAAATATTTTGGCTCATTTTGACCTATATTTTGAATAAGCAGATATAATTGCTATATCTGAAATAAAGAGATTAAAAATATATACAAAATTTTTGCAATGAAGTTTGAATATCAAAATCTTACAAAATTAGTTAATTTAACGATTTTAGTTATTTTGTAGTAATTTAAACAATATTAATTGTAAGGATTTTAAGAAATTGAATCTTTACTTCATATGAATATAATATCATATTATGTGCATAAAAAAATTTTCAAAGCATTTTTAGTTATTTTTAGAATTTATTAATTTATTTAAAAATTATTTTTAATATACTTACAATGATGTATCATTAAATTAAAACGAAGTATTCATCACATTGACTTAATAAAGAGGTAGCTGAAACCTACACTTAAAATCTACTATTTCTACAGTAATGATTCTAATTTTTAAATTTATTGTTCTAATAATAACTAAACATTAGTTCATACTATAATAAACACTAAATTACAATATTTTCATATTATTTATTGTTTTTTTTTTTCACTTATTCATTTTATTTTGATTACGCGCAAAATAACTTAAAAAGGCCCTCAAAAAGTTTTCAATAGCCTAAATAGACATTTCGACTTTTAGAGTAACTGAAAATAAAATAAATGTATTCACTAGTTGCAGCGTTGAATCTTTAATACGATTTAATTATTATTTATAAGACAAAGTAAAGTTAATTATACAATTCACTATAATAAAATTATAAATAACTTATATTTTAATCAACATTTAATTTTTATAGTAGATGTTTTACATAATACATTTTTAAATACATTATAATCAATTTGATAGACGTGAATAATTTTTTATTAATATACTTCGTAAAAATTTGATCCAAAAACACCAACAATTTTTAATAATGATAATATAATACGTATGACTATCAACAATTTGACTAAACTAGTTAAATAGCTAAAGCATAAATTTAATAAAGTGTTTTATTTTTTTTACTTTTTTACTACCTACTTAGTTAATTAATATTACTCAAATTAATTATTTATCTTGTTTATATACTCCAAGTATACTACGATTTTGAATACAAATAAATAAATAAATAAATAATGTAATTAAATAAACTATTTTTAGCATGCAATTAAAAATAATTATATAGAGTATATTTTTAACAAAGTATTTTTCATTGTTTAAACAATTTTAAAAATGGTACAATCACTATAATATCTGATTCAAGGCAGTAATTAAAAAAAAAAGTACATAAATTAAACCTTTCATTTTTAACTGAGTTAATTATATATTTCTTTATACTAGCTTTAGACTCGAACAGATCAATTTATTTCTTATTAACTACCTATTTATTTCCTTAAAGCGTAACATTCTTAACGTTCACTAAATTTGAGAGATCAACATTTATTTTATTGATCAACTTTGTTGATTTAAACTAGTGAAAAATTTTCCAAACACGCACTAACCTAACCTTGCCATGTTTTTTATATAAAAACATAAATATATTATATTTCTCTACTACAGATTTTGCTTAAATATAAATTTTTACATGTTACTTTAGGGAACTTAATGAAAATAATTAATTAAACTTGACTAATAATAAATATTATACATTTCTGAGAAACATAAAATAAATTTATAATCTTCACTAATTTACTAAAATAAAAATATTGTTTTTTAATTTAAACTTTAAAAAAAATAATCAGTCAACCTTCTCCACCATTTATAAACTCTCTTATATTCTGATATTTAATTATTATTTTAATTATTTTCAATATTTTCCAGTATATCTACATCGATGTGTTTATATAAGTATTGAACATTCGGTATAATTAGACTTTAACTTTTAAGATCTGCTCTGAATACATATGTTTACCTCTTAAAATGTACCATAATTTATTTATTATACAAGAATAATATTATAAAATGTAACAATTGACATTGTACGAAATAATATTAAACAAACCGTTTGGACACAAAATACCAAGATTTATGTTCAATTTATATTTAATTATTAACCATGGAATGATTTCGCGAAAAGTCTTTGTAATAAAAGAAATTAAAAATCTACTCTGCTTTGTATTAGATTTTGAGTGTACCTTGTTATTGAGTAGGTCACAAGTAATAACAGTGTTAAATTTAAATTCAAATTATAAATCATTGCATACAAAAAACGATTCCGAGTGGAAAAAGTCTGTCGCCCTATATAACTAAATATATTAGCATAGCTGTTAATAATTTATTTTGCCGTAAGTTTGAATTAATAATTGCTAAAAAAAAAAAAATACATTTATTATTAAACATTATACCTCATATAGCATCTATATAATATTGTTCATAGAATAAACAGGCAATAGCTTAAAATTAATTTAAATATTATATTTCAAATTATATTGTGTATAATAAAAATATTTAATAATAAACCTAAGAGTTCCAAGTCTCCGCAAAAAATACAATTATATTACAATAAAAATATAACTAAACTCGTTACTTTTCGTTTAAAAATTCATTTTCATCAACATTTTAATTTCGGATATAATAATAATTGTGCACACGAAAGCAGGTTATTTTTGGTTTATACTTCAGTACAAAGAACTGCATACTATAAGTCTTGTATTATTTTTTTGAAGCTTGAAGTTTCAGTTAAAATCAATTTTTTTTATACATCTTCAAAATAAATCACGAATGTATTGCGAATTTCACGCATTCAATCGAGGTTTGAACTTCGATTGTTCATAACAAATGTGCGTGGCTGTTTCGAGTACAAGATTTCGTGGACGAGAATCAATATTACTTCGCGCCACGGGGCCACCGAATACCAAATCCTTAAACCGCAATCCTCGACGATAAGCTGTAGCAGTGTGTATACTATCGTTATAGTTTGAATCACTAACGCGATTTCATCGGACACGATATGACATGACACGACTTTATATCGATATAGGTGTCGAAAATACCTATGTTATTAGTATGATTGTTTCGCTAACACCGTACATTAAAGTTGCACTCACCGCGGTATTAAATTATTTCAATGAAACACGTCACGCCAAAACACCAATGTACGTTCGTCATGACACATGAACTGTCGACTTTGGAGGCGATTATTAATTATTCAATTTGAGTGGAATTTATTCGTGTCAAAGTCATCTACGTAATTCAACGTTTTATGTTTAGTTTGACATTTAAGGAACAGCATTAAGGCTCCGTCGGTTTATTATTTCCATTTCTCGGGCTAAATCTGTTAGCACTAGCTTACACGCGAATATTAATATTATTGTTATGACGATGACGATTTATGAAAATTAACAATCATTTAAATTTCAGTCAAATTTGTTGCAAGATAATGGATATTACCTAAATTAAATGATTTTATACTACAACTGTTGATCAATAATTATTAAAAAGACAAATAACTTACAACTTATAAAAATTACTAGATTTTAAAGTTATAAAATCGATTCCTGATTTTTAATTTATATCGAAATACTTGATTTTGATTTTTTTACAAGTGATCAGCTATAGATATACCCATTGTGCTTATAATTTGTAAACAGCAATTGTCGGTGCATAATCCTTATGATTTGGTCTGAATAATAATAATGCGTTTATTCGAATACTGATCTTTGAAATTTTCAACTTTACCTACTGCAGGATTAATATTATATTGATCAATGTCGGAAAAATCTATTCGCTGATTGAACAAGCCGTTCAAACATACTCTGCAGCACATTTCACAAACCCCATTATACTATTATGTGAACTTTAACAATATTAAAATATGTGAAAATGTTCATTCTACATATATTATGAATCACGAATTTCCAACGTCCAAATACGAATTTAACGAGGACGAGTGAACACAACTGATGCAAATTATTATTGCAGACCATAAACTGTTATCGCCGACGACGTATTATAATTTATAATATCCTGAAATTCCGGTCGTTTAGAAAAGTTTGAGGTCCGATAGACATGGCTGCAATAATATTCGCTCGTCCAACAATGTCACTTGACGACTTGATAACGAGCGGAGTGACGCACAATATTATAGCAATAATTATCAATATTGTTGTGCCGGAGAGACACCATATACCTACGTGTTATTCCAATAAATAATAAATACCACCCACGGGACTATGATGAATTTATTTTTTTTTTAATATTTATTTATATCGGTATTTATTTTTCTTTATTGTCAATCTTCTGTTTATTTTTGTTGTTGTTCGGCGGTTGTGGCGGCTACGTATCAATCAAACGACTTGCATCGCCTGCGCGTAATATTATATTTAATATTAGTTTGGCGTTCCGCGCAACCGTCGAATAACTCTCCCGCTGCAATGTCAGAAGAGATGCTTTTTTAACATTGCACATAGAAACATAATATACATATATGTGTGTGCACGCATTAAACGTATCCGAAGGGGTGAAATTAATACGCGCCGTATATGCGGAAGGCCCCCGTTTGACATATTTCCAAGCCCGCGTTTTTTTACGTGTCTAAACGTTTTATACGCAAGAATGAAATTTTATTATGATTGATGACCGACAAACTGAGATTTCGAGTAAAATCCATTCGGTGATTCGGACAATATATTGATGACTCGATGAATGTTTAACATTATACTATAACGGATAAAAATTCAACTGCATCAACAAAAAAAAAAAAAAAAAATCATTTGACCTGTTTTTTTGTGCAATAATATATAAATGTATTAACATTTAACAGTCATATTGTGTACCTTTATGCGAACGTGGTTAAGCGATATATGCAGACACAATATGATTAAATAGGCGATTTGATAAAATAATTATAATAAGTTAAAGTATAATTTATTCCCAGATGAGAAGTATTACATTCATAAATATGTTATTGTTTGTCATACAGTTAAATATAATGAAATGATGATTTCAGCCAATAAACAACAGTATTTTAATTAATATTTATTTTGAAACCATTCAGCCATTCAGGTATACTTGATTACACTATGTTTTTATTATTTTTTTTTTTTTTTTTTTAACTTTGCCATTAGTTAATAATTTTTTAAGTCATATTATATTTATATAAATAACTTTTTTAATGTTTTTATCATCTTTAAAATATATCATCTATAATCGTACACGAGTATAATGAAAATTACAAATTTATACATGAATGATGTTTTCAAGATTTTTTAATCATTTATTTGTAAGAAGATTTATATAACCACGCCATAAAAACCTGAAATGGAAAACCAAGTTTTACAAGTCTCTCTTTCTGTTTCCTTCAATTATTTAACTTCATAAGTTGTACAATGTTCTTATACTTTGACCAATGTGCACAAATACAAACATTTGTATTTCAATTGGACTGTGATGATAAAATACGATCTTTAATAAAACGGTTCTAATCGATCACATAAAATAAATTGTAATTTATTTATTATTAAACAGCTGTTATATAAAAAGTACTTGTACAAATATATATAAGGATATTTTTATTACGCTTTACAGCCAGACCTGCTGTGAAAAAGAAATAGTCTGCGAATATAAATGTACTGCTAAGTATAAGCAAGATAAATGTACAGTATTTATGGAATGAGATAAAATATTTTTCTCTAATTTAAAACAACGAAAGAATTCCACAAAATGTACGTGGTCAAAGTAGATTATTCCATACTGCTAATCAAATACATACAACTCTGGCTATGTGTATCATGTGTAAGCTATATATATTTTAACAAAGGAGTAAAGTAAAAAGAATTCTCATAAAAATTACACTTTTTAAATCAAATGAAAAGTAATTTTTTACAATTTATTCAGAGTACCTATATAAAACGAAATTACTTTACGGTAATCGTAATTTTAAATTAAAAAATTACCAAATAAAAATTGTAACAAAAGATCCTAAAAGAAGCTTAAATTTAATAAATTATTATTTTTATTACGGGTATTAATTATTGTTATATTTTTCTTAAGTCTGTGGGCACGTACCTTGTAATTCGAGAAATTAACACTCTAGGTGTAATAACAATTTTTCAAGACTAAGCCCGCCTACTCAACACAACTTTTGTATAATAATTATATTAAAATAATGATGTTAAAATGTATAATAATTATGAGTTAATATGAAATATATTGTACATTTAATTATATTTAAAATAAAGTACCTATGGAACAAAAATAATAAACTAGGTTATTTTTTTGTTTGTTTTTTTTTTTTTAAACAAAGCATTTTTATTTTCAAAAACAATGCGTGCAATTTTTTTTATATAATGTTTAATAACATTTAAATATCTATGAGATATTTAATATTATTAAATTCTAAACTTTCTTTTATTTATTTTTAAATTTAATCAACGTTTAAATTCAAGAAGATAACTTTATTTGCATATTAATTTTGAGTTTTAAAATTATATTATTATTTTTAAACTAAAATTAAATACTAATTTATTATGTAATTACATACTTATCTGCATTAAACTGAACGAACACTATTTGAATAAGAAAATAACTTAACAAAGTAATTATTTAATTCACACTGTAAGTATAAAAAATAACTATAAATTATAATAAATTCACATTGATTGTTCAAAATAAAAATGTATCTACTGATAAAAATCTATGTAAATTAATTTAGCTGAAACATTTGTTTTAAATTTGCATATGATATACAATATCACATATTAAATAAGTGAAGGAATTTACTTAAGTTTTTGCACATGAAATTATTTAGTTAAAATAATCAGCAAGTAAAACTTTCAAAATTACTAATAGTTTAGATTATTAGTAAATACTAAATAATAACTAAAGGTGTAAATTATTAATAAAAGTATTACGTGACATTATACTATACCATGGATTAATATGATATTATGTATATATTATATTATGATGGTTAGTTCGTAGCTATATTATGTTCTTTTTTAAGGCGTTATCAGGTTACCACATACTTGCTGTCGGCTGCAGCCTCACCGGCTTACTGTTATAATGATGAATAACCCGTAAAAATTATCTATAGAAAAAAAAAAAAGTAACTTTAGAAATACAATATTATAATATTAACCTATATGACTATATGTTTTTGATAACACGTATAGTATTGAATAATTATTATAAATTAAACAAAAAGTAAAATATTGATTATTAATTTATCAAACATGTTTTCTTCCAATAAAATAACATAAAGTTGTGTGTCAAAGTTTAATTAAATTTATTATTTAATAGGTATTATAAAAAAAAAAAAAATAATCGTAATAGTAATCGGTACTTTTGTTATATAGTAGATTTTCATTAATAAAATTAAAATAAGAAAACTTAATTATAAACGTAATTTTTATAAGTTAGAATTAATAACTCTAATTTATATTTGACAATGATGTGTTTAAAATTTTAAATTGTTCTATGTTAGAAAATTACAATAGATAAGACAAAACAGTACGGAAAATGCCAAATACAGCACTCAAAAATTGTACATTGAATTGTCAGAAAAGTGTTGCATTAAAGTTTTCAACAAACACATAAGACGTGACCAGGAAGTAAATTTTCTGTAATTTTGAAATTTTTTACAACTATGTCGATAAATGATAATTTAATTTATGTAGGTAGTATTGTTTTGTTAAATAATAAATGTATTTATCTAAATGTCAAATCCAACTGAAAACTAAATTGCTTACAACTTTTAAACAATATAGAGCATTAGCCATTATATTTTAATGGGAAAGTTTAGATATGTTTACTTACAACAATGAATACATTTATTTGTATAATTTGAATTCCAATCATGCCCAAAAAAAAAATCCTGATGGCAAATGACGCATATAAATATAATATAAAATCAATTTATAACTGTGTATCTAATGGCGTAATACACTTACGCACTTAATTATTTTATCGTATTGATTGTATAACATCATTATGCAAATAAATTTATTTCTTTTTAAATCATATTTTGAATAAATGCACTATGTTATTATGTATACGAGAGAGTTTTCGGATGTCTAAATAACGACACTAACCGTTGACTTATACTTTGACAGGATCACACTGCACGTCATGCTGACGACAGGTCATGCAATGGAAATTATTCAAAATTAGTTTGTTATCGAGGCCTCTCTGTAATGGATTATGTTTAAACTTTATATTATTTATAGTTATATGAAACAAAAAAATATGCAGAGTACTCATACTTATTTAATTGATTTTATGAAGACATAAATAGAAAAGTAATAAGACAGTAACACATGTGTAATATATTATATTCTAAATGCATTCTTTTTTTTTTTTTTTGACACGTAAATATTGTAATTTTTGAGATTATTTATAAAAAGATAATTTTATTTTATTGACTTGTTAGCATATTGTTTTACAATTCAAAAAAATTGAATTGAACTTCAAAAATAAAATAAAAACACATTTTTTATATTTTAGGCGTATTATAATTATTATATGATCATTTTATATAATATTATTTTTTTGACATACTAATTTTGTATTATATACATGTATATCCGAGTATAGTAAAGCGCAGTTACGTATCTAAAACAGACGATTTCCAAAAATTCAATAGGATTAATTAATTTTTGAAATATTTCATTAATCGTCACATCAAAATGTCCAATCTGCTCGATGATACAAGCACCGGATATTGTTCAATTTTATTTTTAACAGTAATATTAATTTTCTGTTTTATATTTCATAGTACCAATACTAATATAAATAGGTAATTCTGTACAAACAGAATAAGCCTCGGGGTAAACGCACAATATGAAATAATATTATCACATTCATCATAATATGTGTTTCTATTATTACCAGTATGAAAAATATTTTTATTATTTTTTTTTTTTTTTTTTAAAGAAGATCGAGACAAAAAAAAACCAGAAGTACCTACCATAACAGTAGTTTATCATTTTCATTGATAACAAGTAAGTTTTTCTCAAGTTATCAGATGGTATTTTTTATCCGTTTGTTTGCTAGTTAGGTTTTGCCAAACTGCTATACTGCAGTTTGCGCATAAATCATACAAGTCATTCTACCGTGATAACAATGCATACAATAGGTTCTATATATTATACTCTCGGTAATTTAATTATTATATACGGGCTGACTACTAGAAACCCATGGACAGGCAAATTGTTATTTAACCCGGTCGTTTTGGAGTCGAGTTCATATTCAATGGAAATGAACTCCACTGAATTATTTCGCGTGCAGGGTGATAATTATTTTATTTTATCAAAACAATACGTAGATAATTTTTCATGCGTATATTTTCATACGATTGTTGATAAATAACGATTATAAATAAATGGGTACATTTGTTGAAACGTTGTATAATATATTTCTATTTATATGGTCTATCATATTTTATAAATTCTATTAAATCAAAATTTGAACAGAAAATGTATTCATTACACACATGGATAAAATAAGACATAAAAGTAAATAGTGTAATACAGAAATTTAATTCAACCAGCATAGCGGTTTATAAATAGAGGATATACTATATAGTCTGTGTTTTAATTATTTCCTAAAATTAAATTATTAGTATGTAAAATAAAAAAATATACGATTGCTTAAAAAAACCTTTTTAAAACTAATAAAAAAATAATTTTATTTTTAATTCATTAAAACTATTATCATATTATTTTGGAAGTTTACTTTTTAGATAATAATTCTTCACTTTTATACACCTATTTTTTTTTTTTTTAAACAAAAAATTATATATAGTTTACTGACGAGAAGTTGATTTACATATACAATATACGAAAAAAATCAAAAAATCTTTGTAAAATATTGTGACGAAATAATAATTTATTATGTTACAAATTTATAATAGTGCACGGTTGGCTGGATTTTCATCCAAGCATAACGTTGGTCTGAAAATTATTTTATTTTTATTTTATATTTGAGGAAATTATATGAAATCAAACAATAGGAGTACTCAAGAAGTAACGCGTATATAGTAACTTTGAAGATCTGAAATCCGTTTTGAAACTTAGAAGAAGTAATATTATCTTTGTGTTTGAAGAATACTGTTGAAAAACAATTTAACTCTAAATTATTTTAAAAAAAGTAAACAAACGTTATTTTATAGAAATGTAAGCATAAATCGTCGTTTTCAATATTCACTAATTTACAACAATCGATCAATGACAATTTATTCTCGCAATACACCGTAAGTGCAGACGTTCGTCAAGAGTAAAAATATGAACCGACCAAAGAGTGAAACAGATATTGAACAAAAAAACCCACAATAAATGATTAATCATCTATATTCATGCACATTTGTGACGACCGGCTGTTTCACCACTTCACGCACTATATACAAAATAACTTATAATTTTTAGTGATTCAAGGCAGCTTAAAAAAGTAGAGCCAAACTTTTTACAAGTTATGATATTAAAATCGTTCGTACACCACGTGATGATCCCCAAAAATGCTAATATGCTTGACCTTATTTTTTTTATCTGATTGTTGGCGGGCTACAGATATTATTTATTCTTTCACGGATTGTTAAGTGTAAATTTTGATCAACCTACGTTCTTACATCCCTAATATACATTAAAATACTTTAGCGTTTTTCCACTGCTCAATTTTATGTTAGATGTGATCTACAACGAGCCACTAAGACGGGTGATATTAATGCGCACTCTACTTATTATTTTGAATAAACTTAAGTAAGTTAATATCAATTTACTCATTGTTAATAGATCAGCCCATATTTATTAGAAAAATATACATTAAATAAAATAATATTATATACAGAGTTATAGTAAAATGATATACGACTGTGTATTAAATGCTCGCACAAATCATGCGGAATTCTCACACACTCGGGCCAAAAATGTATTCATCTATACTATTATACAAAATTTAAAGAAACAATTCGTTGAAAACACGTCTTTATAAGCAATTAAACGGGATAAAAATACAATATTATACAAAGGTTTTATTTTTTTTAATAATTAAAAATAAACAATTGAAAGACGGAAGTATGTTAAAACTTTGTAAACTCCAAAGATAGTGAACATTCGATTACTTTTTTAATCAATCATTACTTTTTTTTCAAATGAAAAAAAATCAACTATTTTTATTTTTATCAAACCATAAAAGCTTGGCAAGGTAATTTTTGGACAGGGATAAAGTATCTGTAATTATTACTGATATACCTAAAAATCACAATTATTTAATAAGTATGTAAGTAATCAAAACAAAGCAACGCATTCATAAATAACAATACAAAATCAATATTGCCTGCATTTATATACCTAATATTGTTAAATATTGTATTATATTATTTATGTATCGTATAGCATAGTATAACCCTGCAACGCGCGTATAATAATAGCGTGTATGAAATATAAATTTACAGAAAACGAACAATATAATATAATACTATTAAAAAATCGTTGTTTACTTTTCATTATGCGTACAAACCATTTGAATTGTGTTATTAAAATGCATTAATTTTAATTCGTACGAGTTCAGAGGAAATGTATACGCGTATACGCTATCGCACTATAATATGTACTGTATTATGTACACTCGCACACACGCGGCCCTGTCGTATATTTAATGTAATGTAACATAATATACAACACAGTGCTGCAGCACTCCCGACTAAGAATATACGTACATTTCGGAATATTCACTGCACATATTACGCATAAAACGTAGGTACACATACACTCATACAGTCATACATATTATATTATGTACAGTGATATAGATATTTTATAATATTATGTAGGTCGCGGAATCGTGCGGAGTAGGACTTTGTCGTGTTTCCTTCCGCGCGCGCGGCGTCTGACGTCTGCTTTTGCAAACACTGTTTTGAGGTCTCTACGCTGGAAAATACTATATACCTATATGTATAAAGGCGTCGTTTCTTCGAGACTCGCAATTACGCAATGTCGGCGGTGTGTTCTCTCGGCCCTGCGCCTACGCCACGAAACCGCGTCGGCGTTAGGTTAGGTTATTGTTATTTTATAAATAATAATGTTATAACATGCACGGTACTCGCATTACGGTCTCTATATCCGTCTTTGAAACCGTTTCGCGAACAGCTGCGTTTCAGAGGTTCTCAATAAGTAGGTGCCTATAACGTCCTTTAAGTCGAACACGATAACGCGGCCGCCCAGCCGTACCCGCGCACTTGTTGCGTACAGGAAGAAAGTCCGTTTTTAAATTCTCAGACGATATCCGAGGACCGCTCGAGTCATTTACGTCGCTGTTAACATGGGATGCCTTTTATCAGCAACGACCATCCGATAAATTTATGCATGCATGTCATATAGGTACCTACGCGACGTGCAAATAGCCATCGGCTTCCAACGGACCACGTTATGTATTATTATACTAATGCACTCGTTGCGGACGGAGGAAACAACCGAATTTTTTTAATAAAACGAAATTGGAACGTGGCAAAGTTGTTATCGTACATGCGTGTGTCCTCTGTGTATTGATAATGCGTGTCTGGCTATGAATAAAACAACGCGATCTCATTGATAATTTGACGACGAAAAACTTCAAAACTCTATTAAAAATAACTGCTCTTTATTATAATACTGTGCCAGTGTGCTATAATACGGCGCGTATAACGGCATGCTATTATATTCTCCTTGGCGATCGTAAACTCGGCGTGAATTAAAACAAAAACTCTGAGTACTTAGTTCTACTACTGAGATAAAAAACCGTGAACAAATATATTATTTAAAACAATAAAGAACAGCGTATATAGTACCTAACTAATAAGTAATATCGCGGTCTAAGGGCGACAAAAATAAAATGCATGATAAGTATATGGTAATATATTTTGTAAGAAAGGTACGAATATACAGACGATGCCTACACTAGATACGTAACTAGATTACCTATGTAAAAATGACCGAGTAAAAGTTGTTTTGTGCGCAACAACTTACTTTAGACTATAGTTTAGCGTAAGTTATGGCATGATAATATTTTTTATAATATGATACACCTAATAACAAGTAACAACTAACAAAAAAAAATAATAATGAATACAATTACACGGATAGTATTTATTTTTTATATACATAAATAAAATTGACCTAGGGTAAATAAATCTATCGAATGATAAATAATGTCAGAAATGACTATGATATATTATTTATCTCGATTTTATGTTTATGAAGTCCCCTAAAAATATACAAAAAAAAATAAAGATCTGAAAATAAAATAAACGCGATTTAGGTTCATTTAAACAACGGGAATTTACGTTGAAATTATTCAGAAATTAGAGTTCTTATTGAAAATACGCAATATGCCAAAATATATTGTTTATTTTAGACACTCACATAATATTGACATTTTATTCGACGTGTTTAGTATGGTTACGACGTGCTTGCTGTGAAAATAAAAATAATATAAACATAAATATATATATATATATACCGTTATGGTCGCTTTAATATGATATTCATGTGGAGATATCATAAAGTGATATAAGACTTGAGAAGGGTCAAAGTATATATCGTATTAGATGAAAACGCAATGCAACCTATACACAAAATAACGATCGTTTTACATATTACGTTAATTCGGTGACCCATAAAAGAACTATTAATAACAAACACAATAATCAAAAACGCGTTCTGCGAAAAAAAAAAAAGAAAATTTACATAGGAAACTGACTACTTGAAACGTAGGCGTATACGTATGGAAATTAATAAGTTTCCGATAAATGCCTACCTATAGTGGAGCTTATTGTAATTTACTTCGTAAAATTAATAGTAAAAAAAAAAAAAAATCCTTGATCTGTACCGCTTTAAACGTGAAACGTACACAATTCGTGTAAATATATAGTGACATCGCCACGCGCACGCTATTATATAAATTATAATTACCCACATCGGTGGGTGATCGAAAAATGCGTCAAATCGAGCGTTCGCCCGAGTAGTGTAATTGGGAAATACATACGAACGATATGTGTGTGTTAAACTCTCGTCGAACTCACATCAGAAACGTGCTATATCCATTCGTTCGGATTGACATATAATTCATTCGACGCGTACTCGTGTGTTTATATATATATTATATATATATATAATATTATATATATAAATACAATATAGGTACGTATATAATACAGCTGCAGGTAGGTATATGCAATACTACGACGCGTGCACATTGTTCGGCGCGGTCTTTAATCAGCGGCTAAAAATGATTTATGATCAACCGCGGTAGCGCAAACAAAAAACGGAGAAAGAAAAAAAAACGGTGAAAATTATGTATCTCGACAGCTGAATAAAGTTTATGTATATATTATGCACGTATAGGTGTGTGTGTGTATTATTTACTATTGTGAAAATGAAGAAAACCATTCGACAGGCGACTTTATTAAACGTATGCAACGTACATATTTCCCCAGAGTCAGTCGGCAAACAGGCTTTGAATGATTTGTAAGCCCTGGAAAAAGCCATTTTGATTCGCTACGGATGCATTCGGCAGCAAAGCTCCGGGGAGTTTATATTCACTCATACATATTTTACCGCCAAACTTCGGTCTGGTCAGGAGCAGTAAAGTTTTCTTGTGCGATTTTTTTTTTTTTTTCATCCCACTCCTAATAAATATTCTTCTGCGGTAAGACCGGCGAAAAATTAAAAGTAAACGAGACATTGCTGGAAGATTTCGGACCGCGAAAAAAGCGAACGATTAACTTTAATTCGGTTTGTTTTCAAATTTATTTCACCCTTTTTTGTCTGACTGCATTTTTCTTTGGTGGTTATCAAGTGGCGTAGCAACGGTATTTCTTGGATAAACTGCAAAATCCTCTTGTTTTTTTTTTTTTTTAATTGTTTTTTTTTTCTACAGTAATTTAAAAACAAACATTGTGTGGAATGTTTCGAGTAAAAATGTACACCGTTGTTATACTCTAAAAAGTCTAAAACATCAAACGATCTTTTTAAAAAAAATTGAAATAGTTTTAGTAAAGTGTAAAGAATTTACATGACAAAAGTTATGTTTTAAATTGTCTATAATATTTAAGTTTTACAACTTGAAGTTGATACTTTATAAGACGTATTGTCAATAGGAATTAATAATGAACAATTATTAAATTTTTCAGAGGAGTAAACTTAAAATCAAAAATTTATAGTGATTTCACAAACATGAATAATTTGAGAAAATAAGGGTAAGACTATACTATATTATAATTATAAATACATGTGTATAATCTCAAATATTTTATCAAAAAAATCATTTCTAAGTGTTGTTAGTTGTATTGTTAATTATACAAAAAACAAATATCAACAATTTAGCGTTCTTATTTAAACATAATTATTAACATTTTGTAGAATTGAACTGAAATAAATTGGTATATTTTAGAGCATATAGTAAAGATAATAATATTATTCATAAATTAATTAACATATTACCTAAATGTAATAATAATTCAAGTGCTCTACGTTCTATCGTTATTACTTATTACTTATTATATTTTACTAAATTTATAAAAACAGTGATCTTATTTAATTTTTTTTTTTTTTAAGTAAGTTCTACTTAATATTAAATACTGTGCACACGTAATTTATACATATACATGACATGCAGTGTTGAAATATTTGTATGAGTTGAATTTGTTAATTTAAATAAAAATTCAGGAGAATGTATCACGCGTCACAATATGTGTACTCGTATTATGCGGGATAATGAGAAACTCGTAGAAGTTAAAATCTAAACATTTATGTGAGAGAAAATTTAATTTTGTTTTCCAAATCTGAGAAATTAACGCTCCGCTCGAAATCACCAAGCACGAAATGTATTAAAATAGTTGTACCGAGAAACCTCGAACTCGACGGATAGTATTCATACACTATAAACGTATTCCTTAGTACCCGCGAATTTTTGTGCACGTGTGTGTATGTGTGTGTGTGTGTGTGTGTGTGTGTGTCCGTCACTTGGGATATTGATCTGGTGGCCAAATGGGCTGCAGTAGTGCATAAATAAAACCCGACGACCAGAAATTCGAGTATAGTATATAATAACTAGGTATTATAATATAAAATATATTTTACGCATAATTATACTATTATATAGGAATTACACGTGATTTTCCGCAGTCCGCCCCCGCACGGGCCGAATCGGATTCCGCGCTGGGTCCTATAATATACTCGCGTACATCACGCCGTGCCCCGTGGTAGTAGGTCTGCGAGTAGAATACGCAGCGCGTTATAATGTCATGAGATAATCTCGCGAAGGTTCCGCCGCGCACCGGAGCACAAGTGAACGAGATTAGAGACGACGACCGCGACGGTGAAAGAATGATAAAAAATAAATAAATAAATACACGTATGTTATACTACACACCACATACCCATTACCCATATATGTATTTATCTATGTGTGTGTGTGTGTGCGCGCGCGCGTATATTATAATATATTATGATAAAAGACCGACAGAAACGGTCGTGTCGGCAAGCGTTTTTTATTGTACTGTACTATTATTGTGCGCGGTGTGTGTGCGTTAAACAGCAACAAAAAAAAAAAAAAAATAAATAAATAAATAAATAAATAATACACGTATACTGTACGAGTAAGTACGTTGCAGTTGTGTGTCGTACATTGGAAGTCGTCGTGGTCGGTGGTGATAGTAGATGTAGCCGTAGTAGTAGAAGTAGTAGTGGTAGTAATAGTATTAGGAGTGATGGCGGCCGCCGTGGTGGAGGTGGCGGAGGTGGTGGGTAGGAGGTATTATACTATAGACCATATACAGCGATGCTTATGGACATCGCGTGGCGAGTCGTGATCGAAACGTCGTCCCGGGGCAACTTGTCATACACTGCACGCGCGCGGGGCAATAAAACCCGACTTGTCGATGGGCCGTGCAGATTAGAGACGGACTGTATATAGTCGCACTGCCGTGCCACTTCGCCCCCGCCGACCGACCGTCGTACAAATGACACTGTATATTATATTCCATAGATAGGTATATATCATCTGGTCTACGTACTTATATACGTATATATATATATATATACATATAAGCGTATCATATCGTACGCCGGAGATTAAGGGTTTCCCAAAGATTAGGAATGGGGTGGTGGGGCGGTAGTGGGTGGGTGTAGTTGCGGAACATTGACGTAAAGGAATGCATAATATTATAAAAAAAAAAAAAAATTATATTAATATTATATTATTAGATTACTACATGATATAATATATTCGTGTAGACTGTGAATGTATACACCGTTTTGAGAGAGGGAGATTTTTTTTTTTTACACTTACGATCGACTTCAGTACCTATTTATTTTATTTATTTATTATTTTTTTTTTTTTTTTGTTAACGTAATTTATTTTGTCCGATCCAATATATTACAACGAGCTCACATGAAACGAATAATATCATAATGTCAGGTTGAGTGACATAAAAAAAAAAAAAAATCAACCATCGATGACGTTTTTTAACGTGTTATTTTGTTTTTTTTTTTTATTACTTGATATTTTTACCAACTATGGAGCGTACACCTTCGCAGAAGTGTCTCGTGAAACAGGTAAGGGGGACAAAATGGATTTTGCATCAATCGAGCCACCAACATCACACAAAATAACTATAAAATTTATAACCAAAAGAAATAAAAAAGCATTGGGTGATAATAATATTATTACCTATAGGTAAGCCGCGATATCGATAATTTTTATTTTTATCTCTAATTGTGGAATGATATTACTGTGCGTGGCAGTGTCAGGCGAGTGAAGTGACAATACTTTTTATCCGGAGGGAACAGACATTTAACGACAAAACTTGTTTCTGGTGTTGAAATATCACTGTTTACTCGTTTAATATATTATTATGATAAGGTTTATTATTTTTTATCTCGCGCGTCAACCTTCGTGGTTATCAAAGTTCTTGTAACGTGAACGTTTCATTAGCGACGCATAGCATTAGCAGCGGTGTTTTTCCGTTGACCTGACTTTATATGGTATACATTTTTATTCGTCAGAAATAAAAACATTGTTATGAATCATTTTGAAACTATCACATTTTATTATGTTATTAATTATTATCAACAAACGCCATCATTCCTAACCTATTATGTTACGTTACTATAATTTTATTAGAGAAACTATTTTACCACTTGTGATCATTAAAATGCTACGTAAAACAATTATTGTCGCTTAAATCAATGCTCTTCGACATTCCTTTCATATAAATATACATACAACTTTTTTCTCTATTAAATTATTTAACTTGTAGTATCACGTTATAAATATTTAGGTTTTATTTCAAAAAAATGACCTTTTATATCGTATAGATACCGCCTTTTCAACGTTTTGTTGCTGCATATAACTTATAACATAACAACACAATACATAATATAATATATTACATTACAGTCTTTACCGACCTATAAACTAAAACTGTTTAAAGAGTAGTTTGTAGTTCTAAGATCGATAAATGTGATAGAATTTCCACAATTATCTTAATTAAAAAATTTGCCATGAAATCCATTTAGTCGAATAACCAAACGAGTAGAAGCTAAAATAAAATGTTTACACTCTAGGAAATTATTAAATCTTAACCTTACCATGAAATCACAGAAACAATAAGTCTATAGGTAATAATCAAACATTTTATTTTAGTAATTTAACATTTAATAATAATATTATTGTTATGTAGTCTTATAATAAAATCAAACGCTATATAAATGTATGAATATACCACCACAACTATGGCCATGTATAAAACTTGCACATATAGTATTGACTTGTAAGTTAAAATGTAAATGTTTTCAAAAAAAGCCAAACTATCAAAAACAAAATACTCACAAAATATTACGTCCACGTCCGTGGACAAGTCACTACTATAAGAAAAAAGCCAACCTTAAATTTTGCTCAATAAATAATGATAACATCAAGTTACCATTTATGCTCTCTGTGATGATAAGAATGTGCTTGCTTATCGTTCTTGCTATTTTATACACTTTTTTTATATATTAAGTTTTATTAACAAAATGCAAAAAAAAAAAATAAGTCTCAAGAAATTCTTATAAGTTACCTATACTAAGAAGTATAGTAAGTAAACAAAAATTCTGAGCTTAAGTAATACTATAGATAGTTTAACAATTTATTTTAATTTACGTTTTTAAATTAATTAGTTAATTAATTAAACATCCATTTAAATATCTCTGTAGAATTATTCAGAATTTATCGAAATTACTGTTTATATATATTTTTTTATCCCATTTAAGGCCTTAGTATAAAAATACGGTTCACGCTATTCATAATAAAACTTTCAAACTGAATGTAGAGTAGGTACCTAATTATTTTTGATATATTTTATCTTTTTTCTAAACAATTATAATTATATTTTAAATTTAGTTTTTGAAACATGAATTGTATAGTTTTATATGATTTCGATTTGATTACCTAACTGTTCTCAGTATATTTTTGAAAATAATAGGTACCTACTGTTACCTAAGGTACATACAATTAAATTATAATATTTTCAACACGTTAAATAATAGACAATTAAAAATTAAACCACAAATTTCAAAAATACTTACCTAACTATTAATAAAAATATTATTTTATTTTACACGTATTTAAAGGGACGGCCTGGCCCACCGGGATACCGGGAGGTTTTTGGTGACCTGACCTATTAGGATTTGTCATTGGCCTGACAATATTATTTTTTTAAATAATTAGGTTGTTTTTAATTTTTATACACTAAAAAAAACATATTAATAATAAATTATAAGCTATACCATAATGAAAAAATTGCAATTCGAACACCTGTAGACTGTAATATAATAAGTTATTAGTTTATTATTAATAATAATAACTAGAATAAAATTCCTCATTTAACATGGGTATTTTGGGACGAATAAACGCATTATTATTTATTACTTATTACTTATTAGTATTGTGTACGCGGGATTTTATCGATTCCATCCAATATTTGTCTATATTGATTCCGCCGAATATTTGTTAATGTTGGTTATATAAAGTTTATTTTTTGATTTTATTTCATATTTTTTTAAATAAAAATATTTCTAAAAACAATTCATTGTCGACCACAACGAAAAATATAACTCAAGTATACATAATATTAAATTATGGCAAAAAAAGTAATTAAATACAATGTAAGTTGATTTAGTTTTTAAAATAGTAGTTTGATGCCAGTTTTACGTAAGTTAATTATCATTATTCATTATAATTTTTTTTAATTTAAATATTGTTAAAAATGTTTATTACATACTTTTATTTTTTTAATTTTATATTTTTAATTTTTGCTTATTTATTATTATATTTAATAAATAGTTAATTGAACTGCTTTGAAATTAAATTAAGATAAACAGTCTCGCTAAAGTATTAATACTGATTGAAAGTCTTTTTTTTTTGTTATGTCCTGTTACATAATATAATATAAACTAAGAGGTTATATTATAAATAACTAATAATAAAATAAATTGGTAGTATTTAAGAGTAGTGGGAAGGTGGAACATAAGTTAGCCCCTCCCTAGTAAGGCCAATAACTAAGTAATGTGTACATAAAAATATATGATCTGGGTTATACATTTTCTCGACCTGAATTTTTATCCCAAGCTGTCCCTGCATATTTTATATAATATGAAAGGATATCGTGGACAAACTAGCGTCATAATATTTGAAAGCATTTAAGTTTCCATAACTTACGAGTTGTTATTACTTGTTAAATCATTATACAAATAAGCACAATTCGTTTATCTAATGTTTCTGTAACTTATAAATCATTTATTTATTTATTTATCAATTTTTCACTCAAATACAAAACTAAAAACTTCTGGACTGTAGTGACTGGAAGTTTTGGTCACGATTTACTTGGTCCGGAACAGGTTAGTGATGTTCTATAATGCTTTAAATAAATATAATTTGATGTAAACAATATGTTATCATAAATGTCAATCTTTTTTATCAGTAACCAGTTTGTGATGATATTGTTTAAACTCAAAATGTTAAAATTATGAGATATTCTTAAGTTTTTTTTTTTTCTTTATTAGTCTACATCTGGCGCTATCTGTATGTTTGTGATATGCAATTTACCGGGTTATATTAAAAATCAATAGGTAGCTCTGTTTGCAGACTGTATAAATTGCACAACTCGTTCAATATAGGTGTATATAAGGATAAGTATGCTTTATTTGTTTCAAAAAATTACAAAAAAATGTTCGAAAAAAAAAATTGACAAAAGTGTATCGATAAATCTAAAGTTTAAGATATAGTGCATATAGTAATACAATTCATGACAATTAATTATAAAAAAAAAATAATAATAATAATTAAACTTATATTTTATACATGGCAAATCATCTATTAGGTTACATCTTAAACACAATCTGGCATATTTGATTAAAAAAAAATTTAACAATGATACTCACTGTTAAAAAAAAAAAAAATAATAAAAACTCAATTTTTACTACAAAAATTGATCAGTTCTCTATAAAATGATGAAACTTTAAGGTTTGAATAAAATACATATATTATAATAGTATTAATTTATTATAAAAAGCTTTTATTCAAAAATAAATTGAATTGAATGGAACGAAAAAATTAGTATTTTATAATAGCAATAAAAAGAAATAAAATTAGTTGTTAGAAATATTTAAATATAATTTTAAGACTTTGAAGTAAAATCCCTTTCCATGTATTAACTTAACTAAATAGTGCATTATAAAATATAACTAAAGTGTTAGTATTATTTAAATTTAAAAATGGCAAATAATTATTATAGTAAAAATACAAGTTTTAAAATTAAAATAAATGACATCGATTATTATAAAAAAAAAAAAAAAAATGATAATATTGTTTGTTGATAGAAAAAAATTAAATACGTAAAAAATGGCTTCAAATCGAAATTATTTTGATGTAGGCGCTGCGTATGGACATCCCAAAAATTTGTCACTGATCTTTCCACCTTCACGAAGACCGCTAAGAAAAGCGCCGTGAACCGTAGCCGGATAATTACGGATAGTATGTTCACCTATATAAACAGACACAAAACATAGTTGACAGGTCATATTTAATAATAATTGAACATCTTCATTTGCATATATCCCCTTATAAAACGTGTACGATAATAAAGCATCTGAAAAATGTTTGAATGTTGTAAAGAGACGGTATATAAATGTAAACGTCATTTAGGATTTTCGAACGTCATTATATATACATATTATATTATACTTATATATATATATATATATTATGTGCACAATGTACACCACGGTGATTAGGTATTGAAATTAATTTTACTCAGAAAATATGACTTATTATTCGAAAAAAAAAGACACCCCGTCATCTCACGCTCTCTTAAGTCCGTCACGGTTGTAAATCAGCTTGACAACTTCTTAAAGGAAGAGTAATCGGTTGACATGTCAACGGCCGTACAACGCCGACTGGCAGGTGAGTCGGATTTACGGCTGGCCGCGAGACGGTATACAATAACATGTCTATGATACGCCTCCGTTTTCAACAGGAGAGCTGCAATTGTGTACTAGACGTTCGAATATTAGTCTATAAACCGTTGTTTGAACCCAAGTTGTTTTTTTTTTTTCAAAGCTAGTTTTTGGTTCAGACGAAAAATATTTTTAAAAATGAGTTCAGTCCGAGCTCGTGTCATACGACCGGACAAACAACGACGCGACGATTTCGAGACAATAACGTGCGTACCCCGTCGTCCTGTATTGTGTGTTGCGATGATATTATTATATAACATAGTTTTAGAAAATATTATCTCACCAGCAAAATAGAGCCGTTCACTTCCGTCAGTCGGGTTTGAATTCGTATTGGGTTCCGCGCTCCTGGAACACGAAACGGGAGCTGCTAGCAAGTCGTAATCGGAGCCGGAGGCACCTACTGCCACGAACGAATAAGATCCGCGTGCCCATGGATCGGCTCTCCAACGAGAGACGACGGTTTCCTTCGGCTGAAAATAGATAGACGTTAGAACAATAATTAAAATAGATGAGTATGTATATGTATGAATGTGTGTATGTGTAAATAGATATGGTAATGATGTATGAATTGAAAATACAATGTGTAGTAGCAGCACAGTACATAGACTGTACAGATGAAGTTGTAAATTATTATTTCATACGTTCGATAGAATAAATTACTAAAAAACACGTGTATGAAATAACGAGGACTATAATGATCGTTATTAATGAGCATGTCAAAAAATACAAATTAAATTTAAAATATTAGACAAAATTTTTTTTTAAATGTTTAATATAGTAATTAAACAAAAATACGAATTGTCTATGTAATTAATTAAAAAATGTACAACTTCACTAATAGGTAATTCAATTCGATTCAACATTCGTCGAGCAAAAGTTTGAAAATTAGATGAAAATACCATCAAATACAATAATAAAATAAAATGTTTAAATTATAAAATACAATACCTTTCGATCAACTAGGTACGTGTTTAAAAAATGTTACTTTACTATAATATTCATTGTATTGTGTTTTGGATCTTATTTTAAAATACTATAATTTAATAGGTAGCAATTAAAGCCCAGAATTCTACCCAAAGAAAACCATTTTAATTATGAATAACTCTTTAAATTGTGTGCTTATATTATCGTTGTTTACAACCTTGAATTATTATAGTAAATTGACAGCTAAATCTATGCATAAAAAAGTGAATTTAAAAAAAAAATGAAATTATCACTTTTTGATTCTGATCTCAAATGTAACAAAAAGACGTAACAACGAATCATTTTATTCTAAATAATTAGATATAATAGAACATTACGTATATAAATATGATGAAGTTAATTGGCCGACTGGGATATAAGTATTTAAGTACATAACTGTACAAGTGGTACAACTAATTATTATCAGTCTGTTTAAATCTCACAAAGTATTTGAAAAAACACATTTGTTGGTTATTACTAATAAACGCATTTTTTTACTACATAGTATTTTAAGAATACTACATTGTATAAAATATAACCAATAAAATCATATTACAATGTTAGGGAAAACTTGATTTTATTTAATAAAACCAATGTGTAAAAAAATGTACAGACTTAAACAAAAATAGGATTTACTGTAAACGTGTGTAATGACTGCTCTATGACAATTTATTGAATTAAATATTTTATAAAAATATCAAGTACCTACGCTTATTTAACGTTGATTTCCACAAAAAAATAGATTTCAATAAAAAATAATTTTCATAAATATTTTTATCTTCTCATATTATTACCATTTATATTTTTGGTTTTCTTAATTATCTTAAAAAATATTGTGAGCCTTATCCCTTTTAAATTGCCAACTAAATCTAATTTGCTACTAGAAACTAATCTTAAAGTTCAATATTGAAGGATTTTTACAGTTCTTCATAGTTGGATTATGTCAAACACAAACAAAACATTCATCATTGAAAACAAATATAGATATATAATTATAATAAACATTACTCCACACAAAATCTAACAATTAGTTTAAAATAAACGTCTCCAGCAATATACAACAAATAATTGTATGTATTTAATTTTGATTTTTTCAATTGAACTTTTAGATTAATGTTCGATTGATAGCTGCATATAATTACACAGTATTATTGTAATAATCATCTGCAGAATATGCGTGTAGTCGGAGAGACAATTTTACTTTAAATTTCACCCCTACCTCAACTTTATTGGCGCCATAGACAGCGTATTATAATGCATTGTGTGTACTTACGTCTGGAACGTTTGCTGTCCCGAATATCCCTCTCAGCACTAACATACATCTGGAAATAATGATTTCGTCCGATATGTCTTCCATGATACTGGCCGCCTCGCCAGCGACCAAAGCCAATAGCACGGGCGCACGGTACAGGTTCCAGAACAAGAACATTTCTCCACGACTGGCCGTAGTACTGCCGATGTGACCAAACAAATTGCCGTTGGGATCCCAGAAAATACGATCAAAGCACAAGACCACTTTGTTGAGGTTACCAAAACCCAAACGCTCAATGGCAGCAACCTTCCAGTCGGGCAACGGTGGCGAAAATTGTACAGTGTTTGGCAGCGATTGAGTCTTTTTGTTGGTGGACTGCTTCAATACGCCCAAAGGCAGAGTACAGAGTACGACATCACCTGTAAATAACATTGAACATCACAAAATCATATTACTACGTATTACTCAATCGTATTATTAGTAGGTGTGCTATTATATATAAGTTGCAATAACGTATATTTAAGCGACGGTAAAATCGTACTTTATTAAACGTCCCTTACATTAAAATATAACATCAGAACATCCATTTTTGTTTTAATAGTACATTTAAACTTTAAGGCCGTGTATACGAATTGTGTACTTATATATTATGCATCCATCAAATAATAATGCAATTGCAGTTGCATGTAAACATGTTTAATATTTGATATAATATAAAAATATTAATTACATGGTTTATAATGAAAAAATGTTTTCGTTTTTTTTTAAATTGATTGCAAACACTTAATTGGAAACGTGCATTTAATATTTCCTCCGTAGATAAATTACGGAATAAATAATTATAACATTTAACAATTAATGCATAATATAACATTGCATTTATCAACATGAAGTATATTACATTACGCATATAAAAAGAATAAAAATGATGTATCAGACATTTAATACTAAATTATCAATACCAAGCATAACCTAAAATAAGAACCATCACGGAAATCTCAATTTTGCTAATTTTTAAAGAAAAACAAAAAACTGTATTGTTACAAGGAGTTTTGAAAGTTTATATCCTTCTAAACAATTACTAACTTTAAAACGTGTACTGCATCTTTCTTAAAAGTTATTTTTACTGAAAATTTATAAGATTGGACTTGATAGAGTAACATTTAATAATTGAACTTTAGGTAGGCCATATAATAAAGATAAAGAAAGAAAAATGATGTCGGGTATTTGAGATTAGCCATGATAATAAAAGATTTTAGTTATGCCATGATGACATTTTGATTTTTCACAGTAACATTTTTTTTTTTTTTTTTTGTAACATCGCAACAATAATAATATGGTTTCTTACGTCTTCGAAGTACGAATTCATTTGTGTATACATTTTAAAAATAAATTTATTGTGAATAGTCATGATGGTTCTAAGGCGGCGATAGTAATTAAGAAAAATATTTTATAGAACTGATAAAGGAACACCAAAAATCGAACTTAAAAGATTATAGAAGGCATTGCAAAAACAACTTTCGAAAACTTTGTAACAGTTGTTAAAAATATAAAGTGAGTATAAGATACATCAAAGAAATTTAACAATCTAAATATTAAAAAAAAAAAGTTTAAATTATGTTATCATTTCAACATGTTTGACCATTTTATTACAGACGTTGGAATAGTTATGTACCTACTTAATTATTACTATTAAGCTTTTCGGCCTTTGTAGTAGGTATTATAAATTAATTCTACGCTCTTTACCCTTCTAAAATATTTAATTTTCAATTTTCTTCAACGATTTATAAAATAATACAGATATTAATTATACAGGTCGTCATATATTACTTATGCACTATATGCAATAAGACAAAGCTATCTAAGGAATTTTTCTTTTAATGTGCATTGACACTCCGTTTAAAATTTCAATAGTTTTATAGACATCTATTTAAAACTAGGTTATTTTGAACTAATGGAAGACATAAACACTTTATAAAATCAATAGAGAGTTATAATATAACAATAAGAACCGATCAACTACATTAACGAATTGAACAACAATATATACAAAAACCATTCTTTTAAGTGTTTTTTTTTATATATATATATATTTCAGACTATTCTGATATAAAATTAATAAATCATCAGCTTAGACAACAAACTATAATTAATAATAATGTATTTTAACATAGTTAAAACGTATAGTTAACAACGTATTGAATTTAAAAATTTACGAGTGTCATACATTTTTAATAGAATCATTTAGTATGTAATAAATATTGCCGTTTTCAACAATACTTTTTAACATTATTTAACAAATAACAATAAAACTATCACGATAATTTAAAACTAACTAAGACAATTAGAATAATCAGCATTAAAAAATAAATAATTTTATTAGTTTTAAAATAAAATAAACGACGACTGTTAACGGAATGATAATAATATAATTATTAAGTTTATTTTTTATATTTAACATGTAGACTTGCACCCCAACCCTTGTAAACCTCACATATACGGGCCAGTAGTGGACATAGAATTGAACAGAGCGCTTTGTACCAAGGATAAATAATGTGTGTTTAATGTACACAATGAGAATTCGATCGACCAAAAAAAAAAAAAAAAACTAATCGGAAATAAAATTAATTTCAAACAATGAAAGGCTAACAAAACGTATTTGACCTTACGGGATAGCATCAGACTCGTACACACGAGGGTTATAATTTGATAGTTTACATTTTTTTCCCCTAGCTCATCCAAAAACAAATTAATACAACATATTGCAGTGAAAAATCTGATTTTTTTTTCCTTTTGTAACCCATCAGATTTTAATTTAAAATTCAAACACAAATCGAATAATAATACCGAAACCGAATCCAAATATTAATCAACGGCCCCATGGTGTTTTTAACGCATTAAATATATACTTGGGATTTGGTTTCATACTATATGTATATTATTATGCAACGTTGTAGACAAACTGCAAACGCCAAAAATATATGTAGAGTAATTGGAAAATATTTGACAATTGGAAAACGACTGTTATTCGTGTTAACTTATAACATTGTTTACTTTACTCATTTTCCGATGTTATCAATATTTCAATTATACACTCAAATACTCAATATTCAATTACGTTTCTGTAGGCATTTATTATATGTATTATGTATAAGATTTCAAGCTCTTGATAGAAACTGTTTCGAGATGGGGAGTGTATAACGATATTCCTTACCTTTGTATACAACTCCGCTTGTATTTGATCGAGGATTAGAAGTTGAAACTTCCACACCATTTGGACCATAAGTGATTTGTTTGACAGCAGTACTTAACTTAATATCCAGACCTTCTGACAAAGCTACAGGTACACACGAGTAACCGTTTCGCACTGCAAATAGATAAATATTACAAATTATTATTTTAAACTTATTAAATCTATATTGATAAAAAACAATTAAATGTTAAATTAAAGAGTTAGCCAATTGTATTATTTTAAAATTGTTAACGTCAGCAAAAAAGTATCCAAAAGCAGTTTTATTATTTTATATTTTCTACATTCAAAATAATCTCAAGGTATAAAAACAGAAAACAATTTTTCTTTTTGAACATATTGAATTACGTACTTTTGGAGAATATTTTTTTTTATTTTCATATCCCTGGGGCTTTTTTTATCCTCCTCGAAACATGCAATTGTACCCAATTTGAACAAATAAAATAATAAAACTAGATAGGTCACTAAGGAAATCGAGTTTCGATTTACTTTTGTCGAAGATTTAAATCATAACTTTTTATGTATTGAAATATTGATTAGCATATAAAACCAATGTAAAATTGTTTGGTTGTTGCTGAGGATAAACAAAAAAAAAAAAAAAAATAAAACCAAGAAACGTACAACACCCTATAATATATATTATACATTTATTCTTGATATTTATATAGGTTTGACATGAAAAAATGTCATTACAAACTGAACTACAGAACATCTATACAATTTGAATAATATTCAATGTACGTATGTATATAAGCAACAAAATAAAAAATACTTTTAAAATTCTTTGGTTTATCAAAATAAATACAGTTATTGTTGAGGAAATAAGACAAAACGAATTTTATAACTCCTTCTTCTCGTATTGGAAATCTCCACTAAACAATAAAAAAATAAGAAAAAAAAATGACCTTTCAAATGTTTTCAGCAGCACAAACCGTTGTCAACCACAACATATCATATTAGTTTAATGGCATATTAGAAGTTTCGACTTTATATCTTATAAGTTTACGCAGAGATTGTTAGGAATCACGAGAAGTTAACTTACTATTATGGTAGATATACTACAGTGGTGCAGTAGTGTACGAACTACGAAGAAAATGTACGGATTATCTTACGGGTATTTAGGGAACTTTGGACTTTTGTTTACGGATAGAGTTAATTAGAACGACTGGTATAATAAGATTTCTAAAAGCATGCTGTTATTACCACTTAGTCTCTATCCTCACCAAAGACATAGTAGTTGTATACGAGACAATGGGAGCGACTAGGGTGTTGTAATATCATAATAATATAATAATAATATGTCGTAAAATATTAGTCGTAATATCACACCCGAGGCGAGGCGTGAATACTCGGAGAAAATTCATTGAAAATTTGCCATTGTAGTCGGTAAATAATATGCATACAATATTACATCTGAAATTCCCAAGACAAAGTTCTAATGGTGGCGTGTTTTGTAATTTAAAAAAAATTTTCAATTCTTATCACGTTTTATCCGCAAAACTAAGAACATCGAGATTACGTTATAATATTTATCTAAAATACAAAGATTTATGCATATTATTACCATACATATTATTTGAAATTATTAGCCTAAATTTTCGTATTATATGCATATAATAGATAATTCAATTACAGAAAAAAAAATAAACAATTTCTTTCTTGTTTTTCGTTCATGAATCAAATCATATAACTAATGTTTAAATATCGAGAAGATATAACTTACTATATATAATACTAATTGATTAAAGTCGGTTATGCCGTAATAATATGTATTGCCATATACATTTATATGTTAAAATAATAATAATAAATTATCGAAACCGCCAACTGCGTAATTATTATTTTTTAAATTAGTTTTAAAACAATGTTAATATGCTGTAGTATTATACAACATACTCGTATAAAATAAAGCTATATAACTGGATAACAGTACCTACAGTAAGTATTATACTACTTATTACTATACTAAATAATACTCAGTATAGTATAAGTATAAAAAACAGGATTTCTCCCTGAAATATAAAGAAAAGAAGAAGAAGTAAAGTCTCTTTTTTTTCTTCTCTCTTAACAATGTAATTTATAACCTGATATTAATTTTAAGATAAAGTAGACTAAAAACCTATGTAGTTGAAGTCTTAATATATTTAAATATTTATATAAGTGCAAACACGTATTATTATATCAATTATTGTATTACATATAAGCTGATTTTGTCGTTACCAACTCGATATTTTATTATTTTAATAAAAGCGACGAATTAAATTTGGAAATACAATAATTAATGTTGTACAATATAAAATGTTTCATACATAGAAAAAGAACATAATAACGAAATGTTTTTCGTTATTTATTTCATACGAACATTTGTTATACATGGCCAACTACAATAGTGATCATTTCGGATTTTCATTTAAGATAAATGATAATAAATATTATGCGTTGTAAATAAAATATATTATTAGATTTGGAAACAATCTTGGCGATCGTATAAGTTTTATGGCTTGAATACGTATTGTTTTTAGTGTGCGTTTTAAATTATTTCCAAACAAATGGTTTGTGAGCAACGAAATTGTTATTATAACTTTATTTATTGTAATGGTTTGTATTGAAAAATGTTTTTGGTAGTGACTGTAAAAACGTTACTTTTTGTGATAATTATAAAAATAGCTAAACATCTGTAAACAATAAAAAAAAATAACTTGATTGTCTAGCCAATAAACGTGTTTAAAATATTTTAAATCATCGAGGGCATGAACAAAACTTGGTGATTGTATTGACTTATATAATATATATATATATATTAAAAAAAAAAAACTATAAATACACAATAACTGTAATTGATATGATAGTTGAATTGAATCATTGTACTTAATTCGATGACTAATAATAATAATGTCACTTATTGTTGTAAATTGTAACGATATATGTATACAACTCCCTCTGTTCAAAAGAAAACTAATTGATTAGCTTAGATATTCTTATTTAATCAAAATTAAAATAAGTGAATAATAAATAAAACTTAAGTGTTTGATATAACAAAGGGTTAGTTAAAAAATTTTAAATTGAATAATTATTTTATAATAAACGAGAGATTTTTTTTCATTTTGCACGTAATTCTTCAATTTAATTAAATAATGATTTATTATTTTCATTTTATATATAATTTTTAGATTTCAAACAAATACCAGTACTTACATATCACTTATAAATATGTGTTTTAAATTATTTTTCATATAATGTTAACACAATCAATGTATTTATTGATTTTATTAGGTATCATCAAATACATAATACCGAAACTTTATAATAGATGTTTCAAACAGCTATGTTTGTAGTAGAATAATTTTATAAGTTTATTTTAATATACGTATACATTTTTTACAACGTTAAAAATATTTTTTGTCATGTGAAAATAACATAAGAATGGATTTTAAATACAACCAATTAAAATTTTACAAAAAACAACAGTCATCAACGGTATGATCATAATTTTTCAACACTGACATAAAATTTACCTATACTTATCAAAAGTTTTTTATTTACTTAAAACTAACTATTTATTAACTATAATTGTATACTAAATATATTTGATATAAACCGTATGAATGTTATGTTACGTTTTATTAAAATAAGATTTTTTTAATTATGTTTTGTGCATATATTATTCATGTATCATGTATGATTCATCATTTAAATCTACCCAAACACGCTGTAACATACTTGTTTATGTAGGATATGAATTATGGCCACTGTATGTACTTATACATTACAGTAAGATAATTTTAATATTAACTATTGTAAAGTAAATTATATAAAATCGTAGAACAGTTTTTTTTTTTTTTTCAATTAGATTTCTTTTAGAAAAATAAAGTTCAAAGACATTTATTTTTAAAATCGATCGATTGGTGCACTTATTTCATTAAAGGAATAATTATGTTTGTCTTGAATCCATATTTATAGATAATATTTCACTTAAACCTTATTTTATCTATTGAGTTGGTTCAATCAATTAAGCTATAACTAATGAAGACCTATCACGACAAGATAAGAAATTATAATTTTAAATATTATTCATAATACTTGTCAAATGAGAATCGAGTGATTAATAAATGATATAGGTACAGTGGTTAAACAAAAATATAAAAAAAATTATCGATTGTCACGTCAACAAGCAAATAATTATTTATTTTTTAGTACAAATTCGCAATTCTTGTTCATTTCAACCTCACACGTTTCCTCCGTTAGTGTATACTAGGTAGGTACGCGTATGTTACTTAAAATCTGTGGTTTATTTTATCCCCGAAAAAGACAATTAACCTCGTTTACATAAGTGATTCATCTTATCAAAAACCGATCGCGCACGCAGCGTGAAGTGTGGTTTTGCAAACGGTCAGTGGTGAATTAGAGAAAAGTGTTTTGGTCCATAAACTATGTGGGTGTGACTATACGCGCCAACGATATAATACATTATTGTAGAGAATATAATATTATCACGTTGTGTATATATATACGCGTGCTCGAGGTCTAGATGAACATTGTGTCTGGATACCATATTTTTAATATTAGAAAAAAAAATGGAATACCGCCTAAATTTACACTAATGGGACCGGATTACTACTTAGTCGGTGAACATTAATATGTATATCGTATATACAGTAATATGTATATAAAAAAAAAAAATAAAAAAATAAAAAATATATATCGTTCTAATTTAGATCAGAAACGGATAAAGTCAAACTGTAGGGGGTTCAGTTATAATTGCTCCGATCAACACTACGGCGCGGTCAGATACGTATTAAAGTTTTATCAAGATCCGCTGTTGGCCATCTCACCACACCACTCCCCGTCACCCACCCGTTAACGGTCAGCCCGGTGCCCACTCTTCCGTTCCGCCGAGCGGTCTCGTTCACTTCTGACAACTGTCGGAATAATACGACTAATGCACCCATTTACATTACAGCGCGGAGTCGAATATTAAATAATAATAAAAATCAATAGATAGCCCGTTATTGCTGCTGCAGTGACGGACGACGCGATGCGCACGGACGGACGGTCGGACGTAAGATAGGTTCGTATAAGACGCGTATACCTACCTCTACCGTGTTTTCACGATATTATATAGCGACGCACGTCGGAGGGAACGACTGGCTACGTATGTGGCGTCCGTTTTAATTACGCCGATCGAAAATCCGCGGGAGCGTCTTGATATCGTGTATATTATTATTTACAATATTATTTGATATTATTATGTAGGCGCATTACAAGCGAAAAGGGTACAAAACGTTTGAGAATTTCATATAGGTAGCGATCGTACGCATTCGGGCACGAAATTGTAACAAGATTTTGTACGTACGAAATCATCCCATAAAAATGTTACACGTCTGAACGCTAAAACATAAAAAGAAAAAAAAAACTATATGCGCATAAACGTTTACTACTTGTTTAGATTTTAAAAGCGTTATAATACGATTTGCATACAGCTCCATAACAATAAAACAGATGTATATAGTAATATAAGTTAAGCGTATATATACGACGCCGTTTTATTTATATTATAATACCTATCGTTGTCGCAGCAGCACACATCGTTATGTTATGAAACGGTATTATTATCTTACAGACGGACCTTCGTACGACATAAATTCGCGTACTGCGTCGGGCTGTATCTCGGTATAAACGGACTAACGACAAATCGATATTGTATAGCCGTTGGAGCGCACGGACTTGGGCAGCTTATAGAGTGCCGCGGCCGCCGCCGACGTAATCGATGCTAAGTGCACTGCGGGGTGATCGTAGGAATTACCGGATAATACACAACGGACAGAATAATAGTGTACAGATATTGAGCTCTTAATCTCGTCGCAGGTCTTGTGTGTCGCCGGACCGTTGAATATTGTGTGAGATTCGTGAGCGGTACCAGCAGTGTATACGCGTGCCCCGTCGTAATCAATGCCAATTGACTGTAATAATAATAATTATTATGTGTACAATAATAATTTATCGTACGGGCATTAAAGGGTATTATAAGGAATTATCATATCATCTTTACGCGACAAAACAGAGCTTAAATTGTTACGGCCTTGTTACGTCAAACCGTGGATTCGGATTATTCCAACGAATGGATTCAAACGGGTTCTATATTATTATCACAGTAGGTACCTACCGTGTCTTTTATTTATTTATTTATTTATTTAATTTAATTTTTTTTTTTTTTTTTTAATCTATAGAGACATAGTAATTTAGAAGAAAATATGTAGCGTTTAATCCCGAAACTTGAAAATATTCGAATATTTAAATAATGTGTAACTAACCCTTTATAAACTATCAAACGTCTTGTTAACATTATAACCCATCCAGCAACTACTGATATTGATCTGTTAATACCATTAAAATTATTTATAAGTTATTGTAATTGTGTATTTACATTTTTATTTATATGTATATACAAAATAATGTATGGTTGACATTAGAGCAAACTAAAATATTTATGACTGTAATAAAAACGTCAATTAGTTAAAACCATCGGTGATAATTATCAGTGACTAACTGTTCGATCGTCTTGATTAAAATAATTAAGTCTGTATATAATATCAGTATGTGTGTCACTCGATGCAGAAAACATCACATCGTTTAACTTCCAATGAAATATCATTATATTTATGTATACAGTTTATTGTGTGACTAAAGTAATGACAACTAACGAGTAAATAATAAACTAATTGTAAGTTATAATGGGGAGAAACATAAGCGGATTCAATTTCTAAAAATGGAGAAACTTAAATGTATTATACTCGCATATTATATTATATTAAGCCAATAATGGTAAAAGTATTAAACATGATGGTATCGAGACAAATTGAAAATACTGAACTATTTTTTTTTTTATTTTTTTTATAGATACAGAAGAATTACAGTTTCTCGCAAAGTATACATTTCACATCTAGTCAGACATATTTATATTGTAATAATAAAAAATAACTAAAAATACTTTAAATTATACATTTGTGATACCTACTAATTTATATATATATATATATATATAGTAAACTCAAACTGTAATAAGCATTATGAAATAATATAATTATTATAATTGCAATACTAATTAAAAGATAAATATCATAAACAATTATGATAAACATTGTATTTACATAAAACACGTGAACACTTATTATAGACAGGTATTAATTTGATTGCACGATAAAAATTAATTGGAAATAATAAAATGAACGATAGAATAATAATATTAATGTAACGCATTTATCATGTTTGACTTTAAGAATGGCTTACTAAAACAGCTAAAAAAATACATATTTTTATAATATATCCATATTGTGAGGCATAAATAATATGTTTTCAAGTGTTTTCAAGTATTCTCTCTATGCGTGAAAAAGTTCATTCCCATTGTGCGGAAGAAACGGATGCGTATTGTTATTGAAATCGTACATATTATCCCGCATTTCCGTTTTATTTTCTCTAGCTCTGAGATGTCGGTAAACACGCGCGTCTAATTATGATGACTCGAATACGTACTTTTCGACCCGTTCAAAAACGGTGATTACATAATTTGCATTACAATATATTGAAACGCACACAAATGTTAAAGCACTTCTGTGTTCTCATATATAAGTCACGAGATATACGCGATGTTAAACGGTCGATTATGATTTCTTTCGAAACCGTCGTAAAAATCGAACGAATCCCAATTAGATTTATTCAAATTTTAGCGAGTGGGCCAGAGTCCGCGAGTAAGTTGCGCGTGGCCACTGTAATCGCATACAGACTACGATACAATACTGCAATCGTTCGACAACGGAACTGACACTAACGGCTAGACTATATTATAGCCATATGGTGGCAAACACGTATAACACTTAATGGGGCGCCGGCGGATTAATTAATACGCGAATGAACGTATAATATACTTTATATTTATAGGGAGGATAACATCGCGGGATAAACGTAAAGCTCTACAAACGCCGCGCGCGCGTGCGTCTATAACGCCCCTCTTCCGATATATTATTATATTATTCAGTGCGTATATGTATATATATATATATACGTGTTTAATATAATATATTATTGTATTACTGTCGCGCAATATAATCGACCGGGGACATGCCCAGGGCCACACAAATCACAGACACTCTACTGCTACCCTTCTCGGGCATCTCCCTCGTCCCGGCATTAGCGACGTAGTCGTCTCCGTCGTATTCGCCGTCTTCGTCGCGTTTCCTCCGTCGTATCGGTTCGATTATATCATCCCCAGCGAGGCTTTACCGGACTAGTAATTTTAATTAGGAACGTGACACGACCGTCCGCCATCCGTCCGTCCGCCGTCCGTCTTATGTAGAGACCCACGCCCGACGCTGTGTTAAATTATTATTATTATTATTATTATTATTATTATTACTGTTATATCGTTCATACACATCTCTATATACGTATATGCCTATTATAATACTATCGAATTCCAGCGCCAACCCTACGGGGCCTTTTGTCATTGCGGCGCGACGACCGCAAGCTCCGCGAACGACGCGAAATGCGATAGGATCGAGCGCGCGAGTTCCGCCACGGGCTCATTACACACCCGACTCGCCAGAGCCCCCCGAGCGCGTATAATTAATAGGATTTCCTCTCGGATTTTCCGATCAAACCGTCCCGCGCCAGCCAGCCAATGCGTTTAACCGAAGGTTTCCGCGACCGGGCCACGTCATGGAATCATCCACGGCTATTAAGCCCGTCGCTGCGTGTACTGCAGTGCCATTTGACACAATAAGACGTCCATAAGTCGTCGTCGAGGGTTACGGCGGTTCCACGGTGCTAGATCGTGCGGAAACACATCGGTTACACCTACATATAAACTTAGAAGGGTTTTCTTTTTTTTGAATATAAAATTTCAACATTATAACGTGTCATTGTCGAGTGTGTTGGAAACTGGTTAGGATAGGTACCTACCGCCATGCCGTAGCTATAGATGTGAAATACGGAAATACGGTGTGCTGTGATGTTATATAATATATCAAGACGAAAATATAATAATCAATCATATTACTTGTTTGAAAAACTGAGCACCAATCATGAGTAAAAAAAAAAAATTAAATAAAAATATCAGACGTCATTATAGAACTATTAATATATTTATATATTATATTAATACGTCAATATGCAAATAATAATAATATTTATAATAATACAAACTTAAATACATTTTATAAATTTTAATGTATTATATTTTTGGTGGATTATACGAGTATACTCTGAATTAAATGATTAAAAAGTTCAAGCGTTTTTAATTTTACTTAAATCGATAAATACATATTTATTAATTTATTGGCTCTTTTCATTATTTAATTTAAAAACTTTTCTTCTTCTTTTTTTTTTAAGATACTTTATTTAAATGTCGTTTATTAATTAATGATTATTATTTTATCGAAATAAATAAAAGGATATAGAAAATCAACGTTAATTTCATTAAATATAATTCAAATAATTTTAAGCTCGAGCAGGTAGCCGAGTAATCCATTAAGAAGAAAAATCTAATATTTACTATAGTTGGTTGATACAAAGAGTTTTATGCCATAGCTCTTTATATGAAATATTTTTTTATTAGTTTAGACTGTGCAAATTATGAAAAAAAAGAAAATAATATTACTCAAAGGACATACTCTAATAAATTTGCTGTTTCCTTCAATAAACTTCATTACAATTAATGTTAGCGTCTTTCGCACATAAAATTAAGCTATTAATTATTAATTTTCTTTATTGTTATTAAAAATTACAAATTATGAAGGCTGAAGAAAATAATGATTTTTAAAACAAATTAGAAAATATAAATTTCAACAACATAATATTTTTAATTATAATCGACTATGACTTTATAGTTTTTACTCATTAATTTTTCATTTGCATTTTGCAAATAAATTGTTAATTCAAATATTTTACTACCTAATTAATACTGTATGTAATATAATATTATAATAAAATGCATCGCTATACGTATTATATGATACAAAAAATACAAGTTATAATTAATAGTATGGTTCGATAAAGTGTGTTTATTTAGGTAGATAATGATTTAAACGTATTCGATGCAGAAATAAACTATTTATTTACATGCGTTATACAGTGTAATATAATGTCTCGAGACTTGAATATTTAAATCGTTATTATTGCGGCGTCAAAACTAAATAATATATTGGTATTTATTTTGAAAAAATGTTAAAATCGTTATTTACATAATAATATAATGTACGATCTAACGTCAATGGGACAATTTACGCGAATCGGATTTTCTGTTTGAACATGCATTATATTATAATAATATAGTATAATATACGTGTTCTATATCAAAAATGAGTTGGCACACACGCGCAAGCTATTATAATATTACACGCGCGCGAAAGATAGCACACACAAACACTGTGGAGAATGTATTATTATTACACCTTTGACAGAGAATTATCATATTGTACTGTTTGGTGGTATTCTTGTCGACCGATAATGGGTTTCTGGATATGGAGACGATAAATCGCCGCGGTCCCTACGTAGGACGAAAAACTCCGACCGCGAAACTGTACACTATACATAATAATCCAGTATATATTATACAAATATAATACACCTATAATTTATAATAACATAGGTAGAGGTACTAGGTACTATAAAATAATAGTGTGGTCGAATTCGACGATAATCTGGTTCTTATAATAGTTGAAATACAACTAGATTCCAAGCGATAAAATCGAAATGAATATGAATAGGTGTATAAACGACGACACGGTACTCGAATTGATATAAATATTATTACACGAGAAAAAAATTGTAACTTAGAGGTACCTAACCTACACATTCGCGATCAGAAATCTTATCTCGATCAATACAATACAGTCGAGTTGTAGACATCGTACGCGTATAATATAACATAGGTAGATTTTTGAATAATTAATCAGTACTTATTTTTTTTTTTTTTGCTCTTTTTATTCGCATAAAAATTATTAAGCACTGAATAATACATTAGCCGTTTGGCGGTACTTATTGATAGAGATGTATACGTAAAAAAAATGATACATTTTGCAAAACAGTGAGCGTTGTCATATTAAAATATTAACGAGTCTGCAGATATAGGTACTGTATCACTGTTACGAATCGTGTAAACTGCCGACTGATTACAGCCATAAAAATAATATTAAAAACCCCGAACAACTACTAGAGTGCACATTTCATCTGTACGTATACTTTACCAAGCTCAAATTCAAGAGAGCCTGATGACGAGAAACTATGCGAACACCCCTAACACCGTTGGTCGCACGCGGTATGGGTTTTCACTAAGAACAAACCAATTTACGATTTACAGCGAGTTCACGCGTATAGTTCACTATCGTACAGTACTACAGTTATTTTTGAATTTCGAGAAAGAAAAAAAGTGGGAGAATCGTCCGCCATCGGTTCACATATTATATCATAATATTAATGTATAGTGTACTCGTATTTGCAGACGAGGACTCGATGACGGCTCCTGCGATTCTGGTCGTCGAGTGTCGCCACCGTGGAAAACCCCCGGCAATAGGAGAAGGGCGAGAAGGATAGAGGAGCAAAGCGAGAAGAAGGTAATGGGCGAAGGAGTACATGGAAGGAGCGAGACTAGCACACGTGACGCATCGCGGGTTGCGCGCGATGCCACAGCAACAACAGCGTGGATATTATTATTATTATTATTATTATTATGTGGTCGGACCGCGTGTGAGAGACAAATGACCGCCGAAAAATAAATAAGGAACGAGAAAAATACAACTGAACAACTACGTGCACTCGCACACCACGCGACGGACGACGTGGCGTTGTAGGCGTCACCCGAGTAAATGCGTTTCTCTTGTCGCCCGTTCCCCAGGAACTCCCGAATCCACTTAATTATCATACGCCGCCGTCGCCCATAAAACAATCGCCAAAGACGGAGAACAGTAAGGATGAAGAGAGAAAAAAACGTGTTTTCACACACGCGCACGCTCGCAGACGCATTAAGACAAATTCAAAGAAATCTATCAAAGCAACACGAGCGGTCAGCCGTACGTGTTTTTTTTTTCTCCGTCTTTATTTTTCATCGTCCTTTCCGCGAGAAATACACGCTCGCGCCGCTATACACGCGTCGCGCGCACGACATTTCCATTACCCATACGACGACGACGACGACGACGACGACACTATGACATTTATAATACAATTCAGTACAAAACGGCACCGACGGAAGAGATGAGTTTTTTTTTTTTTTCACCGGATAAATCGTCGTGTTATTATACGGCCGAGGGTATTTACTATATTTATTTGTCGTGTACATGCCTACAGTATGGCCGGCGTTGGTATCGACAGTGGAAAACGAAAATTTCGATTTTAAGCCACACCGGTGCAGACACGCGATGTCGTAAGACTTCTAAAGAGACAGTCCGGCGGTACGGAGCGGCGCAGTGGTGGTGTACCATCATCGACGGTGTCCGACAACTATATTATTATACCTATTCGTAATATTTTATAACACGTCGTCCCCCGAACATCGTCCACAGTCGGCCCGGGTAGCCGTGAATCGGACGAATGTGCAGTAAATAATACATAGAATATAATTATTACGCGCTCGTCGACCAACTGCTACTTACAAGGCCTATGATAAATAATAGAGGTGCGCATAAGTGCACCGAGACACAATCCTGAATGAAAACCTAAATGGAAATTTCCACGTTTGACTTTCGGAATGGCTCACTAAGCCTCGTCGGATCACTTTCGGCCCACGCGTGTTCTCGAACGATTTTTCGAGGGCGGTACGCGTTAATTTAAGACGACCGTCAGTACCGGACCGACGACCGTTTGTCATTTTTCACGCACCTTTTAGTACAGCGCCTGTGTGCTGGACAGTGATTTCACGATCATTTGTAATTTTTTTATTAATTACACGAATACTAGCACGCATTAGTCAAAATCATTCTCAATAACACGATATAAGTCGAGAACTAAATACGCATTTAATGTGGTTACGTCTACAGTGAGCAATCGCCTTGGCCTATCAGATTTTTGTACAAGAATTTTTACATTTATAATTTTTCGTAATACATATTGCAATATTGTTAGAGAACTTTTTTTTTTTTTATCTCACCTTTTTGCACCTGCGACAAACGGAAAACTCCGATGTTGGAGTATTGTATATCAGGTTAAAATTAAAAAAAAACAAAAAAAAATCATCTCTGAAAACTTATTTCAGTTGAATATATTAAAGTATACATTAAGCAATATTATTATTTATAGCAACAACGATGAACTAATGCAAGTCAACAGTTTTAAATATGTATATTCATAAAAAAAAAATCATTACTAACATCAAACAAGAAAATCAATATTGACTTAATATATTATTATCATTCATTAAACGGCTACACGAAATCGAAATTAAGTGTAGTATTATACGTTGCGAAAAATGAAAAACAAACAATACAAACACCAACGTCACAATTTTTCATAATATTCGTATATGTTTTACATATTTTATGATTACGATAAACTCTGAGGCATTGTCTGAAGAAATATGTTATTAGATTTGTAACGTTCGTTGTATATTTTATTTCAATTGCATTACGCACTTTTTTTTTTTTTAATTATTATAAATGATTTAAATTGTTTGTGACATTTGTTGAAAATTTCAATTATTATTATAATATTACATTTATTCGGGTGATTTCATTTTATTAGGCTTGACGACAAAAATGTATTATTAAAACATAACAATATTCTGAAAACCCGTTTGATGTCAAACTATAAATTAAAATCTAAACAAATTAAAAAGGAATATACTATATTATTACACATTTTAATAACGCATAAAGACAATAAACATAAACGTGTACAGTTTGTGCGATGAAAATGATTAACAGATTGTTGATTCGTATAAAACTATTTTTATGTTTGGATACTTTATAGGCGTAGAGACTAAACAGTGTTTGATTTATTACGAAAGAGGCATTCCATGACTGGTGTATTGGTAGTAAACTAACATTTATATAGTTGAAATGTTTCCTAAACCCATACTAAGGCCAAAGGTACCGAGAAAGTAATATTGTAGAATATAATGGCCCTTTTTTATTATTAAAAAAAAAAAAAAAAAAACTAATAAAATTGATGGTTATCAAGCGTTAAAAAAATATAAAGATCAAGATTATTTTTAACGGCAATCAAATTAAAGTTAAAACTCCTTAAAGCCAGAAGTTGTAAATAAAAACAAACGACAACAGTTAAATCGTATTTTATATTTATACGCTGTCCGTTTAAGTATATTTTTTTTTTTATTTTTTTTTTTATTAGAATTATTATTTACATATCCCACAAAATCCACATTGCAACTTAACGTAGAAAAAAATAATTTCCGTTTGCAAAATAATAAGCATTTTAATTTTAACTTATAATTGATGATGGTATAAAACTGTATAGTACTATAACTAAGAAGTAGAAAAAAGTACATTTGAAAAGCAAAGTCTAACATCAGTGTAATTTCATTTCTTTATTAGGTATATTTGTTTGCGGTCAAACACGATTTTCGTTTATAGGTACTGACGTTTTTATGTCTTTATAAGCGAAAAATAATCATTTCTTATTTTAAACCAATATTTTAATTATTATAATGTAATATGTATCAGGTATATAATATATATATATTTAATATATTGTTTTTTCAATTTAATTTGTCACATAATTCAAGGGTAAACATGAAATAAGAATTAACGAATCTAAGAATAATTATTTATCATTATTATTTTTTAATGTGTTTAATTGTACAAGTTTAATATTTTTTATTTTAAACGTGTATGCACTATTCAGTGTACAGCTAAACACAAAACGCGTTGAATATATTATTATCATTGCAAACAACGTAAATATATATTATACAAGTTGTTGTAGAGAGGTTATTTTATTTCAAGTGTGCAAAATGCACCAACATTTATCACGTAATGAATACATTACAAAAACACATAAATATATAGATCAGACTAAATTAACTGTACTAAATTCACATGGAATGTGTTTTGCTGTCATTTACAACAACGCAGCATAAATATATTATAAACCTCTATTTAGATTCACGGACGTCGAGGAAATTTGTTGTACGACACGTTATATACATTTGTAGACGGAAAAATTATTATAATATATTATTATATTATTCTTTCGAAGTAAAAATAAAATATTCATGGTTTTACAATAAATATATATGAGTGCATAACGCCGAAAAAATCAGTGAATTTGTTTATTAACAAAATATTATTTTGTTACAAAACTACAGTAGATTTTATTTATTTTTTTTAACGAAAGAGATAATAAAAAAACCCATTATTTACCATACGAAGATCATTATAACATATGTTACTAGTCTGAAGGTATGCTTGATTGTATTAGAAATCCAAATTTCATCAGAAAAATTCGTTTTGAGTTCACCCAAAGTCATAAATATTCTATTAAAATGTGAATATATTGTTTTCTTTTTTTTTAATGGTTCAGTACAATTTTGAAAAATTAAATTATCAAAATGTTATATGATATACGGGAGTTTCATCTGTAAATGTGTGATGGCCATGTGGAACTTTGAGCTTTTGTCTGCACAATTAAGTGTTATGTAGATACACAAAATAAACACGAAAATCAACAAATATTTTTTTAACACCATGCAACACGTAATGTTTTTATTACTATGTTAAAAATAACCAAATTTTCGTGATGGTTTGGGGTTTTTCAAGAAAAAAATTCATATTTTCTGGGTGCAGTGGGAGCGGTAGAAGATAATTAAATTGTCCTCCACTTGAAAAAAAATATAAGCGTAAGGTGGATTAAATTGTAGGTACATTTGTACGGTACGAGTTATACATTTTGTAAACTCTGCAGCGTATATAAATCATGTGTACATTACAAAAACGGTTACTCTCTCGTTTATCACTGCAAAAAAACATAAAAAACACTATTCACATATTAAATTCAACGCGTTAAGATCATCATCAACGGATATGTTTGTTTAACACTCCGCATTCGGCACCATGTAGCGTGCTGTACATTTGTGTTGATTGCGGACAAAATTACAATAACTTATACGTTGATTTTACCATATAGCAAACGTGATATTTATATAACTGTGTGTGTGTGTGTGTGTGCATCATACATCGCCGTCGTTTGCGCATGAAGGGAAAATTAATTTAAAAGCGAGTAACTCATTTTTCTCGTCCGATGAAATATATGGCTGTTGTACACGCAGATTAGTATATACGTACATCGCGTGTCACAAGTCATTTCGCCGGCGAGCGGGACCGAAAATAACGCTTTCCTGTCGATTCGTGGGCATGTGTGACTAGGCTATACATTATTATAATACAACGTACACGGCTAATTCGGGCGTCGACCCGTCGTGTGATTTTTCGAACCCGCTTACTTTATACAATTATGTATATTAAACTGTATGTTATTATCGTGTCGGTAATAACAACGTAAATACGCTTATGTTTTTAACAATAATTCGTTTTTATCAACATTTTGTCTTTGATAGAGTAATCGTGTAGTTTCGGTCGAATTCGCGGGATGCGTTCAAAACGTCTACAGTGAAATCATCGTCATTCATCGGTCGAATAAAATATTGAAAATTAAAAAATATAGCATACATTTTACACAAAAGCTCTATTTCAATAATATCGCGATGAAAAATACAAAAGTCGGTACAGAAAACCATTTCAGATATTTGAAAACTTTTGACTTTATCGCGAGTGCAGTGTGCACATAGGTTTATATGGTTTGTTAAAACGTCAATAATGTACTCGTATATGTGTGCTTGACCTCTTTCGGATTTGCAGAAAACAATACGAACACGGGATAGTATAGGGTCGACAAATGGCATATAATTATATATATATATATATATCATTATTATAACAATAATACGCGAATAAAGCACAAGGAAATTAGTAATTATAGCCAAACAATTAATTTAGTCACTTACGTCATATAACATTATTAATTATGTTACTACTTAGTGCAGTGCATTAAACATCGTATATTATAATATCCAGAATGTATCAGAAGTATATAACATATTAAAATGAAATGTCCTTGTCAAGTTGTCAAATCGTGTAAATACACCCTGTATAATCTATATACTACATTGAAATGAAATGATTTCAAATCAACTTTACGACGAGAGGACACATATCAATAAGAGACGATTGTTTAACCAAGTACAGTAAGGATACAAACTTCTGTTTTTCTAATGAGAACCTCCATTTTTTTTTATGTATACATAATTTATAATACGACGTACCAATGTAACTCATAATAAATGTATATCCATTGCTCACCGTTTTTACTGTACATAATGTGCATTGTTTGTGTGGTCCCGACAATATTGAAGGAAGAATTGAGTAAAATGTTTCGAACATTTTGTTAATAATTATCGTTTAAAATATTATAATATCATATAGGTACGTATGTTTAATATAAAGTAGGCCATAATTACTTGATTTTAAAACAAGGTTTAACTTAAGATTTATAATTTTACAGATACCAGATTCATCTTATTTGAAAATAAAGTATTAACAGAACAATATTCTTTAAATATAATAGCTTGTAACAATAAATTATATTATATAATACACATTATACAATTAGTATAATACATACATAGAAAAATCGATCAAGTTTGTGACGTATGTTTGGCTGTTCTGTTCGTTCGTAAACATGATGCACTCAAATGCACTTCACACGATGCCCGAGTCGAACACCGTGAATTTTACAGCTGTACACAAGAATCTGTTTTTAATTAATACGTGTAATTAAGGGGTGTGTGCCTAATGTATACAATATTATAACGCAATACATAATATATACTTATATTCAACCTATTATGTATAACAGAAAAAACCAACAAATGCAATTAATAAATTATGAAATAACATTTTGTTTTAATCAATATAGGTTTGTATACAAATAAGAGCATATACAATTGTTAACAATTACTGTTATAACTATAAAAATATTTAAAAAACAATCATTTAAATAAACATTATAAGTTACATATTATTGGATAATTATTGCATTTACTGGTATTTTTGTTAGTAATATTCATTATAAATTTGTAAATGTATCATGATTTTGCTATGCTTTTGGCTTTTTAATGGTTTATTTAAACAAGATATTAAAAATATGTCCATTATAATCTGTGAACAAATTTTAATAAAATACATAGCAATCATGCAAAAAACGACTTTTTAGATTGAGGAGCGAATCCCGCTATTTACCCTTTCTTTAGTACGCCAATTATACAGTTATATGTTAAAATCCCGAATTTGTTTTACTTTTCTACCTACAGTGTTTTTTTACAATTACATACCTATATAGTTGTTTTAATACGTATCAACAATCGTCATCGTTACACGCGACAGGAGTGTGCGTCCTGAATTCACGCCGACAAAAATTATGTGCAGCCAACTGACATTTCACGTGAGACGTCGGGTGGGCACGCGCCCAATTATCATTCTAATATTCCATCATATAGGTGGACACTCTATATATTACTATATAGTTATTGCGCGCGTCCGTCGGTACAAACAGTAGACTTGTCCTAAATCAAAATATTAACGTGTGCGAAATGAACACAAAACGAACTATATTATAACATATAGTTGCCCACGTATGTGATGTCATTACGCAGCAGTAGTCCACAATATTATAATAATATGCTTTCGATGTGCGGACTCCGTAATAAAAATTAATATATTATTATTTACAAGGTGTTCCATTAAAGCATATATTTATAAACTTGTTATTTCAAACATTTTAATCATTTTTGAGGTTTTACATATTATATTTTTTTTATTTAATTTTCCTAAACAGAATAATTTTCGGAACATCTCGACGGGTAATGTAAATGTTTAAAATAAAAACCGAATTTCAAACGAATAATTTATAACGTAATCCTATAGTTATAATAATATTTAAAGTTTAGAGGATTGGAGTATGACGTGTAGTGCACTAGTGTCGATATTTCTTTCAACGACATTAAATTATACAAAAATATTTTTCTTCGAAAAAAGTTTAAATTTGTAGATATAATAAATGTAAACGCCAAAGTAGATCACCTTGTATATTATATTATTATTTTACGCGTGTAATACAATATGAAGACTGGACCTTGAGCCACATCCACGGATTATAATTAAAACGTTTTTAAACAAACCGTCGAAACGGGTAAAAGAAAATATCATGTGTATAACCATATAATATATATCATATATTATACACACATACCTAAGTCGAATATTAAAAAAACACAAATCATGCCGTGGGCTACAATTTCTAACTAGCTATATAATATTTTACGATGATAATATATGTACCTAGACGATTGCTGTTGCTACTGCCGCGCCGCCGCAGCCGCCACCGTGACCATTTAATTCGTCCCACATTAATAAAATAATGCTTCCCCAACGGAATATTAAAACAGATTGCGTGTATCTCGCCACCGAAGAGTCTACCCCCGAGGAGACGAAGCGGCTCAGCGCCAGTTTGTTAGAACCCTCTTCCTCCACGGCTCCACGGATTACGTAAGCGGTGCGTAAAATATGTATTTAAAGAATCCTGTCGCTACTCCTTCCGCGTATTAATTATTAAACATCATACGAAACGCGTTCTTTCGAAAAATTTGTTTGAGAATAATATAAACCATCATCATTGTATTATTATTATCACTGCTAATATTATTCGTTCCACGCCAATAATTTGACGAAATTTAATAATAATATAAAATCAGAAAATCGATTGAAAGTTTAACATATTTTTTCGCATAAACACAATCGAAATTACGGAAGTTAATAATTCGCCCTTTTTTGAACGTGAGTAAACGTTATGGATAAATGTGTTCCGCTCAAATAGTTCATTGGAATTTTATTAGGAAAATATTTTCAACGAATATTTTTCAACTGGAATGGAAAATGTTATAACCCTTTAAGGCAGACGAGAAACAATATTGAATAATGAATACATCACAGCGCTCTTTTTTGATTGTTCAGCAGCGATACTACATTTCCATCGGTTAGAAAAATGTATTTATAGATTACAGAGACGCATCAAAGGGAGTGGATTCCGTTTCCAGAGCCCTCTCCCCCTCCTCGGAGTGTACCAAATATCAAATTAATCAAACAAAATTACCTAATAAATTGTTTTTTTCATTTATATTACTATATAAATACAATAATAGTATTGTACAATAAGTGTGATAATTCTACAACAACGGTCGATGACTTGCTTAGATAATAATTATCGAACACACGCGTTCATCGTTTCCTTCTCAAGAAAGTAAGTAGGATATGAAAACATCGAAACATCGAATAGTCGTTGTACACATTACGTAACTTTCATTTGGACACAAATGAATCGTCATTGCAAACGGACTTTCTATACGGCCGGATTAAAATTGAATTGTGGATTTCAAACCCTACTGATAACTGATAAACGGCACACGATTTCGTCTCATTTTAGCTGTTCCGTAGAAACATTATTTTCTCTCCATAAATATACTCATATAATATATATATATATATATATATGTATAGACAATAACATATAGTTAAGCTCGCTGGTCAATATAAATTACGGCCACATGATAATGTATTTACAGCTGGCTTCGTTTTTCGCTCGGCGAATAGACGGACAATGATCGATGTAGAAAACACAACCCATTTCGTCTTAACGTATAGCATGTGATTTAATTGGAAATTCGGCGCTCGTATCGGTACCCGTAAATGTGACGATTACAATAATTATACATTTCAACAATACGATAAATATTAAACCAACGGGGTCATTTGTGACGCTCATTACGATTAGTCTATACTTGCATTACGTACTAGGCGTATTCCACGGTTACGATGATGGGTCTTTATTTTTTTTACACGAAACGAGTCAATAGTTTAACATTTTAACTATCGAATGTCGACCATTAAATGTTTGATTGGTTATTATATTAATTGTGTTCTTGCACCTACCGTGCACTCGATTTTAACATAACAACACCACATACTGTACACCCTCTATACGTACCACACTTCATTATCATTCGAGTGAACACTGGACATGTTGTCCGTTTGCCAGAAAACACTACGAAATATTACACATAAATCAGGGACTGTTGGAGTAATACATTTCAACAACTTAACTCACAATTTATTATGCGGCGGATTGTATCCAAATAAATACGCACAGCCGGTGGCCGTGATACGAACAGCCAATAATACGAAAATACGCAATAATAGTTTTAATTAAAATAATATTATATCATGTAAACCAGTAATTGGCAATTATTATACAGGACACTGTATTTACTTATGCGGCTAATAATTAAAATAACACTATTAAAAATATTTAATAAATAGAAAACATCATTGCACATCCGCTAAATTATTAAAGTAAAAATTAATAATAATAATTAACAATTCAAGTAGTAAAAGGCATGCAATTAATACATTTTTCCAAATTTTAACAAAACATTGTGTGGTCCGAGTTAAAGATTTAGCAACACTTCATTTGAATTAAAAATCTAAGAGACTATAGGGTCCTAATTAACTTAAACGCATGGTTCTTTGGATAGGGTCGTTACATAAATAGTTAATTTTACGAATGCTGATTTCGAAAACTTAATCAGAGCTAAATCATTAATAAATCTCACAATTAGCATTTTTCTTCGAGATTTCAAAAATGTCTATACTGATGATGTGTAATTATGAGGAATGTGAGACATTTTTAAAACATAACCAGCGAATGAAAGAAAAAAACTTATAGTGTTCATATTATACGTATAATAAACGACAGTTAGGTTTATAGTATAGCTTATATTATTACTCGTGATTAGAAGATTATTCGAAATACTAAGTATCCGTCAGCAACTCTTGACGGCCGATCGCGATACAACATATTAAATAAAATGTTTACATAGACAAATGAAACGTATTATCGGTATTCAGCAGTAATTAAAGACCCGATGTCACATTAGAAGTTACACGTCACACAGATAACAATTGTACAACTCTAGAATCGCCACATGTGAGGCTCGTCGAACGGACGTTAATACCGTGATATCAGCCAATGAGATTATTCGCAAATACCCTATAAATAAGACCATTTTTGAAATGTCACGCGTAAATAGGTATTACTCACGTGAAGAACAATTTTTCAAAAATTGTCCAACAACGTTTTAGATAGTATCTACTTACCTACTTTACCATTTTAAGTGGATTGGAATATGATTTTTGAGCTACCCGACTCTAAAAAAATAAAAATTGCACTACTTATCTGTCAACTATATTAGGTACAACAATTATTCGATATGAGAAGAGGAGTTTAATCTATTATGTTTGTAATAATTATTTTAAATAACTGGTTATTTTGATTTTTAAATCAAATAAATTATTACAAAAACTGGATAGCATCAGAAGAATATAGATAATTTATTGTTTTTATACCTATATAATTTAAATCAAACGGAATTCACGAAAACTGAGACCTCAAAATTTTCGAAATATTTCCATCAGTGATGACGATATTTTCGGTTCGGTTACAGACTCTAAATATTCGAGCTATATAATATTATATTCTGTATGTAAAATAAAACATTTTGTACACAGTACATAAATGATATACCTATGTCCTATACTCCTATATGGTTATATTTACATTCCAATATATTTTATAACGTCCCTGATAATAATATATCGTTGAGTACACGAGTCGGCGGCATTCTGACGCCAATGCGCGACCCCTTTTCTCTCATGTGACTAAATAAGCGCGCGCGCTCGTCTATGTATGTACAAAAATATAATAGACCTTCAACTTCCTGTCCGGAAAAAGGTTGGCCGCGGGGGAGACGACTGCATAAATTATAAATATCGATGGTACAGTAATTTTTATTATGATCAGCAGCAGATTATAACAGACGCGCATTATTGACAGACCACTCGTCGCAATAATCTCTCTAGTGAATCATACCAATAATAAATATAGGTAAATGAATGCAATCATGTCGTAAACGTTTATGGACCAACATTTAATAAACTATATCATAAATTAGGTATCAATTATAATTATTATCATTGGATTTTAATAGTTCTGATGCAGTCAGATCGCGCAGCTTACGTGAGAGCAGTATTTAATGATATTATCATATTATATACTTACTAATTGCCGGACGATGACGCCCCAACAATTATAATAAAACTGTTAACTGTTCGATATTTTTAATTCAAAAGTCATGTTCACGTTGACAATAAATACTAATTTAGTTATTTCATACCGTCATTTGAGATCAATGCTTTTGTTTTATGTATTCGTGTTTCGTATATGGTATTTATGTATGTGCCGTTACACACAACATCACAGTTCGGGGAAAATAAATTTGTTGTTTGATTTCATATTCCCGGAGTTGGTAATATTCCATACGTGCATATTGTATTCAATGTCATTGATACACGCTTAAATTATATCAAATTCAATTTCATTATTAGATACATATACCTAATTCAGGAAATACAATAGTTCTCAATACCTCAACATCCGGTCTCTAATCGCATCGCATTAGTGATGCGCTTTATCTTACAAACGAATAACAAGCCGGTGACGGGCGAGTACACGATGGTTTAGTTTTATATTTTGTTTACCGAAACAGTGACATAGCGGATAATATGATAATTATAGATAATTATAATCTTAAAGATTTCTACCGTTTTTTTCCGCACGCCAGAAATCTAAGAGGCTGGTCCATGGAAACATCGCGCAGAGACGGATCGCGACGATTAAGAGCAAACGTTTTGCGTTGGCTGTTCACGTCTCTGGGACTTTTCAATTTAAACACCGAGAGAAAATTACAATGACAATAGTTTGAATTTCCATATTTAATGCATAGGTATATTTTTTATATCATTAATAATATAACGTTATTATGAGCGCGCGGGGAATAAAATATAAGCAAATTTATATTTTCGTTGCGTTTCATTTCAGATGAAAAGTTTCATTAAAATTCTTAGTAAACGTGACAACGTTTTTATACATATGCATTTATATACGTATATTAATTATAATAATTTTATAAAAAAGAATTGAAAATTATTTATTAATTATATTATATATAATATATGTTATGTAAAAATATTCTAACATGTGGATGATAATAATAATATACGTACCACGGCCATATAAATATTATTTTCTTCGCCTGACTTAGAAATGTCAGAGCAGTTTAATGTTAACATTTCACTATAAATGAATGTCGATATACCAGAAACACGTGTCCAAGGCTAAATTCATATATGATTTAAACACCGAAAAAGCAATGTTAAAAAATAAAATGGACGACTAAATATCCCTATTTTTTTTACATGTATGATATTATTTATTCTGTAAATAGATAAAGACTATAGATAGAGAATAAGGATAAATGTAATACAAATTGAGTTATATCGTATAAATATATATGAGTACCAGATTACCTATACCACTTATGGTGTATCGTTAAAAATAATTCAGTATTTTTTTTTATTTAATAAAAGCTTGGTACCTATATTTTTACAATCACAAGTTATTTTAATAAGTCGGTTCGGCACAGTGAGTTTGCTGTCACAAAACATGATGAATCGATAAATTGTATGCATCTGTACATCGTGATTTATTGTTCGAAATTATAAAATGTTTCTTGTTTTGTTTTCGAATTTTCGTTGTGCATGATTCGATGCGTTATTATTAATAAAAAAAAAAAAAAACACATAAAATAATGATGATAGACGTTTCGTACTATTGGGTGACATTTTATTGTTACGAGCTCGTATATTTTATTATTATACACAAACACGTGTCTTAATGTCAATAAAATTATATTACGACCTAAATCAAACGCGCAACGATTTCTATGAAATGATTGAATAAAGTGGATGTCACGACGGATGATGAGTACGTCCTGGGACGAACGGAGCCGGTCCGTCGACTGTATAGCGTATATACTGTATAAATATAATAGTCCTTCAGTAGTTCGGGTAATTAATATTTTTTTTTGACAGAGAGAAGATTGGGATTTTATTAAACATTATTAAAGATAAAAATAAAATTGTATTTTATTGATATAATCATTTAGATGGTATTATGTCGTACACAAACTTGGCTTGAAGGGCAATCTCCCCCCGGCTCCTGTAAATATATATACATATATAGACGCTTCTGTAACTTTGGACAGTGGCAATCAAGAAGAAAACATCGCACGTACATCATATTTTACGATCCAACACGCTGGTGTCTAATATTATATTATAATCATGACGAGAAGAAACCCCGAAAAACAAACACGTGGTACTTATTTATTTTAGACGAACCTCTCTCGCGCGCGCGTGTTCAAATAGTACGAGTAGGAAGTTGAAACATAACGCCGCCTATGGGTGAAAACGATGAAATACGATTTTTATTCCTCGTCAACCCAACCCTATCAATTTTCGAAACGTACAACATTACTCCACGCAGTCCTCTATCGTTAGACGAATATTTTAAAAAATGAAATGTTTTTCTCACGTCGAATAATACCACATACTCGTAATATTGTCACAACGTTAACTTATTTATTTAATACTATTATAATTTATTTTTTATTTTTTTTTTTTTTTATGTATATATTTTGTTCACATCCATTTGCTGAATTAACACGACAAAATACTATATGACCTCCATACACGTACATAACAAGACTAAGTTTTTTAGATAAAATCTATAGCACACTTGCTTTTATTTTTAGTTTTTTTTTTTTTTTTTTTAGGTATCGTTAAAACTAAAAGCACTTACACAAAGTTTGGTCCGGACAAAAAAATAAATCGCTTCATATTAAACGTTTAATGCACAAACTGTTACCAATTGAATGCGCGTAGTTTATGTAACTTTATAATACGTCATATATATATATATATATATATATATATATATATATTTAGGTTTAATAGTATAAAGTAGCTTAAGAGTAGCCCAAAACCCATTAAGTTCGACGTGTATTGCGTTAAACTTTTTTGGCTTGTATACTCGAGTCCGAAAGATAAGGTCTTTATTATTATTATTATTATTATTTCATATACTCGTGTAATGTGTATGACTATTATATTGTAATAGGTATATACAATAATATATCATAATATTATACTGTTGGCGTTCAGCTACTAGTAAATTATATTATTAGATATACCTACATAGTACCTACCTATAAATGTTTCAACGTTTTTAATCAATATTAACTGTTTTTTAAAAAAGAAAATAATTAAAAATTGTGTTGACGTGGGTGAACTAGATAATTATCCAATCCTATACAATAAATTTATATGTATAAATGAGTGCGTATAATAAAACCTGCCAGCGCTCCAATTATTCGACGCACTTTTCAATTCCAAATTTTGTTTTGAAACCAGTTTTTGAGTCATCATTGTCTACTGATTTATGAACAGCCGTTTCTTTAAATAAATAACTGTCGATGATGAAGTTTTCTAATATATTTCTTTTGAACACTTAAATTTTTTATAGAAAATATTTCATTCAATCGTATTCAAAAAGTCATCATACCTATAATTAATGTAAAAAGTAATACATATTTATAAGCTAATATCAAAATCAATAATAACATCTCAGATCCGTTAAATACTTTTAATGACATTGATCATAATTGCTAGGTATTGGATGATTGTCAAGAAAAACCCGTAGGTACTTAATACTTCAATAATTAACCTAACCTATGACTAAACAGACATCGTTTTGTGTATTACTTTTATAATTATGGAACAGCCAAAGTACTAGCTGGTTGCGAGCAAATGACGTTCAACACAATAAAAATATAATTATTCGTGCAGAATCGATATTCATTACGATATATACCTATTCGTGAATTTAAAAAAAAGTTGGGTAGAATTAAAAATATAATAATTACGTAACAATGCATCAACATATAATTTTTTTGAAATCAATTAAAAAAAAAAAAGTTGAATTTTATTCGGAGAAAATGATTAAGTTTAGTTACATTTTTTTTTTTTTTTTGGAGAACTACGAAATAAATTATACTGTAGACCGAATTTTAATTCGGTCTATTACATAAATCTCGGAGCGGAATATTATAAAAATGTTTCTGGCCCAAAAGCGCCGACGGAAGTGATTAAAAAAACTTCGGATGCCCGTCTACATGGCCGAAGACTGCGTGCGTATACATATATTATTATTATTAAATCGTCGAGAATCGGTGCGGTGATTAGTTTTTTTTCTTTTTCGCTTTGCGTTGGTAATAATTACTATTTGAACGGGGGCCAGAAAACAGATTCCACTATCTGTAGCACTAGATCTCTCGCGTAACGTCTTCGGACGTTTTAATTACCCGCGCCCTCCTCCTCCGCGTTTGCCAGCAATATTTTAGTTCCCTGAGCGAAGTCATCGCAACCCGAGCGATTAACGATCTCATTATGGCCATCGAAGGCATAATAATATCATATTATTATCATAGCACGTCATTGTTGCCCACGTCCAAAAAATAAATAAGTAAGGAAAAATAAAAACTCCATTGTAAGCGTTTTTCACTCGCCCATTTGGTCATGTAAGATGATTTGTATTAATATACACTTTGGGCGTAACTACTATTATATTAATATTACGACATTAGGTATATAGGTAGGTACAAATAAGTGGTTTTTATTATTGTCATTTGTTTTTGTAAAATATTGGTTTTGAAGCGATTTACGATTTATATATTAAGATTGGTATATTATATTAATAAAAATATTATATTATGCAGCAAAGATTATTTAATCGTTCAAAAACTCTTCAATTATTCGATTCGAAGAGGTTTTATATACGAAAGGATAAAAACTAAACACTTTTTCTTCGCAGTGTCGTATGCCGCAGAGCATCGGGACTTAATTTTAATCTGGTATTCTTTGCGTTTGAACGAATAAAAATGTTTTCTTCTCGAAATTTCAAAGGAAAAACTTTGTCTGCTAATTTTTTTTTTCTCTTGAAACTTACAATACACGTGATTAAACGATATAATCGAGTTAAACTAAGCGTATAAGAGACGGACGAATTTATTTGTTACAGACGAGAAACAAATATATACGTTAAACGTATATCGAGAACACGACTACACGAGTGCGCTGCGAATCCGCTTTCGCAAAAGAATTTCCAACAAATGTGGAGAACATATATTATTGTAAACGGCTTATTGAAACCGACTGCAGGCGTATAACGTATAATAATTGACGTGCATAACGTTATTTTATAATAACATATTATTACAATTATTATATTATCATACGTAAACGATAATTCGTCTCGACGATACGGCGGAAAAACTGCAACGGCCGTGATAATACACAATATTAAACCGCATATACCGCATATACATATTATATACTTATTATTTACATATATTTATATAAACGTCGTGTAGGTACGTGCAAACGGCGGAGTTTCGAGGAGGCCAAGGGCGTCTTTCGACGACCGATGTTTGCGAGCGACTCTAAACGCGACTCGACGCGACAGTCACTTATAAAATGTTATACGACGTGGCAGTGACACGGTGTAAGTATCATTTTATTTATCACGCCGATACCACCAGACGGCAGGAAAATCGGCCGAAAGCTTACCGAGGAGATAATCGTATCCGACAGCCACGTGTGCACGTAACGTCGTATTATATATTGCGGCAGAGTGGCGTCGACGCGCGTATACGTATTATGAAATATTATGTGCACGGCGCGGCGAACTCTGACGTGTCGGGCGCGCGCGTAATATTAATGGAAACCGAAAAGGTGAAAAACAAAACGAAAACAAGATCGAAAGGTATCGCGTATGATATTATGTAAAATATTATTTTTTAACTCGGTGAAACATAATCATATAGATCGTGAGCTGCAACGTCGCGACTGCACTGCAGCAGTGTTCGCCCCGTCCGCTAAAAAAACGTCTCGAGAATACCATATTATTATTATTATTATTATTATTATTATCATATTTGTATAATATTGTAACACACAACTCATCATATTATTATGGCTTCGGATTTTTATACGCATACATAATATCGGACGTGCAATGTATATAGCATTATTATTATCATTATTACAGCTATTACTACATCTGAGCAGGTGTTGCCGTCTTACTTATCTCGTTTGGACGTTAAAAATAAAAATAAAAATAATAATGATAATATAATTTTTATCTCATAATTTTTTTTTCGCACATACCTAATAATAATATGTAGAGTGCAGATTATAATATTGACCACGCGATCACGCGATATCGAGACGGCGGCATTCCACGCGGCGAGTCCGATAAATCAACCGACTTTATTGGAAAGTGATCGGAGCGAAGGTATATATATATATATTATTCTTATACATTATCTTACCTCCATTATAGTAAGTTACCTCTAAACGCGTTATCCGTTCGCGTGTTAAGCGCACATTAGACGCTGGTCATGGACACATTTTCGTACCGTCCGATGTACCACAATCGTGTGCGCCGCGCAATGGACGTGTAAATATTATAATATCACGTAAAAACTAAAAGATATACCCAGTCGATCAGATATCGTAACATAATACTATTAAATCATATTTTATAACAATAATTTTACTATTTGGTGGGCGTATTTCTTCAATTTTATCTTGTAACCGTGAACGATGAGAAGACTACAAGAGATGGCATATGTCACTGAAGCACGGTAACGTCGGTAACTGTGAACGTTTAGCGTTATACCTACTTCGCCTGTGTTTCAGCATAAGATTATTAAGATTCAAATGGAATGATGAAAAAAGTGTAAATTTTAATGTGATTCTAAAAAAGACCAAGCGCTTTCAACACATCAATATCTTCGTAAAATCCACGATAAAAATCCAAAAACGACCTCTTCGAAATATTCAAAATAGGTCCTTTTCTATTGGACTCTATTTTTGGTGTGCTACGTAGAACTCATCAAGCTTTTCTTCTATTTTCGCGGAAATGCGCTTAACGACAGTTGAAAAAATGTCAATTATGTTATATTTGTGTAAAAGTTTAGATTACTTCATTATTAATACGCTATATATAGTGAATGATAAATTCGATGTACCTATGTATAATATCGATTTACTCATTGTAAATGTAAACGAGTTATTACATTTCTCGTCGATACTTTTCAGAAACTGAAACAATTTTTTTCTAACGGTTGAACGTAATAATTTCGCTGACGATAATATTTCATCGAAACAAAGAACATCGAAACACGGTACACAACTCGACTCGTCTTAACTCTTTCTAGACAGCCAATATTAACAAACAATTGGACAATGCGCTGTTGTACAGACGGTACTTATACAGGACGACCGTAGACCCGATTTATACGCAAATAATATTGTACGTATAATGTGTAACGGATATTTTATAGATATTCGGCCATTCGGTATGGCTTTTCGGTTAGGTCGGAACGCCATCATTGTCCTAATAATATATGAAACATTATTATTAAACGTGCACAAACAAACAACTGTAATAATATATGTTATAATAATATATTGTGCGACGTCACGCCCGAGTATCGATGTAAATCCGCGACTGTCCGGACGACCTATGTCCCGCGACCGTCAACACCGCGGAACGATATCATTATTGAACGTGTTCCCGTAGTGTCCGTCTGATTAATGGACTCGGCAAATAAACGCAATACGCGTGCGACGCGTGGTACAGTGGTAGGCGATGATGGCGTTGTATTATACATAATAATAATAATAATAATATTAATAATATGATAATACCATAGTGCTCTTTTCGTCGGGACGACCGAAAAACCTATATTGAAAGTGTGCAACTATATTGACAAAAAAAAAAAATAAATAAATAAAAATAAAAATCGTGAACGACATTATCGTCGATCGTAATAAATTACTTGACATTATATTGTATTATTATGTATTATTATGTGTGTGGATGTAATGAAGTGTAATGTAATAAATAAAAATACAGAGTGATTCATCTAGCACGTTTAGGTACTCTCTTTATTTTTTCTCTGCTAATGCAATCGTTCAAATCATTATTTTTGGAATTTTTAAAAATACGCATTTACAAAGAAAGTATGTTTAGTATATCTACAAGTAAACATAACTTAGATATCAACTTTTGATCTTAAAACGAGAACTACTCGGTACACAAAATTAAATAACTTAAAAACTGCTCGTTCGAAAAACGATTCCGCTACGTTAACTTTTTCTGAAACAGTAGAAAAGAAGAGTTCACGTTTGTAAAACAGAAGTTTGTATCTCCTATAGGTGTACTTTTTACGTAGTTTACAACTAAAAAAACTCACGGAGTTGAAAACACGTTCTTCAAGTATTCGTATTTTAAAAATTCTAAAGACCAGAATTTTAAAAACTACATTACTAAAGGAAAAAATGGCGATGTACATGCTTAGAGCATATGTATAGTGAATTACCTTATATATTATTCAAAACACGCAGTGAAACACCTATGTTCTATAAATAAAGTACTGTGGAGGGGTGAAATTTTTTTTCGTTTAGAATTGTTTTTGATAGTGTTTAATAACATTATCTAAACGATCGAAAGTTTTCCAAGTAATTAGCTACTAAATTAGACTTCTGCGAGGCGTTAAATAATTACGTAACTACTCTGCAATATGAAAAGCTACAGAACTTAATTTCTTCCAATAATAATTATTTCGGCGTATTTGAACACTTTATAGTTTATACGATCCTTTGTTTAATTATTATTACCTACTTTATGTACTTACTAAATCTTTAAAATAGAAAAAATTAAACACTGCAGTAATTAACTACCTATAATATTATGTGTTCAAACTAAGATTATTTTAATAGGCTATTCGTTCCGTTAGTAGTAAACAATTAAAATGCGTTTAACGATAATCATTTTTGTAAACATTAAGTTACAATATATTGTAGTATAAAAGTAGTATTCTTTAATAATTATAGTGTGTAAAAGACAAATTAGCTTGGCACTCCTCATAGTTCCCATGGTTAATATTCATATTAACTCGACACAACATGATTAGTTCCGTTTTACCATTTTGAATAACGACTATTTTTTAAGTACTAGTACAAAATATTTGAATCTTCCGCTCTGTCGTCACTCGTGTGTAATCCTTTATGGTCTATTTTCAGTAGACCATCTCTTATGGTTTCATTACAAGTTTCTCTATTAAAACACAACCTCACTCATCGGCCATCACTTCACACGTTTATAAGTCAAAATTAATGTTCTAATATTAATTTTTTTACTTTCCGTTCTCTTCTCATTTTCTCGGTGCGGAGTAGAAACAGTCTATGCAACACTCGAATGAATATTATTGGATTATAAAATAAAAATGCAATCGCTAACGTATTCACTTGATTTATTTTCAACATCTGAAAACCAATGTATTTTTTTCATCACAATACAAATTGTACACCAATGCTCATTCCAATGATTCAAATAATATAATCTGAGTAAATAGTAGGTACCTATACCTAGCTGTGTAATACAATATGTTTAATTATTATACGCAATTCGATTCCATCAAAGAATGTAATTATTTTTATTTATCGCAGCCGCCGTACAGTCTCACTTTGAACCGTTATTGAGATTTTTATAAAATCGTACACTATTTCCATAAGATATATTGTTATATGTATATAATGTAAGGGTGGTTTGAATTCCAAATACATCACATTCCATGGCGCTCTTCTTACAACGTGCGTCTGTAACTCGGGAGTATAATATCTTATAACGGTTCAATTGGTTTCCCATTAAATATCAAAAGCTGCAACTTAATAGGGAAAAAAGTTGTATAGTAGTTGGCGAATAAAAAAGAAAGCAGGGAAACTGAAATTTCGAAAGCTAAAACATATTATTGTGGTATATCATACAAATCATTTTTCGGGGCCAAATATTATATTCAGAACGTATACACACATAATATAATATATATTTTCACAGTTTACACACGTAAAGTTGCTATGGTCGTTTTTCCCATAACCCTCGTAATAAATTGAATATCTACTTGCTGAATCATGAATCCGAAACCAATCGGTTATAGAAATTATGATTTTCATAACAACATACTAACATATTTCATAAAATATTTACGTGTATCCTATGTGTGTGTGTTTTTTTTTATTAATTTTATCTGTCTTCATTTTCAAAATACGTCAAAGGAAAACCTGCATTGTGTTTCAGCCATCCGGGACACATATAAAAAAAAATTACAATAATAATAATAAAAATAATAATAACGTTACAGATATTTTAACGGGCGGGACGACCATACAGACGATCTGACGATGAAGCGGGAAGGCGAAAAAATCATCAATATATAATATAGTTCACGGTCGAGTGGAAGTTAACGTGCAAGAGACGTTGATTTAAAAAAAAAAATAAAAAATAAAAAACCAGAATGCATATTCTATGATGAAGGAAAACTATAATTTCCTCCGTTTTACAACCCGCACTGCAGTTTGTCACTTTGGTACAAACGCGTCGTTGACCGCTACTGTGGCCGCAAACAGCAATTATAATTATTAATATTATCATTAATATTTCGGAGAGTTAAAATCGTTGTGCACGACCACAACTATATGTTCACAATAATGGTAATACTAGTGAGTGTACAATTTGGGAGTGTTGCACGAGAAAAAAAAAACAACATACCGCAGCCAGTTCTTCACTGGCGTAGGCAACATAACTGTCATACTGGTATTCACATTGTCGGTCGAACTACGACATTCGATACGATAAAAAAAAAAAAAAATTGAACGCACCTTTTTTTAATATTATCATGATAATTATTGTCTCCGGAAAAAAATATTACGATAATAATTATAACTATTATTCGCCAGACGCGTTGCAGAGTGTTATTATTTTTTTTTTCTTTTCACAAATCGACTACTCGTTGGAGTAATAGGAAAAGTGTTTTTGATATACATACACATACGTACATGTATTTATATATAAACTATATTATATCGGGTACATTTGCTTATCGACTTGGTAAATCGTTGGTAAACAGGTTTTACGAATTCTATGGATGGCTTGTGGAGTATTATTAAATAGGATTTCCAACCCATTTGTTAGATTCTCCGTATACGAACATTATATACCCTACCAAATATATAACAATAAATTAAAAATAAATAACAAAAGCAAAGAAAACCATTTCCCGCATATATTCGATTTACTGCGATTTAAATGCAACGAAAATCCTATACAAGTTAGGTATATACGTGGTCAAAATACGTCCATGGTCCATAGCTATTACCCCTGCTATTACAGAATACACTGAGCCTTCGGTTTGTATTTCATAAGACCTTTAAAATTTGAAAAGTCATTATTTTAGAGTTGTATAGAGTCATTTATATGCATATACGCATTCAAAATACTTGAAAATGATATAAGAATCAAAATTAACAATACACAAACGGATAAAAAAATTTAAAATTAATAATGCCCGTAATACTATCACTACATTTTCATACTAATTGGTTTTTCAATTATTCGTGCAAACCATTTATTTAACAACAATTTTATTGTTGTTATCTCAAATATTTTCATAGCTGCTAATAATTTGTGTGCTTGAATGAAACGTAAAAAACTAATAGATTTTTGCGCTTTGACGACTAAACGTTATTAAGTCATAAATAAGCGATTAAATTATATTGTTCTTTTCGTTAATATACAATCCAGTGCATAACTTATTTAATTCAAATGGCCTTGGTGTATAAAGTTAATATTGTTAACATTTACAAACTGTTGACTTATTAGATATCAATAATAGTGTATAATGTATATTTATCGTTACCACAGATTAACAGTAATTGCTGAACTTCATATACTCATTGAGTTGGAGATTTTAATCATATCGATTTACTATACAAACAATATCAATAGAAAACATAATAATAAAATATTCTATATTCCGTATTTTCAACCGTGTATTATTCATATTATATTTTAAGAACACCAATTTCAAAAGGTAAACTGAGGGATTATTGAATAGAAATTCTGATGTAAGAAATAGAGGTAAATTACCGTTCGATACATGACGATAAAAATTTACAATCGTTCTACCCGTTTATAATATATTCCTTACTATTTTACAGACAATTTATAAAGAAAAATGAGATTCCATATATTATTATGATCCACATTTTGTACATAATACATGTTTATAACGTCGAATTACGGTATTTTTGTGTAAAAGAATAATAATAATAATAATAAAATCTAACCGATAAGCTTTAACAAAATTAAAGCGTTAAATTGAAATCAATGGTTTACGCACGAGCATGTGTATGTGTGAGATGGTCGGTACAAGAATTAAAAAATATTTTGATTGAAAAAATAAAATGTAATATATAATAAAACCCAATGTCATTGGGACAATCCAAGGACGGAGTTTTCGAGCGGAACACGTGGGTTTTTGTTCTGACCGCGTCCTGGAGGACTTGATAGACGTGTCTATATATTGTTATATAAGTATATATTACGGTGGTCGATTCTGTACGTATTAAAGGAAACATCTGAGTAAAAAGAGCTTTAGTATTTGAGTTCTATTTTTTTTTCATCTTCTTTTTACGAGTTTGGAATGGATGGATTTCAGAGACGTCAGACCAAAGAAACCAATTTGTCTTGTCTCCAAAACAGATCGCAATAAACAAATTCTTTTTACTGCAGCCGTGGCCGGCGGGTTAACGGTGAGCAAAACGCCCAGATTAAATTCCAACTCTTGAGACGAGTGCGAGATTTAATCGAGTACGATATTAATGCAATAAATATATATATACATATATATGATATATCGATATATATATATATTGTTTTTTGCGTGAAAAATATTGCAAAGCTATAACTATCCTACCATAGCTAAAGTATAGTACGTATATAAGTATCGTCAAATCGTAAAAAACAATCAATTTACCGTTTGAAAAACGACTATTTACCAAATATTTTTTTTTCCATAAAAGTATACCGTTAAGATTTAATGAAATATAATATTTCGATTACGCTCATTTTTTTAAATGTTTTAATTTTTATACATTTATATAAATCATGTACCTATGCACAACATGAAATATACGTATAACTGTATAATATGTTATAAATGTGACACTTTTAAAAAAAAATTTAATTAACGGGTGAGTTACGTACGGTGTTAAGATAAAAAATAAAAATAAAACAAAATAAAATAAAATAAACATACTGGTGCCGTTAATTTATTATCTAACATCGTACTCGCGTATTATTATTCAAATAAATAAAACAAAAAATAAGCCGAACAGGATACACTGTATGTATATTTACAGCAGTGTCCGGGTATATTGATTAGCCCACCTCGACGCAGGATATAAGCACTGGTTTAAATAATGATCACCGTGTAATGCATTTCTCTCTAAATGACAATGATCGTGAAACACTTAATATTATTAGAGTAAAACATCGGGACGGAGATATCGTGTTTGTTAGAATTGAGAAATGACAGTGTACACGCGTTGGCAGTTGTCTTCGCACCGCAAAATTAAACGACACCGTAACAGGAAATTAAAATGTTGATTAATGTTTGTACACATATATTATAAATAAATACACCGAACACGCCTAAACGACCGACGACGTCGCGATGCAATGTTGATACTTTTGAAGGTGTAAAAACAGTTGGCAATCAATTGCTATTGAAAATGTCGAATAATTTCAAAAACAGTTAAATGCCAGGATATTATGTACCTAATACCATTGATTTTAGAAAATACTAAAATTAGTATATTTAGTATATTCTAGAATAACTTCTAACGCCTACCTACCGAAATATAATAATCTAGTATAAAAACATAGTTTATTAGTCTACACATTTTAATCTATATCATATAATATATAATGTAGGTATATTATATTATATTCACGATGAAAATAAACGTTTAATACTAACTATAAGTATTTCTAAAGGTATAACTGTTTTAAGGTTAATTGATTAGATAAAAAAGAGACTTAATACCTATATATTGTTTTTATGACCATCATTGAAATGTACATTTGTGTTTATAATAATTAATTAATTATTAATTTTATAATATATTTATATAGTATATACACTATATAACAAAGTGACAATAACATAATGGTTTATTCTAGCTTAAATGTCGTATAGAATCTTGTCAGATAAGCTGCTAAGTTAGTAAAATAATTACAAAGTTTAAAATTTAATTTTTATATACGAAATAATATATTATGTTGTTTTAATATATCTACGGTAGTCAGTAAAGCTACAAAATTAATTGAATTTATTGTGATCACTAGTGATAATGAATTCAAATAAACCAAATTTATGATTTGATCTTTTACAAAATAATATATCTAATGTATTTATCCACTATACATCTTACTAGAATATAACATTATATATTAATTAAGCTTATTGCTTAACGCATGTAATATTTAACCTAAATTAAATTAAATATAAAATAATAAATCAATTTTAAAATGTTAAAATGTTTTATCACTGGTATTCGTTAGTTACAATTTAGTACATAAATTATAAAAGTTCTAAAATAAGCAAACAAAGTTGAAAAAATGATAATTAATAAAACAGACAGGTAAAAAAAAAAAAAATATGAAGTCTATAGTTCAAGATTTTGATTGAGAAAAACGTTTTAGATCATTAGAAAATCAGACAAAGAATAATAATAATAGAGATAGATACTTCACTTTTAAAAATATCGATCACGTTCAAGAGGACCAGTTTGGTAACAAAAATAAACTGTGAGAGAGTTTAAAAAATAAATAAACGTTGGTCAAAAAAAGAGTATGTGGAAATAGTTATGCGGATCGTACAGTTCGTAATAAATCTAAACATAGCGGAAAAATAATACAATACGAATAGTATTTAAATCTTTTATACAAGGTAATTATTTAAATAGTTTTACTCAAAAATATTAATGTTATTTAAAACACGTATTTCGCATAATTTGAAATCATTCCAAAACAACATTATTGAAAAAAAAACTGTATTTTTTTAATATTTTTTTCAGTTTTTCCTTTTTTAGATAATGACATTTACATGTGATTTCATGTTCAAAAATAAAATATTCTTTTTGAAAATATTGATACATGAAAAACGAATATCGGTAGAGCAGACAATTATTTGGTTACAAATATTTAAAATTTAGATAAGCTTATAGTATTGGATATTTTACTGTGAACCATAATTTCCCAGAATATCATTTCTGAACGGTTTTACTAGGTAATTCACGTTCATCTAAACTTTAATACAATTGTATAATTAATTAACTGATCGTTTAAAATTTTATATGTATACATACAAATTCACAATTAACTTTTCTGCCGTAGAATATGAAATTAAAATTGTATCAAGAAGGTAAAAAATTACTTCAAGAATATTATAATATCATTTTCACACAATATGTTATTCTTCTGGAATGACTCCAAATAATGTAAAACAATATATTATTTAACATTTATAATTTTGAAAAATGTTTACTGTTAAAAGAATCATACTGTATAATTTCATATTTCCCATTATATTTTTAATTTTTAAAAGTATAATAGGTACTTTTAATCCTGCGATTATAACAAAATAAATCGTTTGACATACACAAAGCATCAAGCTCACAATTGTTTAATTTTAATCTTATAAAAGAAACTTGGCAGATTATTATTTATATATAAATAAAAATGTCATTTACAGACACCGTTTATTAAATTATTAATATTTAAATTTATTCTCATTTACTCGAGTAGGAAACAAAATAATTTTTTATGACGCTAGTACCTACGTTGTTACCTACTAATGAGACAATACAATATTAATTTTATTATTAATTAACCTTAAATTAGACTATTTTTAACTTAAAATATACTTATTAGCATTTATTTATAAATTATATTAAAATACAATTTAAAAGTTTAATCTAATTTCGATTCAGAATGTGAACTATTGATTAATATAATTTAATTTAATAATCGTTGTTTGTCGTTATTTTTATAACTCTACATGTTTTTGAGTATAATATAAAGGTACACATGAACGAGAATAATTAATAAGCAGAAGCAATTTTTTTTCTAGAACTTCCCAAGATAGAAATTAAAAGAAAAACCAAAATATGATGAATACTTGATGGTGTAAATGTGTGATAAAAAATATACTTTAATCTTCACTCCTTAGTGTAAAGAGTTATGATTTAAAATTTATAAACAACGTGTAGTAGCCAAATAAACAAGAAACAAAAGTAAAATTAATTAATAACAAATTTTGAAAGTAAATTATAGTTAATTAATAATAATTAATTATTAGTGTTGAATGTTATTTTATATACGATTTTCAATTTATTTAATTGTAAGCATTGAGCAGCTTATAAGCAAAAAGTTTTAAGTTCTAATCAATTTTTTTCTTTTTTACACCACTCGATCTGAATTTTATTCACTTGGAATTAAAATCAACAAAATTTCAATTATGTTCATGCGATTTTATACACAAATTATAATATTTATACACTCTATACATTTTTCATTTCAGTAACAAATATAGTATGTAAACAACTAAACGATTATACAACAACGATTATACAACAACGATTATTGTTTTATTAATTAAGAAACTTTAATGTATTTACTATAGCAATACCTCTCTCATTAATAATTATTTAATGCATACAATTTAAACGACCGGATCAGTAATCATTATACGAAATCTTAAGACTAATTCTTCGAATTTATGACTACCTACACTAAATTATCAGTTATTTAAAATAATAATTTATACCAAAAGCACAAAATTAAATATTATATATTACATGATATTATATATAGTAGTTATAGATTTAATTTTTATTAGGTGTATAAATTTAAAATGAAGCAATTTAGATAAGAAATATTATTTTAGTGAATTTTTTATAATTAACCATAAATCAAATTAAATTTTTTTTTTGGCACTTGTGAAAAATAAGTAGTTAGGTAGGTTTTCATAATATTTAATAATGTAGAGTTATTTGAAAGTACTTGAAACAAATGAGCAAAAAAATAAATTAAATTCATTTAAACACAAACGAAGTACCTACCTATAAAGAAACTGAAATAAATCATAATAAAATATAGGTAACACGCCTAACATTATATAATACATTAATATTATATATTTGACTACATTGACATATTATACAAAAATAATACAAATCATAATATTTATAGCGTTAATTATAATTCATACTTCCAATCAAGAGAAACGATATTCGTAAGCCCGGGTGGTATGTAAGTTGGTTAATAATCTATAATCACTTACTTTAAGAACTAATGTATTAATATGTGATAGTAAAAAACTGTCAAGCACAAACGATTAGTTTCTCTTATCAAGATCTAAATCCTTATTTTTACCTAATATAATATCTACACTACAGTAATTATTATATTAATATGTATACAAAATGTAAATAAAATTTTAAATTATATTAAGTATTTACAAAATATTGGTAAACTGTACTTACAGACAAATTATAAAAAGATCATTTTAAAATTACCATATGTACAATAAATACATATAAATTCATATTGTGATAAATTGATAAATCTTTTTGGAGAAAACGCCATAATTTCCCGTGATGTCTGTAAAATTTACACGATTAAAAATAATTCCCATTTATTGATGAATATTCCGGAATAATATAATATTTTTTTTTTATTATTATTATTATTATTATTATTATTATTATATCATAATATTGAAAATTTCTTGATTTTTATAACATATTTATACTTTACTTAATATACTTTGCGAATCGTAAAACGTGTACTATATACGTAATATATAATATAAAATATATATCGTACACGTGTCACGTTTTTAACCATTTGATTTCCAACATAATAGGCAACAGTCATACATTTTGACAGTGACGTTTTAACAGCGCGTAATAATAATTATGTAAAATTACAGTTATTGTTAATTTTTTTTTTTCAATTTTGTTTATTTTTCTAGTCAAAAAATTCGTCTTCTGAACGAAATGAACACAACAATAATATCTGACCACCAACAACTGTGACTGACGTTGAACGATAAACCGTATAAAATAAATAATAATAATGATAATAATAATAATAAAACGTCGTTCTGTCTATAACATCGATTAGTGTACGCCGTGTATATATATTTACTATCGTGAAACATTTGAATAGGAACTTGATTCAAGGAGTCTCTTGAACGATGTTTGCAGTGGTGAGTCGACAACTACTATACTTGACGCGTTGCTGCAATATATTTATACATTATACAATATATGGGTATGTAACTATAAAGTTTTGGAATCCAATAACGTTAGAGCATAGAAGAACATAGCGTTGAATTAAACACACACATAATCGTGCATTCAATAGCAGATGTGTATATGTATATATAACATGTATAAAATATATGTAAGTATATATATATAAGCATAAACATAGATGACGAGGGGCAATAATGATTTGTTTCAAAACGGCTGTATATGAGTATAAAATGGGTATGAAGTAGTATCGGTGAAAAGTTTGTTTTTGGTTTTTTTTTTTTTTTTAATATAACTAGTAAACGGAAGAGATACCTATATAGTATTAGGTATAAATATATAACACTCGTTCTCTTTTCAGTTTTATGAAAATTTAATAAACAATAATTTGTAATTATACAGATATATATGAATAAATTTATCAAAAGCTTAATTAAAATGATTACATTGCTTTTGATGTTTAAGTATGAAACAGTTTGTACACCTAAACTAAAGTTTAATTACTCGCTGCTATAAGATTATTATTATATTATATTCTGGTAGGTAATTTTAATTTGTCGGAAAAAGTGTTAAAGATCTTTTCACGGGTTATAAACTTATAAAGGATAATGACTGCGTATAACATTAAAAAAATTAACAATACTACACTTAATAATTCGTATAAAGCTTAATATGTTATTGAAAAATAATATTATTGACTTAAGACGATTTTCAAAATCTATGGCGTTTAAAAATAAAAATAAAAAACGCGTGTTTTATGCGAGTATAAGTGCTAATATAGGTACTATACTATAACGATAGTTTATTACAATTATTATAATGAATTATACCAAATGAATGTTTGTGGTGTTTGACAACAATTCAATAAAGACTTTGATCGTCGTGATTATGCAACGCTCTTACAAAAAAAACGCGTTTTGTTTACCGTCAAAACGACTGCAACAACAGCGAAAGATGATTACAATGTACCTATACCTACGTACTACATTTTATTATTATTATGTTAATTGTTGGACATCCAACGACAGTCATAATAATAATAATAATAATAATAATAATAATAGTATATAATATGTACATCATATACTATTTTGAGGCCCGAAACGGGGTTATAATAACGGGCAGTTCTATCTGAGGTATCAATCTCTAGGCTCTGGTGCTGCGTTGTTGTCCACCTCTGCGCGAGACGGGATCGAGATTTGAGGTAGGTATTATATTATATAGGCATATCACCTAGTGTGAGCGTTTAGGCTTCCCACGGGGTCGCGTCACTTCGGAGTACTATAATATAGTATACTCAAAAAATATATGTATATATATATATACCACACAAATATCTGATGTATACGTACAACTGTCAAATAATAACCATATAACCACGTACAAAACCATATATTATATTGGACAACGTGGCTGATGTCCATGACTATTCATGAACTGCGGTAGTGTAGCAACATTATATTCACTTTTCGAATTTTACCGATCGGATCTTATACCTATATGCCTATAGACTAGAAAAGCAAATAGGTACCTAAACACTGCAGTGTGTACGAGGTAATAAGAGTAATACACAACACTTGTACTCTGTAAGACAGATTACGTGTTCGTCGTTCGTCGTATGCCATAAAGCAAATAACTTTTGCATCAATCAGAGCGATTGTAGCCCTTGTGACCGATTGTAAAAGTGCTCGCAAGTATCGATTATAAATTGTGGTTTATCGATTGATCTATACGAGAAGAATGTTTCGATGAAATCGAGTGTTAGAAAGTCATTCGAATTGAAGTATACGATACGTATTCTATTGAACAGTACAAAACTTGATAGGCGATAACCGATTAGAGGTTATAAAGGACTTTTTTTCTTTTTTTTTTTTATGAGCTCGTGCTAAGAAACACTGCGTGCGGACGGCCGTAATAAATCTAAAATAATAGTAAAAAAAAAAAAAATCCTGGAAAACCACTGATTGATACGATCACCAAACGAACAGTTATGAAGCGCCTATTCATATTATATATACGCTCACAAGCTTGAATCAATATAATCTTCCCTCTGCGTCTAGCATAATATTACGTCGATGCGGCGAAAAACCTATAAATGATTTAACTCGCCACGGACACCACTGTCGCATGCGTTATATAACACGAGCTATGGAAACATTAATAATAATGTATTAATAATTTATCGAATCTAGCTCGTCCGCAAACGACTAGGCATCGATTTTTGTACGTGTTTTTGTTCAATTTTTGCACAGGACGTACGTTTGTGAATAATGTCCGTAGACTATGATACGCAGGTTCCTACATGCATAATAATGTCACATCGCTTCGTGCGCGGTGTTTGCTGCGACGTTGGCGTCAAAGAGCTTGTCCGATTTCGGTGTGTTGTACACACACACACACACACACGCAATTCATAGTGCGAGTGTACTGGTTTTATATATACGTCTTACACATACATACACACAAATTCATTTACATTATATACACCATCTCGACTGTGCGCGGTGAACGCGCGAGGGACGACTACTTCTGCTGCTGCAGATCTGCCGGCGCGAGCATTTGCAAACAATGACTTGTACGACTACAACTACAGGCGTCTGTCAAATTTATTAGGCGTTTCTAGGACAAAGGACGATGCGAAACGCGGACGAGATGATGTAAAACAAAAATAAAAAATCCGCAAGGACTCGCCGCGGGCTGAGGAAATAAGCGGTTCTCCAACCGGTTGTGACGCGGGGCGACGATCCTAGAGACGCGCCGAAATACCGAAGCTGACTAACAGACTACCTAATGGAATATGTATTAGCTGTTCTGGAACAATGGTTCGGGGTCGGGTAAACAAACGGTATCGACAAACGTCCCGTGATTTCGCTTTATTGTTTTTATTTTTCTTTTTTTTCTTCTTCACTCGCCAAAATTTTGGATCATTATTGAAGTAGGATTTGGGCGGCAGGAAACCGAATACAAAAAAAAAAACTCATGTCGTATCAGAAATTTAAATACCTACACGAAACAACAACGTAACAATTCGTATTTTCACCTTTGAGACCATTTTTTCCGCAATTCATCTTAACACAGTTTATTCCTTAACGTATTTTGAGTCACTTACAACTATAACCCTTTATGTACCTATATCATATATGTAATATGTGCGTTTTGTGTTTATACATTAAACACGCATGTACGGGTTCAATAACATACAATAATATAATATCATTGAATAATTTAAGAGGTGAAACCATTTATATATACGTTTTGGACATTAAACAACCGAAACAATTGTTTGTAGCAGTACATTTGGGCATTCCAGAACAATAAAATACGAAAATAAGTTATACAGAAACAAAACGAAATGAAATATGTTGCTGACAACTTCTTGCCTTTAAACTGGGTAAAATGAGTTGGAATAAGTTCTAACAACTTATCCTACATGTGTAATTGAAGCGTATAGGGTATAATAATTGAACTACCCAGAAGTCTAAGAAGTTTTAACGAAAAAGTTTAAAAATCTAATTGTAATTTTAAAATAACTTTTATAAGAAAACATCTTGGTTTTTCGAGTTTCAATATAAATATTAAATAAGAAAATATGCAGTTGAAAACTTAAGGCCAAGTTAAAAATTAATTCAACGGCAATCATTTTTGGCTTCGAAATGTGGGTTTTTGAATATTTTAATTAAAACTGTAATTATTCTGTAATATTATGTCTTCATTTGTTTAAAAAGTATCCACAGTAGTTACTAGCATTTTTTTTCTTGTTAATAGAAATAACTTTTAAAAAATGCACATTCGTTCGAAAACAATTTTTCTACTTATGTATACATTCTTTAGAACACTTTTCGCTGCATTTATGCGACCTCTGGAAATAAATCTATACACGCATTCACCAACACGGAATAGTTGAAAATATTTTTGTAACATAATATTATATTAAAAAAACTAGTAAAACCGCATAAAATCATAATGTCAAAATACGTTTGAAACGTAGTATAATATATTATGCATTTTTAAAACCGATTGTCTGAAGTATTTCAACGATGCGTTCGTGTTGGAAACTATCGCACAGCACAACAATAATAAACTATTAACACAGTGAAATATTATAATCATACAAGCGAGGTGTACCTATTCATATAAATTAAAACAATAATAAATTACAATCGATCGTATATTCATACGAGTAATAAGATTTCTGTTGTAAACTGACTGCGCGATTGCGACGTTTTACTGGGTATCAAGTCACCGCACACAACGACATTAATGTAATCACCTCCTATATGGAGGTACACAGTAATATTGTGTCGTTAACGCGACCTACGCTTAATCCTGAAATACAACTGAAATGCAATTAATTTCGGTATGCGCGCATGACGACGACGACGACGTATGGTTGAAATGAAATTAAAAATAATAGGTTCACTTTTAGAAATTTTTTGGACGCGTGTCGCACCAACTATACATCGTCAGCCGATATCGTAGTATTGCACACGAATAGTAGGTAATCGTCGGTCCCTATAAATTACAATAATGTAAGTAATAACTATAAAGATATCTCACGATGATGTTCCGATGCGCGTTTGATAAAATGCATTTCGCTCGGTCATCGTATAAATGGAATTCGAGATTTTTATAGCAACCGGTGTAGTGTGCACAAAATCGTCGGAAGTCGGTTACTGAATATAAAATATGGTATGGTGATATGGAATTAGAATGTCATGGGATCGCTATTTCTCTGTTGGTTGATAGGTCGGTCACACGAAATTCTCGTTCAAAACGTTGTCTGCAACGTTCTATCGGCCTATAGAATACAAGAAATCTGTTTGCCCGCACGTTTCGAAAGTCTTATTCGAAAATTGATAAACATTGTTGCACAAACAAGACATTATATATTATGCGAGGTAAGTATACAACCAAACTGCATAGGTACACATAATAATGAATCTTTTTTTTTTCATTCATTCTTTGTTTTCTACGGGCTAGAAAATTACTGAAACGTTTCATCAATAAAAGTTATACCCGTAGATTCTTTGAGACTATAGGAAAGGGTTTGCAGCTCTGTTTTCAAGCTTTATTAGTCGCCATACAGGTACCATCTATTAATAATATTTAAATCATAACTGCGCATTCGTTTATTGCTACTTTTCATTGGTTACACGTAAGAAAAAAAATTACTCGTCACTATTCACTGTAGGTGGCTTGTTCATCTCATTTCTATTTATCATCCAACAACTACGACAATACGCATTATAAAACATAAACCAATAAAAATCGATGAACTCGTTGCACACGTCATGTTTTTAGAATACTATCTTATTTTAATTTGCATGCGTTTGGTATTTAGTTTGTTTCAATTTTATAGATTCTTATCAAGAATTTAATGATGATATTAGTAGCTATGTATAGAACATACCTACGTATATATTATTATAATATAATATTATAATGTTGATTGACGCGCGATTTCAAATCAATACGAAAAGTTAAAAGTCATCTTGAAACCGATTTCGTTATTATAATAATAATTATAATAACACACGATATATACACGATGTATTACGCTTGGTATTTTCATAATTTTTTTACCAAAAGGTATGTGCGCGCAAACTGTTTTTTACCTCCAGACCGCCGACAACTGTGATGCGTGTGTGCGTTTCTCCGGCGTGTGTAATAATTGCAAGGTGCAGACGACACATGTCCGTAAACCGCTGTCACGTATATGCGGCGTGTTGTGTGTCGGCGGCAGACCTTGGAACGTATTATTATTATAAGGCATTCCATACCGACGGGCATAATTCTGTATGTGGACCTAACTATAAACTATAATATTATACACGCGCGCGCGTATTATAATAAATGTAAGTACGCCGCTCTCGCACCCGAGTCGCCGCCGATTTACGACAGTCGCAGCGTCCGGGTAAACCGCTTTCGATTAAAATATTAAAATATTATATTATATCATTATGTATATCGCACACAATGAATATTATAGTAGCCGGTCGCGGTGTAAAATGTGCGATTGCGAGAAGACAGAGATAGAGACAGAGATCGAGTGAGACGGACACCAAGCTGCAGGACTACGCCCAGGCATAGGAGGAGGACACGTGCGCGTTCGTGTCAACGTTATTATAATATTATGTGCTGCGTCGAGGCGGTCGAGCGTGTTATAATAATAATATTGTCGCCTAGTTTTTCCCAAAGACGATGACGTGTCTCTAATAAAACCGTGTTGGTCGTATTCGATATCATAAATATTTTATTTTTTCGTTCGATGAAAGCACACGACCGTTGAACTGTTTACAGAGTGTACAGTGTACACAAACAGGCTTATACCGTGCATTAAGCACCGACAAACTGTACCCCTAAAGTCGATTCCATCATACGTATGTATGTACAAAATAATAATATATTTATTCTGCATAGAAATCGCGTGGCTAAACTCTGCACGCATTGATGTTACATTCAATATGCGTATAATACGCATATTAGCGCGCTCACGCGATTCGTATAGGTATATGTTTACCGTTTGTTCGAGAGTCCTTCTCTTGCGCTTGATTACAATTTCAGAGAAATTATATAATTAAAATATAGTATCACGGGATATAGCGAAATCGGTTTAAACGCAGTATATACGCAAACAGTCTGTAGGAAATCTTATAGCTGCACCGAAAGCTGTTTTATCCTGTTACAGCCCACAGAAAACACGGTCGGTGCACTTATAATCCATGTGGGACTGAATAAACCGAACCGAAATTAATCAGGCTAAGATCTCACTGGAAATATTTTGATAAATTTAATTAAGAACCGCATCACGGAGTTCAGAGACGTTTGTTCTCGAGAGGATTTCTTTTAATTTTAATAAGTGCAATATTTTTTTTTTAATTCAGTCGCTTTTATTGTTATTAAATTAACGCCGAATGACAATATATACAATTTCAATCTAATTTAATAACTGGTAATAAAATACAGGCATATTTATTTTTACGACCGAAATAAATGTACAATGTATATAATTTGTATAAATTAAGTTTTGATCGAAGAAATAATGTTTAGTCGGATCTACATTTTTACATTCGTAAAATGAATTTTTTTTTTTTTTTAAGAGTCAAAATAGTTACGTTAAAAATACCGGTATATTAAATGAAATCGTCAATAAACTTAAAATTTTGGTTCAAATAACTGAAACCGAGACCAAATCATTAATTTTTTTTATTTCGAATCGAAACCATTATAATTTCAGTCACTGCAGGTATTTTCAACGAATTGATGTAAGATATTAATACGTTACAGTTATATTTATTTTTTCGAAATCATCCCGATTTGCGATAATACCTACACAATTTCAGTCGGGCATAAAAATAGAAAAGAATATATTGTATCTGAGTAGTTAAGGAAACTAAGTTTATTCAATGTTAATCGGAATTTCGATTCTGTTTAGTTGGGCGGCGTTTCATTGGACCAAAATAATACAAACGCCAAAATAATCGTCCGACTGTCAACTGTACGATTTATGATGTACACGGTTTTTCTTTCATCACGTCTCTCTTTTATTTGGAAGCGGTGACAAATATAAAAGAATAGTAAACGAATTTTCGTCTGTCAGCAATATACCTCGTTCTGGTGGTGGTCCAATGCACTTTATAGCAACAATAAAGATTCTGATAAGTACATAAAAAAAAAAATGCTATTACTTTTTGTTTATTTTTAAAACATCTTCACAAATTTAATAGTATCAATCACGTTTTCTAGAATCACTCATAGTTTCAGGCGTATAAATATTAGTATCGCAAATAGAATTTAATGACGTTTTAATTATTATGTAACGCGTTAACTGCTTTTAAGTCCGATAAAGTTATTAAAAATTATAAAACTATCTTCTTTCCCACGGAAATTTGAAGACTCCGCATAGATAATAAGCTTAAATATGGTGCAATCGTAAGTTAATACTATCACGATCTCATCAATATTTTAGTATGGTGGGAATTCGTTTGATCAAAAATACTAACAATATATGTAAGTAAAATAAAAAAAATAAAATAAACCAACAACAATGTGTTATACATACATATAGATAATGCCTACTGGATACATCACAAGACAAACAAATTACACACTATTATTATATAAAGCGTCATCAGTGTTGTAATCGCGACGCGTCCTCATAATAGAGCGTAAAAGCAGTAGATGATAATAATGACAACAATGAGTATCGAGTGACGGCGATTTAGGGTCTCCGATACGATATCATGTAATATGTCAATTTATATTCGATCTCGCACAATGATGGTAGTACGAAAACGACGACGGTGTGCATTTGTAGCCTTGTTGATTTTGTTTTTGGTTTTATTATTATTATTACTAAAAGAATAACCCGTGTAAGCATCTGATGAAGCAAAGCATTATGTAACATGATACAGTTTTTATATAGTGCGACATAACTATATTACAATAACACATATTATAGTTTACGGTTATTAGTTACACCACGAATCACATATGATGGTTATTCAAGAGACGACGACATATTTAAACTTCAAAGTAGTATTTTATACTATTACACATTTTATATTATAAATAAATTGTAATGTGCTTAACGCTATTATTTTACACGACTGTACATAATAATATAGTCTCCGAAGAGAGGGGACGAAAAAACGCCATAGAGCACGTCAACGACCTTATCTCGAGACTCGCGCACACACGCCACCGCCGCCGCCGCCGCAATATTCCATTAGCATCAATCAGAAGTGTATGTATATGAAAATATATAATAATATAAACGCATAGACGTATCTACTAACCGAGAGGAAACAATTATTATTATTATTATTATTATTATTATCGGTTTACCCTTACACCGGGGTCACAACCCCGAGAAGTAGTCGTCGTAGTCGAAGTCGTCGTCGTCAGTATACCCAATGAGGAAGTGACGCGCGCGTATATAATATCATATCTATTATAAATATATACGATATACCTACCTCGTCTTGTACGCGCAACGACAGATCTCTCTCGCTCACACGATCGATCTCGACGCTCGTCGAATCGCCACTCTCTCGGCGGCGGTTTCGGTACCTCCTCGACTCGCGCATAGAACAATGGAGGACCTATTCCGAGACTGTGCTATTACAATACATATTTGTATATATATACGAGTGCGTGTACGTATTATAATAACAATAATATAATACATGAGTACTTGGGTTGTTAATATAATAATAATACGCGAGTGCGACGACGAAGACCGGCGCACAAATACAATATATATATATATATATATAATATTATAATGTGATATTATTGAGTCCATAACGCTCGTGTAGTACGTATAAACGGTTTATTTTATTTTTTTATACGTAAACTCTCATCGCGCGCCGGGCGTCGTCCATTAATCAAGTTGGCGTGGCCGATTGATGTGGAGAGAATCGATTTGTTTAATGTCCCGCTGGTTAACTTGTCTATCCGCCGCTGCCGCCGCCGTCGCCGTCGCTGACGATGTGGGCGCACATTTGCACCTCTTCGGTCGGTTGAGAATTATTATCATTATTATTATCGTTATTATTGTTATTATTATTATTATTATTATTATTATTATTGTTATTATTATTATATCCAGTCTGTCACGTCCCGTGTAAATGGGTTATTTATCGCTTAAAGTACGGAAAAAAAACCAACTCGATCGGGTTGTTGGTATATTATTACTATTATTATTATTATTATTATTACTGTTGTTGTCGGAGTTGTATGTATTATTATATCGTCTTCGCCAGCCATCGGGCATTCGGGCACGATGTGATATAATTCTTCTTATATGTATTTTTTATTATTTTTTTATTTACATCGGAAAAATTACAAACGACAAGGGGGGTAAGTGCGACGACACTATGTATACACTATTCAACGAGATGCTTATCAGAGACCATAATATTATATTGTATATATGCATTATGTATATTGTATGAGTACGATGTACAAGTATGTCTAGCCGAAAACACAAGGAATAGGTTAGGTTATAGATACATCGTATATATATACCTATAATAAAACAATTTGTTCACGAATAAAAGATTCAACGGAATGATATTATCTGGCTTAACATATTTTCACAAGCCGGAATTCTTAGGAAATAATGTAATAATTTAAAAATATGATTTAAACATATTTTCATTCTCGAAATAAAATACAAAACAATGTAATTGATATTTTACAGCTTAGGAGTGTACCTAATATTAAATACCCTAATTCGAGTGATTCAAAAATGTAAATGCATATACTTCGTAAAATATTATGATAATATTATTATATAATATAAAAAATTAATGTAGGTACAAAAAAAAAATCAAACTCAAAATATACATGTTATGTTTGTATAAAATTATAAAATTAAATAATTATGTATTGCATAAAATTATGAAAATAAATACAATTTTATTATACTTTATACTGTATTAAAAATAATTTATTTTCACAAAATTTAATTTTTGTCATTAAAAATATGGAATATAAAATTTTAAATCCTTTTTCAGTAAAAGGGTTGCAATTTTGCTATTAACATCCTTCGGTGTTTTTTTCTTTTACGTAATAATTAAACTATATTTGATGAAAAAGGCTGAAAGTAATTTAAGAATCTATCAAACCAAGAGCTTTTATTTATAGTAGAGTATTTCCAGAAACAGTGAACAAAATTGGCCAATATTGTGCTAATAGTTTAAATTTTAAAACGTTGATAAATTATCCACAAAAACAAGAGTGATTCTGGTATTTGATTTAAGTTTATACGATCAGCAATTTTACGAAATTTAAAAACCAAAATCAAACTAAAAAATAAAAAATATTATTTAGTACAAGCACCATCTATATCAAATTTTAAATCAATAAAAATAGTTAAATATTTAAACAGAAAATTATTGCGCGATGCGACTCTAAAAGGGTTTTCCTTTCCAAGTTTCCGAACAAAACAAATTAAAAAACCACATTATAATATAAAATACATACAATATTCATTACAGTATACTATGTTTCTACATGTAGCGCCTCTTGTTTTAATCGAAATTTTTATAATAAGAATAAAATCTTTAAAGAAAATAGTTTTTCCAACTTTAACAATTATACGTTTAATAATTAATTTGGTATGTAGATAGATAATTTATCTTGAAATTAAAATGAAAAGTTCTAAATATGTATACAGGTGATTCTTTTATTAATTAAATTTTATTATCTCAAAAAATATTGACATTTTTGATATTATGTTTACAAAATTTAAAAACAATAAAAAAAAAACCGTTTCAAAAAAGTAGATTATTTTTCTAAAAATTTTGATATTAGAAATTAGGTTTTAAAGAGCAATTAATCAATTATAATATATAAACAATCGTTTAAAATTTGAATATATAATTTGTAAAAAAAAATATTTATAAAATATTTCTAATTTTCAAGAAAATATAAATGTTCAATTTTATTACTAACAGAATCACATAATATAGTTTAATATTTAGCGTTATAACCTTCATTTTTAAAATTTTATCAAATATAGGAAGCAAAATTAATTTGTGCAATACAAAAGTATTGTTACATTTAAGATAATATAATAAATAATAATAACTAGGTATTAGCTAATTAGTGATTGACTGATAAATCACAAAATCAAAATACTATAAATAAAAATAAAACGATAATTTTATTATAGAAATAATAATAGAAAATATTAAAAATGATTTATTTTTCAGAAATGTTGTTTTGGAATTACTTCAACTAATGTAAAATACATGTTTTTAAAAAAGTTAATACTTTTCGAAAAAAACAAGAGTTAATTGATAAATAAATTAACTATTATATATATATATATATATATACGTATATTTTTAATAAACTATAAACAAAAATTCTTAAATTTTTAAAAATGAAAAAAAAATAAAAACAGTAATGAGTTCTTGTACCTAGTTGAAAACCTGAATTTAAATAAAATGTAAATGCATAAGATATAAAGATTGTATACACTAAACAGCTAGTTAATCCTCAAGTGATAAAATGTAAATATGTGAGATCCGAAATTAACCTTGTGAAAATGTTATTGTAAATTATTTTCTTTTAAATTCATGTTTTTTTTTATTAAAAGTATTAAATAATATTTAATTACCTATTACAGTTAACAACTTTTTCGTAAACATATTCCTTATCAGTGGAAAGAATAAATTTTAAATAATTTTACAATATAACTGGGGTACAATTATAAACTATAAGTGGGAGTATTTTGAATTAAACTATCAACTAATTCATAATATAGTCAAATATAAATTATTTAAAAATCTAAACGCGGGTAAAATGCATAAGCAGTGCATTATTTGCTTACACAAAGTTAATTATTATAAAATGAGCAATGTACATAAATACGTATTTGTACAGATTTACATACATAATTAAAAATAAAAAAGCAACACTATAAAAACAACTGCACGTACTCCGCGTACTCGCTAACTACGGCATCTAACAATAGTCAAATCGATACGGGTCGTGCGCACTTCGGGAAAAATCATCGAACGGAAACCACCATCCTGCAGACTTGCCACGTGGAATAATAATAAAAAATGACCAACATAATGCGGTTGACAGTCGTCGAGAGAGCGGGTCGGGAGAAAAATGATTTAAATAGAGATTAATTTAATATTCAATGAGTTTTAACAGTGGCGAATTTAATGCAGCCATAAAGTGTGCGAGTGTAAAGTGTTTTCATTTATAATATACACACGTAGTGTATGATATTGTATAATATTATGTACGCATACACAACGCGTATAGCTGCGTCGCTGACTGAGGAGAAAAAAATGTTAATGAACTGGAAATTATTTCGAAAAAAAGGGTTTCATGCAGTTTGTGTATACACACAAAACCATAATATATAATTTACATAAATCGGTGGGGGTAAATACCATAAAGAACTCGCTGGGCCGTTGTTGCTATAAGGGGTTTTTTTTTTTTTTTTATTCTTTTTGGATATACGTTTTTAATATACACCGCGGTGTGCACGGGGCGATTTAATATCGGGGCTGTCGTACAGTTCGATAAATTTGTAATTTACAACGGCGATGTGCGTTAGAGACACTAGGTCTGTACACACTATTTTTTTTTCGAATTAATTTTTACATATACATAAATGCGTAGTAGGTATGTGTGTGTGTATTACATATATTATATTGAACGTACACGCACAGCGATATGCGCGGAAGAATAATGAAAGATAAAACACAACGATGGTATAAGACTAAAGAAAACAAGGACATTGATAAATTGTCGGGGGGGTTGTAATACATCCGATAGGAATCTACGGGCGACCGCGGCATTTTCGGCAGGTGGGGAAGGGGTATAATAAAGTTTTGGGTGTCGTATTATTCTTGTATATATAGGTAAAATATACGTCAGGTAAATGTGCGACCGATGGTTAATTTCCATTTTTATGGCAGTTTACAGCTGAAGCCATATTATTATTATTATTACATTATTATATACTATAATATAAGATATTATAAGGAATAGTGTGGGTACCCGTATTTTTATGGGAAAAAACTGAAGTGGAAAAACATATTTATGTTATTTTTTTTTTCCTCAAAAAACAAACAAATTTTTATTCGAAAACGTTTCATTATAATTATTATATTACGAGTATATATGTAAATGTTACATCCCAGACAACTTATATAATTGCTCAGTTTATGAGATGGACACTTATTACGTAGGTGGTAGGTATTTCAATATACGAGTTTACCGTTAGGATCTTATCGTGAAAACAATTTTTAAAAAACAAACAGAGTAAATATTGGTCATACTGCACTCTTCCAATTCCACCAAATTGGATACCAATAATAACACTTACTACAGATGAGAGAATATGGAAAAGTTCCAGAAATTCGTTTTCAAAACGGATAAATAATACGATTAGAAGCGGTTTCGTAAATATTATACTTTGGCTTTTAAATCGAATGATTTTTTTTTTATAGATATTTGTAAAATATACCTTTCGGGTAATATATCGGTTGAATACCTCGAGTTATGTAAATATTATTTTATTAAATTTTCTTACAAATGGTGGTTATACAACATTTAATAATAATAATGTAATATTATTATGTTATCTATTTAAATTTCTCGAAATTACGTTTGTTTTAAATTCTGAATATTTTTAGAGTTTACTCTGGCAACTGACTGCACAGTTCACACCTATTTGAAAAACATCGAAATTAATACTCAAGTTTAATGAACGAATGTTGATTCATATATGAATATTCCGGAAAAGGTTATTTTTAAACTGAAAACTTTGCTTATCATAAAGATTTTATAAATTATACATAACCTAACAATAAATTTGATGTGATTAATAATCTTTTTGGTGACATAATATAATTAAATTAACGGATAAAGTTTATTTAAAAAAAAAAATAAGTCTACAGACATTATTATGGAAAATAATTTTTATAGAACATAATGAATAAAGTAAAGTGTTCTGTGTTACCGTAATTCTACTATAATTAAGGTTTTAAACAGTATTTTTTGTTGCTTTTTACAGTTGATATGACACAATTTCTATTAGTATTATCGTTATAGTTATAACAACGGTAAAACACAGATAACGCTGTATTTTACGTTGTTTAAAATCTAATTTTTTTATTGATTACAGAATATACTTAGTCATCCAATAAAAAGAAAATATAATTCACGCCATTAAACAGTTTTTACACAAAATTTCGTAATTACCACGCAGCAACCAATCAATATTAATAAAGACTATTGAAGAACTGATAATTATAACAGGTTCGGTCATATTATTTTGAAAACATATTTAAATACATTTCAAAAAAAAAAAAAAATTAAATAGATTATTTGTTGACAACTGAAAGTAGCTAATTTTATTTAGGATTATTTTCTCGTAGGTATAGAAATAACAACATCACTGACCCGGTAGAAACGAAATCGAAAAAGAAAAATGATTACGAACGGTATTACAGATAATATAAAACTTCTGTACACGCCGTAAAAACTTTCAGAACAATAAATTATATAATTATCTCTGCAGAGAACGAATTCGTGACAGTTCATACCAAACAGCAGTCGAATAGCGCGCACGCTACCGCGCGTACCTACCGCCAAACCTAACCTAATCATAAACCCCGAAATATGTGCGCTGTTCGACTGATATTTTCATAATAATATTATATACCGACGTATTTGTTACTCGTATGCGTATTCCGACCTGCAGCCGAGATGACGGGGCAAAAAAAGCAAAAAAAAATTCTCGTCCGGTATAGTCGAGACGCGCGGCCCGGGAAAGTGCACTGCAGAGTCGTCGTCGCCGTGGGGCGACTATCGGCCCCAAATGATTAAGTACCGACAACTCTTCGCGGCAACAACGGCAGCAGCCGTCGCGCGGTCGTCTTCTTATCGTTATTATTTTATATTTTATATTCGTTTGCCGGCCGACCGCGATGAGATCGTCCTGCGGATAATTATCATTATTCCAACCGCACCGTATTCGAATAGGAACAAAAGGGTGTACTATATTATACGCGCGCTATCTCACCGCAACGGAGTATATTATATTATTATCATCGTCGGCGCATACACAGACTCGTGTCTCACACAATATATTTTGCGGACTAAACAACGTCATGGCTGCCGCCGCAGATGACAGTGCGTATTCCGATCTCTAAACGATGTAATACGCTCATTATTGTTTTTGTTTTTAATCGACCGCGGCGAGCGTACGCCGCTCGTCATCTTTAGGGGTTGGTCTCCGTAATGGGGTGCCACTGGCAGACCGTGATATTTCTTATAATATATTACATGGTAAATACACCCGATCTGCAATTTCTCGGGGACATAATATACAGGGCGATTGACCGAGCATAAATTCGTTCATAATATTTTCTACTATGAAATATAATGAATCGATTAAAACTGTGATATTTGGCATTCATAACTATAACTCAACACTTTATCTTAAAACTCTTTAGATTTTTTGTACTACTTAGTACTTAATACAATTGTTTTTTTTTAATTTTTTTTTTTTAAAATTCTAACGTTTTTTTTAAATTCTAACGAATCGTTCCTCAGTTTTTGAAACATTTATATTAAAAATATGTCCTTAAAAATAGTTTTATCATAAGTCATAACATAAAATTCATTATACTTAAATTATCATAAAAAATTATAAAAAGTCGATAGATTTATAGTAATAATTACTTAAAAAATAAAACGAGAAAGAGAATCACCCTGTATAATATTATACATAATATTTTGATAAACATCTCATAATAATTTCGTCATCGCGTCCCACCATCCCTGCCATCATGCCACTGCAGTAATGATCAATTGCATCGTATGCCATAGTCGCAAGGACGAGAACAACAGTACAACCCGTATATAATTATTATATGGTACACTGATGTATATATATATATATATATCCATAAATATATATAATAGGAATATCGGGAGGGGGAAGAAAAAAATAACATTCGAGAATAAGAGATAATGTCCTACAACTAATGTTTTCGTAAACAAAGACAGATCATCCCGCTGTCTCTGCGGCGCAGTACAACGTTAGTTAAAAAAAAAATAAAACATACAAAAATAAACTACATCGTCAACTTGTTATACTTAAAATGAAATTTATTTACGCTCAACAAGAAAATGACCAAAAATGAAAAAATAACAATCGTTAAACAACCGCGGACAATAAATATACACTATCCGTATATATTATTACGTAAACGAGCATTCTTCTAATCGTCGCCCAATTTGTTAAATTACTATATTATTATTATTATTATTATTATTATTCTCGAGAACGAACGCAACGGAAATAATTGGGTTTAACGATTTTTCAATCAACGCGAACCACATCAATAATTTATCGTCGATATACATACCTAAATATTATATATATATATTTATAATATTATACACAATATATATCTATATAACTAATTAATATATGGTTATAATTATTATTCAGTGACTAGACGCAAAAATATCGTTAGTGCCTATTAATACAGCTATGATTGATGTATTAGAAACAAGTTTCTATGAGGTGAATGATCCAAGGACCAGTTTTTTCTTCGATTTTCAGTATATAATATTCTGCCAAAAAATACCTACTCTATATTTATTCCTATTGGCATTAAAATACTCTAGCAGTATAGAAGGCTACTGTAAAGTAACTTAAGTCTAAAATTCGGTTAAGTTAATTTATATAAGGTATAAAAAATGTATGGAAATAATTTCTTAATATTTGAAAATATCTATAAATGGTAAAGTATCATATTTCGTCTTTCAGATATTTTTAAAAGTATCTGTTACAAGACTGTTGGCTACTATATAAGGCAATAAAACAAAATACTAATATGCTATTTAAAATATCATTATAGCCGCAGCGATAATGATTACGTTATTATTTTTTTTCAAATACTTTATAATTTCATATGGTGCTTATATGTTAATGTTTTATTTGCATCATGTAATATGTAATCAAAATACTTGAGTGCATAATAAATATAATTATCAATTAGGTATACAAAACATATTGATCACTGCTGTAAATAATTATGGGAAATATTATAACCATTAAATACAATATAAAGACCCGTGGAAAATTTATAAAACCCAATGATCATAATAGGTTTTTATTTTTTAGCACCAAAAGCTTTGAACGCATACACTACTATGAAGTAATGAAGCAAAAAATAAAAAATAAAAACATATTAATCGGCTCAAAACTTTGTTTGCGCTTTGATCAACTATCTAATACATATCTACAACACTAGAGATAAAGAAAAGATGTATTTAACGTTTCAATAAAATACTACATAAAATGTTGAGAACAATATTGCAAAACGTGTTAGGTACTGTGCTGTTGCAGACAACACACAATAATATATATTATATTATAAACTCAAATCGGGTAATAAACGCATATACGTCCCGAACAACATACATATTAGTTTTTATATAATAATACATTGTGTTGTATTTTATGCACTCGTTTCTTTCGGAAGATTCAGAATTTTAGAAATGACACGTTTGAAAGGTTTTTATAAACACGACAATAGGAAAAGGTAAACGTGGGTCTGTGTTCGGAACAATTATGATTAGAACGCACACACGTCAAATCGGAGCTACATATTATATTTTACATACATATACGTACGGTGCACATATAATATATTATTATTATATTGTATTTAGTTCGAGATGACAAAACTCGTTTCACAATAAATTATAATACGAGCAAACAATATTATCATAGATGTATATTATGTATGGATAGGTAGGTAGGTAGGTAGGTAGGTACGACGACTACCCGTCAACACCTGTACCTACGTGTAAGCGCAGTGCAGTCATCAACACGGTTCGAGCGACGTCTATTGTCGTCGCGGCGCGTTTTCTTCACCCCCGACGAGCCGATATCAATCAGGGTCGCTAAGTATACGCACAACTGTATTATGAATGTAGGTCTCTCGACCGTAATTTGTTTGGTACGACTAGAGGGGTGGACGCATAGTGCGGATAGTGCGATGTGCGCCTAACGCCGAAACGTACGACGAGGGGGTTGGGTGGGGGAGGGAGAGAAAAAAAATTAAAATATACCTAAATAAATAAATAAATAAAAGACCGTCGTCGTGGCGTTCGTCGCGCGATTTCCAGGAGACGATAAGACGCGCGAACACTGCAGCAACAGCAGCTGCTCGGCATATAATAATAATAATAATAATATATATAATAACATGGTCGGTCGCGGCATTTCGCCGATCGATATCGTCGTCGTCGTCGTCGTCATCGTCGTCGGCGCTGCACAATCCATAATACTATAAAGCGCGCGCGTACCTATATGTACAATATACATATACATATACACGTGTATACGGACGGGCAATACCGGACGGACGGACGGATTTTTTTCCGCAAGCACATATCTCTCGAGTAAATATACGTATATGTGTGTGTGTGTGTGTGTGTGTGTGTGTGTGTGTGTGTGTAAACGCGTTATAATATTATTATAATAGCTGCAATGGTACCTATATATTCCCTGCCGCACCGGTACGGAAATCCGCGAAATTATGGAAAATAATTCAGACTATATCGGGACACACCCCGGCGAGCGACTTATTTATATACCTATATATACCTAGGTATATATATATATATATATATTCACGTATATACATACACGACGCATATACCTACGTTATGTGCGTACGGTAATACGCTGCGCGCTTATCTGGCCGAAGAAGTCATATTGTCTTTGCCCCGGATGCTTTATTGCCGTCGCACGCACACGACAACACAATAGTCCCGAGGACCCCGGGGACGTGAACTCTCAGCAGGCACGTTTTCGCCGATAAAATACAAAACTAGTCACAACTACGCAAAACATCTAAAACGGGCAGAAAATTATTTATTGACTGGACGTTATTACACGCGTACCTATATTATAAACGCACAACACATACCTCATATAATGTTTATATATATACCTACACACCACGCGTAGTACGATTTATACACATAAACTTACATATATGCACTATATATATATATGTATATATATATAATGGGTACGACGTGCACACGACCCCGTTGTGTTTACAGAAGAATTGCCGTGAAATTGCACGCGCGATGATGATTTTCTGCAGGCCGAACACACATACACTTAAATTATTATTATTAATATATATGCCAGTGTGTGTATGTGTGTGTGTGTGTGTGTTACATATATTTCATTGCTTTCGCTTTCTTTTCGGCGCGTTATTTTATATACAGGAGACGACCCTGTAATTTTTCGGCCTTTCGTATTACACCGCTGCACGTCTCTCTCGGGTTTTTTTTTTATTTTTATATTTCGTTATTATATTTGCTCTAAGCCGAGAGGACCACACACGTCCGTGTGACGAATCTCGGATCGCGTTGCCCGATTAATCATCAGCCCCGCGTGCGGAGAGCTCCGCGCTCGCTCGTCGCTCGGGGTAGAAATAATGATAATAGAAAGAAAAAGAAAAAATCATTATATTTGTGCGTTTTTAACTTTTAGTCCACCACTGCCGGCGACTACCGTTCGGTATCTTGCCATAACCGTTTGATTATTATTAATATCGTTATAGACGTATCGAAAATTGTTCCCATATGTACCTACATAGTATAATACATACCCGACTCACGAGTATACATACGAAACACGGCGCGGCGGACGTATCGGGAGACCGATATATATGTAAATAATACAACATATTGTATTATGTAAATGCGCGACGATACAACATGGATAAGTGAAATTTAAAAATTCTTTCAAATAACCATCAATTAGCATTTTAAATAACGCGCGATACGAAATGAAGACAGGATCGTTTGAAACGAAACGTGACGAGACAAGAGATATACTGTAGGTACGGTATATTTGTTTACCTATGAATGTATATATATATATATATATATAGATTTAAATTTAACATTAAACATAAACAAACACTATCGAAAATCAATCGGCTCGGTACCGGGCGCATATAAAAATAAATATATTATATTATGTGTCAACCGTGTAACTGCACACAGACGCATAAGTTTAGAACGTCTTGATTATAATCTTCAGAAGGGTTGTTTTATGTAAACTCGACGAAGCATTCGTCGACGGTGTATTTTGTTGGTCACGTGATGTCCTGTCTTATGCCTACATACCATTAATAAATACAATAATAATATTATGTATGACTTGATGTTTGTATACACGCGGTGTACGCGTCCAATGATAAATTAATCACTGACAACTTGTAATTCGAGATCGAATACCAAATATACCTTGCATACCTAAACAATAATTATTTTTATTATTTATTTATTTTGTTTATTTTTTACTTACTTAGAAACGCGTGTACAGCTCAACAAATATTGAAGGCATTCAAATTGCATTGCAACCGATTATTAATAATACTTAATTATAGGGTTAAAAATTAGAATTGTGTATTTGAACTACACTTTGTGTATATATTATACAGGTTCCTTGTCTAGTTTTTAAAATTATATATAGTGATGGGGCGGATTGGGTACCGGAGCATTGATAGTAACTAGAAATGTCAATAATCGAAAACGAACCGGTAAAAAATATATGGGAGGAAACGGTTAGATCATACAAATATACCGATAAGATCATAATAAACCGGTCGATTAATAGGTCATTTGTATCTTGTCGGTTGTAATATTCTATTATATATGCATATGCGTTATGTATAGATAGAAAAAAAAATTGTACGATAATTATAATAATAATAGTTGTCGTTTGTAGCACGGTGCGAAACAGTATTACAAAAGTGTAATAATTAGAAATTGATTAACAAATAAAATTTTATAGGTTGGGTTAAAAAAGTTTGAAGCATATAACAAATGAAGACCAATTGATAAACGGTTTATTATCCGTAACAGAGTACCACACAATAATATAATATTTTGATATACCTATACATACGTAAAACGCGATAATAATAGTAATAGAAACTTAGTAATAATTAATGTGTATACGGGCGAATATAAAATATATTTCACAATTTATTACACATACGACAGACATAATATCATTATACCTATATTCTATAGCCAGGACAGAAGCGTTCCTCAAGTCGAATATTTTAACACGAAACCAGACGTAATAATAACAGGTACCAACACGTCATGCATTATTATGTTGAGCACGAAATAGCACCGCGCAGTCGAATAAAATGTATACCATTATTATACCTACCTATTTATACGCTCAAGTCGTTGAAGATGGCAGGAAATCGCACATATTATCTGAGCCGGAGAATGAAACGATCTACGTATTGCCATAAACTATGGTATTATAATTTATAATATATACATACGTGTATTCGTGTTTATGATAAATGCTTGCATAGAAACGATACTGTTTCGATGCATAGTATACCTATATAATAATATACATGGTATACATATACACACACATACGTATATGGATGGTGTAGAATCGGACGGCCGCAGCACGAACTACTTAAATCACTATTTGTTTAATTTATTTTTGATGTCCAAAAACGTCGGCAATCCGATAACGAGTATAAAACCGATGTTAAACAGTACGTTTTAACACAGTCACATAGCGTCTATACGTCTAACGATCGAACTAGCGTTTGAAATTTAAATAATTTTAAGAAAACATTTTCGACGAAACGTGTATTATTAAAATCGAGCATGTCGTCATTATCGGCGCGCTACAGTACCTATTAGTAGGAAAGGTCCTGTACCAATTTTCATTCAACTCGGTTGAACGCGCTTTGTCGCCGTTCTGATATCATCGATGTTGGCAAATGATTGAACAACACTAGGCGGCTTATTATACACATAACGTAAAACTAATTATTTTTCTGAAAATCAAAACAGAGGATTGTAAGTCTACGGGAGACACCTCGTCCTTGAGTAAGTACGATAAATCACGAGAATTTGAAACACTATAGTCTCTAGGTGTATTTGAAAATTCCGAAAATAACAATTTGAACCAACTACGCGTTATTAAATGGAAAAAAAAAAATGTGGGCGAACTAGCTTGGTGAATCACGCCGTGATTTTACGGACCATCGGACCGAAGCAACTCTTGCGCTATGAAACGTATTGGCGAAAAAAAAATTCGTGTTCGTTACCTGCATTACCGTAGCCGGTTCGTTAGAGAAAATATATAATAATATTATTGTCATAGTATTCGTATCGGGTCCCGCGATAAAACGGCAGAGCGCGCGCCATAATTATCTACCTCCACGACCGCCACAAGACTACGCGACAAAGGTATATAACCCGATCGCATTGCACCTGAGCACACGCAAATTTATTGTGCACAACGCAATTATAATATTATACGCGTTTAATAGCGAACACGCGGCGGACGTAGACGTCGGCGACGAGTTTTATTCGAATCGGTCGTTCAATCAAAACCGCCGCCGCTGCCGTCGCCGGCCGACTATCTCGGCGCTCCGATCTCTCGCCTGCGACCTACACGCAGGACACAGGGACATTACTACACAGACGGATGGCTACAGACGTATAAAAGGCGCATTACGTAATACCGTGTGATAGGTATAATATGTCCGCAACACTAATCGTTTTTAATTGGCGATGCACTTCGTGATGCCCCGGTGACGATATTTAAACGCGTTCAACGTGTCACCGCAGGTCCTGCAAGCGAATAACTTATTTGATGTATAATATTTATTTCAGCTTAAGGTAGTATACCGAAAAATATTCCACTTAGAAATGAGGAACTAAAAATGTATAATGTCATTAAAAAAAAAAAAAAAAAAAAAAAAATTATTATTATAATTATTGTAAATACAAAATTGTAAAACACATATGCCTTAGAAAAATATGTTTTTAGAAAATTAAAATTATGTTGAAAAAAAAAATCGTTATCATAAACATTTATAGTTTTTGAAATAATGTGTGTGTTACGTTAAATCAATCGTCTGCCGTCCGGTATATAATACATAATTTGTGGTGTACATCGGCTAAACACTCGTAAAAATAACATTAAGTATTATGCACATACTCCCGATCGTCTTAAATTATTTATAAATAATAAATTATAACAAGTAAACGCGATCGACAAGTGATAATAAAACTGTAATATTGTCGTTTGCCATCGCCAACTACGAGTATATATTATGCATAAATTTGAAGTGCGATAAACCGCGAAAATAAATTGCTGCTGCTGCTGCGGCCGTGGATAGTGTGCATAATCGTTATATTTGACCGTCGTCAACGCCTGCCGCGCGACCACCATTTCAGATGTTATTTTAATAGTTGTAAAGTAATGGCGTTTTTAAAGCAAACCGGACAACATTAGCATAGTTTTACATAGTCACACATTTTACAAACCCAAACGTCTACGCGTTCGTTTGTACCTACTGTATTAATAATTATTGTACAAAGGTGTACCAGTGAATAGTAGAAACCTCAAAATGTTTGAAGAAAAAATGAACTCGGCAAACCAATAACTATATATCGGAGAAGTGGTAAACACCAAAGGAGTGAATTCTCGCAGCCTGCAGCGAGCGATTCAAAAGTAAATCGGCGACATTTTAAAATATTTTATCGAGTACCTACGTAGATTTTTTCATCTGTACCGACCCCGATAGGGCCGATGTCACGGTTGAGAAAATATAGTTGATCAGAAATACAATCCGACTCCCACCAAATGTCGACCCTGGTCCGGATACGGTCATAATGATGTTGCCATACATAATTAAATCAAAGATACAATCATAGTATACCTACATTATACGCAGTACGCATATAGAAGTAAATGATATATTATACATAGGTGCGACGGTCGAAGGAGTTATCGCAGAAGGCTGCGGTAAGTCGTTGAAAATTAATAATTAATTGTCAGCGTGTCGTTGTTTTTCTCCGACCGATCACCAGTCCGACGGAGCCTTTGGTGACAATTTACGACACATTTTATACTAACAATATGTCGACCACCGCCGCCAACGCTGTTTTATTTTTACATCCGACTGCCTCGTCGACGGTCGTTGCAACAGTCGTGCGCGCACGGTCACTGACAAAACTATCGTCCGGTTTCATAATTTATTTTTTCCTCTATATCACTCTACGACGTATTTACTATATTTTACGATTATCATCGCAATTAAAATTACCGACGTTTTATTATTATCATTACTATTATTATAGTTGGAATCGTTCCCAGTCGTTAACCCCCGCCGCGATGACAGCGTCGGTAAAATTGACAAAATAATTTTCCCGACTATACCTGTCTACTGTCTACCTATAATATTTACTCACACACACTGGCGTGAGAGGAGATTCTAACAATTATTAGAAATTATGTCCTTTCGTTATTGCTTCTCGGTCTTGTTAATGGTTTGGTTGAAAATAAATAAATAACAGGGATGTCACCTGGAATGGGGGAAAACAATATATACAGAACAACCACGACAGAAAACGTTTCATTTTGTTTAAAGAAAAAAAAGAAGAAACATTTCTAAATTAAATTATATTAAAAATATAAATGCACGGTATGGAAATATGAATTTCCTTAGAGTTCTCAATAAAGTTATTATTAAACACGATGTTCATTTGACAGGTTATTTTATTCGAAAAATATTTTTATTGCATTGATATTTTTTACTGAATTATACACACTAGACATTTACAAAAGACGATTTTCCGGCTGATGATGAGTTTGGAATAAAAAAGAATAATAAAAAAAAAAAAGTGGACCACCGGAATAATTGTAGTTTAATCGATACTAAATGAAAACAAGTGATCCGTGCTTTCAACGAATCCCTTTTCTGTACGAGTTAACAACCTTCTACATTCTGTTTGTGACGGGGTTTGAAATGGTCAACAAAAATGCACCCCAACACACAAACACAGAAGAAATGATTTTTCGAAGTGGTCTGGGATTTTTCGAAAATATATAATAATATAAACTCTTATTTCACAGTCATTTGACCGTATTATTTAGTATGAATAGTATAACCAGAAAGAATATTACAGACTGATGACGGCCACACATACATATAACATACGAAGGTCAAACGGTCGTTAAAGGGGTAGGGCCATACTATACCGAGAAAAAAGAATATGCGTTTAAACGTGTATAGTTTGTTGTTAGTTTTTAATTTAAGCTTCGGATATTATGTGATGATGGTTTAATTAATGTATTAAATATACGACCGTATTCATAATACGCGTAATATAAACACGATGTTAAACATTTTGATTTTTAAAATGTCCAAAATCAATATAATATGGTCCATTCAAATTATTTTACATACCCGGAATTCGATATGAATCAAAATTATACGGAAGTATATAATTATTATAGACAGAAATATTTTTTGCAGGTGGAGGAAATGGAACAACGGTGTTGATGTATTTTTATTCGAAACAGAATCGTATGCAATATACATTTTAGATCGATGGTGATTGATAAATTTGAAGAAAAAAAAATTAAATCTAATGGCCCGTAAGAATGTTTAGAATAATTTAATTGCTCGAATCCATAAAAACGTCAATTTTGCATATGATTTAAACTAAAACACATAACGGTACTATTATTACATACGTATATAGGTAAAATATAATAAGAAGCGGTTGGTGTTGCGCGTCACTATGTATTTTTGGGGTCTTAAGGTTTTTTTCTCACAATTATTTATAACGGTCCCTTCTTCTGGTTAATGTCAAAGTATCTATACATTCCCCCCTGTCTCGGTTAACATATTTTGTTTAAAAATACAAACAAAACAAAAAAAACAGTAATAATAATAAAAATAACTACGATTTACGGTTATTAAAATGTAAGAAAAAATAAATAAATAAAAATGCTACCTTTAACGAGGCGCACGCACGACACGGGTAGACCTGTAGACGTAGGTGTGTTAAGGCGACAGACCTCCCACTTGGCGCCCGGGGCCCTCTACAGAGTTGTTTACGAGTGTATAGAGGCGACACGGACTTCCATATGGGATGTGCTCGGCTACTGTTTGCCCACTTCACGGAATCGGCGGTATCCAATCTAGTTTTTGGGGCAGACGGGGTATGTAGTGTATGTGTGGGAGAAGGGGGGAGGGTGAGTATAAAAGAAGAGATGTTTATCTTGAGAGCGTTTCAGGAATTCACGAAACGTACAGGCGACGGTGCATCAAGTAGTTTAAGACCCGACGCACAACAATATATATATAATAAACTAAAATATATTATTATAATGCACATAATCATTCGAAGAGATGAACGACAGTTTTAAAAATGTCATGACAATATATATACTCAGTACACGCTCGACGAATTCATTTCAAACCCATAATTTAAGTAAGAATAGACATACCTTTACTATTATACAAAAAATATTATATGTAAATGACAATAGTTGACACGCTGACGGTTAATTTCACTGTACCTTAAAATGTATATTTTACTATTTGAAATGATTTAAACGAAACAATACAATTAATATATTGATGATAGTATAATATGTATTATAATGTTGTAGAATGTCATTCGATGTGCAACCAACCCTAAATTTAAGGATTTCAATAACTAAAAACAAAACAAAAAGTGTTTACTATGAAAAAAAATATTGCAGAAGAACATAAAAAAACATAAAATAATAGTTTTTTTTACATTTTCCGCACGCGAGTCACATTTCCTATTTTTCATATCATATATTTCTTATAGCGTTAACCATTACTTTTTCATTTTTATGCTTGTACACCTCAGTTCAACTGGTATATAGATAACTGGCATACTAAATCATTCAATATGACGTACAACATCATAGCGGTAGTTGCGCAGTAGATAGCATATTAAATGACGACAACCTATATTGTATTGTGTTAAACATTCAAATGACAAACGAAATTATGTTAATCACATTGGGGCAGATAGACGAGAATGATTTTAAAAAGTAAAACTAATTTTTGATCATTGGCCTCACACAACGCACGATTGTAATTTCAAACGTGATTTTATAATTTAACATGTCCGGATGACGCGAAGAAAAATACGTAACGTTTTTAATAGGTACCTATACATCGACATGATAATATAACTGATTTGATTTGAAAATCGGTTCGACGTAAGTAAATTACAACGCAACATCATATTATACTTAATCATTACTAATCACTTAGCCCGAATACATCTGTGTACATATAAATAAATGTGTCCATCTAGGTTTTATTTATTACCGTGGAACGTCGGGTGATACAGCAACCAATTATAATATATTACATAAAAATGAATGCATGTAAGGTTTGTATGAGGATTATAGACTTGAAAACTACTGAACCAGTTGGCACCCAATTTCACGTATATATTTCTTGACACTCGACGAGTGTTCTTTACTTCGTTTTTCAATCCATTTAGGTTACTATAGCGTGGTTTACCCATGAATTTTGTTTTGGCTCACAAAAATCGAATTTTCCTTTGTTCTTATATTGGTTAATGATATAAAATTAAAAAAAAAAAAAAAAATGGTTCACAATAAATGACTAGCTGAATGCGTTGCTATTGTATTTAATATTTATTTCAATTAAAAGAAAATAATATTTGATGATAAGTTTTTGTCAATCAAATGTACAGAAAAATACTACGTCTACAAAAACGCTTGTACAGCTATAATAAACTGAAAACTATACTCGATTAATTCTATCGAACATTTTAGAAATTAGTTTTAGAGATACAAGGACAATTTAAAGAGTAGTTTGAACTGTGATCGTAAACATACGGAGTATATTACTACGTGTATACCACAAGGGATTAGCCCATCTCGGTTGAATTGGCGAGACACACCTATATGCCGATTAGCCAGTGAACTTCGATACACTAAAACCGAAATACTTACACACCGATATAACGCCGCACTCGACGTTTATTCAATTTTTCCCGGGCGAAATCGGACAGTCAACAAAACACAACATTGGAAGTCGCCTATTCGTGTCGTGCGTTGCCAGATCTGCGTAAATCACGTCTTATATCAGGAAGTTGCGTCGATTACCAATGTTATTGTACAAGAAGCGTGCAGCGTATAATATAATAGACTATTATTGTAGAGTATATACAAATGACGGAGATCAACAAGTATACGCATATTATGTATACACGACGTCATCTGTACGACAATTTTACGACGTACGTATGGACGATAATAATAATAAATATTGTGCAACAGCAGTAGTCAGCTGTGCATTGACTCAGCGGGATAGGCACCCCCAAGTCGGCGTGTCTCGTCGTCGTCGTTCCTGGAAACAAAATGATTCGTTTATTATGCAAACCGTGCATTATTATTTATACGAGCTGGCCGACCTTGAGCTCGTCGGGACAGCAGCACCCTTTTACTGTATTATATAACGTGAAAAATAAAAGGGTTGCGTCGACGTTCCGAGGTCGAAAACCGCGGGCGCGCGTTCACGGTCACCGCCATTCGTGCCGGCGTCACGGGGGTGCAACGTATACGTATATATTATGTTCGATATTATACAGGCATACGATCGGAATATATACGTTACACATGCCGTCACGCACATATGACAACAATATACCTAATATATATATATATAAGTTAGTGTGTATATGTGTTTATTGTTCGAAATATAGACCTAGACCGTATTATATTAGGTATATGGTGTTATACATATGTGTATACCTACCATTATCTTAGACGGCCAGCGAAACATATAAACGACGGTTTTTCAGGGTCGACGACGACGTAAAGTATACATAAAATCATGGTGTCTATATTTATATACTGTTAAACTGAAAAAGACGCATACACTACAGATGTCCGTCGGAAACACTTACATTATAAACGCGTGTCATCATAATATACATATTATTCTAGTATCGTATGATGGTTATGCCTCAGTGTTGCAGACGCGCGCGTTCCCGCTGTGAATTTTACGGAACACAAAGTGTATATTATTGTCGTGTACGGTTCCGCACCCCGCGGGGGCGGCTCACTGCAGTTTTACTCAAAGCACTACCCGAATGATGTAAGGACCACAACTCCTAGGTCCGAGAAACGTCAGTCCGTCCGTTATTGTAGGGTCCGCAAATGCAATGTCCGGCAGCGATCACAAACGTTCCCGCTCGGAAATGAAGTGGTTTGGTCCGGATACTGTGCGGCCAAACTCTTAAGAGGGATTTGGATTTGTATTTCGGAGGGTCTTTTACAGCAATCATTTCTAAACAATATCATGATCGGCGGGTGGCTCATTTCGTAATCTTTGTTGGAGCCATGGGAATCTATTGCCGGTCTTCGAAATATAATATGATTATTTTATATTTAATATAAAATAGTATATTTATTTTTATAAACCATTTTACTGGCATAAATGCTAGAAAAAATTTGCTATCTAGGTAACTACAAATAAAGCTTGGTTAAAAATAAATGGGTAGTTTTTAATTGATTTAGAATCGCGACGATTCTCTTATTAATTTCAAGCATAATAAATTATATAGGTACTATTAATATAACAACAATAATTTAACGCGCTCACCACTACAATCGACCATTATAGTATCAATCACCAATATTTTAATATAAATCCACAATATATTGCCAAAGTTTCTAATATATAATATGTATAATATAAATACTATATTGGTCCTTTGTTTTAGAAATAAATCTGTTTGTTGAAATTTGATAGAGCTGTTTAAAATACATTTGAACTCACAAATCATAACTTATAACCAAATCGCACGTATTGTCGAGACCCTTGTCAAGTAACCATGAAATTAGATCGTATGACTTTTATACAGTGACCACAATTATATGATAGGTCAATTAGGTACTATGGTCTATAGTTCATTATAATACATTTATAGGTAGTAATTTTACGTTATCCTTGTATGGCTTTTTTTTTTCATTTCGTTATTAGTGATGAGGCGGAAACACAACAGAACTTCGCCAGTTGTAACGAGGAAAAACCGAGTACGTTCGAATAATAATATGAATGGTCTTATAACACAGGTGCATACCTAATACGATCGATGGGGATAGTCACATGTTCGAGGTACAATTCTGGTAATAGACCTCCCAGACTTGTAGATAACTAAAGCGACATTTTCAATACCCTCTTTTTATATTGAAAAGTGTGAAGAATTTGAGTATTCACTGTATATTATATATTATATACGTCTCTACACATTCTAAACAATACAATGTATATATATTATGTACATAGTATTATTATTATTATAAACCAGTAAACGTGATCATAAATATGTATAAAATATTTGTTCTCCCCATATTGAGATAAAGAATCTGAAGTATGTATATTAATTAGAAATAAAGAACATTTTTTAATACTTTAAAATCTTGCAGACTTTAATAAAAATGTATATTTTTCACTTAATAACATATATAACTTTTAGAATTTAAATATTTTAAATTATCTAGTGCCAACAGTTATCTTAAATTTTTTTTTTTTTTATCAACAGTAAGAGTTGTGTATCAAAAAAAAAATACAAGGATATAATTTTTTCGGTAATTATATTATTTATTATTATACTCTATGTTTTACTCAATATTGTTATTATTAAACGTTAATAATTCGGAAAAAAAATAAATGAGAAAAAAATATAGAATTAAACATTCATTTAAAAACATATTTTACTCAAACGAAATTTATCTAAAGATTATATTTGATGATTAAGTATAGATATATTAGAAAGTTTAGTATATTGTTTTTATTTAACATTCTTGTGGTATATTTGCAAATATTTTCAGGGCGTAGTCATAATAATATGACTCATAGTTATACACTTATACATATCAATATATAATTATAATTACGAATAAATCGGTTAAGATAAAAAGAATTAATATAATTACATGACACTGAGTATTTTAAATCGTCCTACGTATTTTATGACAGGTGAACGTTGGCATATGAATAGTAAACTTATGATGAGAGTAAACAAACGATGATGATCCACAGTGGGGAGTCGCATGAATAATTGAATTTGCTTGTTTCTGAAGTTTAAGAACGAATAGCAATGAATTCTACAATCGACCAAGAACCTATATCTATATATAATATGCGCTTATCTCTTTGTTATTATATAATACACTAAAAAGTAAAAAAAAAAGAGAGGTTAATAGGTACACAGAACTTTTTTCAACATTAAAAAACACAAAATTGCTTTCAGATAATCTATTATTTGAAATAAATAATCAAAATTATTATTATATAACTGAATCTAACCTAACCGGTAAAATTACGGTTATTATTGTTTCTAAAAGTATCCATGTTAAATTAACTTCATTCACATGAAACATGTATAATTAAAAATATACCTATTACAATTAAAAAATTAAATATTTGTCTCGATTGATGATACTATACAAACCTACCAATTGTATTGGACCGGAAATAGATGAAACAATACACATAAATATTTTCTGATTACATCCAATTTGTTGTAAAAACATATCTGTGTTAAAATATCAGTTATAAACATTATTTATATAATAATAGATTGTATTAAGTATATATTATTATGCTTTTTGGATATTTAATCAAATGTATGTATATACTATAAACATGCGATCATCTCATAAATTACTTAGTCGACTAACGAGTAGCTGTTTATTAAATTATTGCACTCTGAGCAGTTTTTATAAGGAAATAAGGAATGTCTTATTTTTATAGTTTATCAGAGCTCGTCTCATCGAATCAGTAGCCATGTAAAGTGTTAAAGAGAAGAGGATAAAAAGTAAAATATATATATATATATATATATAATATAAAAACCTGATTTCAAACGTTCTCGCAAAACGCTAAGAAGAGAGTAGGTAAACACAATTACAGTCGTTAAAATATCATATATATACAAATATAAATTTTTTTTTTCAGTACCGGGCTTTTATACCATTAATTCACTGTATTTTTCTTGTAGATATAATATTTATTAGTTGCGTGGATGGGAAGCCAGCAGCTCAAATCAAGCCCTTTAGTTCATTAAAAATGGCCGGCCTCGGGTAATTTGAACCGTGACCGAGTCACTTTTGTGTCTTTTCCCTGTTTACACTGTATTATAGGAAATTGTTGAGTAGGTTTTTTTTTCTATTTTTTTTTTTTCTTTATACCTCTTTGCTACACAGTGAAATCGTGAAGACGCCTCTATGATTACCGCGGGTCAACTACCTTTTTGAGAGATGAAAAAAATAATAATAAATACACATAAAACACCACCGAGATTTCTCACGGGCGCGCGCCAGTAGCAATCGCCGCGGAGGCCGACGACCCAAATTTCGTACAGCAAACCCCCATAACGGCGCCGGTAGCACTTTTCGGAAGTTATAAAATGTTCTAGTAACCGGAAGAATTATATTGCCAGCCCGGCACGCTCACACAAACGGAATCTGAACGAGAAAACAATATGTACATCGTACGCATTACCTATGGTTATAATTGTTATATAACACCAGCTGCAGAGTCTATGAATTAGAATACAATATACGAAACGCATGCTATAATATGTTTCTATAAATTTCACAATCTTATGCAAGCCACTGTGAACAAGCCGGTTGAATTATTTGTTGTCGAACTTCGCTAACACAAACACGTGAGAAACTATATAGACTTCGGTTTTATTGTACTACTGGTCTTATACAATTTTAAACGATACATAACATGTAAGTACAACTTAATGTGTCTACTATAATGTAGAACACATTACGTTATATTTGTAGAAGAGAAAAAAATGTTTTGTAATTTTTCGTTTAGCGTTAGTAAATTTTTGTGTAAATCTTTTTTTTTAATTTAAGCGTATAGTATACTCGTCCACGTATCTCAGACTGTTTAGACTTCGATAAATATTGAAACAGCAAATCTGACCGGAAGTCGAGACGGAACTAACGCCGTGCGCCAATGATGTAGAATCGTTAAAAGTAAGTATAATGAGACGTAATAATTTATCGATTTAATCGATTTTTAAACAGCGAATTCTAGTGCTGCTTTAGACGGTATAGCGGAAAGTTTTTGGAGCACTCAAACACCAAGCTACCTATATTGCCGTTTTTATTAAATTTAGTCCCGCGCGTATTTGTGAAGTTAGAAGTTTGCGGTCGAAATCATACGCAGTGTCTTGTTCTTGAATTAAAATACGACGCGTCTCAAGCGAGCCATATTTTTCCTCGCCCTCTGCGATATATAATTCTGCGAAAGTTGCTCGGAAAACGTTTTCGCTGTTCATACAACAACGTCATACTACGATAAAGTTACGTTGCGTGCAACAGAGACGGCGCGCATATTGCAGTCTGCAGTCGGTCTCTTGTTCTCGCGCTCAAACGGCGGAATAATATTCGATTTTCGTTTATTATTATAATTATTCAATTTTCAAAACGTCGTCTTTCATACTCGTCCGACGTCGGAACGACCGTAAACCGCGCGGAAAACGACATTATTTGGATTCGATTAGATCCCTCGAAATGCATCGGACTGGCCGTAATATACACCGTTCGCGCACAAAAGGACTACTTTGTACGAGTATATCCCGACATGTGCGCGTGTGTACATATAATATAGTTTCACGCGCTCTGTATACTTTGCCTTTGTGTGTGTTTTTGAGTGTTTGAGTGTGTGTGTGCGAGCGTATGAAATTGCTACTCACGTCACATATACCCATCGGATAACTCATATAGTTTTTGCTTTCAATTAAAACAACATTTCTGTGTCGTTTTGGCCTCGACTAAGACTTGTTACTTTTTTCTTTTTTTTTTTTTCGTTCCTTTTCGTTTTCTTATAATTTTATTTTTATTTCTTTACACGTATGTAACGTTATATAATATATATATATATATACATATTAAATGGATGTGTGCGAGTGCGTGTGTGTAGGCCGGTTTGCGTGTGCAGAATCTTTTGCTTCTCGAGATCTTCCGTTTCTGATGCAGACTTACACTCCATCTCATGTCTATATCTCCTTCCCATATTTTCCTCAATATATCATGCACGTAATAGACTCGACATTAATATTCCGGACACGTCCCGTTCGGAGATATTTAATAAAGCTCTGGCGCGTCGGGAGTGGACTCAAAAAAATTATATCAGCAAAAGTTATGAAATCCTAACCCTCGTGAACTCAGCCCACGCTCTGTTAAAAGTGATTGATTTTCATAAACACCCCCGTCCCCCATCTAAGGAAGTGTAAATAAAATCACATTAATATATATTATTATTATTTTTTTTTTAAGTTGCACATAATGTTTGTCGAGTTTTTTAAATTATAATTTAATATAACATTGGATTATATTAGATTAAATTTTTTATAGTACGCAGTTTAAAAAAAATATAGCTTTAACAATAAAAATATATATTATATATTTATGAAAACCATTCTTGTTTACTATGTGTGTTGTAAATAATATTGAAATACAATACGCGCTATTATTATTTTGCTATAATAAAAACTAATTTCACCGACATTGTTAGTGCGTAGTTCAAAACCACCATGTTTTTGAAATATTGAATAATTCATAAGATGCGTTTTAAGCAGAACATGTTAAAGTTGTGATTTTTTTATATTAGTTTGATTTTATTTTTCAATGCTAAAAAACATTATTTAATTTATACGTTATTAACTCACAACAAAAACTAGTATCGTACTATAAATATCATACGTGTGAGTATGATAATAACAAACATACTTTATATACCCACAAAAAATACATAATTAATATAAATTAGCAACATTAAAGTGGATATCGCTAATCGCTATATAGAGATTTTTAATAATATTAATATAAAACTAAACGAAATCTACAAAACTTGTAACATAAATAATATCACAATAGTGCACATTTTAAGTGTTTTATAGATTAATTATAATAATGAATATAGCAAAATCTGCATGGATATACCATAATATGGATGCAGCTTAAATCTTCATAATGACGCTAAACGATGAATATTTGACCGGCGCATTACATATTTTTATTTATTAAAAAAAAAATTTACATTTTTTTTTAAATTTTTTTTTTTTTATGACCACTTTACGTTTGAATTTGCAGAAAATACCTTTTTACTATTTTATTCAGTGAAGATGATATTCGCTGATTTTTAAATTGTTTTATTTTTATTTTACCATCACACGTACAATAGTAATATAATAACAATATGCGTAGACGCTGATTGCAGAAGATGATTCTATAATATATAATAATATATTAAACACATTTTTAAAGATACGGTAATGTCTGTACATACAATTGCATTACTATAGTTCGATACTATAATTCAAAGTGGTAAAACATTTGTTTACAATTCCTAACATTCTTATTCCTTTGTCAAGTTTACGACTAAATAAATACAGATGCCACGGGCTCCAAGAATTCAGCATTTTATTATATGTGGTTTCATTTCAATTACGAGGTCAGCTAGTTAAAGAATTTGAGTACCTAAAGGTTTTTATTTTATTTTATTTTATTTTAAGAACGCTTGATCATATATTATTTATATGTACGTAACGTTTTTGTCCAAGACATTGTATTACAAGAAGTCCATTTTAAGGGCTCATTCGCATACCTCTTTTCCAGACCAATCAACGAGCTATGGCTTGAAAAAAAGTATAAAAAAATAAATATAATTAAGTTGTTCAGAATAGCCAATTACAATTATTTTCTGGAAGGAGAAGTTACAATTTTATTTAAAATATACATTATTTTTGTATTATTATCACTATTATTATTATTATTATTATTATTATTATTATTATTATTATTACACGCCAATTTCTACAGTGGCCCATTTGAAACGTGAACAAAAAACATAAAAAACAAAAAGCATTTTAAATATTAAATTATACCTTATCTTTAAAACTAAACATAATTTAAAAATGATTGTACAAAATAAATACAGCTGTGTACTAAACTATAATTAAACCTATATCAGCTATATCTACACTGAACATAACAATTTATAAACAATCTATGGTATTCCAAAAGTATGACAATACATAAATTACGCGATTAAAAACTTAATAATTAACAAGAAAATGATAAGTATATTAAATACTGTTTAAGCAAACAATTCAATGCATCTCATAAATACCCATGAAAATACATTATTATTATTTCAAAATCTGATTAAAAATACAATTTTAAATTGATAAAGTTTTTCAGCCACGACCATTAAAACCATATTTAGTTTTTTTTTATTCTTAGAACTCCAATTTAATATTCCAGTTCAAACAAAGTTTTTACTGGATTAAAATTTAAAATCCATTAAATATAATTTTTATTTAAATGTGTGGTTATATAATGATTATGTAAACAATATTATTATATACTTTAACTAAAATAAACTAAAAAAATACAATCATATACAATCTGAAAATACGGGTTTAGAATATTTAACTCAAAGTGTCAGTTGCCGATATCCCGCATTCACCTCTGATTTAATTTTAAAACAAATAGTTAGAAAAAAAAATTTCAAGTTTTTTCACAAGTTATTTATTTGAATTACAACAAAAATTAGAATTAAATGTGGGTTGTAAAAAATTATTCTTCTTTCAATTAAAAAAAAAAAAAAAAAAAAAAAAACATCAAATATCAAAATTGTAATTTTTTAAGACATGATATTATAGAATTTGAAATGAAAATATTGAAAAACGGATTTTAATGCGACCTCTAGAATATATACTTTATCTATTAATTACATGAAATATGATCAAATTTCGCTAAGTTTACGGGACACAATCATTATTCTCCTCATAATGTTTATCTAATACATAATAATAAAATATAATTATAATAGTAGGTATAAACAAAAATATATTAAATATAATGAAATAATTAATATCATAATATAAGTTTATACATATTAAATATTAATACATAACAATTATTCTTTCCTAGTTTAATATTGTTATTATCAATCTATATAAACACGATTGTGGATTTTTCACGATTTTAACATTATGCATTGCTCTGTATAAATGTCGAATTTCACTGTTTTATTATAAGTCGCAAGAAAGTATTGTAATGGATTGATCAGGTGATAATTGCACAAGGATAGTTATGATTAAATATATATATGAAGGCAGCGGAACAGGATCACTGCAGATCAATCGAATCGTTTGCATGTGCATACCTATCAATAATAGTAGTGTGCACTTTTAATAATGTCATCGTTAAAATAATTTATAGATCTACGCTGCAGAGACGACCTTCTAGACACAGCTATTCGTCGAAGGTCAGGGTTTAAAATTATTATCATGATATATTTTATTCTTCGAACGAAAAATTGACAATCATTTTATCATTTACATTACCGTGAACGATCGAATGCAGATTTACTAAATACCGGATAATTATAGTGACTTCAATAACGGATGTTGTTCATCTTTGTAACGACACAGTCTTATGATTTTCTACTATGTTAAAATAAATAGATATGTTCAATAGGTATATTTCATTTTATTTACTGTTATAAATGTATAGACAACAGATTCAATAATTAATAAAAATAATTTATCAAATACACTATAAAAACTTTACAAGTTTATAATTATTACTTATGCGGAGATAAGTATAGGGTTTCAGAAAATCATTTAATTTATATGTAATGTAATGTAATACATTTTTAGTACGACAATCTTTTTATAAAATGTATAAAAATGTTATTATTTGAATAATATGTGATTCAAGTTAATTAGATAGTTGGTAACGAGTATATAATATATATCGATTATATGCAAATCATATAATCAAATGAAACGACATTAAATCTTACAAGGTTAATTTAAATGAATATATATTTATAATTTAATAAAATAACATGCGGTTTAATAAAATACATTTTTATTAGTAAGTATAGAGATTAATTTTTATGATACATTGATCGGACTTTGAGATTGAACATAAAATCATTTTTACGCAACTGTAACTCAAAAATTTAAATTATCAATTAATTACAGGATCATGTTTTCGAATAAGTACTAAAAATACCTTAATACTTTGTATAATATTATGTCCAATGCCTAGTTATCACTTTTTTATTTATAAAACATAAATAAAATTATCGTAAAAACAATGATTTAAAATCTAACCATGCTCACATATTATATATACCACGACGAAACCTCCGTTACCTATATTATTTTTGATCCATCTAAACTATCATTAGTCTTTCAACGAGAGACAACTATTATAGGTATACGTATATTATATACCATAAGTATGCATATTGTATAAGTATAATATTATGGTATTGTACCTATACGTACATTGATTATTGGTTACACAATTTTATAATGTATATATTTTTCTATCATGTACAATATATTTTAATCGATATGGAATAAACTGTAATTTCTGTACACCTAATGGCCGTATATAGGTACACGTTCGAGGTTGTTAACTTTTAAATTATATTTCCGTCTAAAATAACAACCACGGCTCTGTGAACCGGATTTCCAATCATCGACGTTGACCCGATCCGAAATTTTGCTTTTCCCCCGCTCGGTTAGGTTAGGTCGCAAGCGCCTGTTAATGAAGACGAATTACTCATTTATATATTATTTTATATAAATGGATAGTATTAAAAATATACGCAGCGGTATTATGCAGGCTATTTGAGTTGATGCGTACAAAATACGAACGCACGGACGTACGTGTCATGCACAGTAGACGGACATAAAGAGAGAAATTATTGCGTTCATATAAATTTATATATTATACGGAATGATTCAGCAAGAACAACCCTCCCCCTAATTTTTTCCTTTAATTGTAATGTAAAATAAGAGTTTGTAAATTACGTCTTAAAGACAATGTTTTCAATTTCTAGAGATTATTTCGTTCTACTTCAGATGTGTTCTGTGACGGTCAACCCTCTGTTTTTTCAAAACAGAATCTCTCTTTTATTAGCCGATAATTTTTCGAAAATGTTAATGTACCTAATTTAAATTCGAACGAGTAATTTCTCAGCTATTAAAATGTTTATACTAAAGATAATAGTCCTTAAAAATGATTTTACAAAATTATAAAATAGATAGATTATTGAATCTAGTATGTTTTTATATACTTAAACCATTTAAATAAAATCATAAACATTGATAGTAGATTAATATTAATCACTTAAGCTTTCAAAAGTCACCATAGCATAGCCCCTACCTAATCTCTGTAGCTCCTAATATTCAAGTAGGTATACCTATACTCAAAAATTCCAAAAATCAGATTTTGAACAACAATTGTGTTGATGGCGCTTGATGGAACAACTTCTATACAGGTATGCGCATACTGCGCTCAAAATTAATCGGTCTCGTACGCGTTATGTACCTACCTACATTTTTATTGACGAACATGATGGACAGTGTTTCTACTAGGTGGCTATAAAAACGACGACGCGTAAATATATAAAAGCGTATAAAATATATTATATAAGTACAAGGGATACATAATATCATCAACATTATAAGCATGCTTATATAATAGGATATTATATATATATATATATATATATATATATATAAGTATAATTACTGGGTCCACGATCAACATCCCCTGACTTTTCCCCCGCGGGCTCCAAAAACATGCCGAAAACAGATTTATTACACGAAACGCGATCGCTGTGTATACCTATAATGTTACGCGTGTACGTCCATTTATCGCTGCCTCGTAATTATTACATATTATCGTCTACTTCACTACGCTATATACGAATAAATCGTGTAATCTGTTATCATTTCATAACCCTTTATATTTTTTTTCCTATACAATTTTAATGTAAACATACACGGGCGGCGGCGGCGGCTGCCCGAGGGAACCGAATTCTCGAGATATTATGTATGCGCGCGCACGAGAAGGGAAAACGAAAAATATAATATACATATATGTATGGCCTAATGACTGCTCTACAACGGCGCGGCAGCTACTTACGGAGTATAACATTGTATTATACATTTATACTGTATATATATATATATAACTTATAAATTATTATAATATTTGAAGAAATGTTTGGCTAATGGTAAACGATTCGTTTACCCTTCAGTAGTCGGTTTCTCAGTAATGTAAATATGACCCTCGGGCGTCCCCGGGGTATGAGTGCGCTTATATATTCAATCGACGATGACGACGATGACGACGGAAACTGTAGCACGAGAGTATTCCCGCGGGATGACTAGCGGAAAACGCGGACTACAGGAAACCCTCACCAGCTCTGCAGATGATTATGACTAAACCAGTGAAATATTGTGTTTCCGTAGAGGAAAAAAATACAATTAATGAAACTGTAATCGTTTTCGACAAAAATGAACGACCCTTAGATACGCATTACTGTAGTACTCATGATATATATAAAATAGTAAATATTAATAGCGTAGAAATTGATCGACAACCACAAAAAAAAAAAATAAATACAATGATGCTTCGTTAGATAGTGAAATTAACTATCTGCAGGTTGCCATAAATAAATTTATTATTGCATCCATTAACGATCTCATATTAAAAATCGATAAATAAATAAATTTTCATCATAAATTCAAAAAATTTACTTTAAAAATATTAAATTATTATTAAAAACTAAAGAGTATAACACGATTGAATTTGAAAGAGAAATATAATTTTGTACTACACGATAAAATTCACTTTACTCCGATGAATCTCGTTGTGATTTGTTGAGCAAAACATAATTCGTTCAATATTAACTTGAGTCAGGTTAACTCGTTAAGCCGTATCTCTTGCACACCGTGTATAGAAGTTTTGAAGATAATATAATGATTAATGAAATTTAATTTAAAAAAAAAAAAAACCAGTAGTTACACAGTTAAAAAAAATGTATTGAACTCGATAACTCGATTGACTTATTACATATTTTAAACTCGTGTTTTAAAGGCAGCTGGTCCTATACAAATACAATCGCAAAATATAACAAAGCACATCAACAACTAGCGTTGAAGTCACCGATGACGGCGATGGGTTTGCGACGTTTGTATACACCCGTGACTTCATGCAGGTTTAACATTTAGGTACGTATTATATAGGTAATCGTATTTCGTTTCGTAATAATAGTGCAATGTGTCCAATTCATTCGAATAATATAATATAACGGCGGCATAGTTACGTATATCATACACACATCTTAATACATGTATATTTATTTGTGTACCTATATAAATCACACGAGGACAATCCTCGCGACAATATTATTATATCGTATTCTTGTACCCATCGATCAACATTAACGGATGCGGACAGAAACTGACGTAAATCAGTATCCTAATAAATAAGACGGCCTGTGATAATTTAAAATACATAAAGTAATATAAAGATAATAGATTTCGGTTTTTCGGATCAATCGGAAACGCGATACATTCATTGTATAAAGGTACCCTATCGTCACCTTATACCTACGTCATGATGTATATAAATTATTAAATGACATAATATATTGTTGATAATATTTATATTACCTATATAGATATACCAGCTATATACCAATATACATTGTGTAACACCATAGTGTATAAAAGACTCCGCCACGATTTCCGGAAATCGGTTTGTCGTGTGTAACGATACAATAATATAAAATATTATTATGTAGGTACTGTGTATATTATATTATGATATGTGGGAAACCGTTACCGGCGGCGTCGAAGTTTCGGGGAGGAAGAAAATGTACCTAATGAGGTGTACGTGCGCGCGTACCCCTCATCCGGGGCGGCACCCGAGTGATATATATATTTGTGTGCCTACGAACCTACCCATATAACATTATATTATATGTATTTTTATGACAGAATTGGATTTGTTTTTTTTTCTCTACCTTTCGCTACGTTCTCGCGGCTTTGGAGCTCGGATATATATGGACAAAAAAAAAAAAAAAATTCTATAAATAAAACAAGGAGAAAAACTCGATTTTAACGAGGGCCGCGCAATGTCCGCGGTCATGTGTGCAGCTCGTAATAACAGTACCTACCTAACCATATAATAATATAATTGTATCCCCGCCGAGATATAAAGCAAATTACGAATCTTTTTCCACGACGGAAATCGCAGCGTATAAGTCACGAGTTACCGCTGTATAAATATTATAAATATATATATATATATATATGGATAATTTATTATTATAACTATAATTCGTTTTATTACGATTATTATTACGCGACGTCCCGCGGGGGAAACCGTTTAAAAAAAAAAAAAACCTATTTCGTCCGATGACGTCGATCACTATTAATTTCCGTAGTTGTTGCGTTTTTTTCTACTTCTTCTCCTTTAACAATGCGGTTCGAACGTTTGAGCTTCGAGTACATAACATACACACACCAACGTTGTACCTCTATATACACACAGAATATATACACGTGTCTTCGGTTGCGGTTTTTTTGACGTTGTATTGCATTTGACAGCCTGTAATTTAATCGTCGTTTTACAAGCGCATCGTGTAGCCCCGAGTCATAATCGGTCAGTCCCTAATATTATTTGTCCGTCGCCGTTAAGAGAACGATTTTAATTTGCTTGTTTTTGAGTTTTTAATAACACTAATAAAACAGAAAAAAGAACAACAACACGTGGGAGTCCGGATTTCATTATTCAATTTAAGTGTATTATATTATGCTATTATATATTATACACTATATACCTACTGATTTAACTACGTTAGTACCTACACATAATATTATATTATATTATATTATATTATTGTATATTGACGTTGATGACCCCGAAGGTATATCCGCCACTCGAGCCGGGTCTTTTTATAATGTAGGTACAACGCGTTACAATAAACATTAATTTCGACGACAATTTTATGGAAATCCGTGTGCAGGTTCGACGAAAAGAGCCGGTCGACGTGTGAGTTTTTGACTCTTGCTCGTTTGTTGTCGGACACCAGCACGTAATTTTATATTAGGTAGGTAGGTATGTGTAATGTTTCCGTGAAATCGAATGGTTATAGGTAATAATAATATTAAGGCACCTAACTTAACGCGCGGTACACGACGATCAAGCCACCGACATACCAATAATAATATGTAAATAATAATATATTATGTACGAGGAAAGGCTAACTTATGGTGACAATTTTTTATTATCAGTGATATTACGAAGCGGTAATTTTAGTGAAGAAAATTTACGCGTGACTCACGAAATAACGTTGCAGTTTTCTTTATGTTTTAAAATGATCCACGTATTTAGGATGCCAGAATAATACGTGTTTTAAAATAGTAATTGCTTTTTAGTTATTTCAACTACGAATGACCGTCCCAGTATGCACATAAAAATCAACGACATTATTTTATTATATATTATAGTCGAACATTTTATTTTAACGATCGAGCTAGGAAATACGAGATAAACGTTTTAAAATCTGCTAAGTCGGCTTATTTTATATACTTATCAATAACGGCGAAAAAACATAATATAAATCAGCTATATATCATAATAAATATAAAACCAAAATGATTATATTCCACTGACTATAGTTTTAATTATATATGATACAGAATTCATATTAAAATAAAATAATTTATTTTTTATTATCATCGTATTGACTATTAGTGTACCTAATCGATAGCTGATTGTAGTACACGCCATCCTGGTGGTTCTGATTTACAATTTATGTACTAATATCATGAATTATAACTATTCTAAAAAGATTAAGTTAAGTTTAAAAAAAAATAAATAGTAAGTCATCCATAATTGATCTTATGTGTAAACGACCTGATAGGCCAAGGTTAAAATGATATATACCTATCGTACAAAATAAATGTACCTACATATATTTACAATTTAACCGCAATCAAAAGTGTCAATCAAAAAAACACGGTAGAACTTGAAGTGTAAAATAAAATAGGTTCCTATCATACGCACTCGAATATTATTAACCCGTTAAATGAAATACGTTAAAATTATTTTTAATTAGTCATCATTGTCAAAAGAAACTTCCTAGTCAATCTTAGACTTGTGTAACGATTCCGGATTTTTTTTGTATTAATATATTTTTTTCTCTATTTATGTACACATAAAAAAAACTCTCGTTTTCTGAAATTCCAAGAAGTGTACATGACTATAAGATGACTACTCTTATCTACTTCCATACTTCGATCGTCGTCAACCGAGTGTGTCGTTAAAAACAACGAATGCGTTTCGCGGAGGCAAAACCAGCTCAATTATGCGTGTACCTACACCGTATACATATAATATTTTATAAACATCCGTTTTTTTTTTTTGGACGACTCTTCGTCAAAAACAAGAAAAAAAAATACGTGATTGTTCTCGTTGTACAAAATACGCGACGAGAAAAAAAACGTCATCTATCCGCCCAAGACGACGACGACCGTCACCATAATATTATATTATATGTCCACGTTGTATGAGTTTTGTCTCAATCCGTGTTTTCGAAGAAGACGCGCGCGAACGTCTCTTCGGCTTAGTAACTTTTTTTTTCTTGTGCGGCGGCGGAATAATAAAATAATATACCTTCTAGGCCGTTCAATTTTATACACAACGCATTGCGACCACCGGTTCCGGATTAAAACAGGGATGTTATAAGCACTAGTTAGTCACATCACTTTTTTTTTTCTATACGATCCAAAACGCAGCTGACTATCTCGCGCGATGCTACTTAACGCTATATTTTAAGCATAATAATATTCAAACAATATATAATACCACTATAATATTATTTTGTTCGTTTTTCAATCGAATAGGTACTTAATTACCTGATAAATTCTTACGCTATGTTTTTTTTTTTTTCGAAACCACTGTTTTTCTACATATACTTGCATTTCGTAGTTATTATTATTACCGTTATCGATCATTATAATATTTGTTGTCTATAAAACAATAATTTGTTAGGTCTAATTTGTTTTGCAGGCCTTAGGCACGGCTCCCATATATTATAAGCGGTAACTCGGGCCTGGCGGTGGTCATTACCACGCACTTGTACTCATACATTAGACGTACATGGCCCGCAACGCTGCAGCATAGATATATACCGTATTATATTATGTTCATTTACACACATACGCTGTATAAGTAATATAATAACATTAGCTCGGAAGACCTAGCTGCAGCTCGGCGGCGCGCGGCAGGAATGCACTGGACACTCGCGACGACGACGACGACGACGACGGCATCGGAATTACAGATTCGATCGGCGAGATCGGGACCATTATTGTACGTAGAGCATATTATAGTCGTGTGGGGAATGAATAAGAAGAGGGCGGGGGGAAAAACCACCGATCGAATACGATTTGCTGCAGAAACATTATTATTATTATTATTATTGTTACGTACGTACATACCTGCAGTAGGTATATAGTATGGTGATAATATATGGTGGGGCAGAAAAGAAGTCTTCTCTATTCGATTAAAAACAACAAACGACCGACCGTCGACGGTGACGTTGGGAAAAGTGAATAAAAAGAAAAAAAGGACACAGAAGTCTGCCGCGGCCGCCGCCCTCGATGCGATATAGTAATCGTCACCGGACGAGAAAACCACGACGGCGACGGGTCGGGGGAATTCTCGATACTCTTACGCGTATATGTTGTTATTATTATCATCAAATCACTGTGACTGGACTGTATGCAAGATTTACAAGTGATACTACATATATATATATTAGGTATATAATATCGTCTCTCATCTGATTTACACACGATTCAAAGAAACGGATGCGGCTCACGTGATGATGGTCGGTGACACAGCCACCACGTCATGTCCGAACGGATACTATTATAAAACACTTGCTACGTATAACCCGACTTGAAAAAAATATAAAATATAGAGCTATATAAATATGGTGTTTATCGATTTTATACTATTTATAGAGTACCTCTGTCGCTATTATCACAGTCAAATTGGCGTTGTTTAACTCGTTCTGTGAACTAATTCGACGGAGATGATCAACCCGACTTGTATCGGATTGAGTGTTCGGTATAATATACAGACGTGGTTCAAGCTAAATTCTAAATTCATCTGATATCTCTTAAGCTGAATAGTTTTTGAGTCTATTAGCCAACAACATGCGGACATAAAGCCTTTTAAATATATATTGATAATAGAAAAGTCTCCTTACCTAATATTTTATTTGTCAATTTCTGCAGATCACCATTATTGGTTACATAATAACTACTTATTTTATTTCCCGTAACAGTACTAAACAAAAATATACTTGATTTTCGTCATCGAAAACGAAACGCATTCGTATTATCAACCTATATAAGGACTAAAAACAAAACTTTAATCACTCTCCGAGTTCCGAGAAATATATGTGCGAAATTTGACGACAATCGGTTCAGTAAAAGACGCAAAGACACGCCCAAACATATAACTCTTTATTCGTAAAGACGATAGACATCATCGAGTGTTGAACGCGTACAGGTGTCTACCAGACGAGCGCATATAATTTGCTGGCTGGCTGGCGAGACTGGTGCAGCAGCACTGCCACGACGATCAGGTATTACCTATTTTATACGGGCATAGATGAGACGGATATTTTTCGTTTTATAACGATTTTTTAAATTTACTGGTAGCAATATGCTTTGATTTTGATCTTCTGTGGGTACTTCTATGTAATGTAAAGTTTAAGCTCTTTTTATAATTTTATAAAACTGCAGGTGACGTGTCACTAGCGATGTCTAAGGGGCGTGGTATAGGCAATTTTAATGACAGATTTTACATTAAAAAGTATGAGATGTCTCAAAATACTGTTATCTTTCACTTTCATGATAATATTGTTGTCTTTATAATCGATCATCCATAGCTCTATGAATAGTAGGTACTATACCGGATTTGCGTCAATGCGTGTACCTACATACCGTACAGTTATGTACCAAAAATCGTCAAGAAATATCTTCTAAATTGGTTTTACTTAAGAGCTAAGTACACATATTTCAATTGTTTTTTTTTTTTTATATATTTATAAGATTGTAGGTACTTATTTTTTATTATATTATGAATGGAGTATGCATTATTATCTAATACTCGTATATCGTACAACGTTCATAAGCGAAATCATCCTTCGTGTTCAAGAGGTGTAAATATTTCTGGAAATCATAACCCCACTCTCTCATAAAAAAATATTATTATTATTATATATACTTAGAAGCATAAGTCATAAAATAAAATAATTAAAATAACTACAAATTATCAAGTTATCTGCATCATATATTACACTCAACGACTAGCTCCATTCAAATTGCTCAGTCCACATAGGCAGACATCTGGTTGAAATTTTAGGGGGGACAGTTATAATCCAATATAAAGTGACTTTTAAGGTCACATAGTTGTAGTGGATTCGCCCCTGTACCCCCATCATATACACAAGTATAACATATTACTAATAAAAATATGAATATGTTTAAGTTAGAATAAAAAACATTAAATAGCGTATAATGTATAATATGTAAAAATAATTAATATTTTATTTTATTTCAATAACAAATATCTGTTTTTATCAGCAAAGTCGTCTAAAATATAATTGCTATTGAAATTTTTGAATATATCTTTTTCAATATACAGTATGGAAAGATCATTGAACCTATCCTGAAAAATTGATATCCTTAGCCAAGTTTTTATTTTTCTCATTGCACTGAAACTTCTTTTGCGAGTAGCTAAACTGATTAATATCATTAAATTAACAGATGGCCATTGTCTACGATTTGTAATAATATTTTATCAGCTCCATTTTTTGGTTAAATATTATCTTATAATTTTCAAAAAAATAAACAGATAATTACCAAAACAAATAACAGTAATAATAACATTTCGAATAAAATTTCGATTTTTGAGAGCTAAGACTTAGCCGCTAAGCCCCCCCCCCCTCGATTTCTGCCGTTGTGCTCAGAACCAATGACAGTACGGGTTCAGTGAGTTTGGACCAGTACAACACTATAGTAGTCGATGTATATGTTTGCGAAATCTAATGAAATTTACGCAGCCAAGTATGTTTTGTTGTACCTATATTACTTTAGTTATGCGCGAAACTATTTTCCGCGCTTCCAATTCGGATGAACATACTATTATTATTATGATTATTATTATTATTATTATAATTATTATATTGTTTACTCATTCACGCACTCTCAAACATTTCGAAACTTAATTAGCATATAAAATATTAAGCCTATACAATGCACGTATAACGCCGTATCATCGTAATGGTGTTATTATATCATATAGGCGTTTTACATAGGTATCTATGTACCTGGAAACGAAAAAACAATAATGTTTAAACTCGAACGTAGACGTCGGTATTTAAAAATACATAATGATTATGCGTACGCTAATATAAATACACAGCCTTCTGGCGGGCGCGAGATTGATCTCTCTGCAGAGACATACTATACATCGTGTTTTATGTAGGTACACCGTGCCTATATAGGATGTTTTTATTATATGCAAATGTCCGTGTGTGTGAAATTGTTTCAGTGGCGAAAACGCGCATCGCGTCGTACGATCATTGTTATTATTATAATTTCGAAGACGATTTGCATAATTAATTGTGGAAAAAAAAAATACGGCCGATCTCATACTTTTATCATTCTAGGTATATTATGCACGCTATACGTATATTATATTATAATATGATGCGAGATATGTAATCTCGGCTAATAAATAATATTCAATCACGTAGGTGAGTATAAACAAGTAGGTAGGTATATATAATACACACACACACACACACACACGAACGGACATGGTACAAGCACAATGGGATTCGAGTATATACCTACAAGCGCTATTTAGATACGTGTCAAAAGTTACACGGCTGAATAACTTTGAACCCGCTGCAGGAAAACGCATCAATCCACACATCACTATTACACGCCACTGCATGCATGCAAACACACATTACACATTATAATAATTAACGGAAGACAATAAATTATCGAGTCAAAAATTTTCCCGATACCTGCAATATAACGCGCGTGACCGCTGAATAACTTTTTGACCTTTATAGAAAATTAAATTTAACAAAACGACCATGATATATATACACTTATAAAACTAAAATTTTGCCACGCGTTAGCTGTTGATATACGTACATGTTATTGTGGTATATCGGGCGCGTTGTGATACGACATTTAATGCCGTTACTATATTTTAGACAACATTTTATTGGCGCTGTTTAATTTAATATGTGTAAAAATATATAATAGACGCTTGAATATGGTAATATTGTTTCGTACTGTATTGTTCGACAGAAAATTTGAGTATAAAAGAACGATCGAACTACGATTATTTAAATATCGCACGCGTGGTATTATATTATGGGTGAGTCTTTAAAATCAAAACTCGCCGATGGCTTTAAATATTAGAAGAATGTTGGCCAATTGCATGTGTGCCATAGTCTTTTGAATTGATTTTAATAAGTCTTCGAGTTGAATTTATTTTTACAAGCATATTATTATAAGACTAATGTGTGGTATCTATATAAAAAAAAAAAAATGTACAAGAAGGAAAAAGAACAATAAATATTAAACCGATCGGAATGCGTTCGTTGAACCATTATATAATATATAACATAATATAATATTAAGGGCACAACGATTGGTAGGTTTGCACAACAAATTGTATCGCGGAGAAAAAAATACTTCGACTTTAAAGGTAGGTATATATCTTATAGGTATATAAAACGGTGTTTGGGCCGTATAACAATAGACGTCGATGTATATTAATATTAATAATATGCGTTGGTATAATATTATTTCAAACGCGTTATTTACTGGCTCGGACGTCTCTCGACGGCTGTAATGGACAATAATAATATCGCGGCATGCGAGCACGCGTATAATATTATTATGGGTGCGAAATAAACGCGTTGCAGCGGCGTCGACATTGAATCGTCTTCCATTCACAAGGTGATCGTCGGTAATATTTCATAAAAATGAGATGAGGTAAAAATAAAAAAAAATTAAACAATCGGGCGGCAATGTCCATTCTGGTGCGAAGGTGTACAACAGGCCAGTGCCGTGTCCTGGAGCGGTATTGTTTCCACTAGTTTTCTATCGCGACACAAAAAAAAAATACATACACGCGTACGTACGCACACAGGTGATATATAGGTAGTATATTATTGTATTTTTGTACCACGTCAATCGAAATGATTTTTTTCAACAATGAAACGGTTTTGAAGAGATGAATATTATTAGATTATTAATATAGGCTTCACGAAATGAACACGTGCAGAATATTAGAATATTATAAAAACACTGATTTTGATATACTATTAGTATATGTGACGAACTCCAATCGTTTTTATGTTCGCAGGGCACAATAGGTCAGTGTTTATTGGGCGGTTCCGAGAGCGTTAATAAAAAAAAATATATGAAAATAATCAAATGAGGTTTTTATTACTTACGGTGTACATAAAATATTATTGAGCTATTATCTAAAGACGTTAAAAATTGTTGATTTATGTGCATACAGGTATAGGTACTTGTGTGATATAATTAAATGGTATTAATGACTATTTGAAATTTAAATTCATGGCCAACGATTTGTATTTAAGAAATCAAATGATTTTCTGTATATATTAAAAGCGAGTTTCTTGTACACCTTTGTATTACAGTTTAACACATATTATTATAAACACGTACGCACTACTCTCGGGCGCGCGTGTTAGTAATGATAATAAATTAAGTACATTTTTATTTGAATATCAACTGCAGTTATATATTGTTATGTACAAGATACAAACACACGCGAAATGGCACTGCTCGGTTAACGGATTTTGTAAAGTATTTTATTTTTAAACGTTCGCATTGTGCGAAAGCATAGTTGTGATGCAAACAAACAAAAAAAGAAGAGGGGGAAATAATAAAACAAATAAAACATTTAAAAACAATAAATATCATTAAATCGGATAGGCCGAATACGTTTCCGCGTAATCCACGTTATTATATCGATATACGTATACTATATACACTAAATACATATATTATATACGTTTTGATTCTAGGTAGAACAACAGTATATGAATACAAATGAAAAGGGAGTATTTTTTTTTATTTTTTTTTTGTTGAATCTGTTGCATCGTAAACAACGTGCAGTGCTTATGTCTTGGTAAAAAAAAAAAAAAAAATGTAATACGTGCGATCTACTTGAAATATTATTAATCCATAGTAGGTATAATGTGAAATATGCGTACCTGAAGCACTGCACACAGATAAACGCGTACGAGCGTACGACGATTTTTCGTAGAGAGCTAAATCGTTTTTTGTTCATAATATATAGTGCTTGTTCAACTACTTAATAATAAATTGTGTACAACACGCGATAATGTGTAGAGCTTGAATACGATGCGTACTACAATATGCTAGCTTATCCTGCATCACGGTATCGACAAACGTTTTAAATCCGTCAAAGGAATGAAAAATGAAAAGCAATACTCAACTACCTATACAATAACTAATAATACTGCACACAGGGAACACTTACCCCCGCTACGCTGGTAAAACATTATGAACGTACCTGAAAGCAGAAAATGAATATAAAATGAATAGGCATAAAAAAAAATAAATAAATAAAAAAATAAATAGTTAAAATGAACATCCACATCAAGTCACGTTAAGTTTAATCACTTATATTTATAATAGATAATAATCCTACACGGCGCGTTGCCCGTGATGACAATAATTGAATAGTGCCTGCAGATTTATCCCGTTAAATGTGTGCTACACGGTCGTTTCGATGGTGTCAACCAAATATAAAATACGGGCTTGAAATTATATATCCAATAACAATGTAACAATACTATTTTATTTAACGTTACTGATAGCAACCTTATACAATTGAAAAAATATCCGTTTCTCGTGAAACGACAAATCTTTGTGCGAGCTCCCGTTTAAAACGTATACAATTTTAAATATCGGACTCGAAGTGCACGTCTTCGCGAGTATGGGATTACCTAAATACCGAATAACGCTCTTCTATTAACCATATAGATACAATATTATTACGTGATTGACGACCGTAAACAATCGTATAAACGTTATATATATTTTTTTTTTTTTTTTGTTCTGTTGTTCTGCGATATTGCGAAGAGTGCGAAGAGTCTGTGCGTTACGTGCACACGATTATTATTATTATTATTTATTATTATTGTTGTGTAATTAACGCGGACCGCTCGTACGCATCGTGTCTATTTTAATATGCGCAATGCGTATGTATCGCGTAGCACAGTCCTATATAGCGACTAACAGCGCAGCGTACGAGGAAAACTGGCCGCGGGCCGAAAGTACACACAGAAAACAGTGAAATATATTATTACGGTACGCACAAAGAGGTGAATAGGAAAAAAAAAAAATTAAAAATATATATATATAAAAAAAAAAAACCGCTTCGGCGAGCCCGACGTACGCGCATAATAATATAATGTGTGTTATATATTTTAATAATATTATGCACGCGTCACGTGATTAAATATCGTATTAAACCGCCCGAGTGGATATTCACACCTCGGGCCGCGCAATTCTCGATCCAGAGAATATTACGTACATATATTATTATTATTAATATTACGCGCGGTGTTATTATAATTCGTTCGGACGTACGTCGCGCGTAATATGCGAAGGACGACGCGCGTGCTGCCGCGGCCGTGTGTCTTCGGTCGTCGCGTTAACGATAAGCTCGCGGGTGTTGGGAATGGAAAAACGAATAAAAAAAAATTAAAAAAAACATTGTACGACAGAGACAGACGCGTCGTAAACGGAGACGGACGGACGGTCAGCGAACGAACGGGCGAGCGAGGAAGAGAGAGAGAGATAGATGGAGAGCAAACGAGAGAATATCAATCGTCTAATGAGGTGACGGCGGCGGCGGCGGCGTATTCGGCGAGAACAAGGCCCGGGGGGAGCCTCCGTTATAAAGAGTCGCCCACGCGGTTCGTGAGTCGGCGGCGGCGACGGCGGCTCTCGTCCCACACGCTCGCTCGCGCGCGCACACACACACACACACACACATAGGTACATAATATTATAACCGCGATATACCTAGGTGGTGATCACACCCGACAACGACCGGTGTGTATATACTGCAGCACCTGGCAGAGGTACCGGCACCATTGTTGTGTTAGTGAGCGGTGGGCGGCGGCGGTTACCGCGTGTGGGACCACTCTATCGGGCTCAATTAAAATCCGATACACTCATTATCGGCATCGCCCGGACATTCGTATTATGTAATATAATAATATATATTATAATAATTTATTGTGATTATTATCATGCAGTGGGTGCTCGCACGACGACTGATCCTCCGTGCGCGTCGTCCGCGTATACGCGCATATCGCGAGGACGACGATTCGCCGCCGAGGATGCTCGTCCTTTTTCGTGTTCTTCAATAACTATTGAGCGCAGCGCTACCCGCCACTCCTTTTTTTTTTTCGTCTGAACTGTAATTCGACTAGAGGACGACTTTCCTGCAGAAAAGCGTTGACGTGTCAAAATCGGAATTCGATCTAGTAGTTTTTGAGTCGTTCAACTCGGTTGTACTCGCTCTGCAGGACAATAGCTGGTGTATGCCGGTTATTGGAAGTATTCTCATTTATTATTAATTATTTTACATTTTTGAAAAATGATTCATGACTGCTGTACCTACCTATAAGTACTTATTAAAACTAATTTAATAGCTAAAAAACTATTCGTCCGAATTTTGAATTAGACGCATCAATATTTTCAAATAATTATCCATTTGATTATTCACAAAAAATACGGGGAGAGGGGAAGAATTGATTTAAAAAAAAAAAAACAGAAGTTTTTACCGTCACTGAACACTCTCCTCAAGTACAATTCAAAGAATCTTAAGATTTTAAAAATATGATCCTTGAGTATAAATGTATATTTAAAAATATCGAAAACCAGAATTTAAATAAATTCATTATTAAAGGAAATGAATGATGGGATGAGCATGCTTGGTGAATCACTCTGTATATTATAGTATATTACGTACGTATATGTAATATGTAAATATAGATAATTTATAAATTGCATATAATTGTGAACAGAAACGACGTGTACCATAATTTTTAACCCGAACCCCGAACAAAACGCAATTAACGTTCATATTATACATACCTATATATAGTAAATATTATATATATGGCGGACGATGAGCAGTGACAGTGCGCCCCGAAGGCAGACGACTTTGATAAGTTGTAGGATATAAATACTTATACACATAATAGTTATACGAGGTGTCTTCTGTTAACATCAGGAGCATTACAATTTTTACCCCTGCCCGTCGTTTTTGAATTCACGTGCGTTTGTTTCGAGTTGGGAATCCTCCAATAATATACTTGCGCCGCTGTTAGACGAAAAGGATATCGAATCCGGCAATATTATAATATAAATTATTATTATTATTATCGTTGTTGTGGCGTTAAAATCACGTGTCGCGGATAGAGTCCAATTATAATTATAATTAGCTTCGTATGATAATATGTATTGCTGTATGGAAAAGCGATATGATATTCAAAAAGGTATAGTGCGTAAATTCAAGTAATGCTGAAATCCTAGTTGGATAGTGCTGACATACAGGCGCAAAATTTTTATAGCACAAACTCGTATAATTTTCAAAAATCTATAACTTCATCAAGTAGGTATTTAATTACAGACCATAAAATTAAAGCTGTAGATAAAAGTTGAGTTGTTAAAATCAAATGGATTATCAGAAAAACATTTGACTATGATAAAAACTAAGATAACGTAGAATATTAAAACCACGCATGACTAACACAAACTAAACGTTTTCAAAAAAAGTGAATACTTCTCGAAATAATAAGTGCTTACTAAAATAGTACTGATTAAATATTTTAGAAAATTTTCCAACTTTAAAATCAGAAAGTGAATCATTCGAACCAATTTTCAAGGTATTATTATTTTTAAAATAGTTGGATACAAATATTATGATACAAAATTATCATGACCATGACGTTAGTTCGAGAATACGGGTGCTATAAGCATCCTTACCTTTTTTCTTATTTGCGCTTCTGATAGCGAGTAACGAAATCCATAACGTGTCACGCGTATTGCAATAAAACATCTGAGAAGTAGAGCGTGAAAATAAATCTTGTTTTCGCATTAAAATTTAAAATTTAGAAAAAAGTGACAACTGTATTATACAAGCTTTTTAGTTTCATAATTGCACATTGTAAAATCCGTTTAATCTGTCAGTGCGACCGTACCGCATAATATTGTTCATTATACGTACTCGCTGTGTCGCTGTACAGGCACCTACGATAATTCGTCGTTCTCTCGCGTCCGTGATTCCTGCTCCTGCGGTATAACATATAATTATACGATGTAACTACGCGTTCAGAGCGCCATAATCTAATCCGAGATGTAACCGAGGCCTGAGAAGGTAGAGGGGACAATTTATATTCAAATCAAACTCAGTGAAAATAAAAATAATTTCATATCTATATATACCTACGCGCGCTATTGTTGATATGATAATTATACGATTCGGTGAATATTGTGGTAAACGCGCGCGCCGGCTGAGCATATCCACTGCGAACATGATGTGTTCAACAAATGTCTTCCAAACAATAGCTTTTCAATTCAAAAAATTACTTTCCGCGTCAATAAGTTGAAAAAAAAATTCGCATGGAATATAATGTAAACCACGTTCGGTCGACGTTTCTGTTGTAGACATAATAATAAGGACAGAAAATATAATATGTTTCCATCGGGTAGTTTTAAATTTTAATGCGTTTCGAAATCTCAGGTATGTATATACAGACGGTGCAGACGTAGGCACTGTACAGTCAGTTAACAATAATTCGTAAATAGAATAGAAGGCTATTACTATTCAACGTTTACGAGTAAAATGTAAAAAAAAAAAAAACGCTGAGAAACTATATTATTATATATTTTTTATTAATATAATTACTTCTATATACCTATGTATATAGAGGTATTACTGCTCCAGTATACTACGAAATCAGCTAAAAAAGGTACATACTTAACGCGTAGGTATTGTTGTTTTTAGTTTCATATATTTTCTAAGAGTACCGACATTAAAAACCTATAAAATACTAATTTGATTTGTCTTGAAAATGATTAGTATTATTACGGAAAATTAGAGACCACGGTTATCATTTATTTTTCAGTGAGTAAAATAAGTCAAACATATAAAAAGTAATATAGTAAATACAATGGCAAGAAGAAGAAGAAGAAGAAGAAGTTTCCAGATAAGTCGGTTTTGTTTTCAGTCGCACATTAATAATAAATAGGCAGATATCTCACAAAACGTTGCTCGGCGTCTACTCGATTCCCCACGGTTTTGCGAAATATTTCAATCATAATACACTATTCATTTACTGGAGCATAAAAACAAAGTATGCACGATGTTCGTATTGTTATTATCTACGTAGACGCTCGCGCTAAATTATGCATTGAATATTTAAAAGTTTTTTTTTTCGGCGTTGAAGATTGTTTGTTGAATCACGTAGTCGCAGGATGAGAAAAAATAAAACGGACAAGAAAATATTATACAGGTAGTCTTTGGCGGAGAATAAATAAACAATAATAAAATATGAATTTCGATACGCAAAGTAATATTGCTTTTCACTTATTTATTATTATTATTTATTTATTTATTTTTTTTTTATTATTTTTACAATATTTCCGAAATTGCATACACACACACACAAATACGCATATATAATATATATAAATATATAAAACATACAGATTGCCTACGACGGCGACCTACCAGCGTGATGGTACATATAAATATACTGCGAGTATGAGTAGCACATAATATATTATAATATATCATGTCTCCGTGACGCTTATCTGGCTAGACCGTAACAAATGGACACGAGGTCTTGTGTGTGTATATCGCGAAGCGTTCCTCGCGATTTCACACCGAATCGTTGACCGTACACGGAAAGGCAAAAAAAAAAAAATCGTACAAAATAATAATAATTCAATACATCAGCGGCAATAAAAATGAAAAAAAAAATTATTATTATTATTATTATTATACTATCATATTGCTTGCGCATCATGTATTCTCGTTACAGTTTTCGTGAGTCTTTCGTATATTGCCGACAACAATGCCAGAGACTATAACGTCAGACCTCCTCCACAACCGTATAATTAAACATTACATTAAATTCCTTATTTTTTTTTTCACCCTCGTGCGGGGATGGTTTCGTTTTATTATATTATATTATTATATATATTTTTTTTTTATTTTTCTGACCTACTATATTATATACACATACACACATACCTATATATATATATATATATTATCATATAATGCCATATTATACACATAACCCACACAACCACGGTTATACGTGAACGCACAAAACGCTCAGCTGCAAGCACGCACAATAACAATACGAGACTGACCTCGGGTGTATTTACAAAAGGGACGACAAAGTGGACAAGGGGGAAAAAATGGAATTCAGTCCCATTCAGGTACACATATATAACATAATAATAAATATATATATATATTAAATTTATGTGCATGGTAGAGGGACCGTCGTCGGACGCTCGAAAATGTCACTTCCTACTCGTGATGCAGCACTTATAATACGTACGTCCATGTGCGGCCCGCTGCTACCGTCGCCGACTAACAGCATAAATTACTAGAACAGATTTTTTTTTTTAATATACGTCTAGTCCAATAAAAATCCGAGTTTGTATTATACAAATGGCCGATGAGTATATACCGTATGTATGTTTAATAACATTATGGCTGGGCATTGGTAGTATATAATTTAAATTTTGTCATCGGATACTATACTGTATAAATTATAATTAGAAAATTGAAATTCGACAAAAAAATACAGAAAATGTATACGAACTAAGCAATTTGTATTCGTAAGGCTACAGAAAATGAAATAATAACTATACTCAAAGTCAATTATACCAATGAATAATAAATTTGAATAAACAATAATTAACACCGCATGTCTTAAATATTCATAATGGCATTACAATTTTGTAAAAACGTTCGAATCAAAATTGTAATTATAAAATAAACACAGTAATGATATCGAGCTTCAAATGTATTTATGTATAGCAGTGTTATTGAATAAAATTAAGTTTGATTTTATTATGATATACATACGTATATGATAATTTAAATTTAAACGCATATTGTAGTTAACCATAATATTGATCACTCACCTATTATCTATTTATATTTTTGTATACACATTCCGACAGCATAATATTAAGTTGAACATATTATTTTCTTCGATATTTTTGTGAGCGTGAATTTTACTTTCGAAATAGATTTATTTACATTACTGCACATTATTATACACCGTATATTATACATAAACGCATATGTAAATTTATTCTAATAATATGTTATTATTTATTAATATAATGTGCACAAATGATAACTATACTATAATATGCAACTGTTTTAAATGATAATTTAAATACAATACGCGCACAATAAGTATAGGTATATAGTACGAGCTGCTGTAGCGTCGATGAAAATCAGAAATTGTTCATTCAAACTGATATTTATACAAAAAATTGACTTTATTTGTATATATATATATATGCGTGTGTGTATTCTTGTGACATTATACAATATCTATTTAAATAAATATTGATAGAATATTAATCTATACAATTTTAAAACACACACACATATGTGTACTATATAATATAATGGTTTTATCTGTATTTTACTTTTTATATGCATTCTATCGATTTGCGAACATTTTGCGCACGCCGCACATAATAATATATACATATAATTCACCTCGACGACCAACGTCCGAGTGTATGTGAATAAATGTAAATTAAAGGACGTTTCGTTTGTATATAGCGTAATATAATATAATAAAATACTGCAAAACGTATTACACGTCGATATCGTTTTGAACCTGATAATTGCATTAAGAGATGCCCATCACAAGCTCGCAGTGGCTTTAAACGTCGGGTGCTATGGGAATTTTGCCAGACCATTTACGTCAATATATTACAATATAATAATGTATATAGGTATACACGTCGCTTCAGAAAACCGACGGCGAGCAGAAAAAAAATAAAAGAAATAAGTTATACATTGTTAACGGAATAAAGTATGTACACGTTTTTGTTATAACATATCGTGTTTTCGGCCGTACATACACGTATTACAATAATATATATTGTCTATCGAATAAATGGGCGTACTTCGGAGCTTATTTCGCATATAATGATACGAGTATTTGCAACACGTCCCGCAGCCGAATAATTAAGACGTTTCGCATACGTTTTGACCACCTCGCCAGACATAATATTATAATATAATGTACCTAAATAGGAATTAGGAGTAGCGGGTATGGTACCTACGACATCGGTTGTGCCCACGTACCAGTCGTTTCGATGTCTTAAATAAGGTGCAATACGCTGCAGCAATCTCGGGCAGTATATTTATGCTGTCTGTTATGCGTATAAATGTAGGGAGGTATAATTATTATTGTAACTTTTTTTTTTTATTATTATTATTATTATTTGATGAAATTTCTCGAAACACGCTTGTATCCTATATATAATAAACCTACAAAAACACCACCGGGAGCAATATTTTATTACTGTAATTTCGCCGTGCATTACTATATGTTTACAATGTGCGCGCAGTCCGAGCGGCGGAAAGATCGCGAAAAAAAAAACAAACATTTACCAACTCTATTCTTTACATAGAAATACGACTCGGAATCGTGGAATACGCGTGTACTGCACGTCTGGGTCTCTCGGAAACGGGAAAAACGCACGCGGAGTGCACTACCGAAAGCAAAAGGTTAAAAAAAAAAACAAAAACAAAAAAACAGACGTTGCAATGTTTACCGGCGCCGATGAACGCGACGGCCCAGAAACTGCTGTATACGTACGCACATGAATGTGTGTGTGTTTGTGCAAGTACGGAAGCAACTCTGCCGTGTGTATGATGAGAAGAGTAAAAAACAACGACAACGGGGAAAAAAACGAAACGCCGACGAAACGAAATAACCTGGGAGGTCCTATGTAATTAGAAAACGGTGGAAAAAATGCGGACTCACTAGAGTAAGCCACCGTCGTCGCGATGGGTGATTAGCGAAAAATTCGCCCGAAATAATAATTAACGGACGAAGACGTGACGGTTTTTCGGGTCGTTGAGCCAGTGCAGAAATGCAGTCGCGGGAGGGACCAGCGCGGAAACCTGTTTCGGTGATATAGTCTCGCGCGGGGAGCAATAATGGCTTTTTCGCTGTTTAATTTTTTTATTTTTTATTTTTTTCTGGAATGGGTCCAACCGCCGCCGTCGTCATCGGACAACGACGACTTGACATCGGCGCGCGCGCGCGATGCCGGACCGATAAGATATCAATTATTATTATAATAATACACTATAAACACAACACGACATAATGGATGGGTTACCGGTGATTCAGCAATCGCAACAATCGGTTTATCGATAGATTATGTACCGTAGTGTATGCCTATATACTTTTCCACCGCGGATGACTTTCACCGCCGCCGAGAAGCTGCACACGCACACAGCACAACGTCGATCGGTCATCGGTCATCAGCGCGAACCGTTCGCATATAGATAGCAAGTATATACCTACGTATAGGCACATTACACTGCTGTACACTTAACCTACGTGTCTATCGGTCTCGCGGACTCTAAAATAAAATATACTGAAGGCTTTCGAATACCGAGCTCAGAGCTGCGGCGTGTGCAACCGTCGTGATATTATCATGACGTGTGTACGTCTTGTATACGTTATTGTATTGGATGCCCGGCCGCCGGCGAACCGTGAAATCGATGTCCGACGGACCGGGACGGCGGCGACCTTTCGCGGAAAAAATGCTTTTGCGCGCACCACACGTCCGGCGTTATAAAAAGCGCGCTCGATCACAAACGTCGGCCGTGCGTAATGCGCGTTCACTGCAGGGCAAAGAAACGACTTTTGGACGTTGCAGCCGGACCGAGAATGCGGGTCCGAGAAAACCTCTCGGAAATATGCGGCGCAAAGGGATCCGGCGAGCTGCGATATGACGGTATTAATAATAAATTGTACATAGTATAAATAAATACGAATCGACGAACCGAACGAATTGCAAGCGCGCTGCACGTTTTTCGTACGTGGACGTGATTTTCGATATTATAAAGTTAATGAAAATCCGAAAAATACTTTCGTAATAATAATAATAATAATAATATCATGCGTATGCGCGAATCCCCGAATTCGAATAGTTGATGAAATATCTTTAATTGGTAGTATAGGCGGATGATGGTCGGCGGAGGAGATAGTCGGGGCAAACAATGAACTGCGCGGAGGAATATTTTAAGCATTATATTATTATTGTATATATCCCTGGCTACGGTAATATGCAAACTTCTGCTCCCCCGGCACGGAGGAGCACCAGTGGGTCGGATCACGATTTTATTTAAATCTCCCCCCCCCCCCGGTCTGCACTTCGAAATGCGGTGCCGCATAATATTTGCCGGCAAAAATCCATTATCATTATCGCATACGATATTATATGTTCCTGTTTGTATAGCAATAATGTTAATAATACAACAAACCGGTCGTCGTTGTGGCATAATAATAATATGTAACATAATATAATACGCATATAATAATAATATGAATACGCCATTTGGAGAGAAAAAAAGCAAACGCCCTTAGTGTTATTGCTGTCGACGGGTTTGTAAACGTGATGTTTCATAATTTAAAATATGTTCGCTACTGATATTTTTATATTTCAAAATACGAAATTGTTATTTTAATATTCGCGGTTTTAATTATTGACAATAATCAACGATGTTGGGAAATACCTATACATTTTATCCGAGTAGTATACAGCGCTCAGTCATTTGAAATATTATATTAAGTATATCACTGCCTGTAGCGTCGAGAACTAGGTTAAATCATTATTGCTCGAAATAATAACAATTAACCTAAAACTAGTAAAACTCAATTCACATTCAAAGCCCGCAGTGACTGATCTCGTTCAATGTAATAATATCCATGGGAACACGGCTATAGAGAAGTAAGTTATACTATTAAATTCGAAAAAAAAAATTTTAACGACCACACCAAACGACGGAAAAAAGTGATCACACACAATGATGGCGAAATTTTGTATTGTACAACCTTTTGCCATTATGATATTTTTCAAAACGTTCAATCCCGCGTACGCATAACACTGCCAAAGTAAGGATTTGTCCTTTTTTTTATTTTTGACATAAAGCGTCAAAGAAATAAACAATTTTCGAACAACTTCAATAAGTATAGCTGCATCGCTGTCTGACAGGAACACGGCTCAAAACAGTGTAAAACCCTTTATTGTAGATAGGTAGGTACACATGGAACGACTTTAAGGGGAAAAAAACCAATTCATACTCAAACGGTTTGTCTTTTTCTTTTTTTTTAATCCACCGACCCGAAGTGTATAAGGGTTATAAAAAACGTACGCTGTGCAATATTCTTTTTTAGTTTCCCTTTACCTGCAGTAGCATTAATGGACACGCCGCGAGTACGCAGATACACTAATATAATACGCGGCAGCTGATGTCTGTCGTATGTATACGAAAAGGTTTGATAAACACCGAGAGCGCAATGTTTGCCGAACACACCCGGCGGTGCTCGTCCGTAAAATGGTTCTCGTTATTTATGTATACATACCTATATATATATTTTTTTTTGATAAATGTATGATATTAGTTTAATTTGTTTACTAAACAAACATCCGAACCTTATTCTATTCAAAATCGAACTATATTTTTATTATTATTATATTATTATTATTTTTTTTTTTTTTGCAAACACTACTTGCGGTGCTCTTTAAACTCGAGTGGGACCTCTTCGAGTGTATATTTTATATTTTCCAATAATGGATAAACATTGACAAACAATCGATCGAAATTCAACCCCAACAACTGAAAAATTTAAAACACATTTCCATCGAGCGATGTATTGTAATAGTAGAAGTATCGTTCTAAATACGGGAAAAAGAGTAGTTGGAACATTATTGAATATTTATTACTACATGATACGAAAAAATAAGAACCAATTAATAATGATACACCGCTAGGACTAATATTATATCTAATGGATTGTATAATTTGAGTCGACAACGTCCTGTTGAATAGTATTTAAATGTAAATTCGCACTTCTACTACTTATCCTAACCTAACTACTGCACGTTCAACGTCTATCGTAAATGTTTAACCGTTAAATAATGTCTGTAAGTTAGTTGTAACCAATTGTGGTAATTGCAGGTGGATTTAAATGTTTATACACTTATACTCAACAACAACAAAAACAACAATAACAACAACAAAATTAACCGGATGAGCACATTGTTTCCGGGATTATATCGAGCCAATTTTACTCGTTACACGCGACATGGGCATACACACGTGTATAAGCATTAACGACGGCGCTTTGATAACGACAGCGATGTCGACTCAGTGTCTGTTGTCTGGCATCCGTTTTTCCCATGGAATTTAACCAAACAGCGAAACAACCCCGGGCCACCAGTAGCGATAATTGACCGGCAATATTAAAATGAATTATTTTTCCGAAATGTAAATGGAACAATGAGCAAGCATAATGGTCGAATGTGGAGAGAAGGAGAAGAAAAAAAATATTTTTTGGGCTCTTTATTATACTCGTGGCCGGATGAAGAGATGATGGACCCGTTGGTGCAACGGACCAGTGGTCTTTCACAAAGAATACCTCCGGCGCGCCGACGACTGTCTAGAAACAATATCGCGGGAGCCCCTCTGTCAAATCATCGTTCCTCGACGACGACGAATACACACACACACACGAAGATACGTGTAGTGCGCGTGCGTGAGCGAGTGTGCGTTGTGTTGTGCAGAGCATCTCTCAATAGGAGAGATAGAACTTACTTATAGTATGAGAATATTTCACATGTAAAAATACACTTAACATAATAAATGTATACGCACACACGTGGATATATGTGTACCCCACCCCCTTCGACTATAATTCACGAGGCCCCGTGACACGAGAAAAGAAAGTTATTCATCCGATTTTTCGTGTTATTATATGTCATTATATATTATACGTTTTTTATTTTATTTATTTATTATTATTACTATTATTTTTTTTTTTGTTGAACTCCGTGCTCGGCGACATCCACGCAGAACGGAGTTAAACAATGGCATATTCTAATTTTTCACATTAGTCACACCGGCCCACTTAAAACTGGAAGGTGTCTGAGGGCAGATTTCGGCGGTGGTCAAAACGCGGTTCAAATTCAATTCTATAATAGGCGACACGCATTCATCCACTTGGTATAATATACAATGTGACATGGTGTTACAATACATCGTGTTCAGAGAATTAATATTAATAATAAGTAATATAAGTAATGACAATAATGACACGACGTTTGACACGGGTTTAGGGAATATTATTATACGTAGTACACGCAATCGATTATGTGTGTAAAGACAATCAATATTTCTAACATGTTGTGTGGGAGTGCGCGCGTATCGGGTATAATATGACATTTATATTATCGAATACTCGAATATCAATAATCGTATTTAATTAATTGCTATCAAAATTAAAATGAATGTATATCCTACCAGACTAATAATTGATTTAAAAACAGTGAAATTAAAAATCATAAAATTAGATTATTTTATTATTACAGATTACAGATTAAAATCAAAGTCAGTAGCAATACACTTTTTGTACTTCACCTAAAAAACTACTGAAAATAAAATAAACAAGCATAGGTTGTCCTACATACGTATTTTAGATAATCGCCTTGGTAGCCACATACTAAACCCTGCAATATGGATAGGTCATATACTATACGTCTATATGAATGCCCAATTATGGAATTGTGTAGTTTAAATGAACTCGAATCGGCGATTTCATAATTCTCGTGTTAAAATAAAAAAAACCGTTTGAGTTTAAAATAAATTATTAGACATTTAACGTCTCATTTGAGTGTTTAGATTAAATTACATATTGTGCATTCATCAACGACAACAAAAAAAAAACATGACTGTGCGGTTTTAGACCGTTTAAAAATACACGGGATTATTATTCGTCCCCATAATAGCATGTGCGTTTGTATTTTCCCCTAATATGTGTTTTTCACAAAAATACATCAAAATTCTGATTTTGTCTCCGTGTCGTGCTGAGACACGCCTAGAAATATAACAATTTCTCAAACTTTCCCCTCCGAGTGTGGTAAAATAATATACACGCCCCGATGCGATGATTTATCATACACGATAAATATAAAAAAAGGCACAAAATTTTCTGGTAGTCCCTTTGTATTCGTTCGGTCAACCTTAGTTCCTCCGGCGCGGCAAACGCAATGTAATTATTGACAAATTCATTCTCGATACAAAATATGTATACATATTATACCTATCTACATAGGTTGTTTTTTTTTTTTTGTGATTTCTAAATAAACGAATCAGCTCCGTCTCGAAGAAACGACCAGGTGCAGCTTTGTGTTTGTGTGTGTGTGTGTGTGTGTGTGCGGAAGGGAAGAAGGCCGCCTGCAGGAGTTTCGGAGCCTTCCATTAATACGCCTTTTTATCGCAATCGTGGCGTATATTATATTATATTTACGAGGATAAAGACGTAATGACCGAAATTCGATTGTGACGACGTCTCGACTGGGCGTGAATTGGGTTGACCACGAATGCTGCTTACCTATATACGCGTGTGTACGCACATTACACGTCAAACGTAGCTGACACGGACGTTGAGAAATACGATCGATTTTGTGCCTTGTTAGTTCCACAACAATATTATAAAGTCTTTGAAAACGCGTCCGGATAACGTTATTGGTACCTGCCTGGACTATATATGCCAGATGGGATTATTTGTCCTCCGACTATAGAGCCGTATAGGTGTATAATATAAATTATGTATGGCATTGAACGAATAACATAAATGGTACCTAAATAAAATAGGCTTACATTATGTTCCGCGAGGTCCGGATCCACCTACGTCGGATTAATCGTGGCTGTGACGAATATTTTCCATGTATTTAAACCGATAAAAACTATTATGATTTTTGATTTTTCGCCGTATGGTAATCGGAGGGACATCCCACACCAGTGTATAGGTGTAATGCGTATAGTGTATTTTAATAATAATTATTGTTATTTTTTTTCACATTTATCAACCATTTTGTAGGTGAGAATATAAAATGACAGATTTGAATGAAAAAAGAAGAAAGTAAATACGCAAACCTATAAGAATAACATTAAAAACAAATCAAAAATAATTTATTTTATTATATTGTAAGGACGATAGAACTGATAACATACAGAGAACGTCCTAACAGACGCAGACTCTTCCGAGGTCGTCCTCGTGATGTAGTTTTAAGCTAGATGAAATCTCATTCACGATTATAAAAATTAAAGTTAACTCAAATGTGTTATGATTTTGTTAAAAAAAAAATAAATAAACTGTACTCATATAATGTAATCTGTAAATATTAATACTAATATTCTGTAAGTAATTATATTCATATACCTATAACCACTGTATGTTATCTACTATAAAAGTTCCATAATTGTAAATTTATATGCTTAAGAACTTAAGTTTAGATGACAAAGTCAGATAAACTTTGAAATAATAAAAAATGAATAAATAAATAAATAAAATACAGAACCAACGTTATGAATCAATATAAATATTATGTTGTAGTAGGATAAAATTTATCCTACTAATTCTTTAACTAATTTAATTAGTTATGACCGAAGTCTATTAGAATGAAAATAATCATTTGTTTGTGATTATTTGCATGTAATTATTACAGAATTTTCAATATTATTCGAGCGCTCTGTCTTTTATCTATTATATTTTAGAGATTTCACCGATGCATGCGATGTACATTTAAATAACTCGTAACGTATATATACAAGGTTTTATCTATATTTTGTTCAGCTTTTATTTTCAGTAGATCACGGCCCACGGGTAACATAAATATCAATGTTAAAAGAGAAAAATGAAAAATAATACACGGTATGGTTATTGCGGCAACCGCCGGCCGCGCAAATCCACCGCTGACAGGAAAAACATGTCTGAACTTATTGATGTGTACATTGTAAAATAATATTATACGCGAGAGCGAAATTTTCGGAACAAAAACCACTCAAATTAGCGTGACTATAATATAATATAACACAGTACAGTACTGTTGAAAGTATTATTCTTCCTCTGTCCCGCACTGCAAATTGGTAAATACTATTACGGGACCGTTGGTAATAATATTTTGTTATGCGGCGTTTATAATGTTATAGGATATATGTTTGGGGAGCAGTATCGAACGTTCTCGTTTTTGAGAGTGTATCAACAACGGTCGGAATATTACGAGCCATATGCGTATACATCATGCACCAAATGGCCACCATGGCTATTATCCTATAATGGACGATTTTAATATAAGCCATAGGGTTACATATAGTTGTGACGTTTGGTAACGATGGTTGAAAAAAATCTCAATCGCCAAACATACATAAAATATTCATCATAGATAATTAAAAATTTAGCGCATATTATTATTAATGATATATTGATATAATAAATGGCAATAATATAAGATAGATTTATTTTGTGTCAAATGTGATCGCATAGTTGTCGCATTAATGAGCATGCATAATTATCACGCAAGCTTGTAAAAAAATTCTCGAAACTAGGCATAAGTCAATCGATAAGTTCTGGTAAGCTCGACGTTTTAACTCGGCGAGTTACTTTTGACTTTTTAGTCTCCTGTTATACTGTGCGTATACAATAATTCAACCAAAAACCAATCAATTATGTGAATTGATTAAAAATAATTTTTAAAACGTTTGAAAAAGTATTGAAATCGCCTTTGAAATAATTAGTAATTACACATTTTATTATTGTTATCACTTTTATCAGATTCAGCACATAATTAGCAATTATTCGTCGTTGATTTAATTTTCGAACCGAATTGTTAACCGATTTGGTTCGAATATTTAATATTATTGGTTCTTTTTTCAAACAAACCAAACACTCCTAGTTGATTTGTTATTTGATCCGAAATTCCAAAAGTTTGTAATATTACAAATTTTCACTCTTTTTTACATAAACACATATTATGACTAAGATTGTTCATGAACTCGCGCGAGGCAGCCTGGAATATTACTAAACAAATCTAACAATCGCGACTCAGCAGCAAGACTGCAGTGCATCTGTACGGTTTGAATAATAAATATAATAAACTTTGCATTGCATCACGACACATAATAATAATAATATTCAGTGACGTCGTTCCTGCAGTACTTGCCAGACTATACAAACGCACACAATAAAACACATATATTTTTCGTTCGACGGGTTGGATTATTCGAGAGAAGAACGAATTAATTAAATACGATATAACACGCAGTAGCTAGGTAATAATATATATAGCCGTATAGGTATTACAGTATGCGACGGAAATTGAAATATAAAAATAAAAGTGGAAAAATAGTTTAAACGCCGACTCGACTCAATATAATATATATTATTATATTATATTAATACATTCAAACAATACAGACTGCATGTGCACTAGTGCGCGCTGTATACAATAGTCGTCCGTATAGTGATAAAATATTAATATATTATTCAATTATTGTGAGCGCGTCGACGTCTCCTCCAACACACCACACCACCCCACCGTCAAGTTACACCACTGAATTAGACGACGACGTCTCGGTATGAGATGATTCGGTAGCGACAATGCGGCGTGCGAGTAAATATACCTACGTATATATATGTATTATTATATTAAGGTATTTATAGGGGTTGTCCCTGCACCAATATATATACATATAGCGTATATAGGAAAACAAATTAGTCGGTTCGAGTGTTTGTAAAGCGCGTCCCATGTTATATTATATAGGTGTATAATATTATTGTATATACGATAAGTATATATGAGATGCGCGGAGCGTTATTGTGTGTACGGCTAGTCACACATACATATATAACGTAAGGAGGAGCGATGCGGGGTGGGGGGATGGTACACGCTGCGTATAACAATAATATTCTGTTTGAAATGCTCGACAAAAACATCTCGAAGAAAGGACACCCGAGAAACTCGTATACACAGACGAACCAGGCCTGGCTGGTGGCGAAATGTATCGAATTTTAATCCAGTTATTCCGAGCCCCCCGGTTTCCCTTAATTTGAACCCATCGCCACCATCACCGCCGCCGCCGTCGTCGTCGTCGTTGTCGATTATTGTATAACGTACGGAACGCGCGTGTATATACAAATATACAAAAGAATCGTAACAGCCTAAGGCCGCGATTTTAAAGGGATTACTGCCGGTAGGTTTTTTTTTCTCCTCTTTTTCGGGTGCTCATTCAACCGTCAATCACTCGCGCGCGCGGGGAGGAACGGAATATTATTAGCCGGAGAGCACTCGCGCGCCCGCCATCCCGAGCACTTACCTCCACGCCCTACCCCGTGCACCGGGACCAGAAATGAATGTTTTTCGCATAAAACCACCACCACCACGCATCGCTCCCCCAAAGGTCCGTGTCGAATTTGTCGCTATCAAAAAATATTACATACGCCGCACACAAACACACACACACACGCACGCATAGGGATCGAGGGAGACTGCAGCACATACGCCTATTTAATAAGCCGCACGCATGTCTCATACACGTAAATCGCGCACTCATTTGCCCTCTAATGTCCTCCTTCCCCTCTCGCCGTCGCCGTCATCGGCTGCAGCTGCCCTTCGGCGGCGGAGTCGGGTTCCCCTTTTGCTCGCGTTATTCCGTAATAATAGTGACAAATCGATTTCCGCGTGATCCCTTTTATTTCAACGGACGCTCCTCGCTGATTATGACAATGACTGGCGCGTGTGCGGTGAGTCTGCGCCGAACAGGTCGCACACGCGGGACGGGGAAAACGCGATAGAGCCACGTGCGCTTAATACACTTCGCGTCCGCAGCGGACCGAATCCGGAACACGACCCGGAGGTCCGACTACATAAAATAATAATATTAATAATGCGATATAATATGATACATGTATTAAAAATTATCCAACTCGATTTCAGTTTTTTTTTTTTTTTTTTTTTTTTGTTATTATTATTATTATCTTTTTAATATCACCTTTAAAACGCTCGTGCACGAACTTCGCATACGGCGCCATTCTAACGCCGTGTAATCCCTGCTGCACGAGTCTCGTAACGCGACATTTGGACGGTTTCGTGTATGTGTTGTTACTGCGACGATGGTCCTTTAACGTCGCAAGCGACGGGTATTTACAATCTATATAGTTCTACAGTACACGGTGATACTCAAACATCTGGTTACTGTTAATGATAAAAAGGCCGGACTTCAGCGTGTATATACATGGACCAGATACTGAGTGTTGTTGTGGACACTGCCTCTGCGATACGTATATACCTATATATAATATTATACATGCAATATGCACACATATATAATATATTTATTTATTTACGTATATGATTTCAAAACGGATAGTACATGATAAACAATCGCTTGTTATAAGAAGATCTCCGCGGTTAAAACCGACCGTGCCGTGGTCTCTACATAATTTTTTAAAAACTGTCTGTACGAGAATGCCTTTAGAAACAAAATAATTGACAGAATCAAAAACTTCCGAATGGCCAAATACCATCGAGACTAGTTTTTCGATACTTTAAAACACTACGCGAAGTCGGTTTTGCTCAAAATCTAAATTTATCATGACTACCGTTTTTAAATCTGCTGGAGAGTTAATATATCCCTGAAGGCAGGCGATGATCACAAATATTATATACATACGTATAACACTGTCGAGTTATGTTGTATACATAACCATTAACCATTAACCAGATGGGGATAGCATAAAGGACGGCGAGGATTCATAAACAGCTACCGCCATTAATAAAAGGGTACGATCAACTGCCAAAAAAATAAATTAAATATTAAAAATGATTTTAACTATACCGATCTACTATGTATATTGCTATTTATACAAAGGTCATTTGGATTTTTATGTGTAATATATGTAATATGAGTAATATGTATTTTACGTTATCGAAATTAAAAATACTTAGCACACGTGTCATAATAAATTATTATCTATAATAATAAATACACATTTGACTTATTTATTTATATTATACGTACATGCAATGTTTCTAGTACGTGAAACATGTGCATTAAGTGTATCACATAAATTTATCACTTTTACAATGGAATCGCATCGAAAAATATTAGTCTTCGTGATGGGTACATAAAAAAAACGGCCACAGTAACTATCAGAATATTATTACTATCTATTATTATTTATTTATACTCAATTATTTCTATACATGGTTTTAATAAAAATAAACAATTAACAGACGAAATTCTACGAAAACATATATATTTTATTTGTCAAACAACAGTTAAAAAATCTAAAGGAAGTTTTAATCAGTATATATACCCACCTACTTGTTATTAATAATGACATTCATTATTCCAAATAATTTGAATAACAAAGCCGCGTTCAAGGGTTAATATTAAAATTATCTGTGTACGACATTAAACAGATGGCGCGATACCTATATTGTATCATGTTCAACTTATTTCCACTCTCAAGTTTACCAACTATATATTTAACAATATCCGTAAATTATTATTGATAGCATTATTATAGCAGTCATTTACCAAAATCTATAATATGAAAATCCAAACATCAGTACGTGATAAAAATAAATAATAATGTACCATCGCTAAACCCATGCAGATGAAAGGTTTTTCTTTTTTTTAGGACTAGATAGGTTTAAATTATCGTTTTTAATCCAACGTCCCTTCAACGTATAATATTGTGATATCGTAACGAGAAAAACACATCATAAGAAAATATACTTGCGAAAAATTCAAAGCATTAAATTCCAAGACAATTCAATTTTATTTATATTCCAGCTTTATGCAGACATTATATGAATTATATTTAATAGATTATATCAAGCATTTTCTTTCTTTATTTTTTTTTATCTAAATTTAAATTTCAAATTACTTTTATACTATTTATACTACCAGTAGTAAAGCATTTCAATACGAAATTATCATAAATAGATTTCTTTTTAAATTGGATATTTCATTTAAATCATGCATAAATATTATCATGAATGTATTGTAATTCTGTACATGGGTACCTTTATACATAATATTATGTATAAATTTTTATATGCATATTAAAATATTATATAGTGTATACAGTTATGTTATCGTATAAATGATAATTAATTGTTTAGTATAAAATGAGCAATTTGCGTCTTAATTTAAATGATTTCAGTTTATTATTTGCTGTTTATGATAAATTATTATCACTCGTATTTCTATAGAATTTTCGTTTATAAAATATTACATTGTCGTAGAAAAAATGTCGAAGAGAATTTTTTCCACGGAAACAAAGACATTATCGAATACGAATTTATATATACATATTATATACAAGACTCTTCAAAATTCGAGAAAATCCTTTACAGCTTTAAATTGATTGAAAAACTATTCCGTTCGAGGAGGAACTCAAAATAAAATGTCATTCTAACAACGCACACGGCGCGTATACAATTGAACATAAATTGTTATTTTGTTCCAAGTTAAGTAAGCTTCTTAGTCTGGCACCAAAATAAAAATAAATACAATTTCGAGTATACAACAACAGTGCACAGTTTCCCACGGAATAAGTTGAATATTTTCGTTGTTATTATTTTTTTTTTTAGATATATGTATATTATATTGAGTATACAAACAACGCGAGCTCGCACTCGGAGCCTGCTGCAGACACAGCACCGAACATTTCTAATTTGTCGTGCTCGCGTCTGCTGGGCGATTGGAGTGGCGGGGGAGAGGTGGGGCAACGTTCGAATGATTGTCGACTTGTCAACGTTTGCAGTCCATCCATCATCATCTTCGGGGTGAAATGGGGAAAAAAGAATGTATATTATAAAACGAAAAAAAATATGATAATAATAATAATAATAATAATAACAAAAAAAATGTCTCGGATTACGGGTTATTATCATACAACATTATTATTATTATACTGCATTATTGTGCGGACGACAAAAGTCCGAAACGCACAAACCGTGTCCACCGCATGGAATACTAATAGACCGCCGGAATGACTCGTCGATCGACTTCCCCGGTGCGATTATCGTATAATATAATATACGTATATAACATTATTATTTGTGTTGTGATGGATCGGTTTGCCGTTTTATTTTTTCCGTTTCTTTTCTCCTTTCTCGATAACACCTCCTCAAGTCCAAATACGCATGCATCATCGTCTCTGCGGTCGTCCGTGCGTCCGCGGTATTCCCCGCGGGGACCGTCGGACGCGCCTCCGACTCGGACCTCCACCGCAGACGGACGTTCGACGACGACACTGCAGCGGCGGCGGCGGTGGTGGCCAACGAAAAGATTTGGGTCGAACAAACGGTGGGTTTTCGAGACTATGATATATCGTATGATGTTATAATAATACACCGTCGAGACTCGCGCTAAACGGATTTGTATGATGTATACATAATTGAACAGACTTACGAGAATTTTCACACGAGATTTGTGCGAACTCATCAATATTGCAGTGCGCGCTTATTACACGCGTGTATACACATAACATTACAGAATCCGAGACTACAGCTAGAGCTGTGTTCGAATACGTGTCGTATTATGAAATATCAGGTACAAGCAACAGATCCCCAAAGGTTCGGGGTCGAATCTCGTTTTCGAATCTATTTCCAACAACCACGCATGTTCTATTTATAAAAGGTTAAAGTATATAATATTACAACGCGTTTTCACGATACATATAGTGTGATGCGGTTGGCCACGTTTTTCTCGAAAAGAGATCGCAGAAAAATGGTCAAACATATCATAGATTTGATTAGGTATATTTTAGCAGCACGTGTGGGTACACATCGTATTCAGTAATTACCTAAATAACATGACGCGCACCGTCGTGCACAGATTAGCACACTATATGGAAAATTCCGTCGTATAGAGCATTTAAGACTCGACCCAACGATTATCACGCTGCGATTACCAAATTTGCCAATTCGAACTGTCTACCAGACGACATCTGCACTGCCAGCGAAACGATAATTTGTAGGGCGAGAGGAGAAAATATCCATGTGAATATAATCGGAGTTCGCAAATAATTTTAAAAGAAAAATTAGACCGCCTTTCCTCTGTACGTTCAACCGTATACACGTTGCGTTTATTTTATTATTTTTAAAATCCTAATTAACCTCGTTAGGTACTATCCAAAAAAAAAAAAAAAAGTGTAAATAATAATAGAGCCCGACGTAAAAAGAAAGAGAGTGGAGCTAGGATACTTATTTATTTATAGTTATTATTAGTCATACAGTGACACACACTTCCGAGTCGACAGTCTCGATGTCGTCAAATGATGTATATTTTGTTTCTCGTTTTGGTCATTTTTTGTTCATCAACCCGTCCCTTAATGTGTCAGCGAATTTTAATTATAAAATGTAGACAATCGCATGTGGTACTTTTGGTAACGCACAACCGCTCAACGGTTCGTGTATTGACGTACTGTAATACGAGAGTAAAAATGTCAGATTTGTCCGACCGACAGCGTTAGAAGTGATGACACGGATGTGTTATGTGAACTGCACGCACGGACAAATTTCTCAATGAAAAATATTATAAAATACTCAGTTAGAAATACTAAGTTTCTATGTCATCATTTAACGAACGAATTCGCAATAACACCCCAATGGTTTTACTACGAAATGTTTATTATTTTTTAATGATATTTAAGAGATTCATCATATATTTAAATTATTTATCGTTTTATCAGATGTCATAAGTAATTATTTTAAGAATTAAAAACCATACATTGTTTGTACTGTACAATTTTTTCCGTATTCGATTCCGATTACATTCATATTGCAAAAATTAATAACACAATAAAAAAAAATAAGATATTTATCGTTTGTATAAAAACCGGAAACATATTATTAAAAAAAAAAAATAAAATAAATATTTAAAAGACGTTAAATAATATGCATCAACGCGATGTATTAATTACTCCATTATTCCCAGAAACTAAGTAAACATAATTTCGTCGTAAATTTTTTTTTTTAATGTACATTCCAGACATTTTACATTTACATATTAAATATGTACCTAGCGTGACGCAATAAAATTAAAATTCTTTTTTATTTAATCAATTTAAAATGTTTCAACACATGTTGTGCTATTACAACTATTTTAGTTTTAAAATTAAAATTAAAATTCTAGAGTAAATATTTCTATCATACCTACCAATACTATTGTTTATCTGTTGTATTTGTAGCTATATGTTACACATAGAACAGGTAAACCGCATTAAAATATTGTCCATATCTATTAAATTATGTCGTTTCACAATAACGTTGAGCATTTTTATGTTTGAAAAAGAGGCGTCACCCGGCTGACAACAGCATGTTGAATTTTCACATTTTTTTTTTTTTTACCCCATTAATTTTTAAGGTGATATTAAATCGTTTTCACTAATTCGTTTGACCAGTTTTGAATAACCGCGCAAGTAAATTGTGAAAAGTCAACGCACAAATGTATAGAAATGAGAATGACAGATCCGAGAAAATGTTGCAAAACAAAATACGTATGACTATGATATAGTCAGCAGCTTATAAAAAATACTGTGGAAATCCAATATTTTGGTGAAATTATAACGTTATTGTCTGTTCGAAAATCACTTATTTAAGTATTATTACTTGTTATGGGTTCGTCTTATATTTACATAAAATTTACGTACGTGCATAAAGATATTTATCCATACCCATACGTATTGTAAACATATAGGTGTTGGTTTAAGTAGTTTATTGTTACATTTCAGCGGCTTTTCGGCATTACACGTGAGCCGTATAATATTTCGTTCAGCACCACTCAAAAAGGTTTTTCAGGATTTTCAATATGCTTCCACAAGGCTGACGGAAATTGCACTTCGTCTATCGTAATAATACACTGTTTCTATTCATATTATATATATTATATATGTGTATATACATATATATATATGTGTGTGCATCAAAAACAACACTACTTTTTATTACTTTCCTAAAATAACATTATGCAAAATACCTTTTTATGCGCTAGAGAAAAAAAAACATCCTGCACCCCTCTCTCCTTATATAGACTTATTCACACGTCGACGGTTCACAATGAAATTTTACGACCTTGTCCGGTACCCATGCAGTACACGAAGCGGAAGATTTCGTCTGAGAAATTATTTTACGACTTTTTTAACACCGCTGCCGGAATAGTTCAGTACCCTAGCGGATAAAATTGTAACATTTATCATTTTCATGTTTATTATACGTGCGAGCTAATGATTTTGTGACGTGTTCACCGGTGGACACATATTGATTAGCGATTCGCGCATCAGATAAACGTTAATCACGATTTATGAATGTAGGCATGAGTACAATATCGGTGTAACAGTGTTTTGATTGTGCGACACCGTTTTTATAGCTTTACTCGGAGTTTTTCATTAGATTATCGTTATCACATCAAATCATACACACGTTGTCTCTACTGGCTATAGTCGCTAGGTGTCTTGTTTAAATACTAAATAGTATATACAGAATGGTCCACCGCGTTTTCCTGCCGTTCTGTCGTGAAAACCAACACAGCCAAACAGGGAATCACTTGACCTCGTCCCGTATATAAAATACACATTATTTGAATAGTCGCAAAAAAACGAAACATTAGCATACGGTAAAAGTATCAAATCGATGTACAATAGCCGAATTTATTGTTTATTATTTCTCGTTAAAAAAGAATACACGTACGTACCTGTAGGACTTGACGTGTATAATGTAAAATTAGTTTTATGTTATTATATGATACGTAACATAAACATGGATCGAAATTTCCACTCGCTGCGTACGTACAATTTTGTATTCCACTGTATTATAATATAATGATTACAAATATAATATTGTGTATATATTACACATAAATAATGACAGAAAAGATATTTCCCATTCAAATTGGAACATCATATAACGTTATAATAATATACATAATATACACATTATACATGACGCAACACACGAATTGAATAATTACATTATTATAAGCTCGTACCTATATGTTGTATCAGTTTAATGGTTTTTTTTCTAATACCTATACAATACGTAATTAGACATTTAGATAGCATCTGAGTTGATTGTCGCGTGACATGAGCAGTTACCTATGTTTAAAAAAAAAAAAAAAAAAAAAAACGATTTGTTTAACTAAAAAGGGAAGATGAATATAAAAATAATTGCTATTTATTCGTAGAATTCTCGGTCATAGCAATATAGTTTGATAACGTCTGTTGTCGTTCGGAACGAGGAAATTACTTTAGATACAAAAATATCGTCTAACAAAGTGTAAATAAAATGTCTTTGAACTTTAATGTTATACGTTTATCGGTATATTGAGAAAAGTGATTTACAATTTATTCAGTGATAACAATTTGACCGGCGGGAAAGGAGTTCATTTTTAATGAATTGATATTCTATACATGAAAGTCATTTTTGAAACGTTAATGTTTTTTTTTCTTCTAAACAGTTAGTAAAAAATAGTTGATTAGATTGAAATGAAGGGTGTTCAAATAGATCTTTGACGAGTTTTTACTTTGTCAGTGATTTAATTGTTTTTTTATAATTCATCATTAATTAAAACTAAATAAATGACCAGTAAGTACTAATATTAAATTATATTTATGAAACAAAAATTGTATTATCTGTTTTTTTTTTCTTGAAGTCACAAAATACTAAATAGTCCAAAGTCCATTCCACATACCCAAATTCGGTCATGAAATATACTACCTAAATTCCAAAGTATAAGTAAGCCTGCACACGACATGTTTAAGTGTATAACATATATACATTAATAATACCCAAAGGATATAGAAACATGAATGCCCAGAACTGATGATATGATGAGAAATTTGATTAAGAGAACGTCTCACTCGGGGTACGCCGAAACCATAAACAGCATAAACTATTTAACAGACTCGTGAATATATTATATTATAATTTATATTATTAATGTACGTCGACCAGTCCGAGACTTGGTGAGATTACTCGCGGTAATCGAATCGAGCAGAAACAGAAATTCAAACGGAAACATTTAACGTAACTCCCTAATGCACTTTATATATAACTATAGGTACAGTATATAAAAGTAATATCAACAGAGTATTGCTTAAATGTGTTTATTTTGTTTATTGCTGTTGTGCATAGCATATAGCCGCGAAAACTAATTTTAACAACTTTTGACTTTTGAAGTATTGAAATTCAATATTATTTGAGAGTATTATTTTGACATGCATTGGTATCGCCGCATTATTCAACATGGTAATTTTGGCGCATTCGGGTTGAATGTGCCAAAATTATGTCAAACTCGCCGCTTGTACATTAACACTTCAACAAATTCATATAAATAATAAATAATATATTTTTGATTTGACGTTTAACCTTTATTCGTTTTTCGCGGAACACTATCTAAAAAACGATTCCACGGTATACGTCTATAGGTACCTAACCCATTACTGAAAAACAAAACTAAAATCAAATTAACTATAAACCTATTCTCTGGTTATCATAAAATTAAAATAAATCGGCTTGTAATATATAAACATAAATTTGATAATCTTAATTGGCATACAAAGGTCGCCACGAGAAGCTGTTCATCAACTAATACACACACATATATAATATTCATAATATGATATATTATATAATACGTCTATGGTCTATGGCATAGCTCTTAATTTGCGTTGGCGAGACAGGCGTGTGTCGGAAATTTAAAAGCATTCGACGGTGATCGAACTATGCACACGCGTTAATATAACATGATATTATTATTATATACTACGTTTTAATCAAACATTTTATCATATCATATTATACGCGAATTTGTTAATGAAAAATTAAAAAACACGCGAGTAAATCTAAACGCGGACGTACACGTTATAATAATACATATACGCTATTGCATGAACGATATTGAACGTGTAGTAGTAATAGGTTGTGATGATGCCTATAGCAACATAAAATCATATTATAACGCGGTTTGCGGCATTAACGAGTCCGACGATAACTTTTTATTTCGTCGGCGTGTTAGCAACACGAGTATTACAATATGCATACGTATAATACATTTTGGGTTCGCGGCGTCTTTCGTTACCACGTCACTGCATATCACAATAAAATCATATTATCATCGTTATTATATTATTGTTTCGCGTGAAACGTGCACACAAACATATTTAAAACTTGATCCACGTCCTACGGCTTTGTATTGAGACGATACGTTACAGGGATTTTTAAATACTTAGTTTTGCAACGGGGACAGCTTCTATAGTTTAAATAACTCAAAAAGCTGCTTGCGCGTCGATTTTTCTTATTGTCGAGTATGGTTTAATTGTTTAAAGTCCACATATACTGAGATGTCTGATTGCTATGACCGTTTCTAAATATAAGTAGAAACAACTCCAAGTAAAATTCTGCGTTTCACTAGTTTACATTTTTTTTTATCAGGTACACCTCACGAATATGCACTAATTTCTAATCTCCTCGAATCAGTCTCCTCACTATATAGTTGATCACAGAGAAACTTCAGAACTCAAATTCCTGTATGGGTGGTTATGTAGTAAAATTGCTACTCCTTCTTATACATTTTATCGTTATAATTAAGTTAAAGATTCTTTAAATATACGCCAAATCTCACTCACTATTTATTTATCCCAATTCGCATCACCAATTATCTACCGAGTAAATTAATAAGACGGCTTATGTTTGATGTATTTTGCAGTGTTTCTGCAGTGTATTTTTGTATTTAATTTTCTGTATTTTTTTTATGTTAAAAATAATTTGTAATAAAAATGTGAAAAGGGTTAAATTATAATAAAATAAATAAGTAATATACAATATTACAATATATGTACGAGACGTCCAAAGCGTTAGGATATAAAAGCCACGAACAACTATTAACTTTGGACAGTCAAATCGCATCAATATAAATGGAATTTTTCTATATGATGTATTTCGAATCTATCTATTTCTATATATCCATAAAACTTTCTAAGACTAACTTCTCAGTATAAAACCACACATATTCCGTGAGAAGTAGACTTCTGTGTTTGTATCCAACATCCATGCATCCTGTGTGTATGATAAATAATAATATACCCAACTAATTGCATTACTTCGGGGTTGCAAGAAGACGCACTAATTGCAACCCCTATAGATAGCTTCACGGGTCTCGGTTGTCTTCCCCTCCTTGTTTGTTTATAGTTTTCAAAATTGAGTTGAACGAAAGTATAATATAGTTGCTGTAATGATTACAAATGGTATCTATATTATGTCTACGAGTTTATAAAAAAATATAAAAATATATTCTCAGTGAACAACATTTTTGTTGTTTTTGATTGAGAATGTAGTTATCAATCTTTATGACAAACGAAAAAAAAAATATTATTTTTACAAAAAAGATATGTATGTCATGATTGCTATTTTTGAATCAACCGACAAGCGATATATAATACCAGGTATGTATTTATTTTTAGAAAAAATCTTTTTCAACTCAACTCGAAACGTCAGATACCATTAAGAGCAAATTCATGGATGACTTTTTTTTTTTTAAATTACCTAAACCGTTTCGTCACGGAGCACAAACGGACAGTAAGTTATTGATAGGACAAAAACAGAATTTTCTAAAATCTTCACTAATATAAGTAGACATATAGCGTGTTGTCGATCAGTTTTGCGCTAGTCACTAAATGGATTCGATAAAATATAGTGTCAATACATGGCACGTAGTGTACTAATCACCGTCTCAGAGGATAATCTGCGACTACGGTGTGGATGACGTCTGTGTGACAAGGTCTGTCGTGTGATGGAAACGGAATTATCGTCGAGTATGATATAAAATTTTGTTTTTTACATCGACGGCCTGCGACCATAAACGTCAGTGAGCATGGTGGAAAAATAACTCTAAAATCGCAGTCGTAAACGTCGTTTTACGCGCACGTAAAACTCTATGATATTATTTACAATATATCGTTAAAATAATATTATGATAGGTACGTGTAGCCCATGGATGTATAGTGGCGGAGCACGTTGGTTTATCGTGTGCCCAGCTCCGCCTGTAAGTTTCGCTAGACGGCGGTGGTAGTTTTTTTCCCCTTCTATAATGTTCAATACACAATATACGCCAATAGGTACAGGTCGTTTTTTTGTCGTCAACTTTTCGGCAGATCTTCACGTTCAGATACGCGGCGGCGTTTAGATCACAATTTTTTTTTAGCGCAGCCTCCCTGTCACCGACGCTAATAAAAAAAACCAGCTCTTCCGCGTGCGTTTAATGACCACATATATTTACATAAACGGTCAATTTGCGTGGAATAATATTCAACGTACTTTGATGTTTTTTATTATATTTTTAATCTTATCCAATAGTATAGCAGTATACTATATTATAATATATTAACGCGTATACATATGTAAAGGTGCGCGCGCTGCGTCGGTCGGGACGAAGCGGTGATCCGACGTATATATATTGTTTTATATTAAGAAATGAGAAAGAAAAAAAAACGAGGACATTTATCAACGGCGTGTTACCGGCGCGGATCCGATAGGTTTTTAATGAAAATTGATGAGTTACTAATTATTAGTTAGGTTTGTGTGTGTGTGTACAGTGAGAAAACTACCAGACGAATTTCCGTTCGTTATTTGTTTAGAGATCTAAATCCTAGAAAAAAAAAAAAAATACACACGAAAAAACTGGTTTTTTCAATTTTTTTATCGTTAACATTTACTTTGATAAAGTACTTGTCGTTTGTATATTATAATCATAAGCAATAAGCATATTATCATTTACGCGCTCGCGCGAGTGTGTGTGTGTCTGTTGTTTTAATCCACATTGACGTGTATACGCCGGATTGGTATGGGTTATTATATGTATACCATTGCAGTATAACAAGCGGCAACAGCAGGTGAAATCTGGCCACCCGGGCGAGCTCGTTAATATTATGAATAATGGCTATTAAAATGCATTCGGTCGAGCGCGTGGTCGCTGTTGCCTCCATGCATATTATATGTACATATAACAAATATAAGCAATGATATTATAACGTAAATTATACGATAAATACATTTGTCGCGTAAACACTAATAATATCATTATTTTTTTTATTTTTTTTTTTTTTAATATTATATATATATAATTATAGAGTATGTGCAGTGTGTGTGTGTGTGTGATCGACTAGAAGTGCGTCTGAAAACGGCATAAAAATTACGAACTACCAATAATATAGGAGAAGGTCAAATATGGCGACTAATTCGCATCATCGAAATATTCGTATTGACGTTGTCACTATATTGTAACATCTAAAATGCAAACGGTGTTATATTTTATATTTATACGTACGAAATCATAATATTATACTACAAATATACTTTATCGATCAATCAGATAAATAATTCAAATCGATCTCGTAATAATTCTCATATCAAACATATTAAAAAATACATTGGATACTATTGTACAAGTATTAAAACATATCGTTTTTTATACAAAAAAAAAAAAATGTAATAATATTTGGCATACCATATACATCACATACTATACGGATAAATAAACGTCGCCGCGTAATATATTATATTGTGTACACACATAGCGCGTTCAATAGATGTTGTCGAGTCCAAAGTAACGATTTATTATGCGTAAATATATGTGACAGCGTATAGTTATAGTATCAATACTAATGCTAATAGTTATTTATAAAAATATGATAAGTTATAACCTATTATAATATAAATAACGTGTATAAATCATAATACGAATTTGTTATTCCTAATACAATTATTCCCATAATATCGTGACATTTATTTTTTAATTGTTTGTCCACTGGTCACTTGAATGGGCAATAAAACAAAAGTTCTGCACACCGCTGCAGTATATGCAGTTTTATTACCACATAATGAGATACACTATTCGAGAGAGTGCACATTTTCACGACGCCGGCTGATAGTCCATTAAAAAAATAAATATTAACCACGAACCGGCCGCACCAAAGGTCAAAGGTGGGTTTTTGCGGTGGAGTTAAAGGACGAGGGAAAAAAACAAAACCCAGCCACGCTGTCTGCACCACCACTTTCGCCACCACCACCGAGTCTAACCTCGCAGCAAACATATATATTTAAAGTTATATAAAGCACTTGGCGCGAGGTTAATGAGTCTATTCTATCGCGCATTTCTTTCTCTGGATTGCAAGACGACCGGGAAGGAAACTCGCTATGTGCGGAATAACATGCGCGCAAAGCAGTTATGTACAACTATACTATAACTATACGTGCGCGAGTGAGTATACGCGTCGTATGTGTATACATATAGGTGCAGGATGAGTGCGCGCAGAAGGCCATTGAAAAACGCGTCATTACGAGCTATTTACCCGGTGATAAGGCCTATTAAAACTCGCGCGTGTGTGCGTATGCGTATAATATAGCATACGCATCTCACAATCTAAATGCGTTTATAATATGTATATATTATGTACATCACAGTCTTGTTCTAACGATTGGTCGCTGATTAGCTAGTGCGCGCCTAACCTAATAACAGAGCATTGACTAATATCAATTCATATTAGTTTCTAATATTTGTGTGTGTGTGTGCGCGCGTGTTTGTTTGCTCGTGGTAACCCGGCAGTCTCATTTGAATAATACGCCGAAAATGGCAAACCCGTTCGACGGGATGTGAATATTGTGAAAACTACACGAAAATCACTAATAACACCGATCGATTACGATATTATTAATTATATCGTTTATATTTTTAATAAGATATACATAGTTAGTCTTAAACCCGTTTAATCGTACCTCGGATACGAACCGTGTCGTGCCAACGGTACTGAAGTGGTATTCGATAATTTAATAAGCCATCAATCTTTGACGCGCATAAATCAATAATGATTTGATTTTTGATACAAGTAAACGGCGAACGATTTACTGACTGACCGAATTATTATGACGGGCGACAAAGTCTTTTAAATTCTGAGCAAAGCTATTCCTATAATAGGAATGCGTTGGATTTACAGTGACGCAAGTGTTTATATTTTATTTCCGTGCCTTATTGAAAGCTTGACGTTTTTAAGTAGAAAATTCGTTTTAACAATCAACTCGAGGATGACTTCGGGAAAAATATATCATCAAGTTGGCAGTGATTATTAATCTTAATGAATGATAAAAACTTCGAAAAAACGGCTTTTAATTTTTCGATGACAAAACTACAAAAAAATTAATTCAAGTTGGAAAAACATAAAATAACAACAAAAATACAAAATTCCTACTATAGATCTTATAGAGATTTTAAAATATTAAAATATTAATTATTAGAATTTTTTTTTTTTTTTTTTTTGTATAATCGTTGAAGTTCAAATTGATGATGAAATGGAATGTATAATCGAAAAAAAAAATTTTGGTTTAGTTGTAATTTATTTAAAATATTTAAGACACATAGGGACTTGAAACGTTTTTCTATTATCATTTTAAAAATATTTAACACTAATTTCAAATTGTATAATATGTGTTTACCTACTATTTTTCGAGTAAATTGATATTGAGCTAAAGTTACACCTAACGAATAAAAAACAATATTAATAATATAAACACAACATAAACAATTGATAGTAATAAATTCTGATCTGTCAGTCCGATTTTATCAAAATCATATTTTCCTGTACAGTGATTAATTATTAAATTCAAATTTAACAGCAGTTCAATATGTTTTTACTACAATGACCTACTCGACGATCCGCGAAGTGCACTCAAAATTGCACTGCGATTTTTTTGTTACTTCGAATTTAAATTAATATTCAACGTTTATAAGTCCATCAATCTATAAATACAATATCTCTCTCTATACATATAAAAAAAAAGGTCTACAATAAATATTTCAATATGGATTTATTGAAGTGAAGCATATAATATTCAACGCACAAGTGCACAACGTTATACTGCAGAACGGCCGCAGTTACGATAGAAAATATCACAAGTGAAAAACAAACATATTTATTAAAAAATATTGAAAAAAAACTCTCGGACAATAATGACTGAAATGAGGATGAAAATCATAATTTTTTTTTTTTTTTTTTACCAATATCATATTTGTATGCCGTCCGTTCGCTGTTTGTTCGTTTAGTATGATCAATAATATTAAACACACCGTACAAAACACGACAGTACACAATAAATATATTAGCCGCTAATACGTGCGTATACGTATTTGAACGCGTAATTTCCCCTTGTATATTATAATTTATAATATAAAGGAGCTATTGTGTCGAACGGAGACGTCAAAGTTACAACACAAACGTCGGTTTTTCTATAATATGGTACCATGCGGAGCAGTGCGTTTCATCCCGGAATGACGTTATTTTCGGAAAGCCGAGGGTCGCCCGATTACCCAAAATAATGACGCCCGCCGGCGACTAATTTGCCGATTGCCACTCATCGGACGGCGTCCCCGTAGACGGCGCGCGCGTTAAAATAAGCCTTTTACGCACGCATGACCGAACGCGGACGACCCCCACGCCATTCTGCGAACAAATCTGATTTATTCTCGAAAAAAAGCTAATAATCATAAACATAAATCATCCGGTACGTCGCGTATTGTCGCCCTCCGATAGATGCACATGACATTATAACATTGATAACCTTAAACAACGTCAATACGGTATTCGTTTGTATATAGTAGAATAATTGTATGACATTATAAGTAAAATAAAATTATCAGTGTCAAATGAATCCCGCGATATTTGAAATGTGTAATTCTTATTATTATTATTATTGCTATTAGTCATTTAAGTTTATTTGAGTAATAATATAATAATTGAAGTCACACAAATGCGACAACCTCACGTCACGAGCTCTGCAATGAAGAAAGGGGTTCGCCAAACATTAAAAATTATATTGCGAAAATAAAAATTGTACAATTTATATTACATAATATTATAATATACTCGCATAACCGGATTCCTATTTCGTAGGTGAGTAAAATTGGTTTTTTTTCGGTGAAATATTTAGGTACAAATTGGTACAAATTATAGTACAAATAATGGTTAAATAAAAAATTCGAACATAGAGGTGCCGGTGTAACCCACCTCTATTTCGTGAGTGATTACCGATGCCTATTTATAATATGGTCTATTGATGTTTAATGTAAGAAAAAATTACAACTATAGAGGCTAAACGAAAAAAATAATACAAGTGCAACTAAGGTTATAGTTTGGCCTGATGAATAGATTTTTTCTTTTTTTTCGAAGAAAAGTCAGACAACGTCCTCGTAGAGAGATTGGAACGTTATATAATCATCTGCAATTACTTTAAGGCTAAGTTGTCATAAAAATGTATTTATGGAAATCTGTAAGTGACTGTGATAGGCTACGACAGGCGCCCTCTCGGTGATTCCGATATATTATATAATATATACCAATAATCCGATAGCTTTTATACACAACCCTCGACGACGTTAAAGTGCTTTAAATCGATTTAAAGTTTTTAGAAATTACATTTTCGCCGCATACCGCACATACGCACACCATTACTTGGCGGCGCGCGTTTAAAACGCAATTTATGAAAACTTTAAATTGCTTTCAAGCACAAAGTTTTGCATTCATTTATGTAGTTCAATCAGTGAAATTCGTTTTTAAAAAATGTTCACTTACGTTTGCAAAAAATCATATGTACCTATTTGAATTTTTAAAGCCGTTCCTCAAACCCTCCCTCCTCTAAAATAATGTAAACAAAATAACATTTTAAAATAATTTCAGACGTTTCTAAAGAAATAAACTTCCGTATAATACGCTTTTCTCTACTTCAAATATATTTTATATGATAAAATGGTTGTGATATAAATTTTAAATCACTGTATATTATGTTACACACGGGGCAGAGGGTACAGGCCTGTATGGTTGCCACTGAAATATGATTTCTGCAGAACCCCAGTACGCCCACCCAGTATACTTAGCGGTTAACAACTGGCTATTTATTTGGCTAAGGTCGAATTGCACTTACTTAATCAAATTGCGCTCGGGGCATAAAAGAATAATGTTCGAATTTTACTCGCTCCAATCATTACATTAAATATTAAATTTATTAAAAAATGCTAGTCAATATGCTGTCGGAAGAATGATTTGTACTTTTAACGTCTAAAGTTTATTGTTTTTACTGTAATAAATAATAAACAAGAAAAACTGTAACTTAAAAACATATTCATTTTTCAAAAATATCTTTATTAATTTATTGGCTCAAATACGAATTGGTGTACTAAACGCCGTGAGCATGAATGCACTTTTACAAACCACAAGTGACTTTAGCTGTTTTTTTTTTGCTGAATATGATAACTTTCAGCGGTATATTAATTGTGTTATCAAATAATTCGCATCGCTAAATGAAGTTACAGATTAATTATATTTACACTTATTTACCTTCAAAGTGTTAATGTCACAATGTTTATAATTCAAAATTATTTTTTAAATAATATTTAACTAAATTGAAAGATTAACTTAATTTGAAAAATCAATAATAGAATTTATCAGAAACGATAAGCAAAAAAAAACAAAATTTAATATCAATTATATTTTTATAATCTAGGTATATATAGTTACTAAAGAACTCGACTATTTTTAAGATAATTTTTTCTCAAGTTTTTATATATTTACTTAAGTATAGTAAAAACAGATATTTTTAAAACTGAAATATTAAGAACTATAGCTTACTAAATGATTGACGAATTTTAAACTTTAAAATTCTAAACATTTTTAATCCCTATACTTTAATATACTCGTATGATACTTAAATGAAGGAAAACAAATAGAAAACTGCCTATGATAATACGAATAGGTATTATAAATTTACAAGATGGGTACCTGTGTCATGATAGTACATGGAAATTTTACAGGAAAACCACGCTGTGTATTTTCAAATATACAAACGTCGTGTGACCAAATGAATTTACATACTATAAATGGATTTAAAAAATTAAATCAGCCAGTACAATAATTGGCTAATTGGCGCACTATAACCTGTATAAACTGAGGGACATTTGGAAAACGTATATACGAGTAAGATAATGAACAATTATACCTATGGCTGTAAAAAAAAAAAAAGGTATACCGACTCGGTCTCCGCGTGAAAACGTGCGTATGATTAGGTAGCAGTTGCATAATTTATCTTAATTGGCTGTGATTTACCGATGATGATGATTCGAATCGATTCAGAAACGCGATAACGTTTTATTGGGCAGTGGTGGCGAGAAGAAATAATAAAATAAAGTAAAAATAAATAAATATCTGTTTTTTTTTTATTTTTTAATCCGTCTCGTTTGCAACACCCACGTAGTTCAAGTTCAAGGATCCCCTCCGCGCGTATATTCCGTGCAGTGTGCGCGCGCGCAAGTGTGTGTGTCAAAGGTTAATTGGAACCTATCCAACGCTGCTCTGCAGCTGTATATGTGGCTGTTTAGCGTCTATTTAAAAAACGGTGAAAAAAATACATATTATACACACATTTCGTACTGGATCGCGTTGTATTATTCTTTTTCGTTTCTCGTCTCGTTAAATTATTATTTATTTATTAGTTGTTTTTTTTTTCAGTCCGACGTTTAATAATATATTATAATCGGATTCTGAAGCACAAAGCTAACTTCGGAACGTCGAGCCGCGGTGACGAAGAGTAATAAGACGATAATAATATTATAATCGCTCTTCGCAAAAAAAAAAAAAAAAAAATTACATATGTAATATAGGTACTTTATTATGCATATTCCTAAATTATTATAATAATAATAAACGTGCCATCCGCCGGCGCATTTCAACACTGCCGCCAAATGACAACACGCGAGGGGGTTACGATCAAATGCATATTTTAGAAAACGAAGACAAATAACGAATCGAGAATGCACGCGGTTGTACATAATGTAATATATTTTATAATGTAATATATTGTGTTGCTATGTTTTACACCGCGTTATGTTTTTTTTTTTTAATAGTTGGATAAAAATAAAAATAAAATACAAAAGTGACGGATTGTAATGAGTTTAAATCGCGGCGTACATGAACAAATGTACATGCATAATTATATCGTGTAATATTATAAATTTAATACATTTATTAGCGTGTGTACCTACGTATGACATATGTATGAGTTTTATAAAAAAAGTAATTTATTTAAAAGAATCGCATAATAAGTTATGCAAAACTTACATGCGTAGAATGTATACCCAATATATTATCTACGAAAGGTAGTATTTGTTTTTTACCGTATAAAACCCATAAATGGTGCTAAATATAAGTATTATTATTTCTTTAATTGTATTTCCCAATAGCTATACAGTAAAGTATAGTAATGAATAGTACCTACCTATAGAGTATCTTGATTTCTAGCGACTTTTTCACGAACAAAAACCAAATAATTAACCGAGTTTCTACTTTTTATAGCGATACACATAAAAGTCGTATAAAAAAAAGTAGATTAGGTGCAGTCAATCTATACGACTATTATTTTAAAAGAAGGTTTGATTCGATTGAAAAATAACTTTTTTTTTTTATATACAATTCAATAGTTAAATTAAAGAAGGTTAAACACTTATATAATTAAGACTCAAGCACTTAAGGCTCCGTTGAAAAATTAACGTCGGAATTTTTTCCATCGCACTTCATTATTATTATATACCTATACATAACAGCCTAAACACAGCAATGATATTTCTCACGGTGCTCATCAAGTAAAGTAAACAATACCGAAACCTTTTGAAATATCTATAAATTCCACAAATCAGTCTATGGCCAAATATTGGTAACATCAATTATCAATATTCGCCCGTCTCTTAAAATATAAGCGAGTTGTATACATTACACGTGTGATTTAAGATTTTTTTCTATTAAAGGACATTCTTTTGGTACGAATGTGTGATTAGCCCCTGAATGTGTTCTCACGGCGAGTATGTACGGTCACACGACTAACCCACTATTATGTGATTGATCAAAGGTTCAATGTAAACTGTATATTTTGGAGCGTGCGTAACGGAGTTGATTCTCGTGTACACTTGTAGTGAAATATGAGAAAAAAATAATGTATTTCTGAGGGAAATGATCCCTGCGAGTACAACCAAAAAATCTCATTGGCAAGTATCAATTTTTGATAACATTTAAATTTTTACCATATACCCTATAGTATGAGCAAAAATCCAACTTTTACGAGGACGATTTAATAGTCATTATACCATACAGGCTGAAGTTCAGGAATCGACTCATCCTGCACAACTGCACGTGTAATAACTAGACACCACTTGTGATTTTAAATAATAATAAAAAAAAATTCTCAAACTAATTCTTCTAAGTCATTTCAATAACCAAATTATTATTCTTTGTTTAATATTCTACACAATATAATATAACCGGACGGTGCTCTAGCGGTGGAATTATTACGCTTTCGACACGTCAATTGAAGACTATTATCGTACATAGGTACATAGGTATACGTGTGTTGTCAATGAGAGTACGTTTTATTATCGTTATTATTACATTCTATAGACGCTAAACAAATAGAGCGCATTATTTATTGTATCGTAGTGGACGCGAAAAAAATAAATAAATAAAAAATAGCCTGCTATTCTAGCCTTGGGATCGTTGTTGTGGGTGCTGCGCTACGCCGAGCCGGACCGGATCGAAACGCTCAGCGGACAAAAGGAATCTAACCCGTTGTGAATTTTCAAAAATCGATTTCCGATTAAACGCTCGTTTGTAACGTTATTATTATTATTATTATTATTATTATTGATATTACCTATTATTATTATTGATGTGGTATGCATACGTATATACACCTACGTGTACATTGTTGTGTGCGTTTCGTTATGGAAAGTCGGCTGCTAAAGCAGTCTACGTGCGATAATGTACACACAAAGCCAGAGTCGAATGGTTTTCTAAACTGTCGAAAACCTCCGCTGACAGACATGAATGCCAGCGATATTTTACACGCACAGAAGAAACGTGTCTGTGGACGAATCACGGTACAACAGAAAGGCGATGAGCGCAGTGGATTGCACTATACTTAGGCGAGTTTCCTAGTGGCGTTTCTTTAACGGCGACGCCACGTCAAATTTTTTTTTTTTTTTTTGTCGACTTTATACCCAACGCTGTGTACGCGTATATTTTAAGACACAAATCTGCAAGGAATTGTTTTTGGCAAAAACCGTCGAGGCGTGTGGCCGGCTGCTGGCAATGCGACCAACTCCCGGGTCATTATATATAAATTATGCTAAATTTTATCAAGTCGTGAAAAACGATCATACTATGAGACCATTAAAAAACATTCTCTTAAAAATTAACATTGATTTAACTTTGAAAATGACATTCACATAAAAGCAAACGTTCACCCTCGAATAACGTCATGTGTAATTGTTCGGATTTCATTCCTATTTACAAAAATAGTGCCCAAAAAAATCCGTCGTGAAATCATATATACTTCAAACTCAATCCAAACGGAATTTAATTATTATTCTTTCATACTTAACTTCAGTATACCATTAGATTATTTCTTATGATTTAAAAAGTTATAATGATACGATAGTGAAGCGCGTTAAAAAATTGTAGATCGAAAAGGAAAACGAGAAAAACTATAAAAAGTTTTTATGTCATTCATACACAAAACATGATATATTGTATACACCAAATACTCATAAATAACTAAAAAATATTATGTTACCGTTAAAATATATATATATATATATATATTATGTTATTTGGTAAATCATGTCATTTGGTTATAATTAATGATACTTCTCTTAATAACACAATATATACGTATATCATATGGAATAAGGTATTTGTCAACGAATATACGCGTAATACAATCCTCTCAATACGACTATTATTATCTAATTACTCGTTCTATAATGCACATATTGTAGTATTTGTAATCGTATATCACTTTTTCCACGATAATTACTGGTAAATTAATGTGTCCATTGTTACTTATAATTAGTAGTTACTAATGACTTACAAAATAAATTACAAAACAAAAATCCCATAATACTGTAGCCCATTACATGTAGGTACTACAGGTACTGTAGTTCCCAATTCCCATCGACGGTTACAAATTTCCAAACACGAGTAAATATAAAACAAGATAAATAAGGCACAAATAACATAATACAGGCATTCCATAGATCGATCAATTAATAAGGACCAAATTGAATTTCTAAAAACCGTAAAATCACTTATCGATATAATTTATTCAAATTTTTTTTTTTTAACTTACACCAAGACATTAACTTTTTATTCAATATCTAGTTTTTAATACAAAATATTCAAAGTATAATTTGTTTTTGTTAAATCAAATCAGATAATAGCCCACGGGGTTCTAATGTGGGAACTCACCTCGCTTTCCTCAATTCAAAATGTGCATCAATATTGTACTTTTTTTAGTTCTAAAAATAAGGTGGTCGTGTATACAGCCTAGAAAAACCATGGTTTTGTTAAAAAATAATGTGCACTTCTTTGTCGGCTTAAAGCATTTGTCAAAACAGTAAATATGTTTTAATTACTCGGAAAATCGAAAAAATAATCTCTCTCGAGTAAAATTTGTATTCAAATAATTTTATAACAATATGATAAAATGTTTCTACTCTCTCAGAACTTTAACTATATAAATAACAACAATGATCCATAAGGCGTGTATACATTTTTAATAATAATTCCCATAAGATATTATGACTATTCATTTGATCACATTGTTCTAAAACCTATAAATGTAATATAAATGTCTATAATTTGTTTTACATCGCGTTTTATTCATTCGATTTCGTTTTACGCTGCTATTTCGTTATGCTATGTATCTTTTAGGCTCTTAAATTTCTAATTAATTAACGTAACGTTTTAATGTTTTATACCATCGTAATGAATAACCGTTTTAACTACCTACAGTATTTCATATAAGTTTCTTCAGTTTTGTCAAAGCTTTCGTATTATTTCGTGTGCTGTGTAATTAAAACTTCATGTAATTGTCATTCGACGAGAACGTTTTAAGTTTTTGTTACGTTAGATAGGGGAGAAATCGATAGATTTAATTATTATTCTCATACGGTTATTAAATTTCAACAGATTAAAAACTACATCGATGACAATGCGCAGACATTATAACGACCGGAATTAAATTATATTATAATGATATATAATATAATATACATTATACATATACCTGTATTCGAAAATCATATAATCATATTATCAATGAACATACAGGAAGTAAAAACCATTAGAAAACCATTGTAATATCTGGAGAAAAAACACTTTAATTGCACTTACGTACATATATATATACTTTAACGTAACGAATGACGTATGACTCAAGACGACAAATGCACATGTAAATATTACAGTAATCGTATACCTATATATATATATATATATATATATATAAGCTTGTATTTTAATAAAACGGCGTACATACTATATGACCAAGCGAACACGTGGTACCGATGCATCGGTGCGATGTTGATACAAGTGTTGCATATGGTGCCGGTTGATCGTGTTGCACTATCGTATAATTAAATTGTTTTCTCCCTCTCCCTTTTTTAAAATATATTATACACACATTAAGTACATATTATTACAGTACGAACGTACTTTATAATATAGTGAGTCTCTCGGGGGCATCGTAAAAAAGTAAGGGCGAACTCTCAAAGCGTTCGCCGATAATTTTGGAATCTTTTTAATAGATTCTCTTTTACGGCCTTAAAGAACATAAGAAATATTCCCCTTAAAGTGTATACAAGCCCGCGGGCGTGGTCCTAGCGGTGATTTCCACAGAGACCATCGCCACTGTGCGAAACATTAAAAATTGGGTACAGGCGTGGAGCACGCGCGGCAGCTGATTTATAATTCACCATTATACTCCATGAGGTTCATGTGTATTTATACACTATTCAGAATACATAGGTATAAACAAATCTGAAGTCCATATAAAATAATAACATAATAATAATATAATAATATGTTCCACTTGAATATGATATTTTATACTTTTGTTAAAGATTTCATTGAAAATTGTATTTATAATTTATATACATATTTTTTTTTTTTTTTTATGTATAGAGATAAAAACTTGGAGTAATGAAAAAAACTATAGACAATTTTTTTATGGTGCAATTGTTGTTTTTTTTTTTTTTTAGATAGATTGATGTGGGTTTTACAATCAAATCACGCAAACATATTTTCAAAACGTAATGTTTCAATTAAAATTTCATTTTTTGAGAAAAAGTCATGTTGTAAATTAAATAAGAATATCATATTTGTATTAAGCATAGAACGTAATTCGGGAAACTATATTACAGTGTAATATTTAATTTTTGAGAGCCATTCAATATATTTTTTTTATTTTAAGAACTCTGTCAAATGATCTAAAATATTTTTTGCCGGGTTATAAATATAATTATATTGTAGGCATTTAATAACGATATTATTTTTACTGGGTTTTAACTTATAAATCAAAACCATAATGACAGAGATTTTTCAATCACAAATCGTGCGATTTTCATAAGTGTGAAAATGTAATAGCTTTAATTAAAGTATATATTATAATTTGATAATATATGTATTTTATATTTATACTGTTGAATTTTAATATAGTAAAATATTTATTTTACGAATGGTATAGTTTTTAATTTAGTAGAATGGATAATTAATATTACCTATTACACAAAATATGTGTGCATAATTTTATATTTTATTGTTATAGTTATTTTTTTCTCTGTACAACATTTTATTCTTAATTTCATCAAATTAAAAAGCGATAAAAATATTTAAAATTTATTCTATTCGTAAGTATTTTATTGTAAACAATACATCTAAAATGGGTAAGCAAAAATTAACTATGTTAATTAAATACGTCATGAATGATACAAAAAATTAAGCGAAATGCTTAAACCGTAAAAAATATTATAATTAAACTATGTTTTTTGAGAAATATACATCTATGTAAATGGTTCTGTATAATAAACTTTTAACATAAAAAAAAAAAATACAAGCAACTACCTAGTTTTATATTAAGTATTTTTTTTTTTTTAAATTAAAGAAAAATATTAATTTTTTTATGACTATTATTTCTGTGTGCGCCTAAGTGCATAACATACATCTATAAATATACATTGTAGTAACAAGCATGTACTTAAACGAAAGGATTGTTGAAATATATTATCCTAAATATAGGATCTGATAAGGTTGGTGAACAGATCAGCCATAATAAGCATGTTAATATAATATCGAATGTCAGGTGCCCGGATGAGTAATCGTTAACAATTAAAATAACGAAAATCTTGAATAAAACAAGTATATAATGTTATACTATAAAAAGTAATAGTCTTTAAAAATAAAACACATCGTGCTCGAAAAACATTAGCGTTAATGTTGTACCAAAGGGTATACCTGTAAATGGATTCTTTGAATATTTTCTTCATTAGATTGCTCGAGAATATCAAGTTTTAGTGTTTTAATATTTTAAATTTTAAATGTTTTCTTTTTTTTTTTTTTTTGTACGTACACGGGACATACCATCACATTTAAGAAAGAAAAAAATACTACATCGTTTGTTTGACACGAATAAACAAAAATGATACGGTCACGTGCACTGATAATTATGTAAAATGTACCTATTGTAAACAATATCGAAACCATATCAAAATTGTAAACATCTAAATTCGAACATATCGTCCATTATGATACACGAATCACGATGTTCAAACAATCGGTTTTCTGAAGTTATAGGTATTATAGAAGTTAACAGACGATCGTATTAAGCCTCTAATAGCATAGTAACTGTAACACGTTCGAAGAAACAAGCGTAGAAATAAATACTATCATTAGGTAAATTAGGGATTGCCGTATTAAAATATTCTATATATATATATTCTTAAAAACTAATTTAGCGTACCCGTTTATTGTATTTCTCATCGTCAGACACGTTTTAAGTATACATCTGTCCGACATCGCAAGCATTGGTTGTCTCAAACTTATTTCGCATTGTGCCAGCCATATCGCCAAAATAATAATATCCAAATTCCGAATACGGGCAAAAACGTTTAACAATAAAATAAAATATTAGTGACACACATAATATTATTGTATATTATAATATTATATAAAGAGTGCTACTTCAGCAGAAGCAGCAGCAGAAGCAGCTGTTGTGTGGTGTCCGTATAATTCCCCGTGTGTACCTACCTACCTACTTTAAGACATTAATTTCCCCAGATCCATGGTGTATAGTCACCACGTGTCAGGCGCACAATGGTAAATAGATTTAATGGCAGTGTATAATAATAATATGATCGACCGGCCCCAGTAGTGGAAAACGTGATTTTTCGTATATATACCAGCTACATTGTCAACCCGATAAATCGATCGGATTCGTTTGGGACATTAAACACACAGTAGTCTTTGGGGCTTCCGAGAGAGGATAATCATTTTTCTAAACGAATTGCGTTTCGTGAACCGGGCCGGGTTCATTCGGGAATGCGCATAACGCACCGTAAACGGTCCGTGACGGGCGGCGGCCACCTACCAACACGCATAAAGTGAGACACCGTCGTAAGAATACTGCAGCTCTTCCTACATTGACTATTATTGTTATACAAATATATATATATATATATATATATTTATATATATATATATTGTATATATATGAATTATATAATATATATAACATACACGAACATCGTCGGTGTTGGTTATTGATGATGATGTATAAAAAATTTTTTTCGGCCGTTCTTGTACGAGCAATCCGGGTCGTACGGGTTGTCAACGCAGGTCGTTAAGACCGTATCCGCGGCTCGTTCACGGTGCAAATCAATTTTTATGGTCAAGCCAAAATACGTCATTTATTCTTGAACAAACAATGCCCCGTCCTTCCGGAAGAATAACGTATAAAGACGGAAAAAAAAAATAATAAATGTGTGAGCATAATATGTATTATTATTATTATAAAGCGTATGCTCGAAGAAAAATCACACACACACACACACACACACACAAGCTCTTTTGTGTATCTTCGAATGTATTTTTCAAGACCGTAATGACCGGGTGACACAAAGGAGGCGGCGGTGGGTCCTGGCAGGCGTTGGATAAATAGCAGAACGGTCGTAGGCGCAGTGGCGCGTTAATGAACGCAGAAAAACACTATTAGACGGATTTTAGGCAAAATCGATCTGTGCAACGATAATGATGGAGGAACCCTGCAACGCGAAATTCCATTGAATCGCAGCGTATGGCACAGCCTTTTTGTCGACCGATGTTCTGAGTTATGGTATGTTTTTTGAAAACAACCATTTGTTATACGCGTGTATAGGCGGAATAAAATATTATTTATCAAAATTCTACAGAAATGACCTAATACGCGGCTGACCATAGACGATCGGTCGTTAATAGTTACGAATTCACCATTCAACACGCGTAAACCACACGGACTTTTGCAAAAAAAAAAAAAAAATGATTTCCTGTATGACGTCCGTATAGTGTTTCCACGAACCAAAAATAACAAAAATATTCGGTTACGACTACCTAAACGGTCACGTTAACAAAATGCTATGTATATATATATTTTTTTTTTTTTTGCTCCATCGACGGTACTATCTGTAAATATAATATTAAACTCGATATTATTGAACAGATGATTGAAATGTCCGAGTGTGAGATGGACAGTCTGAGTCGTAAATATCGTAAAATCACGCAAACGAGTAATGAAAATAATGATTTGTAAGATAATTTGGTAAAATACGCGTAGGGATACACTGCTGCGGCGATATCTTAAACGATAATTCTACGATTTACATACACAGATCCTCATGATTATCTACAGTCATCGGGATATGATAAAATAAAATACGGTTAGATAAAAATCAAACCATATATAGTATAGTCATTTTACCCTACATATTTTAAGAGTATGTAAATAATATTAAGTCGTATATTTTACGATCACCTGACGATAGGTTAAAGTTATACTAAACACGGAATAACCCTGCATTTTTAAAAGACACTATATGATGCGCCTTTCACATAAACGTAAATATTCATCAATGTTTAGACAATTTCCTGACCTTGGGTAGTGAACGGTTTATGATAAAATGCTTGGATATTATTAATGCATAAACACGGATGTTTCATCTTCATATTATACATAATAACTATATATCACATTACACGTATCCTACATAGTTCGTTAAACTTAGTTTATTGTTTTCGGAGAGAACCTACATCGAACACGTTATTACATCGTTGAATGTTATCCTATATAGTTATATTCGCAATACGTTCGGTAGTGTACTGTAGTGGCGTGGCACGGTGGATAAATCTGAAAGGCAAATGCTCGCCTGTGATATTATTAAGGATTTTCCGGTGGATATGAGAGCGTGGCCAACACTCTCGCTTTCCACAATTTATAACATCATACCGCGCCACTGCAGTAGTTAGTAACATGATATTAAATATTATTATCTCTGACGAACGTCTTAAGTCCGTCGACAAAGCGAAAACTGAAAAGTAATAACTAATAACTAATAGTTTTTCATTCAAGGCATGCACACTTACCCCGTAATACTCTGGTAGGACATTTTAAACGTACCTGAAAAAAAAGTAAATAATATATTACCATACACATCAAAAAAAAAGTAGAAAAAAATCAACATCCACCATTACATTTATATTATATATTAGACTAGCTGATCCTGAACGGACAATTACCCGTGATGGCCAATTAAATAATATCCGTTTCCGTCCTAAACTCCATTAAATGTTAACTTAAAGTACACAGAATTTTAACACGATAATTTTAGTGTTTCGTCCAAAATATATAAAAATACAGATCTAAAATTATATCCAAGCGTGATAAGTATTTTATTTTCTATACGTACGTCCATATGGCGACAGTATTAAAATTGAAAAGACGATAGTTTTTCGTGAGTCAGCTGTATTCAACATTCACATGCGTTGAAAAGTAAATACTAAGTAATTATTTATATAAAAAAAAGAACTAAAATACGAATAGGATCTATTGACAACAATTTTATGTAACAGTGGATTTGTGGGTCATCGTCCGTTTTAGGGATTTCATTTCATATTCTATTTATATATTTAATTTTTAATAAACAATAATTCGACTTGTTCGACTAAATATAATATGACGTATAACATGAATCTAAAACTGTATTCAATTATATATATAACAACTATTTTATATAATGTAACCAATTATGGTAACACTATACAAACGAAAAAAATATTCGTTTTTGTCGAGTCCAAAAACCTTTGTGCGCAAAGCTTAAAAAATTTGTTTCCTGCAGGTGCACGTGCATGCTCGGGTATAAGATCGTGCGCTTACCAAATTTTGAAATCTTGGGTGTGGTGGACTTGGCTGTGGGTCGCACACACAGACATCGCATTTTATATTATAATATAGATAGATATTGGATTGATTTATGGCCGTCGTACTGAATATATGCATATAATATTGTGGATCGCGATTTAAGCGATTATTATGGGTACGCAAAGATGTTGACGGGGTGCTGTGCCATACACGTGTTCCCTAAGTGTTCTTCTCCATAACATGCATGCTATTATATACGTACATCATCTCCTATTCGCTCTCTGCTGTTTGCGGCGGAAAACACGTTGCATATCGTTAATAGCCTCCCCCGCCGCCCCCGAAAAACCGTGTTAATGGCGCGTCCTGCAGTATATGCGTGTGCGTGTATAATAATATGTACGTGTAAATACGCATATGGGATATTTTTAAACAACGAAATATTATTCTTCGGCAGACAGCCCAGCAGCGGTGCAGTGTGTGATTTATGATTTCGGACGGATGTGCTCGCGTATATAATATAATATATACATGTTTATATCCACATATACAATCGTCTCGCAAGACGCGCGTATTATATACTGCCTACCTACCTAAATAATGTCTACGGCGACGATACACAAACGTATATTATTTTGTAAAAACGGCGGAAGATGCAAATAAACGGGGCACACACAAGCACAACACGTGTTGTGGAAGTGCAGAGGGAATCGCTGCATGTGCGCCTATATACCCTACCAGATATCTGCTACTGCTGCCCAGTGCGCGAGATATATAGCTGGGCACAGAAAAACGTCGTGCGATTATTATTATAATTATCGTCGTGTAACACGCTGAAGTTGAGAGATCTCGCCGTTATGGCGAGTATATTAAATAGGTACTACGTTACTCCGGAGGACACCTAGCAGATGAATAACATATATACGTACTATCTCATTTACGTGATTGTTCTCGTTTTGTTTGTTAAAATTTGTCGATGGAATCGCGCACGAGCAGTGATCCCCGTATTATATTGGCACGTGAACAATTTGAATGACCCTGCATTTTTCAATATAATATAATATACGCATGTGATACATAGACACTCTCTAACCATAGTTAATCGAATACGATATATAATATGTATACGTGTATTTGTTATACGAATGGAAATAATAGCATCTGCTGTATAGTTGTGCTTGTTCAACGAAATCCTAAACAATTTATTCAAACGAGAAGTCGTTATCATCGTAGTGGCGCGTTCAACGACGTAATACGAACATCACAATACGTATAATGTTTAGTCAGCTGCAATTATAGTTGAGTTAACAACGAGCGGTCCTAATCGATGACGTAGTTTTATATCTACATATAACATGTTATACTGTTAATCCCATACGTTTCGGATTTTTTGAAAGATGTATGATAAATCTGTACACGTATATATTTATTATAATATAAAACAGTAAGTCATATAACATATTCAAAACGCTGTAGCAATCGAAATAGAGCTAAATTGACGAAATTCTCGGGTAATTCAGTGATTTGGATAATTTTTAAGAAATGTTAAACCGAAGACGAGTGTTGTAAACACGTCGTATATTCATATCGTTCTTTTTATTGTGATTACTTCGTGTAATTGTATACAGTAATGTGACGATGTCGCGTATGATGGGACACGAATCGTATTTTGTGTATATTTTAGATAAACGTTGCAAGATCGTAACGCGGTTGAATTTTTCTGAGACGATTCCGACCTTGACAAACGGTGCTCATCTTGCGTGACACCGTTAACCTTAACAGTTTATATTGTTCAGTTGTTATCACTATACGTCGTAATATTTTAAGACGCAACTCAAACAACGGAAATATATTGTCAATTATAATTTCATCATTATCTCCGTGCAGAAGAGTAAACTCCCAATTGTATTACCCGCGGAACGGGGTGTCACGGTAACCACGGATAAAAAAGTACCTTCGTTGGAAGTTAAAAATTTGACGAAAAAATGAATGTCCATCTACTGATTTCAAAATCACCGGGCAGGGGACGCGCGAAGCATTGTCATCAGCAGCACAACTTTCTGAAATAAATTTTGATACTATATGTGTTTTTCTAACTGATATTTAATGATATTTATCACATCATGCATATAGTATACGTGCAGTATACATAATTCTTATATATTTTTCCGTATATTGTACCACGGATAATCGAGAATTTACTGTAACACTCGAGTACGATATTACTATATGTATACGTGTATGGCAAACACTTTCTAATTTACGGATTTAGGATACGGTCGGAATCTTTAGACCAAATATACTACATCTAAGTTTGAATAATTTATGAACGGTTTAGTAATTATTGTAATAATATTATGGTTAAGTAAGTATAATACGACTAGGTATACATTATAGAATAGATTTTAGTATAACTATACATTTAAGACTCGGTTAACATCGCATATGATCTATTCATCGTTTATGAATATATTATTATAATCTATAATAATAATGTACGGCGACTATATAACAATATACTCTATAGTTATATTCAAATATAATTTTTTTTTTACACATAATAAAATATATTTGCCTCCTACTAGTTCTACTTATATATATATATATTTATCATATATTGTGTAAAATGGAATTTTTGTTAATTAGTAAAGAACAAAAAAAAATAATATAATAACAAGCAATTTATCATTATTTACACAGCGGTATACTCTGTTAAAACAAAAAAAGGGTTTAGAAATTAAAACTGTTTACTGCGGCTATTATAATAAGATTACAAAAAATACTGAAATTACATTAGGTATATTCACGCAAGCAAGAGCCCGATTTAAATAACGACAAAAAGCGTACTTTGTACCTACGTTTTAATAATAGGTATAAAATAATATACAAAAAGAATTAGGTTACAACCATAAAAGGACGACACGACAGTATGAACTATAAAGATTTGAATTTAATTATGGTGTACCTATCTATGTGTAAAAGTATATGCACAAAGTATACATCACGGCATAATACATGCATAATATTATTATAACAGAATAAAATACATGAAAAGTTATTAAAATTGTGCACGGGCACATTTGTGAAGTCAAAGCACGCGTCGCAACTAGACCATAAAGTTATAGATTGTGAATTATTAGACCACAAAACGTCAAGAACGCAATGAATAGTCATAATTTATAGCACGCTATGTAATTTTTTTTCCCCTTAAATAAATTATAACCCAGTCAATGTAATGACATTCCGAAATAACCATTTTATTTTTTACAGTGATACAGGACTTAAACTAACAATAATTAACCGCCTACGTGCGCTTTTATTCTACACCTAATATATATATATTATTATATACCTATATAATATACTCCAAGCTGTACCCCGCGCTAAACCTACTTTTCAATACTTACACGCTCAAACCAATATTTCATCCGACACCGATAGAGGTACCTACGCGAGTATATACGAACAGTACACAAGATTAATGTACATTAAAAAAAAAAAAAAAAAATCGATTACGCTCGTCCACAATATCCAATATGCTGCTACGTTTTGTTAATAAAATAACGTTCCGGTACTTATACAAATTTAACGTACTATACGTATATAATATTACATGTACGGGTCGCGGGTAACCTATACGTATTATTACGGTTCAATACTCGTCGCGGTCGTGTTGAACTTTTATACGCACTTACTGCAGAGGTCAGGGTATTAATATGGGCGCCCGACATACGAGTATAAGTGAGATCGAGTCGAAAATTTTTATAGGCGTATTATTTTTGAACCGTAAACCGAGACCATCGTTCAAGCTCGATTCTCTATCCTTTTGAAAGTATATATGAAACTATAATTTATATTAAACGAGCACTTTCTCGTCCATATATATATATATATTCGCCTGTAGGTATATACACTGTAAATTACCGAAAATCAAGAAAAATACAGTGACATTATACGCATCGACCTCTGCCAATGTTCCGCAGAACTTGGTACCTACGATTTATATAATATATATTACATTGTGATACCCGGCCATTATACGACGCGGTATAATAATATAATAATGTGGTGTCTATGACGGTACAAGTGCAGGTACGGATTATCGTCCGCGTTCCGTTTTACACGTTTCCAAACGATCAGTGACACTACGCGCCTATCACTGTATCAACAGTATTATAATATATAGCTGGTTATATGACATATAATTATGTAGTGCGTATTATCATTATTACGATTATTTTTTCATCATTATAATCATTATGCTCTAACGCGATTATCCGGGCCGACGACGATCTATCGTTTAAGCTCATTACCGTTTACGGGTCGGCGAAAAGGGCGATGCGACGGGTGTCGTTAAAAATAGATAGACTGCGCCGTGTTGTTATACATTGTATACACACCATATTATATTATTATATTGTGTGCATTTCAGCTATTGAATATGTACGTACGACGGCGTCGCGCGCGTCGCCCGACGTGTGTTGGTCGTGACCGGCGTTGCTGAGCGCGGCTTATCTAGGACGTCCTGCAGGAGCCGTGTGCGCGAGGGTTCGTTAAATGGGAATATTGGATTTTCCACCCCGAAGTGTACACCGTATGGTTCGTGGCAGACAGGTAGTCAATTGAAAACGGATTAAAAACACGACTAATCGCAACTGTTTTCACTTTAATCATATAATATAAATACATAGAATAATAAACGAAGGAAATCTTTGCTTATTCTATACATTATTATTTAGATACCGCGGTATAATATAATATACAACAGTTCTATAGGTTTATCAGTAGCTTTCGTAACTATATATCGCGTAGTCAACACACAGCGTTTGATTTTTACGATAACTCTATTAAAAAACGCTCTTTATTTTATGTTTTCCTCAACACCCTACGGGTTATGAAATACATATAAATTATGACACATATGAGTACACAGGTTTTAATCATATTTTCCATCGTCATGCAGTGTACCGTACACACATAATTATTATTAAGCACGTGTGATGAGTTATTAGACGTGTATACAGCGGATAAAGATATACACACACATCAGAAAACGAAAATTAGAAATATGTAGAATGCGATTTATGGAACCAAAATATCGTCGACGATGCGTATATCAGTGATAGCATAATTAAGGAAAAGTGAACTCATTACTATAGTAAACTTATACATGCATATAATCGAAATTCCTAATATTCGTATAACGTCATACGTCGCACATTTAATAATATTATAATACTATAATATAATATAAAATGTGTTTATTATAATAATTTAAGAAACGTTAAGATGATTATAGACTTAAGCTTTTGAGAAATTGAATAATAACCTTACTTAAAAACGGTCGTAATACGAATAAAAATGTACACATTTTAAACATGACAAATCTAATTACAGTATACTAAATTATTGAGATAATGAATATGATAATGTATAATAAAAAATTACACCGACGTTATAGGTACTTGCAGATGGGTATATTTCACCTATATGACATATTTAAATTTAATATCAGAAGACATTAATTGTCAAATCCCCCCAAATTAACAGCCGAGTAAAATTTAAAAAAAAAAAACAAATGAAATTATCGAGTATATTATATTCTTCCCCCCAACCGTCATACACACAGAACACACTGCCGCCGACGACGAAACCCCCTTGATGGGTATAATAAGTAGAACCTCCATGACGTCTTGAACTACAGATATTATAGTATATATATAGTACGCTCACTATTATCGCGGGCCTATGCAGCAGACGATACTCATCACTGCAGTTAATTACCCTCCTCATCCATCGCAATCATCTACACAAGCGGTTGGGAGGAACGTTCAGATCGGTTGGGTTACTTTTTATTTTTCGTAGTTATACATATTATGCGTATTCGACAATGTTTATTTTCTTATATATATTTTTTGTTTTTTTGTTTTTACCTTTATAAGGTTGTCGACATCGTTAACTCCTCCCATACGCATTGTAATTACAGGAACCCACGTGTGGATTTAATGACAACCAAACATTATAATATCGTTATCAGATCGCTGTCGTTCAACGTCCCGATGCCTCCGAGGAAGCGAGCCTATGTGAGTATAATATGTAAACCTACATAATAACATGTATATAATATATTATATATATATATATATAAATATTATAATATAATAGTATGATCAAAACGGATCAAATAGGAAAAAAAACGTCTATTTAATTACGAGTACACGCTTGTCTCCGGGCCTTATCATATTTATATAATAATATTATAATATAGGCACGAGAAAATCGCAGGGTCTTCTTTTGTGCATAATACCTATACGGAATATTATATATTATATAATATACACATACTATAACAGCAGACTCGTTTTCTTTTTTAACACCGAAAAATCTATATAGATTAAAAATGTTATTATTAGTCATCTTTTCGTTTTTATTTTTTTTACCGAACCACTTCATGGCCTTTAGTGTTTAATGAGTTTATTTTCGTCTATTCGTATAATACGCACTTACAAAATATGTCAATCGTCACTGAACGCTGTCATTATAACACTGCGCAGTCGTACGAACCGTATTTTAGTTTTTTTACCGTCTCGAATTATTTTTTTAACTAATGATAACAGCTGAATTCTATCAACCCCTTTGCACGTGCGTGCGTGTGTCCTTGCATCTAGGAACGCATAATTTTTGTCATACCCTAAATAGGAATTCGTTCAGCCTCCCGAGTGTAGTGGAAAAGAAATAATCGAATGAACATAATATTGGCATTTACTTTATTTTTTCACATCCGTCTGAAAAAAAATGACTTATGGACCGTAAAAAATACCATACTAATTTCGTATCTAATGATATGATGAACACTCAGCTGAGGCGCGGGCACTCACGCGGTCTCTCACGATTAGTTATAAATCAACGAGCGGTTTGGTATTAAAAATGCATTTTTTAACAGTGTATAAATTATATTATGCTCGTCGTCGTCTTCTTCACCTGGTGCATTCAGGTGGTTAGGGTGCGTTTTAGCACGGGTCGAGGAAGAAGAAAAGAACCAGAAAAAAAAACTGGGCCCTATACCTATATAATAAGCGGCGGGTAGTTAGGAATAATGAATACCGCCTGTCCCATTGTTGCGCGCAATGCTCATGTATAGCTATAATACAATTATAATACGCGTACACGTATATGCATACGAACCCTCCCGAACGACTAAATGCCAAGCGAACACATTCGATCTACCGGTGGAAACGGGCCGGCTCCTTTTTGAGCCGTATATATATATATATGCGCGCCGGTCGCATCACAAAAGTAATGATAATATATAGACGTCAAATTAGATAAAAGGACATTGGTCAGGGTTGCGGGGAGGCCACTCGGGACGAGATGGAGAGTAAATATTTTCAAGAAAACTTATCGACAGGTGAAATGGATACACCGTGGGCCGCTGCAGTAACCGTATACATATTATCGTACCAATACGTATCAAGTTCGTATAAATAGGGAAATATTAATGTACGAGGTACGGGCACGTCAAACGAAACAAAGTCGTGATTGGGGGGAGGGGAGGCTATAGTAGGGCGAATGCAGCCTACGGTGATGCGATTTACAGAATGGTTATTATATATATATATGTATAGATAGGTACAATGACGAGCCCTCGGGGGACCGCGTGTATATATTACTTAGCGAAATGTTTTAGAATCGCAAGTCACACACAATGTAATGAAAACACGAAGTTCTCCAGTAAACATCGAGCATATAGTGGATACCTGTACCTTATACACGATAATATTATTAAATCTTTTACAAAAATATAAATAACATAAATAAACGGCAAACGATCGGACGACCGCGTTGTTAACCGTTTGAATTACAAGAACAAAATTAGTTTTTGTATCCGTGCAGTATAATATATGCGCTCACACACACACACACACACACAACTAACTCATTATTCTCGTCGTTTTTCCAAACACCATATTTCTCTGATGAAAATATTCCTTTCTGTTACACACTCGCGAGACAAAATAGCATAATAACATTATAATAATGAGATACCACGGGAATAATATATTTTAAATTTTAATCGATTTTAACACACGCTGCGCGTCATACCAAGCCGTACCTATAACAATATAACGCTGATATATTATTTTCGAAGCACAGCTTCGCGTCGGTCTCGTATTATATAGGTACACAAAATAAGAGACTCGTAAAATAGAAAACCGAAACGGAATTAAAAATCGAAGTCATCCGCCGACATGACTGTAAACACTGCAGTGATATACGGTGTGCGGAGAAAGAAACATAACCGAGTTATATACTATTGTGACGTAGTTTATATAACTGCAGTCAGTCCGATAATAATAATTCAACGTGTGTCTCGTCAATATAACGTGTTCGACTACTCGTCATGTTCATTACGCGCCGTCGTTGACAGTGCAGAAAATAAAAAAAATAAAAATACACAGGAAACAGCGAGAAAAAACTCGGCACACGAGAGCACAGCATCACACACGCACGCGCGCACAAGTCTCCAGAAGTCGCGGCGGTTGTCTCGCGGGGAGATGGACAAAAAACGGCGAACAGAAAATAAAAAACGCTTCTCTCCGCGCGATACCTATTTTTGCAGGACTGCGGTGAAAGATGACGTCGCACCGACGGACGGCGGTCGTCGAAAAATCATTACACTTTATACCTATCGCCCGCGCGCGATACGACGATATTATTTTTTGAGCACTCCGTTTCGTTGGTCGCGGGGTTAATATCACTGTAAATCGACGGCGCGAACGGTGTGAGGCAATCGCCTGGTAACGATTGCGGTAGATCACACGGACCTGAGGCCGACGATTAACGAAAATTTCACAATCAAGACGTCCGTCGATGATCGACGCGGAGGCAAAAACAACACGCCGGGGCCAGCCGTAATGATCTCATTCGACTTGCGTGTACACTATTTACATAATAATAATAATACGTACGACGTGGACGTAAACGAGATCATTTATGCGTGATAATAATATTAAAAGTATTATAATAATCGATATTATAATATAGCCATCACATTATTACTATTATTATTATTATTATTATTATAATAATAGCCACCGAATTCACTGGCGGCGGCTTGGTGAAATTATTATTATTATCATGCATGTACGATGGGTCTCGTACTCTCGTCCGTCGTCACTGCACACGAAACGATATTATTATTATTATTATTAAATCGACGAATGTGACGATCGTTTTTTTTTTTTTAATATTATTAGGTATTACATATTTATAAAAAAAAAAACCAATATCGACGACATGGCGGTGCAGTATTGGCGGCGGCGGCGGCGCGGAACGACGAGATCCGAGATCCGGACGGGCGGACAGGGCGGGCTGGTGGGGACGCCCTATGTTAGTGGTGTTAAGTGGCAGGGTGGAATGAACGGACGGACGGACGGACGTGACGACGTGCGTGCGTGCGTGCGCGCTACGCTGTGTGCGGCCACACAAACGGCACGCGTACGCGGCGGCGGACGGGAAAACAAGGTGCAACCCTGGCGGCGGCAGCACGCGCTGGCAGCAGCAGCGGCGGCGGCATACGCGAACGACGGAAAACGTATACGCTGCATTGTGCGGCTGGTGGGAGAACGGCGGCGGCGGCGTACACCAAACGGCAACCAGTCCTCGTTCCGCCCGCAGCACATTCAGTCTCCGAGTGTCTGCCGTCCGTCGTAGTGTGGTGTTTACGCGCGCGCGCGCGTATCTCCGAGTGTAATAATTTCGTACACGGCATAATAGTAATAGTAAAATATACAGCCTATCGTATTATAATATTATTTAAATATCGATATATCGATATATATATATATTATATAAATATAAATATTTTTATTTGTTTGTTTGTTTTTTTTTAATGCTCGTGTTCCGTGCGCTAATGTCGGGTGTGCGTGCGTGTGTTTTTCGAGTGCGCGAATAATAATTATAACGATAAAAAATAATAATACATTTTTTTTCATTAAATCGGTGGCAAATTTTTTGTCTTCGTGTGGGAAACGTGATAATATTCATTTGTACGCCGCCTCGCCACCATGCCCGTTCGTTGATGTCTCTCTACCGCGATCGCACATCGCAAATGATGTCCGGGCGGTGACGGCGATCGAGCGCTTTTTTCTCGCGTTCTCCCCTCCCCTCCCTCAACCCTTCGCGCGTACGACTGTCCCCCCGGCGTCACAGGTACGGTCATGGCTCTGACGTCCGCCGCGGTGCTCCTCAGCTCGGTGCTGCTGGTCATGTCGGCGTCGCTGAGCAAGACGCTCCGGCACAAGCCGCCCAACGAGTGCGAATGGCTCGCCGTGACCGCGTACGGTGACGAGACGATCGCGTCGCAGACCGTGTCCGACGAACAGGAGGTGGCCCTGCACTGTCGCGTGCGGACCATGAACTCCGAGCTGGAGAAGACGAATTTCAGCATTATACAGCCGCAGTATACGGTCAAGCTGAAGATCGAGTGCAATTCGCAGCTGTACCTGCTCAGCTCGCTGGGCTCGGGCACGTTCCAGACGCTTATTGACCTCAGGGAGCTGACGATCGACTCGTGCAAGCTAAACAGCCTGAGCCGCGAGTCGTTCCGCGGGCTCCGGCAGTTGCGCAACCTCACGGTGGTCACGCACAACAACGACTGGACGTCGGTCAACATGGAAGTGCAGTCCGACACGTTTTTGGAGGAGCTTAACATGCTCGAGCGGCTCGACTTGAGTCACAACAACATTGCCAAGTTGCCGGAGGGCGTGTTCTGCTCGCTGCAGAACCTCGTCTATCTAAACCTTACCCGAAACCGACTCCGGCACCTCGAGCTTTTTCACTTCGGGTCGTCCGGACAGAACAAGTGCGGCGCCAGCCTCCAGGTGCTCGACCTGTCTTATAACAACTTCGATTCGATCAACTCGCAAGTGTTCTCGCACCTGACCAACTTGCAAGACTTGTACTTGCAGGGCAACGTGATATCGGTGATCGGCGACCACGGCTTTGACGGCTTGTCTGCTCTGTCTGTGCTCAACATCGCCTCCAACCGGCTGGTCAATCTGGCGCCCGAGTTGTTCGCGGACACGCGCGACTTACGCGAGATGTACCTGCAGAACAACACCATCAACGTGCTCGCACCGGGACTGTTCAACGAGCTATCCCAGTTGCTGGTACTAGACTTGTCCGAAAACCAGCTGACTGAGGAATGGGTGAACGCGGCCACGTTTACCGGTCTCGTGCGCCTCGTGTTTTTGAGCATGTCCAACAACAACATAACTAAATTGGACGCGATGATATTCCGAGATTTGTACCGGCTCCGATCGTTACGACTGGATAATAACGGTGTTCAGTACTTGCCGGAGAACGTGTTTTCGTCTCTGACAGACATGAGAACGTTGATGCTTTCCAGCAACAAATTGACCAGAATCGATCAGTTTACGTTCGACGGTCTGCCCTCATTAAACCAACTATCGCTCGATAACAATCAAATACAGTACATCGATCCGGAGGCGCTAAGGAACTCTACCGATTTGGAATACTTGCACCTCAATGGAAATAAACTGTACGATATACCGGCGGTCCTGAATAACATTCCTAATCTCAAAACGTTGGATTTGGGCTATAATCAGATCACTGATATATTCAATACGTCGTTTCCGGCCATGAGTCAGCTAATAGGTTTGAAACTGTTGAAAAATCAAATATCCAACGTTTCCAAAGGCGTTTTCGATAGATTACCAGAACTGCATCTTATTAACCTCGCCAATAACAAAATCCAAAAAATAGAAGCCGGTACTTTTGATAATAACACTAGACTGGTAGCAGTTAGAGTAGACGGCAATTACTTACGGGACGTCGGTGGTCTATTTTCCAAACTGTCGAATCTCGTATGGCTAAACATATCGGAAAACTTCTTGGAATGGTTCGATTACGCTCTAATACCAACGGGTTTACAGTGGTTAGACATACACGGCAATCAAATCACCGAACTTGGAAATCACTATGAATTGGAAACACAACTGACCGGATTCGACGCTAGTAACAATAAATTGACTGAAGTGACTGGTAGTTCAATCCCGGATAAAGTTCAAAATCTATATCTGTCCAACAATCAAATTTCCAAAATACAATCGTACGCGTTTTTCAAGAAACCGAATCTCACGCAAGTGGACCTAACCGGAAACCGTTTGAAAACACTGAACCCGCAATCGCTAAGGATATCGACGGTTCCGGCAGGTCGGACTATGCCGCAGTTTTTAGTCGGCAACAATCCGTTTGTATGTGACTGTTCGATGCAATGGCTACAAGTGTATAGTGTCGAACCCGATCGGAATAAACCGAAACTAGTCGATTTGGAAACGGCCACGTGCGAGGTTATATACAACCGAGGCGAGTCCAGAGTGTTGCTCAAAGAAGCGTCCGAAGAGCAGTTTTTGTGCCAATATGATATGGAGTGCGCGAAACGTAGCACGTGCGATTGTTGCGATTTCGACGCATGCGATTGCAAAATGATATGTCCGACGAACTGCACGTGTTTCCATAGCGTTAGTTCCACGTCGAACGTGGTCGACTGTTCGAGTGCTGGTTACATAAACAGAGTGCCGGAAAAAATACCGATGAACACCACGGTTTTATATTTGGACGGCAATACTATTAAGACTTTGAGCACGCACACGTTTTTGGGCAGGAAAATCTTAAAAGTTCTCTACTTGAATTCATCGAACGTGGAGCGCGTGCAAAATCGGACATTCCACGGACTCAAGGAACTTGAAGTGCTACACTTGGACGAAAACCGTATATCTACGTTGTACGGTGATGAGTTTTACGGACTGGACAAACTTAAAGAGCTCTATTTAAATCACAATCGTATAACGTACATAAATAGCACAACGTTCCGTTTTCTGCAACAGCTGACCATACTTCGGTTGGATCACAATCGGATAGCTCAATTCCCAGTGTGGAGGCTGTCGCCGACGCTCACTCATCTGACACTCGCCGAAAACCAGTGGAGTTGCGCGTGCGATTTCGTTCAACAAATGAAAGAGTTCCTACAATACGCGTCCGATGCGGTGGTGGACGCCGAACAGGTCCGTTGTCTCGACCATTCAGGCGGGTACAACATATTCAGCGACAACGGCACGGTTTGCGGGCCTACGACTCCTTCGTCCGTCGAAAAACCATTGAACACGTCATCAAACACTATTGAAGGAGCTCTTAACGCCGGTAACCTGACGGTGCCCACCAAGACCATAATTCAAAGGCCGGACGTTCAGGATTACATACCGATCCTGATAGTTTCGTTTTCAGCCGTGTTTTTTATAATTGTCGCCGCCATGATGGTGTATGTTTTCCGGCACGAAATGAAAGTTTGGTGTCACTCACGATTCGGCGTTCGAATATTCTGCAAGAGCACCGAGTTTGAAATGGACGAGCGGGACAAGTTATTCGACGCGTTTGTCAGCTATAGTTCCAAAGACGAGACGTTCGTTATCGAAGAATTGGCGCCGATATTGGAAAATGGCGACCCGTCGTATAAATTATGTCTGCACTACAGAGAGTTTCCAGTCGGTGGTTACATATCCGACACAATCGTGCAGGCGGTCGAATCATCCAAACGCACGATAATGGTGCTATCGGAGAACTTCATCAAGTCGGAGTGGTGCCGGTTCGAATTTAAATCCGCACATCATCAAGTTCTCCGAGACAAGAGGAAGAGACTGATCGTTATATTACTGGGAGAGGTGCCCAATAAGGACTTAGATCCGGATATCCGACTCTACCTTAAGACTAACTCATATCTGCAGTGGGGCGACAAACATTTCTGGGAGAAACTAAAATTCGCACTTCCGGACGTCCCCAACAACCAAAGGCCGAAAGCAATCAATCACAAACATCACCATCACCATCATCACCATCACAGAGGGGTACACAACAACTACTCAAGACCGCTTGCCATACATATATAGTACACGGTATGAAAATTCAAAACTTATCTTGCCTAATTATTAAATTTGTGATATTAGATAGTGACTAATTTGTAATTAAAATAAAAACAAAAAACAAAAATGTATTTGTACAGTGTATATAAGGCTCAAGTGCCTACCACTCCTGCATAATTATTAATTATTGTATTTATATACGATTAAGTTTAAGATGTTTCTTTTATAACCTTTTTTTAAACTTTTTTTTTTTTTTTTTTTATGTAAAATAAAATGTAAAGACCATGAATAAAATGTCCTCCCAGTCATTACTATTAGGTTAAAATTATTATTTCTTAAATTCCAACATGTTTTAGCCCTATAATAAATATGTATTAAATTGATTTGACTCTTTGAACGCAAATCTATGTTTATTTTTTTTTTTAACGATATTAACAATATTCAATACAAATTTATTGTTTGAGGTAAAAATATGCACAAAAAAGTATATAGATTAAATTTTAAATAAGAGAGTTGCCATGTACACATAAGCTAGTTATTTGCAGACAAAGAGTTAAATGATGATTTTTGAGATATATCGTGGGGTTAGTTACCTAGTCTAAGAAATATCTTGGTATTATTATATTTATAACTATTAACCCGATTTATTGTAAATTTTACGTTTTGATTAAAACGTAATCTAAAAACAATGCCATTTTTACTATTGTTTTTTTATATATTATTATTATTTTTATTTATTTTCTTACAATGAAGACTATAAACTTTCTAGGTACTAGAACATTGTTGTGATATATTTTTGTTAATTTAATTGACTGATACTCAAAGAATATCGAGAATCCAGCGAATAATAAAAAAAAAACTTAAAATTTAATTTGACTTCGTTTTTATTTATTTATTTAATTGTCCTTCCGTAGTATATAAGACTATATAGTATATTATATATATTATGTGCTTGAATGTCGAAAAAGGTATAAAAATAAGTAATGATTAAGTTCGACAACGAGTATAAATATTACGATTGCAATTAAAAACTGTGTAGTCGAATAGATTTACTGCAATATCGTTCAATATTGTGTTTGTGTTTTTATGGCTCGTGTTTTAGAAATCATCCTCCAGGAGGATCGATATCGGATACGAAAGAAAAAAAAAGGTTAAAAGGGGCAAACTTGCCTTTATGCGTGGTACAAACACGAGATTACTCGGTACGAAACGCGGTCTGATCGAGAGTTATAGTATCTACGTGTACGATACGCCATTATGGTAAAAAAATAAATAGGTAGAGTAAGTGTAATGACATGACCGTGTTCGTCGATATTATTAAATTATATTATTACCTACGTATATAGACGAGCGTGTAACGTAAAAAATACACGATAGGCGGCAATAATGTCGTTGCACACGGTTTTCCGCCGGGTATATCATCATCGTGGCATTATCATCGTCGTCATCATCCATCTCCGAGACGGCGGCCCCGCGGAGTATTTCGTGTATATAGCTCACGCACAAGAAACAATAACCGGCCCCGTACGACACACTACGTCGTGTGTACCGCCGTCGTGCCCGGCTCGAGTGGGGGGGGAGGGGGTGGGGGGGGGGGGGGGGAGGAAAGGTGTACCTGTTATATCTGATCGCGTCGAAATGTCACAGACGACGACGGAGAACCATTGATCACCGAAGACGGAGAGGACGACGATGACTATACGCGAGCTCTGCACAGATCGGTGGTGGACCGGGCGGCGGATGATCCCAGCCGGTGTAATTGTTTCGGAGAACGAAAATAAAAACGTAACGTAGGTTTAATATTATTATATACATTTTACACTAATAATGTATGCGGTAAACGGTAAAAGTCGAAAAAAAAAAACTAAATTCGCCTACGGCGTCAAACTGGCGAAACGACATTCTTCTCGGACGGTTTGAGGTATATAATACACATCGGCGGCAGCGACGGCGACGGGTGGCGGTGACGACGACGATGACGGCTACAGTCGTAAAGCGCAAATTTTGAAACATTTTTTTTTTTTAATTTTTTTTTCTTCCGTAAAACGAACGTTTTACGGACTGCGACAACGACGTACCGCCGCCGCAGCCGCCGCCGGCGCTATCGACTCGTTGTGTTCGACGATCCGATGATAATCCGACCAATAACTCAAGATAGATTATAATATACTAGTTTGTTCTGTGTGCGCGACCGTAGTCGGCGTTTTTTCTTCTTCTTTCCTTCTATTTTTTTTTTTTTTTTTTGGGTTGTAAAAGGCTATCGTCTCGCGAGAGACGGACATTATTTCTATTCACCAGAGACACCGCACAACCGGCAGCAAACGACAACACTACGTGTAATACATTTTATTATAATATTATATAAATATTATGGGCACACCTTTGTTGTGAATTGTGATTTATTTATTTTTTCGATGCACGAAAATGAAAACGATATACATATTATTAGACGTGTACTGTTGCGCGCGCGTGTACGAGGAGGTATACTGTACGAACCCGAGGTAAGTATATATTTTGTACACATCATATTATATACATGCATATAAATTGTATGATATCGGCTGTATACGTTTTTTTATTTTTTTATGATCCTCCTCTCGTGCTTTTCCTTCTCGTTCGCACACACTATTTCTCTCGCCCAACTGCAGTCCGCCCCGTCGGAGCTGCTCGCGAGTCAGTATTATAACGACGTGGACGGATGATTGTTATGCTTGTATGATCAAACTGATTAGCGGAACAGTAATAACACGTTGGGCAACGATCCCCAGTGCTGTTTAGACCGGGCAATTTATTGCTCCGGAACACGCCGCCGTCCCGAGTATGATTAGTGGTCGGCGGCGCGGGGACTATATATATACATACACCCATATTACATTATTATTATTATTATTATCATTATTATTATTACTATATCTATGCGTCCATTCTCTCTAGCCGACCGCCACACTCTCCCTCTCGCTCTCTCGCCGATCGTCTCTCCACATAATATTCTATCTCTGCCGCGGTGTATACGCGTATAAAGGTACACGCGAGATGGCCCAGTTCAGCAAGACGTAAGATATACATATATATATATGTATAAAACACAACTGCAACAGTCGTTAACGTCGTCCCGAGAAGGCAGTCCGGAATCACACCTGAAGAATGCGCACGCCGGTGTTCCCAAAAAATGCACAAAATAATATACGGGTAAACTGTAATAGTAGAACAGCATAGGTAATAATATATTTTAATACGAAACACGTGATAATAATATGATATGGCATATGCAATACAATAATATTGCACGCGTGTTCGGCAGGTTAGGTTTGTACGTTGATTTATTATTTATTTCTTATTTTGCCACCGTGTTTTAACGACAACGGTTTCTTCGATGCGTGTTAAAATCGCAGCTCGGTATAATAATAATAATAATGATGATGATAATAATACATAGTGTGATGATGGTTGCCCCGAGAAAATATGTGCCCCACAGAGTTGGGTTAATGATCGTCCTCGGCGTCGTCGTCGCTGGACACATATGGTGCGTTTCATCTATCATGTCGAACCCGGCGCACTACCCGAACCGCTGAGTGGTTTTGTATATACTTGTTATTATCATTATTGTTGTTGTCTCCTCCTTTCATTATTTTTAGTGTCACGGCAAAAACCCGTCGTCTGCCAGGAAACAAGTCGCGCCCATATAAGTCCGGCCGAAACATAATAAACGAAATTCGAGTAGGTACCTACAACAAAGATTACGGAAAAACTGCCTCGTTCCAAACCGTTTGTAATGATAATTACGATAAAAATATTTTTACGCTTGAAAATCTAGGCCGCCGTGAGTTGGGAAATATTATGATGTATTTTGATATTATATTGACTTGCATTTTGATTACAGTCAGCGTTGTAAATCCGTTTTGAATTTGGAATTCCTTCCGTATTAGGTACAACGTGAAACGGTTCTTGACGAAATTAAACGATTATTGCTTTCGATTAATTTTACGACGTTCCAATACGCGTTTAACAGACTATAAATAAAATAAACTATAACATTTGTAATTCATTTATTTTTAATTTAGTGGCCGCGCCGTAATAATATTTTATTATTATTGTTCGAGCACCATCATTGTAAGAGAATCCATCAACGCCGGCCAGAACAATTGAAACCTCATAACAATCGACCGAGGCTCATCCGAACGCCTTTATTATATACATCGTATAATATATTATATTGGAAACTGTTTAATAGTTTTCATTATTTTTATATACACTTCTCACGTTCATGTAAACGGTAACGCTTTCGGTGTCTATTATGACGACAATACTATAATTATTATATAAATATACTCGTCGGGAAGTATATAAGAATGTGGACAGGGAATGGATTCGGATCGAGCTGCAGCAATTTAATAATAATATTTTATTGGTGAGCGAACGTCTGAAAAATCGGGTTAAACGGACCACGTGGGTTAATTGTAAAAAATAAAAAGGGGCACACGCGCGATATTACACTCAGACTTGTTTTTAAAAACGAATTACCGGCGAACAAAAAGCCATTTAAAACCGCCCCGCACCGGTGTGCGTGTATGTGGAAATTCGTGTCCGCCATTTCCGACAAGGACCCCCGGCGAACGACGACCGCTCTAAGGGGTTGCACCCCTTTTTTTGATTCGCTATTTCTTCCCCTAGGGCTCGTAATGTCTTCAATTAGTTTTATTATATACGTGCGCGCCCGCGTATATATACATAAATCAAAGTTTTTTTTTTTTTCCGTTTCGCTTTTCAATAATCCACCGCCGAGGCTTTTATGTATAATCATCGTTATTTATTTTTTCCACAAAAGGGGAGCCCGACCGAGGGCGTGAGGGAAATTCCTGGACAGCGTCGTCGCGCTACAAACGACGACACGGCTGTAACATCAGCTATAGGTACACGTAGTGTACACACGCATTAACTACACTGCAGCAGTCGGATCTGCATTCTGCAGGTCGAGAGACGAAAACGGATGATTCACGTACCTATATAATAATAATATTATATATATGTTCCTGCGTCGATCAAACCGGTCCTGCCAGTGTTCGGTTATCGTGCCTACCCGGCGGATTCCCAGTGGGTCCCAAAAAAAAAAAAAATAAAAAAATAAAAATAAAACACTATAATACCTCCATACACGATATTATACACATCAAAGTATATTATGTACCTTGCTTGCACACTTATATGTTATGTATATATATATATATATATATTACACATATTTATATGTATTTTACGTGCAAGTGCGCGTAAATCGCACGAGTCCGGCGGATAGCACACACGCGTATCACACGCGCGCTCAGAGAAAAATAACCATTGTTCGACCGCGGAGGCGCTGCAGAATTATTACAATATTGTGTGTATCGTAGTATCGACGGGGAAAAAGCGAACCCGGCGAGATCAATTAAAAATAAGAGTGCAACGCACGTTTTATTACGACGGTCCGGTCTAATTATACACGCCGAGGCCCGGCGAACACAATGGAAATGCGCGTGTAAGTACTGTTGTTTTAATAAAATGTATAGTAGTTGCGCGTTCCGTGCCTGTGTATTGTAGCGGGTACCTACGTCGAAATATATATATTGTATTATTTTACATTATTATAATAATAATAATAGTATACTTCAGGTGCGCATGCCGTACGTTATTTGCCGTCCGCTTGCAAATTCGTGGGTCCCCCGGCCGCCGCCGCCGCCGATTTACACGTCGTCGCCCCGTCCTTCAGCCGGTTAGTTCGGATATCACACTTAAACAGCGCGCGGTATGAGGCTATGTATGGATATAATGGGTTAGAGACACGGCCGAAGTCGACGACTGATCGATGTATCGTGTTCGTCGACGGAGAGAGAGAGCACGGCGAGGCTGCAACAACGCGTTTTCGCGTTTCGCAAATACACGCGCGGTATAATAATGCGATATATCATGACGCGTTTATACGCGAATACACTCGTCAACAACGACGAAAAAAAAATTTACCGAACAGCAACAGCCCGATTCATATTTCATAGAGCCGCGAAACGTCTACGATTTCAATAATTCGTGTGTGTGTGCTGTTATATGAAATAAACGTCATGCGTGCTGCGGTGACGACGCCACATATGATATAGCGGACAACGACTAATGGAATTTCCGAATCTACTTTTATTATTATTATTATTATTATTATTATTACTATTATTTTTATTATTATTACGCGCGTCCGTGTATTTTACGCATGTATAAAAGGTCCCACTATATGGTAAAACGATATGCTTGACGTGTAATCTATATGTCCCGCTGCGATCATCTTCTATATATTCCACGTGTAATATATCAAAATATTTAGCAGTATAATATATTATTTTTCAAAAAATCTTTACAATCGCGAGTTATTAATCAATTTTCGAAAAACGTGTGCGGATGCAACACAGTTGATTTTGTTATATTATTTTATAGTTTTCCTTTGGCGAAATTTAATATGAACAGCTATATATATATATATAGTTGTCCAATATTATAATTCAGTCCCGGACTGGAGACGGGCGTGCACGATCACGGCAGGAAATAAATCCTCGAGATGTTATTTCAAAAGGAGACTCGCAAACCGCTTTTCGGAACCCAGTTATATTACACACTGCACGTGATATATAAATAATTTAGGACTGCGAGAACGCATAACGTTATTTTTATTAATATTTCCACATTTCTCCTAGAATAATGTGTACACGGTGTATTTTTACGACATTTCCCGAGCACACCGTCGGTAGGTAATTGCACTAAATAATATAACCACCGTTTTTAATAGTTACACTTGCATTCGAATTACTCGACAATAAATATATAAAATACATATTGTTACATGTATATAGGTATATATTTACATTTTTACGTTCGGGATGTTTTACAGAGAGCTATTTAATTCCGATTCCGCGAGGTCGGGAAAATGTTGGGAGAGTAATAATAATAAAATGAACAGTCAAAACAGTGTATGTGAAATGGTTGCCCAAGGCGGCGGCCGCGGCAGCGACGACGACTCGCGAGTTCCGCCGTTTAAAGCATGAGCAAATAAATCATCGTTAATTATACAGAATGAGTCGTCGTATATATACGTACCTATGGTATATTTTATGTATTCATATTTATATTTATTATCGTGTGTATATATGAAAGTAAATAATACGCCGAGAGCAATTTATACGGCGGATATACTAATACGGTACACGTACCACGATTTGTACTAGAACTTTTCAGATTTATCGCCTAAGCTTGACGTGTAAATAAACATTGTAGAAAAAACAACGACAGCAACCGAAAACGGTGCGAGTGTTATCCGAGAGACTTGAACGCACGCGGCGCACGTCGAACCGCGCGAGAATATTCACGGCAACGACTCCTAATTACAACCTGCTGGCGTTGGCAGAAATACTACACACACACACACACGCGGCTCGCGCATCTGGCTGTTTTTTTTCTATTCGAGAGTACCGTTTCATTTGACGCGAGTTTACACGGAATAAAAATATATATGGAAAAAAAAAACTGTAGATATTATACGTATAATATTTTTATAAACTATTGTTGGTGTATATATATATATATATTATATACATCTAAAACCGCATTTACGCAATGCGGTGTTAAAATAATAATGAATGTAACATATTATTATTATACATTGTACTCGCTACGTATTCTTATGTACGTATAGGTAGGTTTAGGTACCTATATATATATATATACGTTTTCATCCCTGTCTCATTGTTAAAAACCGTTTTCTTCCCCTTTCAATATGTCTATTCACCGCGTGGGTGTGTGTTCTTGTACTGTGGATATAATGCATTGTAAATACTTTAGGTACCTACACACGATATATACATATTATATCGTTTGTGGTGTCACATGTGTGTTCCGACAATAATTTACACGGACAAAACGTTTTTTAACATTTTTTTTCGACTTGTGGTCACCAAACATATTATCGCGTAGTCGTTCTTCACGCAATACAGTAGTCCCGTCGTATACATATATGAATAGGTATGTAGATGCTATAATATAGCAGTGCTGCAACGTTACTCGACGGCAGCGAAGTAGGTATATATATATATATTCATAAGGACGATGGCGAGCTCATCACATACCACGCAAGTCGTTCATTCCTCAGAACATCATAATAATATTAGCCACGGCTAAGATTATTATATTGATGTGATATTCAATGAACTGAGAACGTAATATTATTAAACACAGACGCGACGGGTATGCGCAACTATTTAATATATAGGTAATAACTTTAACGCTGCGAACGCCGGTAAAAAATATCGTACACAAGCGGCGATTTTTGTACCTGCAGATAGTTACTATAATAGTCGTGGAGACTAACGATAATTACCTGGAAATTATAAACACAAATCATTTTAATATTTTAATGCACATAAATATATATATATATATATAAGTACTCTCGCATGACCGCGAGACGCAGTAATTAAAACCATTATTATTGAGCGCTGCAGGTCCGCCGCACGATATGTATATTTAATACGAAACCCATTATTAAACATCTGCTCGAATGTCCCGAGATGAAATAAAACCAATGAGCCGTACGAAACGCATGGTCCGGTGTGGAATATTATTATATATAATTATAACATGATGCGATTCCTCGGGAAATATAATTTGAAGTATATTATTGATCAATCGAAACGCAACAAAACATTGCGTATTATATACTGCTGCGCAGGTACAATGCACTGATAGTGTAAATACTGCAGAGAAAAATAAATAAAAAATGAAAGATATTTGGTGGTTTATAATTTTTTTTCCCTCCCTCCCCAATTTTTCATCGCAAAATGTCGCTGCTCGTACAACACAATACAACAATACACGCACGCATCATGTGGGGCGCGTATACCGCGAAAACGTATAATAAATAACAAACTCATCATATTCCGCGCGTGTAAACAGAAATACACCTCTGCTGCAGTATTATTACTTCGAACTATATTTACCTACCCTTCAAGACCCATCACTGTCTAGTTTTGGTAACCACTTCAACCGTGACTGCACCGAGTGTCCTACAGCATATTATATACCGACAGAGACGCGTTATCACGGCCGCCTGCACTGCAAAAGAAGCAGTGATGAGTGCATTCCGAGTGCTGATCGCGTGATATAGATCCGTATCGGTAAAGAGACCGAAAACACCTATAAAGACGTATCGGCTATAAAGAAAAAGATAGGTACATATTGTTATGTATTGATCGATACGTAGTATAGGTACCTATATATGCGTACATGAGTATACATACGGTCGCACTCTGCAGGATGTTTACAAGCGGCAAAGTGCAATTCGGAAAACTGTCGGTGCGTTAAACTGGAAGAATGAAAAGGGAATACGAAAAAAACCCACTTATATAATACATATAATTTGCAATCCGACGTGTATGTTTACATAATGTATAAGTAGGTATGCACGTTCTGAAGTGTTCCATTTTTTATTTTTATTTTTATCGCGAGACGAGACGAGTTTTTTGCGCAAATCAATATATTCTGACATTTTCCCCTGTTAATAAAACATATAGACAATGGTAATGGTTTTTCTTTCTCTCGAAAAATATTCTTTCAAATAATAACACACAACTACGTCCAATGTATAATAAAGTGTACCTATAACCGTACCCCTCCAAATAATAATGGTTCGGACAATGCGTCAAAGTGGAAAAGGCGACGGCGGCAGGTCTGGCGGTTGACCTTTATCGTAGTTTGTATGGGTATACTATTACTATACGAGTATATCCATATCGGAAGCGGCAAACGAGACGCGTGGACACAATAATGATACAAACACAAACACACACACACTTATAAGCACGACACATCTGCCACGAAATAGCAGAGGGCTCACAAAACGTTTCCGCATCCGCACGTTGCGTGACTATTAACGACTCGCGTGTTTATATATATATATATATACCGGAAAATAGCTCTGTTAGGAGTATATAAAGTATAAGTATATTTAAGTACAATAAGGAGGTACAAGTGTCCCAATACAATATAAAGCAATGAAAAAATAAATAAATAAAACGGTTATTTTTCGCTCTCTAAGACAATTCTTCTTCAAAAAAAAAAAAAACAACAATATATATGTATAATTTTTTTTTTTATATATATTTATAATGGCATTGTGTAAACAAGATTGTCTTCACGATCTTCACACGCGTTTTAAAAGAAAAAGAAACTCCGTAAAAATGTACACACACACAAACTCGCCAGCGCGCGCCCGCTCGCTATAGTATAGGTATATATATGGTATATAGGTATACAAAATTCACATGTTTATAATACGAGTTTGTGTGTGTGTACACGGGTTATTATTTCTCCAACCCCAATAATTACAGACGTATCACGACCGCGCGGCGGCGGCGCGTTAACGAGATTGCCTTCTTCGTGCGCTCGCGTACACACGCGCTGCGACTACAGTTCCTATGACTGTGTATTATGTATGTGTGCGTTAGTGTGTGTGTATATTGTTTATGTCGTAGTCGTCGTCGTCGTCGTCGTCGTCTCGAATTTATTAGTTTCGTATTTATTTCGTTCGCCTATTAATTAAACGACGCTATATATATGCACACCGCGGTGCGAGGGGTATAGAGGGAGAGAGCGCTGCATTAGCCTGCAGGACGACGGCGCGCGAGTAGGCTATGCGCCGGAGAGATGTTATATTATGCGAAGCCAGCCGGACTGGTCGGTTTGAATACAGACGGCCTGGAAAAATAATAATAAAACCAAACGGGAGAGTATAATATAATATTATATTATATTATATTATTAATACTATAAAACGTGTGTGCGTGTGCGCGTTAGCGTGCGTGTGCTGATTATTATTACTATTTTTGCTGCGGCGACGACGGGGGAAGGGCGAACGGCAAAAACCGCATGGTATATGATATTAATACGCGCGCACATACACATCCACACGTACTTTGGTACTTTGGCGGTGTTTTATTAATCAACGGACGACTCCCTCCCCCGAACGACGACCACTGCGACGATACGCGCGTTTAAATCTATACGATATAATGGCGTATGTAATATATATATATATATGTTTAAACGCATGTGTGAACGGTATATTGCGGTAATAAGTATATGCCGTTTTTATATACGACTATTGTACGACAAGACGCGGTTTCTATATGAAGGGATTTTGGGGTATTACGCGCGGGCAATCGTCGTTTTATGCAGCAGCTATCGGTCCGGCAAATTGGTTTTATTTCTCTTTCGGCGTTGGGGGAAAGGCGGCTAATTCCGAATTTTCCTAATTTATGGATGGACACGATATTGCCAAGCCGTTTCGGCGGCGCAGCATTTGGCGCAGCCATGAAATATACACGCGTGTATACTTGCAGTGTACAGCGTATATGAGTGAAATGTATACATCTGTTTTTCTCGTTTTTACTTTTCGAACCCGTCCTCGGCAAAAATCGATCGTTTTTCCTTCCTCGGATATCCCGCTACCAACTGCACTACAACTCGATAATTTCGACTAAACGTGGAAACAATAAAGTCACACGCAAACAAAATGTATACATGTTTGTAATTCTAAATCGTCGAAAAATCATCGCTATTTATGCGAATATTCAAGCAACTATAGCGATTAAAAAATAACTCGTTAACTCGCGGTGGTAACTATACTAATTAGTAATTACCTATGTGTCGATCTTCCGACCTGAACTAATGCGGAAAAGTTCGGCTTGTCTCGTCCGAGTGCGTTCACTTTGAAACTATTCAATAACTGTCGAAAATATTAAAACGAATAGTTACGGCTTCTTTAAAAGTGGGTTAAACTTTATCAACTTATTGATTTTACAGTGATATATGTTATTAGTTTTGTATACATCTGAAAAAAATTGGTTTTAACTGCATAGTCGTTGACAACATCCTCTTAATTTCCTAGTAACTATAGCAGAAAAACATAAGATGCATCCATCGACAGACACTCCACGGCTTGTTAGTAAGTATTTTCAAATATATTGCATGGGAACAACACTGCTGTAGACTATAGTTTAGTGACAGCACATGTGTACAACTTTATCAATGCTTGCCTAAAATATATCTTATATTATAAAACCGTATATTATGCATTTCACACCTATACGAAACACGTTGGTTTAATCCGTAAGGATGGGTATACTCATATTTACACTGCAGTATACCTATACAGCAGGGGTTGTAAGGCGTGATCAACGCTATAGATAAATACAAGCGACACTGTTACGACATTCGTAAGGGATGAAAACTAAAACAATAAAACGATAAATATGCAAGAGATAGAAAAACAAGACATTGGAGGTTTTTACATTAACGCAGTATTGTCGGTACAAATAGGTACAAACAGGAAGTGTGTATACATCTATATATAGGTAAATAAAATGTACGAATGCTTACAGCAAATTCCGTCTGAACCTGCACCCACGACAATATATTATACTATAATACACACACACACACATATATATATATACATAAATATATTTACTTTGGATAGTAAAAAGTCGGCCGACGATCCAACTTTTTCTCCTATACTAACCGTTTACAGTCGACCTATAATATATTTTTTATCGCACGCGAAGACGACGTTAAATATGTATACACATACATACATATGTATAAATACAAAAGATCCTTTTTTTAAGTCCAACTACGATTGTTTACATGCTTTTAATTTCTAATTTATTCACGACCAGTACAGTATATAAATATGTAAAACAATAGTATAAGTGCATTTTAAATGTAAAATTTTAGAAAGCTTTTTTTCGTTTTATTCATTGAGTAGCAATAATCGATGATGTTCTCTCCGACTTAAATTGTTACGCTTGAGAATCGTCAGATTATTCATAATCGATTCTAAGATGTCTTTATTACGTACCGAGTTAAGCTATTATAATTTATAATGTATTCAAATGGTTGAAACGACAGTCTTTTCCGAAGAAATTAAAAAAATAAATAAATATATTATTTACATTTTCGTTTTGTTTTATTTACACTATTTCGTTTGTTTATGTATAGACGGGTTAACGTGAATAATATAATCTTTATGACAAGTCGAAATAAGTATAAAATAATACTATAAAAATGAGAATACGTTTATTAAGATACACACCATAAATATATATATATAATATATTTAAATAAACACTGGTCATAAAACGGTACGGTCACGTTATAATGTGTCACTCTCGATACGAATACATCGCATGTCGAATGGACGTCACAATAAAACACACATCCGATATAGGTTTTATAGTGTTCGACAAACGCGTCTCGTTGACTGCTATAAACGTATCGGTACTTCGTCTCCAGATTTTACATATGCGTTCGATGCGCGGTCGAAAATAAAGAAAAAGAAATCAGTACGATCGTAAAAATATAATACGAAACACTTGTGCAATATAAAGAGAAATGTAGCATTATAGATATATGTAGATACAAATATACTAAAATTAAAAATACATAATAAACATATTATACAAAATCGACTGCCCTGAATTTCTGAATCAACTTAACTTCAAAATCGCTAATTTCCGGTCACATTAACTATTTTTTGTACTACTTTGTACCAAAAACTATTCCCGTAATAAACCAATATTCAGGATGATGGGCATTGCTAATGAATGCTCGTTTACCTATTTTTGTTAATATTATGTATCTACGTTCTTATTACTGTTTATGATTCTATTGTATATTTGTATTACTGTACTTTGGGCCATAGCCCGTTATAATATGTTATAAAAATAAAAAAAAAAAATTATATTGTACATGACGTCAGCTCTTATTCGGAAATATTCAAGGCCATTTAAAAAAAATTACAGAAAAGTCGTTATCTGCATGAAGTGTTATCCACGACATTTCTGCGTTTTAATATCAAAAATGACATTTCAACAAAAACGCAATAAAAACAAATTACAATTAATTATTCATTAACCATTTTGTGACCTAGAAATTAATGGTACAAAAGTGAACACAAAATACAATAAAACGTCTGTTGGAACTATGCGAGGCCGTAATTATATTTAAGATATACCTACCATTATTTTTTATTATTACTTATAAATATATTTATATCGTCACACTGGATGTATACGATTTTTTTTTTTTGCTGCGAAATATGCGAGTATATGCCGTGGCCGGTTTGTGGAAGTGGAAGCTCAAGGGGAGCCATTTCGCCCCTTTTTTTTCGGTTCACATATTTCATCCCTCTACGTGATTCTCATTAAAAAAACCCACCCCAAGCAAAAGGCTCTGATTTCATGTACTCAAAACAAAACTGTTTTATTCCGTTTCGTTCGGTTTTCTTCTGTATACAACACACAAATGTGCTAAAAGTGTATATATGCTTTAAATATATGTACCCAAAGATTTATCGAAAATCGATACTCCAAGTGAAATGGTCTGTACCCGAACGTTACATACGATATGCGTAAAATTGTGCATCCATCCCCTCCACCAGATTCGGATACTCAATATGTGGGACACACAATCTGTGATGCTGATGCACCGAACGGTATACACCGACAACGTATGTATATGCGATAAATTTATATAAACCATGTCGCGGTCGATAGGCACAATACCCATCGGAAACTTACTATGTATTATTAACGAGGTAAATGTGTACAAAGGACTTGTAATAATATGATGTTTTATATTATTATTCACTTTTTAAAACACTGCAGGCTCTTGATTCTCCAGCCAAAAAACCCGTTCCCCGGGGCTTCCGAACGAACCCTCATGGCGTTTCGAATGTAACATGATTTTTCAGCTCACCGTGAGTAATGAGACGTGAACGGATATATTTTATTATAATTTTTTTTTTCTTTTAATAAAAAAAAAGTGTATACGGGCAAAGAAAAGACCGTGGGAGAGAGGAGGGGTATTCGACGTAACAAACATAACATACCGTCAATGACAATAACACTGCACTGCAGTCTATGTACAATATTATAATAATAATAATATGTACATTTTACGACTTGTGTACGGTATATCTATGTAATGTGGACGTTGGCAAACGAAAAACATGGTAAAAATTAAACAAATAAATATATATTTGTGTATATACACACATGTTTGCTCATCGATAATATAGTATCGGTACCTACCTATGTACTATTTTTCAATGATATGCGTTCGCGCTGGGCGCGACCAAAGATAAACATTTATTTTTTCGCAGAAGAAGGTTATACACGACCACTAAACAATTTTATTGTTTTTTTTCAATCGTTTTCAAACTCAAAATGTAAATTCCGTGTAACTACCACTCGTTTAACAACGATTTTTGATAGCGCGTCGAAATGTTTTAAGATAAATAATTGTGCGGAAGAGCTGCTTATCTACTCTAAAATAAAAATAAAAAAATGGTCGATATCCAACCCAACTATAATAATAATTGTGTTCCGACGTCCGTTCAAGAATTATACGCGGGGAGTGTAAATAATAAACGATTGTGGAATGCGCGGTCAGTTATATACACATTTATATATACATATATGTATTTACAAATATATTGAATACCAAATAATAATTAACAAATGAATAATGTCTGGCATTTTAATAAGAGAATGCTATTCGTCGTACACACTGCCATCGATTTTAATAATTATTTGACACGGTTTTTTTTTTTTTGTTTTTTTTACACCCAAAGATATGTTCATACGCTGAAATTCAATTATTTCCTGTCTGAATTTAAAACGTCGATAAATTTTCGTCAAATACGACACGACGACTATATTTAAATCGATGTATAAACGACGTCACAGGTGTGAGTCTAATATAGGTACGCGTGATAAAAATAAAAAATAAAGTTAATTTTGTATAGCTAATAGCTATATAATAATAATAAAACAAAACTCGTATAGTATGCCGAAACCGTACCCATCAAGACGACGTTATGTTTTGAGAAAAACCGATTACATTTAGCAGATTCGGCGCGAAGTTATTTTGTCTCTAGGGCAGTAATATATCAGAACGCATTATCACCAACACAACGACGTCCAGCCGTAACGGGTCCATTACAAACAGACAGTCGAACTGATTGTTCTAGCACGCATAGTTATATATATTATTATACACACAATGTGTGTGTGTGTGTGTGAGTGTGTCTGTGTATGTAAATATAACACAAATATACATATAATAATATGCACGTTGTACGCGCAATATCTATACATATATGCGTGAATATAATTTATAAACAGGACGCGTCATCTCCTAGTGTATAGAATACTGGGTAATTCAACATATATGTTACAGCCATTCTATCAAATAAGATTAAATAGTGTATTGTATTTAATCGTTTTGTCAGAATGTTTTTTTTCTATATAATAATTCACTAAAACGAACGAAAAAATATCTTTTTTTCATTATAGATCTGCAAAAAAGGCATACGTTTCACATTATAATTTCAAAAATTGATCCCCCCCCCCCCGCAATCATTCCCCGGAAATCGCACGAGAAACATAAAACTTACAATTTATTTTAGATTTTTGTCAATCAAAAAACTTGTATACCAATATACTTTCAACACGTTTTTCTATTTTGAATATTCATATAATATGTTAAAACGACTGCAGGTACATACATTTCGAATCACTCTGTATATTATTGTGGTGAATATATTTTATTATTTTTCATTTCGTATAGAGCGTTATATTATAAATATTATATACCTCACACTTCTTGTTTTTAGAAAAAACGAAATTGATTTTTCAGCGTTGGGCGAGACACAGTAGTGCTGTAGAAGGTTTAAACTCTTCCGGTAAAATCAAACGATTTATTATTATATATTTTCCGAATGGTAATATAGTGACTGAAAAATAATAAATATTATGTACACCGCGCTCATCGTATATATACACATACAACTATACAAGCCTATCGGTGACCGTTTAATCCGATGGGTTCAAAAAAGATTGGCTGCGGTTTCGCGCGAGTTCCATTTTTCTTTCAATTTCTTCTATACTCTTTCGACTCTGTACACTCATATATATTACACGCATAAAAATATATAGATATATGCCGCAAATAATACTCAGAAAGTTATATCATCACGAAATCCGTTTTTGTTATAATAATAATAATATATGCGGCAGCAGATACCTACACAGCACGGACATAATATATACAATCACATAATAAATCGTTCAATAACGTTATATTATTATTATTATTATTATTATTATTATTACTATTATATAGGTGTACAAGACCGGTGTGATTTTTCAATTAAAAATAAACATAATTTAACACTTCGATATTTCATGACGATGAATTATTGTTTTACAGACAATGTGTGTGCTGTTGTTTTTTATTTTTATTTCTTAAATTTTAATACAATTATTCGAGATCACGAGATTAATGCGGTCGGTGGTATTATACTATCGTAATACGCACGCCGCGCGAGTTGGCCAGTTGTTATAATCCGACGATGATGATGATGATTATTATTATTATTATTATTACTATTTCTATTCGTTACAACTACGCGCGAGATCTTCGATTTGAAAACGGCTCGGGCCCGAAACGCAGCACGAGTATAAATAAATTAAACAACATTCGATGTACGAGATCAAGATTAATAACACGTAATAAGGGTTTCAAAGGATACGGTTTCCGACTGGTTCACGACACGACCGAGAGACAACACAATAATATAATAACATTTCGACGCCGCCGTTACGAAGGTTGAGTGGGCGTGCTATTTTCGACTTTTTATAAACTATATATTATTATGATATACTAGGCGATGGTGGAGGGGGGCGTTTTCGTATATCAAACGGAAATAATACTTTTCACAGCGACCAAGTAGAGATATTGTAAGTCATGAATTTCCGTTACAGACGTTTTGTAAACTAATATAGTGAGTGCCGGGTGGGACTCGAACTAGGGTGTGCTAAAACTCGCGCACAGAATTGACGGCACGTACAGGCAGTGATCTACCGAAATGGAAAAAAAAATCTTATCATTGATGACTGAAGACTAGTTAGCAAAGCACAAAAAATTAAAGCTATTAATATGATACCTACACGAATAGCTGACGGAATGCCACCGTAGTCATTCATCTAACTCAAAATAAATAACCTAATATTACAAATATGTATTATTCGGATAATTTAAATATAAATTAACACATAATTATAAATTAGACGTCTCACGTCTAACAAGTAAATAAAATAATAATTAAAAACGAATATAACTGATAAAATCTGGTATCCAATTATCTTCAAGGTACATTTCCATGAGAAAATACGTATTTTAATAAACATCATCCATTGCCCATGGCAATTTATCAAATAATTATTATTTTATTTATATTAATTAACATCATAAATTTAACATAATATTTATTTTTACAAATTTATATTAAACGTTAGAATTCGTATCAACAACAGTTTTATTTTTCTAACATACACACGTTTGACAGTTAGTTTTCGTCAAATTCTCATTACTGCTCACATAATATATTATATTAATATTATATATCAATAAACACCTATATTGGCTATACTTTGTGCCTAATATATTAATTATTTTACTCGACGAATATACGGTGGGTAATTTTTAATTTAATATTTTTCGACACGCGTCCAGCACATGACGGAAATAGATCGTAAAAGCATACATTTCAATGTCTAACGTGTAACCCAACTGTACATAACACATCGTTGTAATCTATGCGAAACGCTCGAAACCCGAAACCGGCGACCGTCGTTCTTGTTACCTATATTATACAAATGGTTAACGAATTGAGAAAATCACATAAATTCCACCGTTCCGCGGCACACCGGTTATATTATTATTGAGGTATTTCGGGAATATTCTGGGAACCGTGATTTCGCGAGGCCCATATAGATATAATAATATATAATATGTCTAATTTCATTTCATTTCCATTATTTTAATTTGCGGACTTTAATTTCAAAAAAAAAAAAGTCGACCACAGTATACACGTACAACACCGCGGCAACCCCGGGCGCGTTTCGATCACGGTACGCCGATGACAAGTGTTGGCTAGTGCTTAGTAACCCTAAGCGATTTTTGTACTCGGACTCTCTCCGCCGTCTGTGTGAATAACGAGCGCGGCAGCGCAGCGGCTACGGTCGTTCGTGGTAGTGCACGGGTTGTGGGCGGCAGAAAATGACTACGACTTCGGTATAACATACATAACACACACACACACACACGGTAGGTATAACGTGTATAGGTATTATCGAACGAGGTAAATACGCGTATGCGTAATAATACATATAGGTATAATATTATAATGTAGGTATACCCGGGCGCGCGCCTAGTACTGCAGCGGGCAGCGTGTCATCACACCGGCGGACACTATCATTAGAACATCACTCGACGCGTTATTACCGGGTCACGTTTATCCCGTCCGAGTCATATACGTATGTTATTATACATACACACATACGTGTACACAAAATATCGTGTGTGTGTGTGTGTGTGTGTGTATTTGATAAACACCAATGTGTTGAGTATATTTTTTTTTTCTTCTAAAAAAATTTTCGACCTATCTTTCTCCACCGAAATAATAAATAATAATAATAATAAAAAAAAAAAAACATCTCACATGTACAACTATACCATTCGCCACCGCCTCCTTCTCCGCCACCCAATATTCCCAGCAACCGCATCTTCGCCCTCTAAATACACACACTAGCGCGCGCGCCCGCGTACACACAAGACGAATGTCAGGACGAATAATCAATAGTAATTACGGTGGGTGTAAAATACCAGTATCGAGGTGCTCCAGGGGCCTATATATACCTCCGTACGTATACGACGGCGGCGATGGCGACGACGACAACGAAGAAGACGATAAGTACGAATTAACGACCTCCGAAAAAATAGTTAAAAAAGAAACAACACTCCGCTCTCGTGAAAACCACCGTTGCACGTTATAAGTGATTTTTTTTTCGTTTGGTTTTTTTTTTTTCGTTCTTCTTGTTTTTTGTTGGCTTATAATATACGGGGCACCGGGGTCACAGTGATTGCTAGACGAACGTATACGGAAATTCGTTAAGTATATACGATACTATAATATATGGTGTTGAGAAGAAAAAAAAAATCACGAAAACAACTCGGACGATTATCGACGGGCTCACATAGTAATAATCTAATAATTATATTATACACCGCCATGTAGTCGTGTAACTGCGTAAAATGGACTATATATTGTAATAAGCTATTTGATGTAAGTATATTTAACGCGCCAGAGGATATTGTCGCGATAAATGTATTACGAGCCGATAAACGGAGTGATTCATTTTACGTAAAACACTCATTATTGCAGAAAATACTTGAGTTTGTGACGGACAAGTGTATCAGTTTAATAGTGTTATAATCTTGTGATTATTTAAAGTTTAGACGAGCTGGGTATTGATCCAACATTTTAGCGGAGTACTTCTGTGCCGTTTAACTTCGCTTACCTCTACTTGTACAGCAGTGTCTAAAATTCGATTTTTACTCTGATAAGTATTCCAAAAACTGTTCTTGTTGGAAAAGGGAATAAAAATGCATGTGGTCATTAAAAAAACGTAAAAAAAAAAAATAAATAAATAAAAAGTGAGTAATATCAGTAATTATATCGTTTTTTCCAGTTATATTGGAAAGCACTCACCGGTCGTTGGAGATTGCTGCAATATCACTAATACGAGTAATACGGCGACCGTTATAATTATATATAACACGGACACAATAAATCATAAGAGTTTTAATTATTTAAATGCGTTTAGCAAGTATTTGGCGGGCCAATGGTTAATTTTTAATTTATTTCATGATTTATTGAAATGCATAACCGTGCAGGCGCACAACTCGCTTTGGTTAAGAGAAAAAGTAAAAATTATACACTACACGTCAGGTTATTATCTCCGCGAGATGTTTACAAAATAACCGAAATATATAAATAAGACCCAACGTAAGAACAGTAGGAAGAATGTTGCAGTATAATAATAATATAATGCTGGCGTGTACGCGTATGCATAGTGCATAACGCATATATCACTTTAGCTCATTTAAAATCAATTAGACAATTGTAACAGAGTACAAAAAACACGTTTGTACTTTATTAAATCGTATTTTATCTTCCCCCATCGTGTTAAATATGCAATACCGGTTAACTTTTAATTTCATGCCCCGGCGTACATAATATAATATAATAGCACGCGATTCGGCCGGACTTAATCGTTTTTTCATGTCGTCCACGTTGTAGGACAGTTTCAGTTCACCGCTCGGAAGGCAAAATGTCAAACAAACAAAACATAATCGTATAATATCGTACGTGTATAATGCATACGTGGTACATATATATATATATATATATATATATATTACCAACGCACTTTTTTAGTGTTCCAACTGGTTTTTGTTTAATTGTGACGTTAAAAAAAATAAAAAAGGCTTAATTGTTTACTGCGACGTTAGTTCGTTTATTTTCGTCTTGGAGATTTTAATATGTTCATTAATGCGAAGTACGACGATCGAAATATTTATAGATAATATATACCTACCCGTTTTCGAGCCGAATGGAAAATAAAAACGAATACTATTATATTATTTTTATTATTATACAATTTTTTTGAGCATTACACAATGTTATATACATGCGTACGCGTATTATACGCGTCATTATTTTTAATTCCGTTTGAATCATTTTATCTGTTAAATATGATCCGTTTGACATATTATACATTATAATATGAACGTACATCATTAAAACGCGATATCCACAACATCCATACATAATAATTAATACTAAATACGTCATATTTCATTTATACTAAAAACGATTATTTATTAGTATGTGTTACGGGAAAAGTAGAAAGTCGGGTATTGTACGCAGTGGCCAATTAAAATTAGGCACTGTAGATTAAGTATTGAAAACATAAAAATTATTATAAAAATACTTTAATAAACAAACACACACCTCAAATATTAGTTATCTATTAATAGTGTTTAAATTTATTGTTCATTGAATCATCTTTGGGTACCTACTATGAAAAATTAATGACATTATTTAAAGGTGGTTTGACATGAATAAAAATTATTCACTAATAAATTATAGATATATTGATTAATTATTTAATTATCACTTACACCACTATTATGGCACTTTGAATTACAAAATCGACTATTGCATTTGCACCGGTTGGTCTCATAATAAAATGTTTTGCAAGTACAACTATCATATCTTTGGCCACCAAAATTAGAACATATTTTCGACACTTTTCTTAGAAAAATTTGTGCTGGTCTCAATGCACGTATATTCGTTTCTTAAATTGGATAGTCCAATAGCAAACGAAGTGAAATATCTAGGTCTAACCCTAGTAAACTTCTAACCTAGAGCTTACATATAAAACTAAAGCATAAAACTGTTAACACTTGACTTCACTTACTAAGACCACTCTTAAAATCCAAACTCTCTCAATCCAATAAACTAACCATATACAAATCAATAATCCGGCTAGTTTAGACATACGGTATCCAGCTGTAGGGTTCTTCAAAACCATCCAATACCAAAACACTTCAGATGTTCCAATCCATCTGCCTACGAATAATAACATCATTGCCTTGGTATTTCACAAATAATAATCTACACAAAGACTTTTAAATATCTACCCTTAACCAATTAGATAAATTATATTAACATAAATTTCACACTAACTTGAGCTTACACAGTAACCTATTAATCACATAACTATTCTCTATCTCACTACCTGGTAACGTTCGTAGAAGACTCAAAAGACAGTGGTCGCGAGACATACTAAGTCAATAAAAATTTTAAAGGCTAAAAGTACCCGATCGGGTGGCACTGCTGAATGCTTGACCATAAATGCTACCTCCTGTCAATTATGTCAATTATAAACCGTTCATCAAATTTTCTTATTATATTAAACTGTGTTTTATAGATTGTAAATAATTTTAATGATAATAAAAACAAAAAATGAGATGGGTTTCTCGTAAGTCGTAGTATCAAACGATTCAAACGAATATATGGTTCACATATAAATTCTATTCGATATAAATGTTCGCAGTGCGTTGTGTTTAACTTACTATAACTACTTGATTCCAGGCACCGTACACTCCAGGCACGATCGTACGATTCACGGACATTGAGGAAAAAATTGAAGTATAAAAAAAATTATTTTTATACTAATCATTTTGTTCGGAACATTATATTACAAGGTCTGGATTTTTTTCCATTGCCCGAAATATACTTACACTATTGTGGTAAAAAACATATAATTGGAAGTTTTGAGATGATTTTTAAATCGTTTGACTATTATGCAATAATTATATTAAATAAAAAGATTAAAAAAAAAAATAGCAATAACATTAATTTCATGAAATTAAAACCTTATGATGTTTTTTTCTTTGAACTTTGCCGCCGAGTTACAATTATGTATAGATACGAACTAGTAGATTGATTTTGTACATAAATGCATTGTACAATCATTGATAATATATCAATATTAATAGGAACAAGCATATACGTGAGTACGTATACACTTATATGTTACGAGAGAAATTTAATGGAGTTGTTAATTTTAATTATAAAAAATTCAATAATAATGATCGGCTTACAAAATATTTTTATTTAAACGTTATCATTTCATTAAGCATTTTTATTATTATTATTATTTTTTTTTTTTTTTACGTCTGTATAAATATCAATTTAAATAATTCTGTGAACTCGTTATAAAACATATTATAACTACTTTGTTTGTAATACATAAACGTATTTTCCGCAGCACGTTTCGATAATGTTTAGCAAAATAAACTTGTTTTCACAGAGATTATAAGGACCGTAAACACACATTATAAAAATGTTTGAAAACAATATAATATAATATCCGGTTTTTAACAAATTCTGTCAAGTAAAATTTATTGCACAGCCGATTACAATAATATATTATAAACATGCGAATTTTTTTAAATTCAAATTTGGCTAAACTTAACCGTATGATGTATGAAATATGTTTTTCAAAAAGCTAATGCGCGAAATCACTAAATTAATGTAACAGTATGTCGTTTTAAAACCATAAACAATGAGAAAAACACATGTTGACTATAAGCTAAAAAACAGACGTTTTCTTATGTTTATAAACATATATAATATGTTAGTAAAGAAAATAACATTATTTTGTTCCACTCAAATTAATGGTTTGAGAAAATGTATACAAGTGCACATGTATTATTTTTATTATTGTATTTATATTGCATAACATGATTTAATTTATTACCTATTGGCGGGCGCATAAAAAGCTCACGTAGCTGCCTTTATGTATTCAATATATTCATAATATACGTTGTTATTGAATATTGAACGTTAATAATTTTAATATACAATTTTAACTAGCTAAGAAGTTCTACGCAAATTGTATTTTAAATTATTAAACAAAATTACCTATACTATTTTCGGATATAACGATATTATAAAAACATGTTGCTATTTAAAAATCTTAAGTCAACAGTGCGGTTTTACCTATAAATATATAAGTAAAAACAATGTAAATTGTTAGGTGTGTGTGTGATAATTGAAAATTTCAAACAGAAAATGTCTTAAGAGAAGTCTTTACTTTTCAAGATAATTAGTGCAAACTGCCATCCATATTTAATACATAGTTCTAAAGATCTTGCATTATACGCCATGTCATGAAATGAAGAGGCCTCGAGATAAACTCTTTCACAATGCACGCGTCGCTAATGATGTATATAAGCTGGAAGCGACAATTTACTGTTACTGTTTTTCGCGTGGCCCATGGGTATGTGCTTGCCATATGGAAATTTAATCGAATTCCGACATCAACGCACGTAAAAACCGATCTGGTAAAAAAAAAAAAAAATGGTTTCTAGATCACTGCTGCGGATTCGATTTGAATTTGCCCAGAAGTAAATTCACATTTTGGATAATTAATGAATCGTCGAGCTCGGTGGATTATTTCAAGAGTGAAAAATAAAAATAGGGGAAAAGTCGATCTCTCGCAGGTCAACGTCACGAGAAATATTTCAATCTGTTTTTACTCCAGCGCCCTCGGTCGCTTCGCCAGATCGATCGGAAACGGAAATACGACTGTCGACTAGGCTCCTACGTCACATTAGTCGTGTTACGCGCACAATATTATTATTTATTACATATCATTATAACATGATGTTTTAACCAAAAGTAAGTATACACGTCATCGACGCGGCTGGATTGAATATATTAATATAATATTATACCAAAAGAAATGACGCGCTGCCGCGATGTATATATAGCGGACAGACGCGGTCGAGTGACTTCGCGACGGCGGCGGTGGACGACCTGCTGCCGACGAACGATATCGTAATGCATAACGATTTTCCTACGTACACGCTCGCGGACGTACCTAATATATACATAAATAGCCATATATTCAAATGGATTTTTTTTTATCATTATTATTATTGTTATTATTATTATTATTTTTATTATTGAATTTTTTGTCTCCTCAAACCATACGCGCGAGGTGTACAGGGGCAGTGAACGAATGATGTAAAAAGATTTTCTCGTGTGCTCGGAGCAAAGCGACGCGTCGCCGTACACGGGACGAAACTACAATGAAACACGTTTACAAAATTTTTCACGCTGTCCGAAGTAATAGTAATAGTAATAATAATAATAATAATAATAATAATGATAATAATAATAATATATATGCACGCAGTGTACATGTGTACTAGTATGTAACAACGAGAGCGTGCTTTTCTATTATGCATAATCAATCTGGTAGGTTTTTTGATTGGGAAAAAAAAATAAAAAGTCGATAATATTCTCTATTCTCATGGTCACGTATATAACGTGTGTGTGCGAGCGGCGTGCGCGGAGAGAGGAGACGGCGGCGACGGCAATAGGTATACTTATATATTTTAACCAGCTGATGCATATTACAATATAATATATTATTACGATATAGGTATAATAGTGTATAAATAAATACATAAATATATATATATATATATAAGTACGGGTGTATCGCGGAAGAAAAGAATGGGAAAAAAAAATGTCGGCCATACGTGAAATATATAATACATACAACAATATAGAATAACAATATTTATACATAATATATTATTGTTATAATATTATGTATATTAAAGTATTATGTATACGGCGTAAGTCGTGTGTGTGTGTGCGTCTCACCGCCGCGAGACGTTTAAATGATTTCGATAGTTGTTTGAAATGAATATTTATGCGTCCCGTCGCCGAGGCCGAGACGAGACCCTGTTGCCCGATCGCGAGTCGGTCTGTTGCAGCTACTGTTTTTTAAACGGCGGAAGTGATGTGTTCCGACCGGGGCGCGGTGAGCGCTCTTAATGGCGGTTTTTTCCGAGGGGTGACTCGCGCGCCACCGCCACCGCCGCACCTCCAAACCAAATGTGAAGACAAACATATGTGCGCGTGTGTGCTTGTGTGTCTGAGTACGAGACGTCCAATCTAGTATTATAGAGAGACTAATTAAGTCGCGAGCGTTCACGTCGGTACTCTGTATATATATATATATATATTATATATACTCCTTTATAATACGTCACGCAATATTATATTTTATAATAATGGGAACAATAATAATTCGTTTGGACAAAATATAACCTATTTATTTTTTTATGTATATTTTTTTTATTTTTTTTTTTTCTTTGACAAAATTTCAAGCGTATTGTTTGGGGGGAATTAAAATTACCGGAAGATAAAATCAGACGTGTTTAACGTGAAATAAAATATTTTGTTTCATATTATTAGAATTGAAAATTTTCGTTTTAAACGATTAGTCATATAATTTCATTGACAAAGAAAGTGCTTTACTCCTAATTCAACTCGGCAATTTTTTACCAAACCTGTAGCTAATTGCAAAGAGTCCTCCTAGTCTCTACAAAAATTTTCGAGTTTTTTACGATGTTAATATGGTTGTTCACTAGAATAAAGTAGGTAGATCATGTATGCGCAAATTAAAATTTTCTATTCACGCCCAAATGAAACGCCCCCAAATTGGTACAAATTTTTGCGTTATACACGTCATATAGGGAATAGCAATATATATATACGTCATTGAGATCTTATCTCCGTACTGATTACATTTAACTGAGTTTTTTAAGGTACGATTGGTTTTAAATTATATTTTTTTTATCGCTCGTGACAACGACGACGTGAAACAAAAATAATATATTACATTATACCTCATCTTGGCTAATGTTGCGACGTGTCATGTGTTGGTATGATGTCTATTATATTATATTTTTCTCGTATGCGTTTTTTGTCAATACATAACATCAATCATTTTATCCGTAGGTACAATATAATTTTATATTATTAAATATTAATACGCGCTATATACGACGACAATTATTGAAATTATTATTCCACAACAATATAAAATATGTAAAACGATACAAAGTCCCATCGTGTCTTTCCGCTTCGATAACTATTCATTTTATTTTTTTTTTATATTCGACCGGTATAATAATAGATTATGAATAGACTACATTCTTCAAGACATTATAAACTCAAGTGTATTGAATATACATACTCGCGTAGACTGTCCATAAAGTTATGAATCATAAACAAAACTAAAATAGTTTAGTGATTTTATTTTTGAGTAATAAAAACAGTTTACATTCATATCAAACAAATTTGGTGATTGAATGCATTTTGTGATATTGGGTACTTGATCGTGAATTTATTAAACGAACGTGGTTAATGGTTATCGATACTCGATAGCATGGAAATATGATATGATTATGCGGGGAAAAAACAAGAATAATTTTGTTTTGGTTACTGACACAATAAAATGTTTATTTTAAATTACTGAAAAAACAATATTGTAAGGTTTTCTGGGTTCGCTTTATCATACATCACCGCCAATAGTATTGCGATATGTCGATATGTACTTTTATCGGGATAACTATCGCTCGACATCTTAAGCGATACGAAACACCAAAAACAAAATAACGTGGCAATCAGATGCGGTAGGTTAGGGTACTGCAGGGTTTCGAAAAATTCAAATAAGAAAAAAATGACGAGAAAGACGAACACACCGTGGTACATGACGTGTATATTGTATTTCCACGCCCTCGTGCTGGTAATCGTGAAAATTAAATAACATATTACACTCAATGATAATATATGAACCACACAACCCTATACTCTTGTTGACCGTGATCTATTATATTCATTAGCCGTAAAAATAATTATAATGATATAAAAACAGAGGAATGACGAATGATGAAACCGAAACGATGATGTGTACCTATACAAAAACAAAATAATAAATACCTATATATGTGTACATAATACACTTAGGACCCCGTGATTCTCTACAGGATATCAACCTTAGAATTAGAAAATCATTATAAGAATTAATTTAAGTATCCCGTGCATGATATATAATGACACGTTATTATGGAAAATATGTTTGTTGGTGATTCAAGTACGTACACTTTTCAATTTATTTTTTTCGACCGTTTTCGAGTCTGCGTCAACCGCGAACAATAGAACGACTGAAATATAAACACTAAAAAACGGGTTTCCTTATAAGCGTCCATAGTAATAATACGTATATAGCAATAAACGTATGAATATATTTTCAAGCTCTATCGATACGAAAAACGTCATTAATTATATTACATTTAACCCACATTTATAATGACGTTTAACACCAAAATGTCATTAAATCATAGTATACACACAACGCCAAACGCGTGCAAGCCTAATCGGTATACGACAAAAAAAAAAAAAAAAAACCTTGATTATTTTGGAGATAAAAACCGTTCTATATTAAACGCTGTCTTAGAGGTTTAGAAAAATACGGAATACATAATAGGTATACTATTCATTAATATTAACTCTGTACGCGGAGAGGATCATAATATAATATTATACGGATGATTTATATCATATATTATGTGATTAAGAATCAATAGATTTTCCCATTAAATTACCAATCCGATTCGTGTCATGTTTACATAAATTAATATTACTTTTTACCCGGTGGGTATGTATTATAATTTATAATACATATATACATAAACTGTTTCGTACACGTGATAAGTGATTAGACATAGTTACTGTCGTGATGTACATATAAGTATTATATATATATGATTTGTATTATTAAATAACAGATCCATGCAATTATATCCGAGAATGTTCGTAAAATTACCAAAATAATATTCAATATAGGTGCATACGATCTATAATGTATATTATAATACATAATATTATAATAACCACGAGAAAAGAAAATTACTCTCGTAGCTCGTGTGTTATTCCAGTCACGCCACGTTTACAACTACAATAACGCGACTACCTACATACGCGCACCACACATTTATATTATATTATATTTTAACATTATGTACATATCATGTAGTATGTGTAGCGAGTTTTTCAATTTCGACTATTAGCATTTAAACGTAATAACCGATTTTCCATTATTTCGAGAGAAAAAAAAAACACGTGTTGGCCGCCATTCTTTAGCATTGAACACGGAGTAATGATAAATAAACTGGTTTATTATTTCTGTCGTTATTTTCTTTAAAAGCTGCTTACGAGTTAATACGAGCAATATCCACGTTGAAGTATTGAACGCATATTATTCCGCAGGCAAGGGCGGCAGAAGAGCTGGGATGCATGTCGATCGTAAGTCGTACACGTTATGCTATCAGACTAAACCCCTCGGTCACCGTTTATATTATATACCTACGTCATGTTATCTTAAAATGCTTCAAGAGTTGATTAAAACAAGTAAACCGTACGTAATCTGTCCTACCGACACACACACTCAGACACGCGCACACGCACCCGCCACACAGCAAGACGGACGGTTATAATAATATTATTATGCGTACACCGAGCAAGAGACGATTGCGTTTTCCGTTCTGTCTCACGTTCAATGTTTATTAGTTATTACTATTATTAGTTATTAGACATTAGAGCACTACACCAGTCATCGTACGTATTATTATTATTATTATTATTAATATTATATAGCTTAATAACAAATTACATTTTAGAGTTCAACGCGGGCGGGGGGTGGAGAGCCTCATCGTTCACGGAACACGAATAATATTTTTATTAATTCGACATATAATATTATATTTTACTACAGCTGCAGCTATGTATAATACGTGCACTAAGTATGTTCACTACTAATCGAAGTAAGTGTATTTTGTCCACTAATCTTTTAATACCCATATTTTCGAATTCGATACTCCATTAAATTAAATTAAAAATACTTGCCGTTAAACTACTGTACAGCGCGTACACATTCGTCTACCCTTGCATAAACATAATGCGTCACGACTACTGGATGATACTGTAATACAGTAATAATTTAAATAATTAATATCCGGACATGTATAATCACGTTGTAAGACACGGCCTCTTATTTCGGGGGCACAAAAACACGTCGTTTTAACGTCATTATATACGAACGATTCCGAATTCTCAGAACGATTATAGCGTAAGTGGTAAAACGTAGTTTGAATATACTACACAATGCACACACATTTCGTTTTGAATATCGTAACATCGTATTATTATTATTATTATTTATTACACGCACATACGTTATTGAGCGACCGAAAAATGTGTTTTCCTCCACCCGACGTCTTTGCAGCCGATACGCGCGAACAGACAACATAGAAGGTCATAAGGAATCACTATATACATAATGATTTTACATGTTTTTCACCGAAAATATCCTTTTCCCTAAACACGCTGTGAGACGACGATAAATAACACGGTCAAAACTATTACGGTGGCACTTTAAGACCCTTTACATTATAATATAATACACGACGCGTCAATACTTTTGCATTCTGCCGCCGTCACTAGCCACCCCGGTGCAGTAGTCGCCTCGGTGCCGGTGCAACAATACAAGGACGCCTGAGAGCAGGACGGCGAAGGGCAGTCTACCCGCCCATGTCTTTGATATTATTATTGTTATTATTATATTATTATTATTATTTCTTATTTGGTCCTTCCGCGTAAGACGCACAGGCCCGTTCGTATTGTCCGTTGGTCGCCGCCGTCGCCCCGCCACCGAAGACGATCGTCGTGAGATTAGGTAGTGAAAAAGGCAGCAAAAGGGCTACCGCAGTTGCCACTTATTTATCGTATGACATACGTGTGTGAATATATAGTGTACGATGTATAATATATATACATAGGTTTACAACGATAAATAATCGAAAAACGTGTCGAACTGCACGGAAGGTATATAATCGTATATATGTGACAATGCACAGCGGCCGACGTCGTATGGCGCGAAAAACTCATTGTCGTGACGATTAAAAATGTACACACGTACATATAATAATAGTGCATCAGAGCTGCAGTTGTACGATATGTACAGTTATTTTCGGACCTTTTCACGGTCCTATCATTCGCGCGCACAGCGGTGTACACGATCGGCAAAACCTCTGTACCCGCAAATAGATCATATGATGTCGAATACCGTTAGAGAGTTTTTATACGGGAAACACCCTTTTTTGCGCACACATAACAGCGCTCATCCCCGGACGAGGCTACATTTATATAATACACACACACACACACTCACGTAATAATCGGCTTTAGAGACCTCTCGCCACACAAGTTGAAGCGGATTAAAAGTGTGACGGAGTGTGTGTGTATATGCCGATCTATGTGTTTAACACCGGATTTAAGCTCGAACCTACATAACATTTAGCTATATATCGTATTTTAACGCGTACACATTTTTTTTTTCAAAAAAATAATTTTCATGTCGACGTTTTATGCGGTTTGGTTATATATTGAATTCAAATACTCGCGCTCTGAATAACATACACCAAGCGTGTGTGTATACTGCAGTGTAGGTAAAACTGAAATCCGATTTTGGGTCTTTGCGATGCGCGCTCGTCACTGTTTGAAAGACTCCAAGCGGATTTTTATGCACACACAGACACGTTCAGTTCACACGTACACCTACCAAGATAGGAACAGCGTAGAAGGTAAAACCGTGTTAATAAAAACGAAAAAGGGTTATTTAAGTACATATATATAAATGTATTTGTGTACCTGTTTATACCTATCCCCCGCTGCATTGTATACCGACGTCCACTGCGCGCTGTATATTCGTATAATACTTCTAAAGGTTTACTTACAGGTATGTCGTCAATGCAAACATTCCATAAAACGTGACCTGTAGCAGGTGTGGATTTTTACACCACGCGCGACGAATACAGAGCATTTTGAAAATTTGCAGGCTACGATATTGTGCGGACAAACTTAGAAATAATTAGAAAAAATGTTTACATTATTAAATAAATATGAATTTGCACGTGAAAGAAATATTTTAAAAACTTAAACGTAGGCATACCGTATGAACACGTATCTTCTACTAACGATAAAATGCCAACAACTAATCAAGAGAAATTTTTTTTTTTTAATTAAAACTTGTAATTTCATTCGATTGATATTAACGAGAATAAATAATATAATATGCTAAATTATAAAATGATTAAAGCATATAAGTTTAATTTCGTGTGAAAATTGTATACACGTAATTTTCATCAAACGTTATAAGATTTAATTATAATCAGCAATACATTTTTTTCCCGGCACAGATATAAATGTTCATAGTTTAATACTTAACTTTATAAACGATGTAAACATATTCTCCTGGCATTAATCCAACGTCAATTCATTATATTTAATGAAATGTCATTTTGTTTATCTGATTAAACTATAATCATTGAAATAATTCATAAGAGCCGTATATGATATATATATATATATATATATATATATTATATTATTTACACGTGCGTACGCCACTGCTAGGTAGGTGGTACCCATACGAGTTCAAAAAAAAAAAAAAAAAAAAAAAATGATTTTACAAATTTTCTAAAAATTTAACTTGATTTATTAAAAACAAAACGGACAAATTAAATCGTGTTGTAAAATATTATGTCTTTTAACGTATACCGTATACTTAAATAAAAATAACCGATTTACCAGGGACGCCATAAATCGGTATTAAACGCATATATTGCAGTATTGTAAATATACATTAATATTATTATAATCATATAGGTATGTGCGTACCGGCCGTATATAGGTACTATAATGACGTGCCTACTATGCTACGACTGTTAAAATAATACAATATTTATTATGCGCCATAACGGTAATTTAAACGCGCGTATACTTGCTGCCCGAGCAGTAATAAAACTCGTACACATTAATAGCATAATATAATACTGCAGGTACAAGCACACGCGGCCAAGGATCGTCTAAGATCGGTGCTCGTCATGATGTTATTTTCAAACGATCCAAATAAATTACATAATATTATCGAACACACAATATCGTACACACCGAACACCACGATAACGTCGAGGGGCGCGGCGCCTCCTCCTTTTTATGCATTATAATATATTTACTCGCGACCGCGAGAGCTTATCTCGTGTTTACACGGAAACGTTTTCAGGCGACGACTACGTGACGCGTGACGTGTCTGTATGAGATTATTATAGCGTGTGTGTGTGTGTGTGTATGTGTTTGCGGTGGGTAATTTTTTTTTTTTTTTCGAAATTTCCGACGAGGTGAAAAGGGTATACAAACGATGCACTCGCGTATATCGTAGTACCTACTTAATAGTAAACAGGTATTGCTGCAGTGACGCCCACGCTATACATAATATTAAATAATTACAACTGGATAAGGGTCTTGGGAGCAACACAATATGCTTATTTAGAAATAAGAATATACTCGGATGGGTTCAATCATTTATACTAAAGTATTATTGTTTTTATATAGATACCTATTGATTTCTTGTGGGAACATATTTTCTATCAATGCCGATTATAAATAGATCGACGATAAATTAACTAAAAAAAAAAGAAAATTAAATTTTGTATTTTCATTATTTGTTAAAGAAAACATATTAAATATATATGTCTCATTATTTGTTATTTTAATGTACATGTAACTAGGATTTTTTTATTTTGATGCCCCCATACAAAAGTTATCTATACGCTACTGTTCAAAACTCTCCACGAATTATAATCATTGGTTACTGAATTAAAACTATACGACTACGCGATAAATAACATTTGTGACATATTTGTGGGAAATGTTAAAAATGTCTGCATTTGAATTTCAAAACGTCAAAACTTAAATCTCATGCTAGTAGTTTATTGGGAGCAACTGAATTTTATATTGATATAGGTTTAATTTAAAATGACTTAAGTGAGCCACGAAACACTTGCGATATGTATTTTCCGTTGATCAAACTCGAAGGAAAATGATGGTCCAATTATCAACAGCCCCTTTAATTAAAACTGACCAATCAAATAAATGTATTAAATTTACGCACGGCAGTATACTATTGCGATTATATTTATCGTCGGCCAGGACCATACTAAAAAAATGCGATCGTCACAGGTCCTTTTCCTTTGCATCCCATCGTGCCGTTCAATTAGTATATCTATCAAATGATTTTCGCATCACCGTATATTACAAGTGGATAGATACTGTACTGTGCGACACGACTTGTCGAAACGAGTCTTGTAAGCGAATACTAATTATTGCAAACCTCATGTCCTCATCACTTCCGGCCCGACTGAACACGTCAACTGTTTCCCAGTGATTGGCCGAGTGCAGTGCGTCAACGTGAGAAGTAACCGCAAACCGCTCGTGGCTCGTATTACGGCGGTAAGATTAACACTTATACAGATACAATTGGTTAAAATTGCACATAATGTAGTGTGTACTTATCTATACGGTTTTGTAAAATACAAATTAAACTTTTATTAAAAACAATCGCGTGATCGCGTACCAGGTTAGTGTATATATACCAAAGAACTAAAAGTTCACAAAATCTGTTTGATGATTTTACACATAAATGATCGTGAATGAAATAAACATATTATACACGGGGAGTAACTGATAAAGTCCGCAAATTAATAATATGCATTTTTTTTTTTTTAAACTCATAGCACGATACAGTTTTAGCCGTATAAGCAATAAGAAACAACGCGCTATTGCCGGTAACGTTGTTTTTATCGAGGTATACCACGCGCAAAAGAATATCATATCTCATATTCTCATAACTCTCGTAGTTAGTAAATACATTATTATTATTATTATTATTACATCATACAGTATACGTGTCCGTAGTTTATAAGTAATAATATCGAATGACTTTATCCCCGAGCCGGTTGGTGCGGATACACCTTTTTATTTCTCTCTTTTTCTCATATTATTTTTATTTTTTTTTTATCTGAAGTCAAACACTCCGTACGAACCTACCACTCCTCGCTGCTCGTATAAACTTATTACATTATTGTTAAAATATTATTATAATATGTTACGCATATGTATCTTATAATACTACCGACTACCACGTATACCTATTTTATAATATGAATATGGTGTGACAGAGTGTACATTTGAGACAATATAATTGTTGTAAAATAATATAATAAATACAATGCGTTTGACTGATAACACCTGTATGCTGTGTAAAGCCCACAGTTTCCCATGGTTTATTGCATTTCGGTTTAATTTTCCACCAATACATTTCGAAACAGTGTATAATAAAGTATGCGTAAGCTGTGTAACTCGTATCCAAAGTGTGTCATCAATACAATCGTAAAACGAGGCACATAAATATTATGGTTTGTGTTTGTCTTAAGCCAAAAAAAAAAAAAATAAATAAAAATAAAATACGCTAAAATACGCGAGACGGTAGTAAAAATATAAGATCGACCGCCGTAATATTATGTATACCTATATAAAATAAAATGATGCTGTGTAGTATATACCTAATGATATGTTGTTTTGATTTAATGGAAATGAAAAATAATAAGAACACCGCAGTTTGAGTATCCGACAAGACATTTGAGGACCTCCTGTGCGTTATTATAGCTCCCGTTTTTTTTTTAAACCAGTATATTTAATACGATATATAAAAATAAGAAAAACATTTTAAAAATAATAAGGCCAACGTTTAATAGCACGACATAATACGATCGACAGGAGAAAAAATATTATATTGACAAGAAACGTCGTAAACTTTGGTGTACCTATATAATATTATGATGTACATATTGATGTACATAATATTATTATTATGCAGAAGATATAAAATTCTCGAAGAATCAATCGCGTACCGTCGGTAGGTAGGTATTTATAACGAATCGAGTTGACTCCCGTGAGTGTGAGTTTTACCCATTTTATTCCTATCTACTATATCGGCAGCACGAAAAGTTTTAGTACTATAGATATATTTATAATATTTACCAACGGTGGAGGTTGTTTACTACCAATTTTGTTTTTTATAACTACTTATCTTAATATTAAACTACTCGTGTATACATAATATATGCGTATACTAGGATAGTATTGTTTAAATATTAGTATGTGCAATAAAATATTATATAATATTATCATTGTATAACGACAATAACGTCTTAAACCCGTCAACTGTGTGAAAACTAAAAACTGAAAAGTAATGACTAACAGCTAATAATATTGCATACAGGGCACACTTACGCACAATACTGGTAGAACATTATGAACGTACCTGAAAGCAAAAAATAAATTGATTAATGTACAAAAAATAATAAAATTCGACATCTATCATTGTATATACAAATATATATTATATTAAATACTAGTTGATCCTGCACCGCGTTGTCTGTGACAAAGTATAAATACTATCCGTGGACGTACGCCGTCTTAAACTCCGTTAAATGCTATCCTAACTTTGTGTGAGAATTTATTAAAAATGCGAATTTTGAAAAATCCTTTCTTAGGGGTACTATCAGTACTTACGTACCGGATATGAAACAAATAAAATTCATGACATTACAAATGTCAAGTCTCTAGTTATCATATAGTTTTGGCTGTACGTTGATTACGAATAAGTCAGCCATAGCTTCTCTTGTAAATTGTATATACATAGGTACATACATATAAATATAAAAACGACATAAATACATAATATACACAACCATTGTAACACCCACAAAACTGCTGCAGAAGCGGTATGTAATATATTATATGTAAATTTCATTCTAAAGATTTCAAAGAAGATTTTTAAATTTTTACTCCCAAATTCTTATATGATAACCAATAACCATATATGATGTTGTCCTAACGGTTACGATTAGGCTGCTGATCGCAAAATAGCTGTCTCAACTTTTGTCTGGTGTAATTAACTCAGTATTTGATGTTGTTGTCTCAGATCGTTTTCTGAGACAATACACATCCTATTTAAATCTCATCTGTTTATTTATCAGCTTACTTTATTTATCAACCACATATACCTTATTGTATTAATGTAATAAACTAATAAATATCCTATCACGTCTTGTACGTATAGCGAACCAAAAACCTAACTTAGTAACTAATTCTTTACTCTCTACCGAGTTATAATTTTACCAATAGGGAAGGTTTTTTTAAGTTAATTTTTTTTTCTATAGAATGATTGCATTTTGAACTTTTTATTGAATTCATTAGAGTTAAAAATTGGTTTTTTTTTTTTAGAACTCGATTTTTTTTTCAAGTTAGAGAAATATTTATTGCACAAAATTATGGTAAACCGACCGTAGATACTATAATATATTGTATGTAACGATGGATACAGAAATGACCCATAATGTCCGGGTCTACTGAGTGCGCCTTTAGTATAGTGTAAAATTATTGTTAAAGGGCTTTCGTGGGTCGAAAGGTCACTGCGCACATTTATCTCGCTTCTATATAAATAATATATAATAGGTACATATTATATATTATAAAGGCACAAAGGCATCACGGGTCAAAGGAAGTGCAATTTTGTATCAAACTTAGAAGTGTCAATGGGTGGCGGTGAAGTTTATAAGACTATGTAGATGGGTAAAGATCGTATCGTTATTAAGTGGTAAGCAATCTATATGAATTCATTATATAAGGACCTATAGACCTGCTATTGCAACACCAAATATCGTGCTGTGAAACATTTAAATGGTATATGACAGTTCCTTTTCCGCCATAGAATCACGTTGCGGTGGGTTCATATAATATATATAGGTATATATATATAAACACATAACTACATAGGCATTAGGCGTGTGCACGAGGAGTGCAGGGTGTGCCTGTGTACCCCTTGACAAGTAATTGAGGCCCTAAAATTTAAGTACTATAGAATAAATAAATTATAGGCCCGTATTTAAACTGATATTACTAGAATCAAAATATAGTTTTTCCTAAAGTATGCGGTAAAAAATAAATTATGTTTCGAGATAAAAAAAAAATAATAAACATAAAATATTTTAAATTTGTGTAGAAAAACTTATTATGATTATATAACAGCTATGTGTTATTGACTACAAAAGTACAAACAATAAGCAAACATTGCAATTATCTTAGAAATAGATATTAGATCCAAGAAAATAATATAGAACTAGGTACGAGTTATTAATGTTATTACTTATTAGTCATTATATACCACTGATTAATATGTAATATAATTCCATGATACGAGTAGACCATAATTATATGGGTTATAGAGTTATTTTTACATTTTAAGAAATGGAAATAAACACAACAAACTAATATTTTGTTACCTAGCATAATTATAAATTTAGAACTTTTATGAGTTGACTGTTTACTATTTTACAAAAATAAATTAATCACGAGTCTTTCTAAAACGATAATAATTGTCCACCAAGCCAACATTGTTATATTAAATATTTTAATTGTAATTAAAATCATTTCATCTAAAAGTGGTTCTTAAAAATGAGAAAAAAAGATTAATACAATTTGGAATTGAAGAAAATACTAGGTTCCTTTCGATAAATTTATTCTGCCTAGAGCAAATCAGAATAAGTATATAATAGTTACAAAAATGTTTAAGTTTATAGTCATAATGATATTATTAAATATAGAATGTTAAAATAAACTAAAATATGTTGATTGTTATTTCTCTCTACCATTATATATATTATTTATTATTGAATTAAAAAGTGAGTTATACCTACTTAATAAAAATAGACGAATAAACAATCTAAATAGATTGAATTTTGAAAAAAATATGAATTAAAATTAATAAAACAAAAAATGATTAATTAGAAACTAGAAGTTGTAAAATACTTAACATTACTAAGTACTAAATCTGTATTTTATTATTTTATTGATAATTTTCTTATTATATAAAATAAGTGCAACATAAATCATAATCTCAACTTAACATTTGTATTATTATTATTAATAATAACTGTAAATGTTATATTCTAACTATAGTTAACGACGACAAGAAAAATTGTGAGTAATGTTTATTCGTACATACATTATAATATATTAAATGTACATATCTTGTTAAACAGGGCCCAAAAACACTATGGGCATCCCACGAAATTCAGGTCTGCGCACGCCTATGTACAACAATGTATAATTTGGTATGTTATGACTTACGACTTAAATTAACTATTATAAAATGTATATCTATTAGGATTTACTTGGTGCTAATATACTATATTAATATTATTATATTTACATAAATTAATTGATATAGTCAGGGTAACACAATTTAAACTACCAATCTTAAACGAAATTGGATGTTAAAATGATTATTTATAAATTATTAATTTATTTTTTATTTAACAGATTAATTATCATGGCATTTTTAAAAACAATTTAAAAATGGAAATCATGACGTTAAATTATTTTCATAATAACTTTTAATATTCTTCAATAAATTACATATCTATATTTTTTTGTACTGATGAGGAGTGGCAAAAACGATTTGCTCCGTGTTGGCATAATTGGTGCATTAACTGGCTTTGAATATAGTTATCAACTATATAAGCCATAGATACTGTAACGTCTGTGATACCATACATGTGTAAATATACGTTCAACATGTATATATATATATATATATATTGGTAGGCATCGGATGGGGCCGTATGGTTATGACATTAATATGCAGATGGATCAAATCACAATGTATAAAAACAATATAAACTTAAAAAATTATCTATTTGGTTTTTACGTATTAGGGTCGTCGTATGTGGGGAAGGCGGTGGTAATATTTTAAATACGATGTAGAATTTGATTCGAAAACTTGTACAATTTTTAATTTTCGGTTTACAACAACAGTTACAATATCTCTGATTCCCTCTCACTATTTCTAATATATTTACCAAAACGTATAATAAATATATATTATGATCGTAATGACACGGCGCGACCTGGCCAACTATATAATAATAATTATATGCACATAAAACGATAGGCGTCAAGTCCTGTCGCTCGCAATCGCCGCCGACGACGACCGGAACCTTTATTATACGCGGTAATATTTACTCGGGATAAACGTTGCATGTACACATACACACACATACTTTGCTGCATATATTATAATATTCTGTCGTCGTCTACACAGGTACGGCCTGTCTAGCGCGGCCGACGTTCGGCGATAAAGAAACCCGAACGTGTGGGTAAACCATTAAAATATTAAATAATATATATATTATGTGTATATAGGTGTAAATGTTAATAGTCTCGACTTATATTGTATATCTGCAGTTGTACATAATATGATAATATACATATACGTGATATTTTGTCACGTCGCTCCGCCTCGCCCGCACGCATATAGCGAGTCGCGTCGGGTTTTAAACGCCCGCGACGGCCAACGAACGCGTTCGGTTTAATACACTTACGTGTGAACAACAATGTAATAAATTACTGGGGCAGAGAACTAAATAATATTCCTTGTAACGATCGACTAAATAATATATTATTGTGTATGCTGAAATGCGCAAAAAATTCACGAAATATGTTAAAAAATTAAAAAAAAAACTAATGAATTCTAGTATCTGCATAGTTATAAACAAAAACCGCTAAAAGCGATTTTTAAAAACAAAAAAAAATAATAAAACTACCATGTCCAACGTAGCGAAAAAAATTTATCATAAATATTTCCTCGAATTTTAAAAAACGAACGAAATTCTACGAAACGCATACCTATTTATTTTGATTTATTTTTGTTTTTTTCTTTTAATTTAGGACATTCTATACAGTCCACACATAACGTTATATTATGGTACAATAAGCGTACAAGAGATGACGTCAATTTATTTACATTAAAAAGATTAAAAGACGTGTGGGAATCACTGTAATATCGCTTGCAGTGACGCGAGGCATTTTGGAGTGAATTTTATTTTAATTTCGGTATTTTACATACAGTGTCGTTAGATCAACGCGAAACCATATGTTCGGTATAAACCAGCTATTTTATTGACCGACAAATAAAAAGATACAAATGCATAATGTTATAAATATTATAATATCTGCCTCAAAATATAATGTACATTATACATCATAATTTATCACACTAAGTATACGTTTGGCGTGGATATTCGTATACGGCGTATCGTTAACGTATCGCCATTTTCAGTCGCAAAACTCGGACCGTGTAATAAAGACGATTTTTTTTTTTTTCATGCATATTATCACCGAACACACGTATAATTTTCGCGCTGGGCGTATAAAGGATAATATAGTAATAATAATAATAATAATAATAATAATAAGTTATAACTAATAAGCAATAAGTAATAATAACGATTCGCCCGTAGACCCGAACTAGTTGTGGCGTATACAATCTGGTCGACGACAATCACCCGGTGAACTGTTGATTATGTATATATTATTTATCATTAAAACGTTATACGGATACGACGGCGGACAAGAGAAAAAAAACATTTTAAAAACTATATAGAGAACAGCAAGAATAACCAAACCACAAACGCGCGTCACGGTGATAATTATTGTCCAAAGAGAAAACAAAATGTAAATACGGACCGGATGACACATTATTATTAGGTACCTACGTTGTACGTATTAGAAGGGCGCAATAAATGCGTGTGCGTGTGTATTGAAAATCAACGGCAATAAAAGGTCTCGTGAGTGTATTATAAAAAAAAAAAAAAATATAAATACAATACGATGTGCGAGTGAATATTATTTACGGTGTGGTAAAACATTTGTGAACGGTCGTCGTTACAATCGTAATCGTCGTCCAAGAACCGTCATTGCGGATCGAATGCGGAGAGGAATTTCTGTAATAATCGCGGATAAATAATGATCTTCCGACTCGACGTGCATTTCTTCGTGTATAATGAAAACATTATGTCTTGTTATTGCACAAGTTGTTTTTATTTATTTTATTATTTTTTTATTTTTTATTATTATTTTTTTTTTTTTTTATATAATACGATTCGCAAAAGAAGCGTAATAATTTATGCGACGCTTTTAATGTATAGAGTCCGGGCGGTCTTTTGAAATCAATTAAAGTACGAAAATGTTCACACATAGACCATAAACTGATACGACTCAATTCGACCGCAAAAATTACAAGTTTTTTGTCATCCTTGAGATAAATGCGATTTTTAAATGGTCAATAAAAGAGAAATAAACGTTAAAACTTGAAGATTCTAAAGAATATATTAAAGAGTACACTATGTACAAGTTCTGTTTCGTTTTTTTTTTTCTCATAAATGATAATAAGTATGGTTTTTTATTATTTTTAAATTGTCTGCGAGTATATCTTGAACAATTGAAATTATGAATCGTACAAAGAAAATTGGTTTACTTTACAATGATTTGTCAAACCGCTGATATATTACAACCAGTTTGACAATATTTTGCTTATTATTTTTTCAATAACTAGTAATTGCGCTTTATTATCGCTTGTATATTATGACGTCCAATAAACATAATAATATATTGAAAACAAATTATTATAGAATTGACATGTGTTTGACAGTCTCTGTGTAAATTTGACATAAAACATATGTATTCGATAATATTCTTGGGTCTAGTATTTCGTTTATAAGAAATACTGTATTACTCGCATATTTGTCATTCAAGGTCAAGGCAGTAAATATAATATATATCAATATGTTTATTTAGATATTGTGTATATTATAAATATTAACTTTTCATCGGTATTTACTTAAAAATAATAATGAAATAATGTGTTGGATTCAATACAACAACAATAATATAATACATTGTAATAGTACTTCTTATAGCAACTGTTTCGAGAACTAATAAAAATGGTAAATTCATAAGAAAATGAATTTATTTTCATTATTAGGTATACTGTGAAGTATTGACGTAGTGTTCAACATTTGATTCTAACGAATAAAACAATACTGCTGTGTAAGTCGTCGACCTTATCCGTACATGATAATTGATAGGTATACACAGAACACACGGACCTCATACACGCACGTTTCAATTATAAACCGCGTAACAAGCGGGTCTCAGTAACGAAGGACGTACCACAGAACTATAAGAATATACACATAATACGATCGTTGTCAATTTAGAGCGTCACCCAACCGCACACATTATATGCCTTTATAATTGTATATTTTATTAATATCGTCTTTATGATTACATGCTTCATAATATATAATTTAATATTCCATAATCGACATACTTATATTATACAGGGTGATTCGTCGAACATGTTCACCCTCATTTTTTATTTAATTATGAATTTATTCAAATTCTGATTACTGGGATTTTTAAGCACACACAATCAAAGAGCTTCTGTATAATTGTTGCGATTTATTGTAAATTATTAAGTGAATAATTTTTTTAAAAAGTTTGAATGTCTATACTCTATACCAAGGATAACTTTAAAAAGTTGTCTGAAACGTATAGAATACATTTTTTTATTGGATCTGTAAATTTTATTATACTTGGTCATTTTCATAAATAATAAAACCAATTTTATCATGGACTTATTATCCAATTGTCTTTAGTACACAAAATTAAATAACTCAAAACTACTTGTTTGAATTTTGATATTTTGATACGTCAACATTTTCAGAAAATTTGTCATCCTAATAATATATTGTAGAGGGGGGGGGGGGGTTAGAGAGCACTACAGTATCATATAAGCAATCTCTAGAAATTAAAAATATAATCTTTAAAGACATTTAAAAATTCCTAAAATCAGATTTTAAATAACTGCGTAACGGGGTGAGTTTATTCTGTGATCACTCTATATAATATATACATTTATGATGTATACATTAATACGAAGGTAAACGCACTACGACAACAATAATTATATCGCGACATGACTTTATTTTCTGAATAAAACCAGTGTGTAATGTGTATCTACGTTTAATATATTGTACACTATATATGTTCCGGTCCGGCGTTTCGCCGGCCGTCTTGACGCGTTGCGTGCGCCGAGAACGAACTCCTCCGGCAGAAAGACTTCATTACATACGATATTTTGTCCCACGTCAGAGCGGGGACTGTTTTTCATTTATTAATAATATCGTACGGACTCCAGGACGAGTCAGCACGAAGGGGGGAAGGAGAGGGACAAAAAAAAAAAAACGACAAAATGTATATATTATTATAATACGCGAGTGCGAGACGTGTCGGGGGACCGCATGCTGTCCCGAACATAAATAACACCTATAATATGAAATAATATTAAATACACGCAATATACACACACTTACGTCTATAAATATATGAATATGTGTGATACAGGTACGGCGGCGGCGGCGGCGGCATTACGACGACGACACGCGGAAGACTCGCGCGGAGAAGCGTCGCCGCACTGCACATAATAATAATATTATAATACTATGATACAAGCTTGCGAGGCTCATAGGTAGGTCTCGACGTGTGCGTGTGCGTACGAGTTTCTTTTTTTGTCGTCTCTCTCGTCGTTGTTATTATTATTATTATTATTATTTTTTTTCCATGTAAATATTATCATGATAATAATGTTCAATGATGCGATCGTAGCCGCGTTATTTATACCCGTTGTTTTAAATCTGGTCCCGGCGCAGCAGCAGCAGCAACAGCGGTAATGGTAGCGTAATTTATACCGTCGACCGGACAATGGCCGGAGGTGGACTTTGGGTAGTGGCGGGAATGTGGATGAGGGGGTCTTTCAAGAGAGTCGTCGCCGGACTCGCGACACGAAATTTCCGACTGCCCCCGCTGAGCCGAATAATCCGCCTGTATAATATATGCAACATATGAGACGACTGTCACCCGTCGTTTTTTCCGCCTCGCGTTTCGTACATATACGTAATAATAATATATATATTATTTTATCCACATACGCTATCATTATCACGAGGTAGGCATAATGTAGGTATGTTACGAACACCGGCGCATCGGGCACACTATCGCGAGGCAAATTTTATACAAATCTTCGTGGGCGGCACGCGGTGTAGAAGTCGCAGGTATCCGCCACACCCGTGCCAACTGTAGGCCCGACAAAGTCGTTCGAAAAAAGTCGAGTGTATAAAGTGTCTTTATAGCGGCGTTTCGGAAAACTGTTTTTTTTTTTTACTCGAGATCTTCAGCGATAGTAGAGATCTATGACATATGAATATGATATTATTATATAATATGTTGTGAAGATTTTTGGGTTTTTTTTTTCCAAACGACTAGCTGCCATAAGGTGTATTTTTTTAAACGCATTTAAGCTACAGCATTTATCACGCGATTATTTCATAATAAAAGTTTTATTTGAATTCTATAACGCAGCACAAAACACCCTAAACGGTCGTAGAGCGCATAAGATTAGGTGACTGATATCGTATGTATTTGTTACCATATGACACGTCGCATTCGACAAATCCTCAGAAAACAGAATAAACAGATGACTATGATGATATCGACCGTGGCATAAATTTTATGACTGCCCGTCCACATTGTATGTGTAACCTCGATATTTTTCTATTCCGCTTAGTCACCTGGAGAAAAGATTATAACTTAATTGGAAGACGATTATACGATATAAAAATGCGATATGTTATTTGTAGTAAATAATTCGGTACCTATACTAAGTTATATCGAGTATAAAAATATTATAAACTGAGTACAGCAGTAGGCCACAAACAACAACCTGCCAACTACCTCGTACCTGTTTCCATATTTTCCATCGCTTATTGTATTTACATTGATTTTGTGAGGGTTGAAAGGATTAATCATCGATGCATCATTTTAAATGGATTACTTTATATCAAGAACCCTCGGGCCACATTTTGCTAGTGCATATATTGGCTTGAAATAGTTGAAATATAACTTTAAAATTACGAATTCAGGAAAAAACGATGACAAATTTCACAGTCAACTATTTATATGATAATTTTCCACGATTCAATAATACGATATGACAATGTAAATATAGAATGTCAAATTTAAAATGCACATGCGAATGTTTATACGTAAAATGATGTTGACTACACATATTAAAATTTCGCTAAATTTCAAATTATAGTTCAAACGTTTAATCATTTTAATCCCAGGAATATTTTGATGACCCACAGCTTTAATATACGCTGTGTATTCGATTTTATATTATACGCTAAACCACGATTTAAAGAATATTTTATAGAAGCGTTAGGACGTGGTTGTGAATTTGCAGTTATGTCACTTCCCACTGAGGATCAATATTATGCATGACGTGTAAAAACACAAAAAATTATTAAGTAATCGATTACTAATTTTTAAATTCCATGTAATGTTATTATTTCATTAAATTTAAAATGTATACGTTCGTGTTGACCCATGATAGTATGTACATACGCAATAGCATTTAATAACAGTTGAGTCTCAAACGCATCCAAGTGTAACTTTCCGCTTCGGAAATGGCCAACAACGGGAGGCGGGTCTCATTGGAGACCAGTGTGGTAATTTTCCACCGTTAGTTTATTTTTTTTACATATTTAACTCCATTGCAAACCTATATACTCTGAGAGATACGCTATAATAATAAATTAATAAAGACGAATTTCATTTCGTATAGTGTTATACATGATGGTAAATCCGGTAAGGTAAGAGCGCCGGACCTGGAAACGACACGAGCAGAATAATAATATTTTTTTTTTTTTATATCAGAGTAAAAAAGAAACTTATCTGCGATATATTTTTGAAATTTTTTCACGACATTACGAAAACGTACACTCGTGATAACAAAGTGGGTGTTCCTACGTTGGTTCCGCTACACCGCGTGATAAGGCCAAATGTAATATATCAGTGGCAATTGCTGATTTTACATATTTGTTCTTTAAACAAAAACGGTGATTGGTCGGAGGAGGTTGGATGTGTAAGAGTAAGACTGTAGACTGTTGACCTGTAAATCAATGAGTTTCAGGTAATAACTTAATAACCATAGTAAAAATATGTATATTAGTTTACTGTAGAATCTATAAGAATGTAAGTTATAATATGTACTACTAAAAGTGCCTACTACTCACAATGAGTTATATTATGATTCTAAGTTCTAACTGCTTAAGTAACTGTTCGAATTTAGTATCTACTACTACGTAGAATATATTCAGCACATTCTATGTGGCTCAACATTTTTAAAAACACAAAAATGTCAATATTTTTATTGATTTGATTTTTTTGAAATTTCTGTATTCTGAATTAGAACGATTGAGTGAAAAGGAATAACGAGTAACGATAGTTGTAAAAATTAAAATATAACATAATATCAACAAGTAATAAAAATAATTATTGTATTATTCATTTACAAGCTACAACTAAGTGAGCTTATTCAAAATATTCAATGATATTCAGTTACTTATAAATTATTATAAAATGAAAATGTTATTTGGAATATTAGTAAAGAACCAAAAAAAAAGTAAAATAATTAAGTACTGATTTATGAGTAGTAGTTATAGGTAAGTGATGGTATGTATTGGAATAATGTCTAGGTCTCGCCTAAAAAAAAAAAAAATGTTCTACACGATACTGATGTATATAATGCAATAAATTATAATTAATACTCGAGTATAAATTTATCACGGTAGGTATATAAACAACGTATTATCGGTTTTCATCGCAAGATTGACGTTTAAAACGTTTACAGTGACAAAACAAATTCAGACCGAAGTATGAATTCGGAATCTTTGATCTCAATAAATAGCAGCAGACAGCCACTTGTTTTTATATAAAACCTGCAGACGGATGTTTTTTTTTTTCATTAAGAACAGAAAGGCGAAAAGAATCTCGCGAATTCTGCCGTGTTGTCGCGTCGGCTAGTGAATATTACGCGTTCGCCAAACATGTCAAACAAGAGACAATCGCCAGTGTCCATACATACATACATACATACATACATACATACATACATACATACATACATACATACATACATACATACATACATACATACATACATACGTACATACATACACGTTGTATATTGTAAATTATACTGCACTGTACATCATTGAACCGTCCTTAACACATGTTCGCCGCATCTAAGCAAACGGTCGAAAAAAAAAGGAAATAATAATAATAATAATAAAAAGTCGTTCGTGGTTTCAGGGCACAGTCGGAACGCGCGCATCACACTGCACAAGATAGGCGAACCGAACCACGTCCCGTGACATTACTACATTGAATGTAAATTTGTACGTAATATAGGCGCGCATTGGAGACGTTCTGAAAATACCGGCACAATCGAAAACGTTATCGCGGTCGCCGCCATTATACGAAAGCATAAGTAGGCACCTCTATATATTATAATAATATAATATAGTATAATGTACGGTCGAAACTGCAGTTGCGCAGAGGTAAAAAAAAAAATAAATTTTTCATTTAGCGACAACACAAATCGCCATCGCCGTTAGCCAATACACACTCGGGGCCGTGCAGCAACCATAATATCATAATATAATGATACGCAGAACGCTTCACCCCGTCCGACGCAGTTGTGACTACTTACGAATCGAGTTATTCCGAAACATTTTGTGAACATATTATACTAATCGAGTCCATGTCGTAAACTAATTGAAACACGTCAAATCATAAAAAAAAAAAAAATCTCCCTTCCAATTTCTACATAAAATATTCTATCGGTGTAATAATATATGAATAGTTCAATTATTTATCAATAAGTTTAATACTTAAATCCGGGATTGTCTTATATTAGAAAAAACTTATGCGATGATGGGCTATTAAGTTTGGAACGAGAAGAAGCCACACGCCCACACATCTGCTGTTGGATCGCTGACATTTCAAGAGAATAATATAATGAGCTTTCTGCTATGTAATTTTCTCAAACACAACGAGTGAAATATTTTAATCGAATTCGATAATCTGCAGATCGAATTTATGTTTTATTTTTCTCGAATACAGACTCAATTGGTACTATATATCTTAACTCCGTTCAGGTATATGGGACTCGATCATAGGTATAGTGTATTTGCACCGGTAGGTATTTGTTGACGAAAAACGTTTATGTTTCAAAGCGAAAATATTCACAAAGATGACCGAACCAAAGATATACGTATTACCTCCATTAAAGTTGTAGGTGGGTCGGTGTCTTAAACGGACGTTAAACCGGCGATAGACGTCGTGAAGCCGCGGACGCGCATTTTTCGCTATACGGTGGGGAAAATACGCGCGCGTTACGTGTGGGGATTATAATTACGCCGGGAGGAGGAAAAAAAATATTACAACTGCATTTTTCGAATTCTAAAAGATTAACGGCGACAGCGAAACGCGTATATATACATATATACGGCCGCGGCGCTGATAACGAGATAAAAACGAACGACGGCTGCGGCGGACATAATATTATAATATAATATATGGTATAAATGCAGCTGAAGCCGACGCTGCCACTGCACACGGTATACGTAGGTGACACTGGACGTCATGTAATTTTATTCACAAGTGTGTATATATGCGTGTAATTTTATAATAATATATTATGCGAGAAGCCGCTTGATGTGTATTTATAATAACATCTTTATCCCGACGTAGTTCTTGTCTTAGAATGCGGACGACGAACGGGGAACGAAAAGAATATTATGATAATATGATAGAAATGAACGTGTAATGATTATAGTGAGTAATACGCGTATGTGCAGCACCCCAGCGTTATTGCACCCGCAGCAGCGGCGGTGATTATAACATACAGCAGCAAACGAAGCGAATTAATTCCGATACCGAATGTCCTCCCACGTAGCTGTATAGATGCGCGTATATTGGATGCCGCGCAGAGTTCATTGTTTATTGTGTTACACGCACCGACGTGTATAATATGAATAGATGATGCACACTATACTAATATGGAAGAATTATTAATTAGTCGATTCGAATACGATTTGTGACCGTATTTTTGTTTTTTGTTGTGCGGGACACACACTCGGACTATAACTATACAACGCTATGGATTATGAAATATGTCTACATTCTAACGGAATAAAAATATAAACGCATTGTACCGTTGTAACAATAATTTACACATTTTTCTTGTATGCGAATTCGTAGCTTAACGCGTGTAGCGCGCGCGTACGGTCGACATGCAAAAATTCGAAATCCTGCAAGCAGTCACAATCCATCAAAAGCCCAAATGACGCGTTCACGGCCATTACATAGTATTATTACAGCATATTATAAACAGACGGTCCTCGAGGTCTCTGGTGAGCTCAATTCGATTCGCCGTGTACAAAGTCACACGAGAATAGAAAAAAAAAACAAAAAAAAAAAAAAAAAACAAACAAACCGATTTTTAAACAGGGTGGTCCACGGAGATTAACCACTATTGTGTACAAACTTAAACGAGAAAACGAGAAAACACGTGGGCTCTCCTGTATATGGGTCAAAATAAAAAGGAATATTGTACGAGTCGTAAATATATATATATATATATATAATGTACACGCACACTTGAAATAGTACGGACGGCAGTTTTTAATCGGTTCGCTGAGACTATAACGCATTATACGTTTCATCGCCCGTAACCATAAAAATAAAAGAAACATTGTAAAAAACCGTATACACTATAAATGGTATAAAAATATATATATATATATATTATATGTGTGTATACTATATGAATCTGTGTGTGTGAATAAACGGCGGTACGTCTCGAGAGGATTTATGGTAAAGAGACGTGTTCAAACAATATTACAGTGTCAATCACAACGTGACTAATTGTTTTCGAGCCGTCGGAGAACAATAATTATTATTGTTCAACCCGTCCAGATCTTCTCAAGACCAAATCGGCGGTCAAGCGTCCTCCAATAAGAGACGCGAGCGCGCGCGCGCAATATTATTATTATATATTATATGAATAATAATTATATTGCGTTATGCTGCACACGCGACTCCTTTGCGTGACATCACGCCCACTCGATACAGCGTCGTTCGCGAGATAATAATACGTTTTCTCTTCGTACCTATACGACGGAATTGGGCTTTTGATTTCTCTTTGCTCGGTTATGAAAACGCGGAATCCACGTCGCGACTACACTCGTAGTTGTACTAAGGAGGAATAATCACATATTTTTGCTGTGGAGGTCCGAGGACTAAGTCGCCGAAATACTTGCAGGACTAAATATATACACTTCCGTTATTAGTTATATAGTTTTAAGCCAATAAGAGTGAAAATAAATAATTACATTCGATATAATCCTACGCGACTACAATATACAATATAATTCACCAAACACTATACGTTCATAACCGTTTTTCCTTTAAATAATGAATTTATTAAAATTTTAATTTTAGGGATTCTATTAAGTATCTATTAAAGCGCTGCATTTTAATTATTTAGTTTTGTACCATTTGAGGAATTTCTTATGGCGATACAAACTTTTTTTAATAAATATGCATCTATTTCACTAAATATAACCAGTTAAACAGATGATTTTTTTAAATTTTATTAGTAAAAAGACGCTTTTTAAATTAAATGGAAAAATGTTTAAAAATTCCCAAAAATGTAAATTTAAATAAATCAACTATTTAAGTAAAAATGAGGGCGAGTATACTTGTCATGGCGAATAACCCTGTTTAGGCAACAACCCTTTACGTTTTTAGGGGTGGATTCAATATTATAAATAAAAAAAACCGTAATGGCGTCAAAAATTTTAATTAAAGTTGTATAAAAACCAGATTAATATTTTAAAACGGGAGAGAAGGGAAAACGGAGCACTTGCACACGTCTAGAACAGCGCCCATATAGTATGATATATAATTTTGATATATAGTGCAATATCCGAGAATCCGAAAAGGGAGAAAATCGCACAATGATTTGTGTACACAACATCTGCAGCGCGACTAAAAAATACAGGACAATCGCAGCGATTGTATGAGCAGCGCATGTAAGACGTGCGTATATGTATAGCTATTCGTACATTATACTAATCATCATGTACAGTCGTCCCGCATGCTGGAAACACAGACACAATAAATAAATAATTAAGCGACGAAGGCGAGCGCGTTGTATAAATCACCCAAGAATCGAGATCCTGCAGCCTTTGAAGCGGCTTGTGCGGTTTTCCAACAGTCCTCAGCCCCCTTTCACTATATCAAGTGCGGGTCTTCCTACCAATGTATTATATCATTTTTATGTGCTCGCACCGACAACGACTCGCACTACTGTGTACACGGTGTATAATATTTTAAGTGAAGCGTTCGCATATATATTGTATATATTCAGGGCAAACCAGATATACCTATATATATTTATATATTATCATAACAAACGGCGGCAGTGTGTTAAAAGTATATATAATATTATCCATTTATGTGCGACAGTGTTTTGAGCAGTATTACGTGTGAAGAAACGATGAGAGAGGGGGAGACGAAGCTATTATACATATATATACAACTTATATACAATATATTATATTATATTCACACTGCGCGGAGGGAGGGAAAACCGATGTGAATCTCTGCAACAAATTTCCCGGCCATTTTGTGTACATTACAATAATATGTATAGTGTATACATACGATACGCGTACATAATATATAATGGACAATCTGGCGACATAAATAACGCCAACAGCGGCGGCAGCACGAGCAGGAGCTATCTCGCCGAAGATGTCGTAAAGGTTTACATTGTGCAGCGATGCATATACATATACGTCGTACTCCGGTTAACCTATCATGTAAGGCTGTAATACCGCAGACATCACTTGCACGGGCGCGCGTGCAGACGTCGTCGTATTAATTGCGTAACGTAGGTATAGGTTGGGTATAGGTAGGTATGCGTTTGTATATAATATTATGTATATAGGTACTCGTCCAAGTACCGTATTATAATAAAATACGCGTATATGTACTAACTATATGAACTACTATATTTTAGTAGAGATAATAATAGGTATGAAATCGTTGGCTATTAATAACCAAATGAGATCAAATCATGTAAAATCTGTAAAATCATCGGTAATAACCTGGAAAAATTGTTATACGTTCAGGCTCGGATTGGGTCACTGTGCTACTGTTTTACAGCACAGTAGGCCGCACGCCTTCGATTTTGAAATAAAATACTCGAGTATTTTAAACGATTAATGAGCAAAAATAAAAAATAAAGTATTTTTTCATATTGTATCTATGGGCCGCTTGCTTACTGAGAATAGTAGGCCGGTATGCTCCCAGTCTGGGCCTGGTTATGCTATTATTTATGATACAGTGTGCGTATATCGTCGTACCTATAATACGTGTATCGGAAAATCTGGAGAAATCCGAATAATCCGTAGACTAAAAAATATTATCGTTTTATTGCCCCACAGTGAATGGACACTAAAACACAATATACGACAATGCGCATGAGACGCATAGGAACACGAACAATTTTATTACAATGATATTTTCTCAAAATACGTACCTACAGTGTTGGATATCCGTAACGCGTCTACGGCGGCTGGTTGTACTAGTACAATAATAATCGTCATTTGTTGCAAGAACGTTTGTTAAACCGAATAATCCGTCAAATCTTGATTTAATATTCAAAGTTCAATTATTCAGATTTCATTAACATTATTCCTACAAGCCGGTATGGGAGTAGCGGTGCTGCAAGTGTGCAGGTATTACCGACGCCGCGTAAGGTGTTATCAAAACTGCCCGTTTGAATGGACAGAACGCGCTATAAATCATAATTATTGTCGTTTGGTATATACAATTAAACGTCCCTATATTATACCGCACACGGATACGACATTAATATTATATTTAATGCATACACAAACCTCCGTAATCGGTAATGATATAAAATATTTATACATCGGAATGCAAAACAAGTCGGGCCGACTTAAGTAAGCCGGTCAAGATAGGGGCGGGGGTGTTATCACGGGGTTGGGGTATAGTATAGTGCGTTTGTGAACAATTTATACCTCGTAGGTATTATGTACATAATATAGAAAGACGAACGGGGCCCGAGCGATAATAGTATACGTAGTTATATATTAAACGTCGCGTTGTGTGTATAATATTTATTATATATATTATATATATACGATAATCATACATACATAATGTAATACGTCTTGCCGCCGGGTCGAGAGCAATATGAGTGTCGGGTTAACACACTCCACGTTTTATTTTTTAAATTTTATAACGATATGTATCGAGAGGCGGCGGCGGTGGTGCACAAATAGTAAAAAGAGAGAAACACATAGACGGACGGACGGATTCTAGAATCACAACGGCGTGTTCACACTACACACACACATATATATATATATATATATATATATATATATATATATTCTGACGTGTCTCGCATGTATGCGCGTCTTATCCGTCTTCCGATTTAATATAATAATATTATGCACACAATAGAAACCCGACAACAGGTCGCACGTTCACGAAACGGCGCGGAAAATATAAACGGTTTTTTATTTTTTTTTTTCGCATTTAATTTTCTCGTTACCAAATTAAAAGCGGCGATAAATCACAATATTAAATAATATAAATTATATTACAGTCCTGCGCCGCCGCCGCCGCCAAACTAGTCCCGATATTCCGTGGGTGGGGAGTGTGTGTACACGCGCGCGCGGATTATTGTCTGTGCTGGAGCGGCGGGCGGTGGGCAGAGGTAATCGGATTAACGTTATTATAATATTTGACCGTACAACTATCATCACAGAATTTAATTACGAATATCACGGTATATATTATACACGTTGAACATTATTGTAATGACTTCGTTCTTAATTAAGTGTCTTTCTCGCGTTAACGCACGATAATATTTTCCGGCTTCAAATTGTGTATACAATGTAAATGCGCGTACGTACTCGTATATAATATATATATATATATATATATAAATATAAACACGAAATACCGACGACCGGCTGTATACCACAGGTGGTATTTCGATATTTTCACGTATATAATAATGTGTAATACATGGAATAACGGTAAACGTATCGTCCGACCAATCGGTCACGTCGAATATGTGCACTATACGGGGTCGGGTATGGACATTTTCGAGCTGCAACTAAACAAAAGACGATCGAAACAATATAATATATAATATGATGTCCTGCTGCAGGGTCTAGTTCAAAAGTCCCGTTCTTTTCGCGATATCAAAGGGATACCACGTAGTCGCTTTCTCGTGTTGACAATGCGCTTCGGTTTAAACCTAGACCGACCCCTTACCGTCCGCTATTGGAATTTGTATTATTATTGTTATTATTATTTTTTTCTCAATGTACACGTTTTCGAATAGAACTAAGCGACAAAATATATAGATAGGTACTTTTGTGCTGATATGCGCCTTTTTATTATTCCGTTATTTTTCATTCTGACCATATTTTATTTCTTGTTTGGGTACGTATTGTTCCAATCATCACTCGAATCGCAAATATATTATACCAAACATAATTATAGTCATAAAGACCCACGTAATATCCGTTGGCGATTATTAAATTTTTCATTTTTCATTTCGAGAAAAATAGTCTAGGTATCTCAAAATATGAAATAACTAATAATAATTATAATTAATATAATATGACTGTTCTGCGAAATAATATGTACCTTACATCAAACCGAGACGGAACGTCAAGTTTGTTAATTATGAATATACAGTAACAGTACAACTATATTATTGTATACACTATATTTGCAGTTCAAATTTAATTTGAAAAAAGTAAACGATATTATAACAGTTTTTTTACAAGAAAAACAAAATTAAAATTACGAACAACATATAAATAAAAACAATTCATTATTCGGTGCGTATAACACTAAAATTAATTTAATATGAATAACATAAAAATTGAGTTTGTAGTTCTTCTTTATGAAGTATATTTTATTGTATCGTATATTAATAACGAAGTTATGAACTATCGCAGCAAACAATATTATATACGCCATTGTACTTTCGCTATTGTTAACTCGATTGCGAAAAATAGTCGTTTTTTTTTTTTAATAATAGTTATAATGACACCATTACTCTCGCAGTATACAATGTAAAATATTATTTTATGTGTTTTTATTTATTCACATACATATACGCGTTTAGAATACAATATGCATAATCGGATCATCACCGAACGCGTTGCGTATATTGTGCAGCAGGTATATCGTATTCGTAATATATACGTTAAATATAAAACGATGGGGCGAAAACAACAAGAGGCTGCGAGATGTCATTTAGATATTACGTATTACATTTTACATACCAATGCAAATCAATCCAGAACGTTCACAGAAACAAATAAATTTTTTCCTCGAACGCTGAGGCGGTGTTGTAGGTACCCATGCGGCCCTTTCTAAAGATACCGCTCAGATTAGAGTTATTCGTCGGTCGTTCTTTTTTGTTTCTTTCTTTTTCTAAAACATATTATTTACTCTGGCCGGATCGCGGACGTCGTCGCAGCTGTACCAGCCGCCGTGACGTCCGATCGGCTGTGATAACAGCGGCCGCCGCCAGAACTCGGAAGACCAAAACGCAATACACGGCAGATACCCGTGAATGCGAACCAGTTTGCCGGCGGACCCTACGGTCATCTGTGTATTATTTTTTATCATTACGTGCCCCAAAGAAGTCATGAGTCATCGGCTCGCGCGCACGCACACGGTACACGCCGATAGCTGCAGTGTTGTCCCACGGTCCGGGAGCCGCGGTACGTATATATATATTATATTATGCATGTAATACGTTCGTGTGTGACAGGTCTAATCCGTTACACACGGGTGGACGAAGATGGCGAGGACATGTATGAAAGAGAAAAAAATGTTTTAAAAAAAAAAAAAAATAGAGAGACGCGTCAACGACAAAAACAAAAACGAAACCGAGAAGTGGAATACTCGCGACTGAAAAATTTACAACTCTGTAGCCAGAGAAAAAAGTATATATGTATATGTGCATATGTGTGTGTGTGTGTACTGTGTATATTGTATGCGATATTATATAGGGAGCATTGTTATTCTAGTCGTTTACACTAGAAAACGATTTATTGTGACCGCCGTCGTATCTTCCGCCGCACCGTCACCCTGTATATTATTTATATATATATATACATAGAATCTGCGCTGTACACTTTGCGCGAACACCGCAGTCGCACACTGCAGTCATCCGGTATGTCGTGAACGATATCTATAAATATTTGTGAAGGCGAAACAACACGCTCGTTCCTACACGGTATACAGCCTCCCATTGCACCATAAGAAAAATATAATATATTTATTATATTATTATTATATACGTTTTTTAAATGTTAATCAGTTCATACCGAGTGCCACCCGCCACCGTTTCTTCTCGTACACACACACACACACACACATATTATACAAAATATGTATTATATTATTATTATACTCGCAGTCGCTTTTGTGCACGTCGTATGGGCAGAAGAAGAAGAGTGTTTGTATTCAAATGTTCCGGCCGAGTATTTTTTTTCCTTCCTATCCTCCGCACACCCACCTCATTCACTCTTATTATTATTATTATTATCATTTATAATTCTTTATTACACTCTGCGATGACGGAGTATTTCGACTATAATATTAAACGAAAGCGTCTTTGTTATACGCGTACCACAACGCAGAAGTAAACGTACTGCAGAACAACGAATCGCACGCGGCCAGTATCGAACATTTTACATAGGCAAATATCGTAAACAACACTGCATTTCTTGTCTGAATCCACGAAACGATACTAATTTAAACTGCAAACAAAACGTATGCGTATTTAAATCTAATGTATATTATACGTGCATACTATATGTAAGGCTATATTAACCGCGGACGTTTGTGCTTAAGATTAAAAATAAATTTGATAGCTGATCAAAAGTTTAATCACGTCGTCGTGTTGTCGCTCAAAATGTATTTTAAACACAAATAAACGGATAAATAATTTTTGATTTAATAGTTTGATTGCAATTGACATGCAATTGACTAAACTAATATAATATATTATACGGTGCACAATAACTATGAACAACAGCAGGATACATTTTTAACAAAATACTCACTACTCAGTTATTATTTAAAACAATAATTGAAAGTTTCACAACCACTAATACCTAACCTTGTGTGATTTCGAATGGTAAATTAGTTAATTTTTTTTTTTTGACTGAGTTGAGTTTAGATTTTTGTGCCCATTAACATTAAACTTTTAGAATTCAACATATTAACTATATATACTAACTTGTAATTTGTTCTATTACCGTTGATTTAACTCAATTAAATCGAATTAATTCTTGTCATTAACTTAACCACCTTAGTTAATCCTCATAGTGAGACTGCAAGAGAATGGTTCGATTCAAAGTGTCACATAATAATACGAGTATAAAACCTATCATAAAATCATGAAATTATTAAACAACTGCACGACGTTTCGATAAAGCATAAAAGTAGTCAGATCGATTCAGCCAATCCGAAAAAAAAAAACAAACGAATTGATGCCATTTATCAGACTTCGATTGAAGTGGAAATATAAATTTTATGTTATTTATAATTTTAATAAGTTAATATATGTCTATTTTTTGTATTATATTGACAATTTAGCAAGGACACTCCGAGATGAAACAGGTATTCATTTTTTTTAGAAAAAGCTGGAAACTACTTGTGGACTTGTGCCAATCGACTGTTATCTTGAGGTTTATCTTTTTACCGTTATCACAGTCAAGTATACTTTCTTGAACATTATTAAATAATGAATTGCATTTAATATGTGTATGTAAAAAAATTAATTCAACAAATACAAAGTTAAGCGATTAATAATTCATATCGAGTCCAATATATGATCTATAGATAGCATTTCTGAATATTCTGGTATATCTACATAGAAATGGATAAAATATGCAAGGTGATTTATCAAGTACCTTTTCTTTTAATTAAAATTCACACTTTTTTATTTTTTAAGTATCCTCATAGCGACCATATTTTCAACTATTTAGATTGCTTATATGATTTAGGAGTATAAGTGTCCTCAAGCAATATTTAATTTTTTTAACGAAAACCATAGGTATATTTACTGTATAAGTATTGTCAAGTAGATGATATTTCAAAAATATTGAAAAATTTAAACAAAGTTCAATCAAATAGTAATATCGAATCTAATATTTATTATATTCAGACATTTTTTGCGAATTAAAAGTATTAATTGCTAAAATTATTTCCAAAAAATCATGTCCCTCCCATATATCTTCCTAGCCACGATTACCATGGTCCTAATTAATGGGTAAATACTTCAAAAACCGCTCGTTCGAATTCAAGTTTTAGTAGGAGTATAGGCGGTACGTTAACATTTTCAAAAAAGTAATTCGTTTAAAATTTTACAAAAAAAAAAAAACAACCTTGATTCTCGTTAGAAATAAAAAATAGTCGATATCGCGGCCCACAAGACGCGTTACTCAAACGTCGGGTCCATTAATATACCGCGGTGTAGGTATTACTCTCGTTAAAAATGGTCCTCGAGTACCATATTTAAAAATTTCACAATGACGAGAGTGAAGACCGCGAGAGTGATCTGCACGAACCCTGCAGCAGATGGCCCCGTGTCTGTCATAGAACGTTTAACGTACAGCACCTATCCATACAAGTTTTGCGGTATTTTATGGAGCCGAAAACCCGAACCAGCCCCCATAAAGTATAACTGTACATTTTTTTTTTTTTTTTTTTTTTGGCACGACCGTGGCGCCGGCTCTATACCCGCAGCAGTGTATCCCACGACAGTATATCGCCCCGACTGCAGCTGTATACGCGTCTCATAATGCATAAGACCATTCCGTCAACTCGAGTTGACCTGCACACAATGTACCTATAATAGCCGTGGCGTCGCGACAGTCGTGCCGAAGGCCACCCGAAGACGATTATCGTTGTAACGGCGTCGTAATATATACGACCGGGCGCGGAGAGCTGCCCAGCGTCGGTTGCGTTGCGCGGCGTCTGCGTCCGACGCTGCAGCACATAGCCACCGCGGTTAAACGCGACGCCCGAGCCCCCGCGGAAACGAATCTCGCCGCGGCACCGGACGATTATTATTAAAAACCCGGTGCACCTCAACACCGGGACCCGCGGGGCCGATGTCGGCTACTCGCGTACACGCTTATTATAATAATATTTATTTTTTCGTCGCGTTCAAGGTCGCGTCCGCGCGTACAACAAACCATATAGGTAGGTACGCCGGACAGCGCATCATGTATAGCCGCGGCGGCGCAGCGTACGTATACATCATACGTTTAATGGGTGTAGGTATATACTGTGTACAGGTATAACACAGTGTATAGGTGTAGACAATTAATAATGTACGTATACGCGGCATACGGTATGGTCGCGTACGTGAACTCGGGTCTCCGTACCGAGAAATTTACCGTTTATTCGTCCGCGCCCGTCGTTTAACTGCCCGTCGAGCCAAACGTTATTATGTTATAAATTATATTAATGCGTAGGTATGATATTATAATACTGTACTGTACCCGCGGGGCGTGTTTCCGGATTTCCCGCGATCAAACTTTTTTCAATGATCTCGCGAGTGACGCGTGCGTTGAAACCTGCAGCTATACGTTTACAGAACCTTATACACTGTAGAAAAACACTTCTTCACTTTGTACCCATTGAGATATGTCGAAAACGAGATGGCGTCTTTAAAAATCCCACGTTCACAATACGCGTGCAGCGTTCAAAATATGTTTTCCATTTCGGTATATATAGTTCATCGAGCGGGTTGTGGACGATTCGGTACAGTTGATCCACACGACGACGAAAACGCTAACAGCTAGCACTGTTCTGAACTGAACGTTACAGTCGCGAAAGGGCTGTTTCGGCGACGGTTTAACAAACTCGAGTAAAATGGAAATCAGTAGGTTTTTTCGGAACGGTCACACGTCTTCGAAAAACCCGAGTAAATCGATAGGGTCCGGGGCGCATTTATGCTGTACACAACAGTGCGTACAGTAGTTGTACACGCGCAGTACACATAGTATTATAGCTGTCCGGTACGAGTGTGACGTTGTTGTTGATGATGATGATGATGAAAATAATAATGTGAGTACACGTCTCGTGGCGAGGGCACCACCGTTCATCTACCATTATACCTGTGTAAAATTATACACGCTCGTCACGGGCTCGCAGTAGAAATAATGTCCTCGCGCCACCGCCAGTATATTACTATAGGTTAGGTATATACTACTCGAGCGGTATGATGCCCGCTACCAATTAACGGTCGTTATATAACAGTCCCTTCGGTCGAGACGCGTACAGAGTTATTCTCGTTAACGGTCAACCGTGTGTACTAGTCTCGAGACAAATCGTCCACCCAAAACATTAAGGTCTCGGGTAAATTATATCAAAAACACACACACATATACAATATCGTACAATATATATATATATATATTATTGTAATGATATAATGACCGAGTGCCGTGCCATTACATTCTCCGGACATGTTATTACTATTATTTTTCTTGTTTTAGTTGCTTTCCGCAGGTACCGGATCGGGTATACCGATTTTCTCATTAAAAGGCCGCTCGTAAAATAACCACGACGACAATATTTTTAACCGATTTTCATTTCGCCCGACGAGCGTGAAGCTATACATATCATATTATAATATTATACGCGCAAGTGCTTGATTTGAATCCAAACGCAGGTTAGCCAGCCGACTAACGCGTTACGACCAAAATCATTACACCGTTCGTACCGATCGATTATTACTTTTAGAGAGCAATTAGTTTACAGCAAAGCATAATTCCTCCGCTTTACTCGATAATATAACTATTCGAGTCGTTGTCGATTAGGTCTTACACTCTTACCTATATGTGTAAAAATCGGGGTCGAAACCATTGCGGATTGGCTGAAAATGTTTGCGTGTAGAGACTGTACAGATTGTTAACCATGACGAATAAAATCGAATATATATTTTCCACTCCGTAAACTTTGCACATAAAATTTGATTTGATGGGTTTATATATATAAATATTATATTTTATTATTTATTTTTTAATACATCGTTCGAATAGGAACTCCCGTCTGTGGGTATTTAATATGTGGCGTGTAATTGGTTAAGGTTAATGTATTTGACTCTTTTTATTTTTTATTGGAATATCGTAAAATACGCCCGCGATTAGTATAAACGAATAAAATCTAACGCCAAAAAAACCGTCGTTACATACACAATATTAATTCAAACATAAACGATATTTCAAACAATGATTATCGATGTTAAACACAAATTAATAGCCAGCATAAATCACTGGGAAAGAAATATGTTCCTTTAGCTCCATAGACTATAATAAACTCTCCATCGGCGTCAACAAAATCTCATAAAAATTCCTTATCGACCTTCAAAAGCCACTGTGGCACTGTCTACAATCTCCGTAACGCCTCATCTCGTCGTATCATAATCATAATATACACTCACCGAACACACTATAATTGTTTAGTTATATCCTCGTTTCTGTAAGTACGCACGTAATCGTCGTAAATAGGCGTTAGGCAATATGCAAATATCAATTTATTAATAAATATTATTATTTCATTCCTCCCGTAAACCGCTTAAGCTTAATTATGAGGTATTTAAATGTTATTGTCGGACTGAAATAATATTATGTTACTGCTGTGATGGAAGCTCATAAAATATAAAACCAATATATATGTATAGGTACCATTTATAACGAACAGTACTATGCGTTTAGTTGAAACGCACGGCTATGGTTTTACTGAAAAATATCAAATTTAATGAATTGTTATTAAAATTGATGCCGCAACAAGATTATTTTTACCCTAGAAAAAAGGGAAATTTAGAGGCCATTTGCTGACATTAACTTATTTTGTAAAATTTCTACGGATAAATAATGACAATAATAACCAATTAAATAACAGCAATTCTTCTTGACCGTTAAAAAAAATAAATATTTTTTCAACAAAACTTTTCAAAATCTAAGAACTTTCTTGGTTAAGTAACAACTACGAAATTAAACAAATATATAATAGGTACTCTTTTGCTATTTTTTATAAACACATTATTTTATGAATTAGTTATTAATTTATTACTAATACACTTAAAAAAAATTTAATTAACTCATTAATGAAATAAACATATAGTATAAAATATAAACATCTTTAAACAAATTAATTTCCCTAGTTTTAAGAGAATCTTGAACAATTGTTTTTTGTTTTTATTTCTGAAGTTCGACCATTGCATTTTGTATTAAGTAAAGTTATTTTATTGAAGGTCAATAATTCGGATTACAATAGTTTATAATTTGATTTTGAACGGAGTAAAATAAAAATTTATTTTTAATATAGCTAGAACTTATACCACAAAAAATATATATTTTATGTCTATTCTAAAGTTTTTAATCGATTCGGTAGACTGCTAATGCCATTAACGTAGAGTGTATACTTCGATAATGGATTTTACTTCTACCGAAATTGAAAATCATACCTATTTACTGAAAATATTGAACATCTATTTAAAGTTATAATATACCTAACTGTTAAGTAAATTCTTACATAAAGCGTTCCAAATTTTTTTATTAACTTATTATATGTCTATATGTAAGTACTAAGTACTGTTATTATCTATTATTATTTATTTAGAAAATTTACTAATGTAATTATTATTGTTTATCAACATTTATTTTTTTTATAGTCGTTGTTTAATTGGGAAAAATATAGATCGTAACTCGTAATATTATAAAATTTATTGACTAAAAATGATTATGTCCATGAAAATAATCCGATACTATTTACCCAATTCACTATGTTGCGTAGTAATTAAATTTTATAACTCATTTCGGCTCAAAGTTATAAAGTACTATAAACGTTAAATGACCTAACAAAAACCCGAAGTTAATAAATAATTATCAACACAAATTTTGGTAATTATTATTGATCCAACTTCAATAACTTTGATAGTTGCTTACACGATTTGTTAAAACGTCGCCCAGTTAATTTGAATAATGCTATACACATACATTAAACGTTTAATAATACCGTTAACGGTGAACTGATTTTTAATGATCATCAAATTTTTGTCGAAAATCGATGTGTGCGGCTTGCGGAAATGATTAGTATATGGCGTTTTATTTTTCGTGGTAAATATATGCATGGGAAAATAATGTGTAATCGGCATGTTATTCAAAACAAATTAAATAAAAAGATGCAATAAAAATTATTTTGGCTCACATATAGGAATTTAAAGTATTAAACACTAAAGTCAGCAGAGTTTCCTGTTCAAAATTAAAAAAAAACTCAGCAAATATTTTACAGTGACCGCCGTGGCACATATACAATAGCAACATCATTGCATTCTCACCCTTATTTTTACACGAATTGTGCATTTATTTCAATTCAGATTTTTTTTTTTTTTTTATGTTTACTTAATGATCACTTAATCAAATACTAAGATTTGTAAATAAGACGCACAGAATTTTTTTAATCGTTGATGCATACAATTTAAATTAGTGAATTCCGTATTAACTGGTATATGGGTAATTATTAAATGATACATAGTTGTTGAATCACCCTGCATATATTGAATGAATGTATCAAATCTGAGAGGAAAGATAGAAGATATCGTCTCATAAAAATATAGTTCTGATTGAATGAAACTCTCGGAACCTTTCGTCTTTCGATCTGTCTGATAAAGCGTTGACAAAATAAAATTTGAAAATTGTAATCGAAATAGAGCACAGACAACCCGAAGAGATAAAAAAAAAAGAATAAATCGAACAATAAGGCTGACGTACAGATCCTACTGACAGGCAAAGACGTAATGTCTGTATGGTACGGGAAGTTTAGTTTAGTTTTGTATAATATATTGTTATAAAGTATGCGGTAGTCCGTTTCCGATCCGAACGAGATGTGTACTGCACCGTTATACGGTTCCCACACGGGGAGGGGGAAGTTGAAAACAGTTTCGTCTTAATTTTTTTCGATCGTGGCGGGACGTCCGTCTTGGAATAGAGTCTGTGCCTATGCTTCGGTTTTGGCAAAGTCCCGATCGCTGTCCGCGTCCGTCATCATCATCGTCGCCGACATGACGTCCGTGCGCAGGCGGGCGGGATCAAGTCGTCCGTTCGGCTCAACATAATATATCGATTCGAGCCGAAAGATTTTATATTAAAATATAATAATATCATTATATTCTCGTTGGCGTCTTGTACAATATATGTAGTATGTACGTATATATAATAAGTATATGGCGCTGGCAACCGGACTGATTGATGATTGGCGCCCGTGACTCGACGACGACCGCGATCGGTACATAATAAATTTTTGAGGTACTGCATCAATGCGCGCAACAAAGTCGACCGGGGCGAAAATGAAACCGCGAGGATATCATATCGTTGTTATAATGTTATAATGTTATTATTATTATGTTATGAATAGGCGACGAGAGACAAATAAAAATAAAATAACCGGCACGACGGTGCTTTACATGGATATAAATCACACACACACGCGCGCGCGGGGGATACCGTTCGTTCACACCGGACGGAAGACTGCACGCAAAGAAGGCGAGGCAGGCGGAGACGTACGGACGGACGGGCGATGATCGATGGGCTTCCCAGGCGGTTATGGGGAACGTGAAAAATTCGTGGTCGACCGCGACTGTTGAGGTGGCGTTGACAAATATTTTCGTAGACCGTCCATTGTAACATCGACGAGGCATTTGAATACGAATAGCCGCACACACACACACACACACACACATATAATCTTTATTTATATATAACAAAAGTGTTTGTGTGTGAGTGTGTCTGTGTGTGTGTGTAGGTACTATGTGTAAGACACGCGCGCCGAGACACAATATCAGAGCGAAAGAAATCGTCGTATAAACAACGCACACACACGCGCGAGCCTGGAGAGCTGTGTCGTGCAGCTTTCGGGAGTTATAAATTAGACGTGAGATGATACAAAGTCTTTCTTTTCTTTTTATTTCTTTTTTTTCCTGTAGGTATTATTAATCGCGAGACATCAAGTACATCATACGATTTTTATCGGCCGCTTTTTAATTACATTTTTTTTTTTTTTGTTTTCGCGTAGATAATATAGATATATAACACGGACACTCGTTTACTAGGTATATATTTAGGTTCGTGTTAGAACACGAAGACCAGATATTGAGTCCAGATCCCGAATTGGGTATAGTTCAATCCGAGACGTTTATAATAATATGCGTGAACAGGGTGTCTCTTTGGGGAGGGAGAGGAACTCGCTCGCTCGTATGCGTATTGTATATGCGGTAGGCGGTTCTGTACGAGCACGCGAGGCGATATAGAGATTCAGACGTTAAAATATCGTTATCATTATATTGTTATCGTTATTATTTTTATAATTATTATATTATTCACATCACACCCCCTCCCCGCCGAGCAAATCGCATCTCGCCGGTCCTCACTAAATATATTATCATAATATTATTATTATTATTATTACTACTACAGGTACCCAACTGCATGTTGTGCACGTCGTATGTATTGCGGCGTGGCGTGCGGATTTTTAATTGACTCGGCGTTATCGATCCATCTCGCGTCCCCGCCGGGCTCGAGGGGTGCGCGAATCCGTATTGATTTTCGCGTACATGTGCGAAGTGCCACAATAATCAGAAAATGATATATTAACTTAACATAATAAATAATAAACCGTATACATATATATATACGATATTTTACTCGCGTATACGTGTTACCGGCGCGCAGTTGTGTATAGGACCGCGAAAATACTATACATTATACATATATAATGGTACGCAAACGCTGCGGGCCGCGTGTTCGGCAATCGCCGTCGACGCAATAAATCAAGAATCGCGACGACCCGAAGACCGTTTTGCTTATTTATTTGTACGATACTAATGGACTTAGCGCCCCGACATTACTACCTGTGTTCTCCGGGGCGACGACAATTATTATTATTATTATTATTATCATCGTATCGTTGTCGCGTTACACGATCGCTGCACAATATAATAACATAATAAATAATATACCATGTCCATCGAGCGGTGATATAGGGCCGCCTATCTCGGGTCTATCTAACACGTGTGCGAATCGTTCATTCGGATTGGCACTGGCTTTATAAAGACGTAGTTTATGCTCACGTGATGACGGCGGTGTTTTGAGCGTTCCAAAATATGCTGCAGGTTTTCGTTTGAACCTTAAAGACTAATTAGACAGACTCCAACGCAGCAAACCGGCCGTCGCGTGTATACGAGATCTTTTTATGATAACTGAAAGTTTCTTCTTACATTTTAAACTATATATGCGTAGTTTTTCGCAATTTTCTCAACTACCGGCAAAAATCTAAAGACTTAAATCACAATTATTTCATCGGTCGCGTGGGATGAAACGAGTACGACGCTTATGCATAAAATATTTTTTTAATATTTTCATTGCGCTTCGGCCACGTAGGTAATAGTTTGATGTCATATGCAAATGTGCAACAGATTTTATAGCAAAACGTCAAATCAATGTTATTAATAATTATAAGCACAATTATTAGCGAATTCTGTGAGCTTATACGTTTATCGTTTTCAATATTATCACAATGAATAACATCTGTACTTTGAGATTGTACAAGAAAAAAAATATATAATATTTGCATCTATTGTTGGTGACTAAGTAGCCCGAATGATTTAACTATAATAATTAATAATATAAAGACTATATAAGTTTATACGCCAGTTTAATAATAATGATGTTCTTAGAATCTTAAAAGACCAGAATAGGTTTTACAGAATTATACGTTATAAACTTATTACTATTAAGACGTTTTAATTCTCTGCTAACGAAGGTCGTATTAAAAATTACTGTTGTTCCTGTTAAAACACGTTTATGTCCTTAAATACACTACTTGCAAGCACATTGCACATACCAGTTAATTATATAATAAATACTAATATTATATTATACCTATTACGCTCGTGGTGCAGTTGTGTGTTGTAAAACTAATTGAATACGCGTTGAAAAATTTAAAAAAATATATCAAATAATCAAATCAATTAAAATAATTATTCTAAGTGTAAGACTAATTAAATATTTGATACTTTAATCATAATTTGTTTTAAATAATATTGTTGACCTATTAAAACACATATTACTATAATATGTTATAATTATAGCACTCGTTTTTCACGAAAAACGAACGGACGTATAAATAATATGTGAAATTAACGCATGCGATACAAAATATACATATGAAATTCCATCTCGAATCGAGAAAAAAAATTTGTGTCAGTTCAATTCGCATTCGTTCGTAAATATCTTCAAATAATAATAATAATAATAATAATACCTAATCTCTCGTATGCCGCGCAGTGCATTAACCCGTGTGTTTTCCAATAGGCATACGGACACGAAGGTTCGTGATGCGAAACCGCTCGATCGACAGATAGTCGCGGCAATTGAACCGACGGGGCAAAATTATTATATATTGTGCGGAGGAGGAGGAGCTGAAAGTCGGAGTCGGTCGGATCAGACAACGGCGGAAAGAAAAAAAACACAGACGCCGGCAAAAGGGACGCCACATATTATATTAGTTATTTGTTCAAATTATACACGAGGGCGATTTCGCCGAGACATCCGAGACGAGAACGCAAACCCATCGCGTCGAAACAGCAACAACGATATGACCGTATAATTATATCGTTGTGCCACCGCGGCTAACCTACAATTTGATATGTTCTCGGTACATACATACATATATATATATATATATATTTATATATGCGCGTTTTTATTATACCCTGGCACCGACCACCGCGGCGTATATAATAATGCACTTTAATTTTATACGACGATCTACAAATATATATATATATGTATAATACACATATCGTACTATGGGAAACGGCAAACGCGCGTATACATATATATATATATATATAAAATATTGAATTCGAAATTGCAGTGTCAACATTATGCAACCGGCTGTCGTCGTGCTGCAGATGAAAATAATAATAATAACTATCTTTAAGGCATAATAATAATATATAGGTGTATACGCGCATTTATGCGATCATACAACAGTTTTTGTTCATATATTTATAATATATAAATAGCGACGAGTCCCACCGCGGTGTTGAACACGTAATAATATAACATACTTGTTCGGTTTGAGTACTTACATAATGTACATAACATTATATGTAATATACGTGTGGCCACCTCAAGTATGTATCTTCGGAAAACAAAAAAATAAATAAATAAAAAAAATACCACGAAACGGAAATGCATTTTACATTATTACCGCGGTATGTGGTCGACCGATTGTTTTTTTTTTATACTCTTTAGTTTTTTTGTCATCGCGCCATTGTTAAACCGAATGTATAATAACTACTGCGTGCGTGGATTCGGTGCTATTGCAGAGCCTTTTGTGGTAGATTATCGCCGGTTCAATAAACAAATATTTTTGTAATTATTTTGTTTTTGTTTTTCCATTCATATCATTTCTTCAATTCTGTTTCAAACATACACAATCCTATTAAGCTTAATGTGTCCGATAAAAAAATAATACGGAAAAAGAGACGGGTGTACACTAAACACGAGTTATCATTAGCACAATAGAGGCGTGGGAAGAAGAACAATAAGTGACAAGACCTGCAAGATGTGGGTCCTCGTCGTAGCTGGGCATACAGTGTATAATAAATGTTGCGTATATGGAATCTAAAGGATATTAATGGAATTTAAAGGGGAAGGAGATCTAATGAATGACGAGGAAAAACTTTGAAATAAAATAATTCGTGGGTTTAGGGTCAATCAAGTTGGTAGCCAAATAGGGTTAGTTTTATATACTGTATAGAAAACATTATACGCTGAAGCTCCAAATTGAACAGTGGTTAACTGAAGTTAATAAGACCCATTTGTATACGCAGTTGTACTACAAAGACCTGTATATAAAAACCAGCAAGATTAAATCTCCTCGGGATCTATTCACTAAAAATATTACATGGTTTCGTACGATATTCACAGCATAACATTTTTATTTATGGTTACTGAGATTTTCAAAAATGAACACATAAATGTGTCTTATCGGACGTTATTTCTCGCATTACGTACCAGAACAGCCGAGTTACCCACGAGCAATTATTTATGTGACTGCTTATCATTTCAAGAACAAAGTGCACATTAAAGAAAATCTAATGGGCCTATTATAGAATATATAGCCATAGGAAATTGGGCATGTCATTCTCGTCCACGGGGTACAATGAAATCATCACGTTTTACCAAATATGAAGTATAATTACTCGGTCACTATCATTTCGTAAGCATTTACTCGGAGATAAAATAATATGAATAGCTAACCCCGAGTTTTGACCGATAACGTTAAACAATGTAATAACTGTAAAAATAGTGAACAATTATACATGTTATACTTATTGAGTTCAGATAAATCTTCAGAACTAGCCTTGTTTAGCGTTATATTACTTTATTACAATACTAATGTAATTTATATAGTTTTATTACGTCGGAGTATTTTACGTCATGATTTCAACTAATAACGATATTCCTCTAATTTATATAATATTATAATTTCCATCATCCTAAAAACTCGTCTTGTAGATTTCAATCCAAAAATATTTAATTTCATCGTTTCACGGAATATATTATAATTATCCTTTGTGTCCAGCGTATAAAAATTACATACAATCTAAGATTTATCTAGATATCTGATGATTCTTAGAAAATTCATAGTTTTTGAATAATTGACACCAATTGTGTTGCACACATCGCATCGCTTTTATAATCTCTGGTAGGCTGTAGACTAATTTACATCTCGAATTCAAACCCAGCTAAATGTCGACTCAAACACGAATTTTGTTTCAGTTCACGAAAATTTCATATTTGTTTGTATAATATATATTACAAATGTATGATAAAGAGTGGCCATAGATTACAGAGAATAAATTAGCTATTATTATTCGATATAATTTTCCGTATTATATATTTATATACTCGGTAACTGTCTAGAGACGTACAATCGACTTCAGAACATTGCATTTCCAGTACGATAAGAATTCAAGATGACAATGAACTCCAACGACATTCTTTAAAAGTGGCAGAAAATTTATTCGGAAAAATCTTCCTTTTTTCGCGGTCAACTATACGCAGTCTGTTTTAGGTACGCATAAAAATGTGTATACCTATACATTCTTCTAATAACATGACTAACAGCGTAGGGTTTACCGGATAGCTTTATGGAAAATTAATTTTTTAGCAATTGTACACAATATTGTTTTTGTTATTATTATTTATTTATTTTTTTTTAATAACTATCTCGCGTATTACAAATTCAAAGTATTCAAAAAGCTGTACACAGTGGTTTTAATATTTCATGAAATGCAAACGGATACATTTGCTTGTCTGTCAGTCCGGGAAAAACTTCATCAAAACGGACGAACCGATTTCGACGAGGTTTTCGCAGAAATCGCATTACATTATATTTCAACAGAAGCAAAACGGAAATGATGGACGCGTATATATAGATAGATATTATTTATTAATCGTAACACTCGCGGAATCAGTCATAATACGCGGCCCATACATAATCATCAATGTTATTATTATTAACAATAATGTATCGAAATGCCGAACGCTAAACGGAATGGTTTTTCTTTTTTTCTCAAACGCACTGCACAACTATATAATAAAACGACTCGGAACAAATGCGCGACGTACGCACACTGCGCCGACATAAGACGGTGTATTGTATGCACATAATATTAAAACGCGTAGGTACGATAACGCGTGACCGAAAAACCCATAGATCAACCCGAATCGGCGAAACGGTTTTTTGGCGTTTCGGTGCGTTCGAGACAACGCAAACGTGCGTGGAGGTATACGTTTATTATGTGCGTAAACGCACGCACATATGTGCAGCGCGGCCCCCACAGCTGCGATCGAACAACGAAATACGTATCCTCTCCGCCGCCGGTCCAGATGCAGCTGCGCAGCGCCTGAGATAAAGTTCGGCGCGGCCGTTGATGTGCTGCAATAACGACCGTGGAAACGACATAGGTATAGTAGGTAACGCTGCAACAGTCGCATATACAGGTATAGGTACATATGTATAATATGGCAGTGTGCAGCGCATTAAACGCGGGCGTGTCCCTCCTCCCGTTTATTCCCGCTCTGGAAATATCATATATAAATATATAATATTATAAAAATATATTAATGCCTTTTTAACGAGAAATCCGTCTCTGCGGTTGACGAGAGAGCTGCAGCAGCATCTCGGTCCACCACTGCAGTATAATATTATACACGCGCGGTCGAGTGTGTGAACGCGTGCGTGCGTGCGTGCGAGCGTACTCGGCAAAGGTATTTAGCGATATTTTGTCCAAACAAAAAAAAATAAAATATGTCGTCGTCGACGTTTTGCCGGCGATTAGTCACGTGACGCGTGTTTTGTGTGCATTTCTGTGTGGGTCTCTCAACATGGCTCTCTCTCTCTCTCTCTATCTGCAGTGCAATACGCCTGCAACTCCTCGACACGTAAACATACGAACGTGTACGTGTGAACGCGAACACCCGGTAGTCCATGTCTAATCAACGTGGACGTTTATAGTAATACGCTGCAGCAGATATTATATATGAATGGGCGCCGCCGAGGTCAGGTCTGTACGGACGCGTTTACTATTATAATAATATATATTATAATATGTGTATGTACATATTATATTGTAGACTTGCAGCGGGGGAGAAATTTTTTTTATTTTTTCAAAAACGCGTCTAATTACTAGAACAGGCTTAGGTATATATTACTCATTATTATTACTATTACTAACCATATAGCCGCGCACGTCACAACCCGTCATGCGCACCTGCCATCACGGTAATAAGAACATGTAGTGATATTCGAACACCTCGGCGGCCGCGGACTCGCTTTGTTTTCACCGGAGTTCTCTTAACACCACCGCAACCGCGCGCGTCATTGTTTTCGTTTATTTTACGTGCATATTTTTATATTTTATTTTTACCTCGTTATTACCATTGTGTGTCCGGAGCACATCGCGGCCGTGCCGGGGCTACTGTATTACAATACATATTTTATTATACAGGTATTAGGAATATTATAATATATGCCCGATGGGAAATTGGCCGACTAATTTTTTCTCGCATTGAAAATAAAACACATTGCGCATAATATATTACGTCAAACGTTATTACAGTGTAAATAAGCGTAGAGGCACCTATTTATGTACATATATATATATATAATGTATATCCAATTGGAAACGTCGAGGGTTAATATTGATTGCGGCACGTTTCGTAAATCACCTCGAACTTGGTTATTGGTTTTTTTTTTTTTTTTTTCAGAACATATAGCCGTCGCCGGATGCCAGTACAAATTACTCTGGTCACGCCTATTATAGACTGCAAATTGATTTTGTCGCATGGTGTATATAATAATAAATTATTATAACAATAAAAAGAAATACATCAGCATGTTTGCTTATTATATTTTTTTTTCGTCATAAACTATACATGTGTATGGTAAACCAATTGCGTTTTTTCACGTACACGCGACTACAGCGCGCCACAGCTTCTGACGTTCGGTTATCGCGTCAAGACGCATAATTTCTAACCAAGAGTTATTGGATTGGATAAAAATCCGATTTACAATATTGATTTCGAATCCAGTTAAATCGGAGTTCCAAAATATCCTGAGATTGATTTCAATTTTTGGTTTGGATTGAAGTCCATAAATAGATCAATTTTGATGGATAAATAAAATAAAATCTTTTGGAAAATCGTCGAACCGAAACCGTTATTTCTTAATGTTTTTAAGATTCAATAACATTTTGAAGTACACAGAATTTTGGCTCCCATATACGAACTTCTAAGTCTTAACAAATCTTGTTTGGAAAAAAGAACGCAGTAATAAAAAATATTTATACTTCGACAACGCGCTTTTCGTTAAGAAATGTTTTGTTAAATGACAATTTATGAATACGAACCATGCATTTTTTATTTTAGCGAGCAGAAACTGATATACGCAACCATTAATATTCCAGTCCGGTACATAATAGTGGAGTACATTAAAATAGTTTGCAATTTGCGTCGTGGGTAATTCGTATTATGTATGCACATAATACGCATATTATGTATACGTCTAATGCCTATTTAAAGGTGTTGGGAGCAATTTTTTTTTTTAACGCGTATAATAATATTATATTTTATATTGTTGTTGTGTTTCGCGTGTAGGCGTACAACGAAACCGGAGCTGCCGACTAACCGGGCCGTTGATGCTGCTGCAACGAGTGTACATTTGACGGACGTTCCCATTATTGTTGCAACGGGGGGCGTCCCGCGCCTTTTTTTTTTTTTTTTTTTTGGGAAGGAGGGTGTCGTCTAAACTGGTTCTTATGATTACGAGCGCACACGTATTATAATATTACACTAAAGTACAGACGACACGAAAAAACAGTTCACCACCATTCAAGAGACGCGAGTACTTTGACTTCGAATATACGTGTCACGCGATCACAACTTTATCGCAGCCTAAACAAACAGGAGTGTAATGTAACTATTTTCATGAAAATTGAAATATGTCTATCAATGAAATATGCACGTATTGATAATGTTATCTACTATAAGGCTAGTCTCCTTGGCCAGTTTAATACTACAATAAATAGTAGAAGTTGGTTCAATACTGATCTGCAGACCTCCAGAGCAGTTTTAGAACATATTAATTGAAACCTTATTCATTTGACTGGTTAGTTTTCAATCTGAAGAATTTATAGGGATTCGGTATAAGCATTAGAACTAAAAGTTAAAAAAAATATTTATCGATGGATTTAGGTATAGCGATATCCATGTGCTGGATACTCGCCAGTCTCCCGTATGCAGCAGTTCACTGTTTTAACGGAGTACCTACTTACCGCTGCTATTTTACTTCACTCGTATAAATACTTTAAATACTTACATTAATGAAAAAAACAATTTAAAATTACACGGTAACATTTACAGAAAATTACTTTTCTTCTAACTAGTTATAATAAATCATTAAAAATAAAGTTTGAGGTCCGACTTGAAATACTCTAAACAATGTAAATCATATTACTTAAAAAACACGAAATTCGTCTGGGACAATTAGTGTATACCCCGTAGTTAAAACTATACCTACGCTAAATCTCGAGTCATCGTTATATGTTGTAAATAATAAGATAACGTTTATACACGGCGGCCGACATTACTGCAGTCGGCGAGAGGGCGAGATGTGTGTAATCTTCGGCGTAAACCGCATCGAATACATATTATTATGGTGTCATCGTCGCAAAACCTTAGCACCGCTACATCACGCTTACACGGTACGATGATAATTATACAATATACGAAGTGCGTGTAGTTATCTGGCCGTTCGACGGTTTACTGCAACTATATATTCGCCTAAATACACAGTACCTATGCGCGGGGTAGTTCCGAATTCTGCAGCAAACGTCGACCGCACGCGTCCGGTGTCGGGACGATAATATTTGCAGGATTCGGATATCCGCGACGATTCGAGAGTCTTATGGCACGTGACGTAGTATGTGCGTAGGACGCCGTTAAACGAATACCCGAATACCTGTATACTATAATACACGTATATAAACTCACACATACACGTCGAGATCCATAGTGTTTCCATACCATATAATACGGTGTATAGAGCGTCGCGGCTGATCCATTGTTCCACATGTCATGTCGGTCATTAAGAGAACGATACTTAACGAGGAGTCAACCGAGCCGTAACAATAACGAGCCACCGTCCGTTTCACCTGCAACATACTTCGGGAATTGACAAAATATGTCGGTCGCAAAACGCGATAGATAGTGGTAGGTGTGTGTGTGTGTGTGTGTGTACACTGTGGGTTGAAGGATACGAAATATTAGGTATGTGCACGTTACATATTATTGCTGGGGATAAGAGGGGGGCGAGGGAATCTGCTGAAACTGAATAAAACTGTAAAAAAGAAAGAGGAAAAAAAAAAACACTACGGAATCGAATCTCACGTTGTCAGCCACCGTGGAACACGATCCACATCGGCGATCGCACGCACACGTAGGTAAATACGCGCGCACACACACTGTATACGCTAGTCGATGTACTCTCAAGTCTCAACAAATAATGCACAATGCGATATTAAAATGTATGAATATAATATTATGTGTATCGATAGACGCATGCAAACGACTGTATGTACCGTGTGTATATCGTACATATACATATAATAATAATAATATATATATACTAACTTATATGGTTATACCACAACGGTGTACAAAGGACGGACCGGAGCAAAACGTTTTTGTACCTAATAGATGAACCGGTTCCCGATGGCCGGTAGTGCGTATATTATAATAATAACGTAATATTATTATAATAATATGTAGACGAGATGAACGAGATTCGACGACAAACTGCGCGCAGGCCGTGTGCGTGTGTGTGCGCCCGCGCTCGGGCAGCAAACGATCAACTGCATAAACCTTTATGACGTATTAAACTGCGGTAATAATTAGCATTCAGAATTGGCGCAAAAACTTCGACCCCGGATACATCATTATTGTTTGAGTTCCGATATTTAATAATTGTGATGCACTAACGAGTACCCCATATATAGGCAAAACATATTGTGTTGTGCAGACATTATTTTATGCACTCAAATAGGAAATGAATTAAAACGACTCGTATGAATTCGAAAGACGTCGCAGGCGAATCTGCTAATAAAAAATGTACTATATCGCCCAATGAGTAGTGATAACAGACATCCGGGCGCGGGCGTGTAGATAATACGCGTACTACATTTACGCGTTTGAGCACTACAGCGGAGATACGATCGAATACCGTGTACAGACACATCCGACGTCTCTGATTGATGATATGACCCACATAATATACGCAATTGTGAAGCTACAAGTGGCCGTTATAATATACGACGGCGGTCGGTGGCGGCGACGACGTGCGGGTTTACACACGCTGCAGCAGCATACCTATAATGCATATAGGTATCATATACATGCTAATATTATAATATATTATTATACCTGTACGCGTAATGCGTATAGGGACGATGGTGGATCTATCAGCAGCAAGTTGGCAGTAGCATTGTTTTCCACCTCCACACCGTGATATTTACGTGGACTTCTAGACGGCGAGGGAGACGGAGCGATAGCGCGTGAGAGAGTACCTATTATTCGGCGGGGACGGGGATATACGATATGCGTCTATTAACCGCACGCAAATCCGTGACATTCTACATATTATTATTATTATTATATAAGATGTATATTATTATACACACGTTTTGGTCTATATATAGCACGTCATATTGTTCCTATACGACGCCTATTGTGAACATTCAAAAGCAATAGTTCGATTTGAGAAAAAAATTCAAACCGATAACTTTTCACTAACCCGCTGCAACGATTATCGCAATGTTAAAAAATAAAGAACAGTTTTATACTGCAGCTTGAATCCAAACCCAGTACACTTGGGTAGAGAACGTCGAAATTCCATTCGTTTTTGTATACGCACTTGAGTAAATGCCCTCAGACTACAAAGTATTTTATAGTAATATTATAAATACACTTTTATTATTGCTCGCCTCGGTGATGTTTTATAAACGAACATAAATCAAACTCTGACACGAATAATTACGTTCGGGTACAGTAACCGGCATTCAAAAGTCAGAAACTCGCGATTTTAATTATAATTAAAGTTATAACCGGATATTTTACATCAAAAACAATACACGATAACGAAATATTCAACATAATATAGGTATATAACTAGTTGAAGTGGAAAAACTTTTTTTAATCATCTCATATACTACAGAAAAATATGTACTAACAAATTACAAATATATTAACGCCGATCAAATTTATATAAGACATATATATATATATATAATTATGATTTATTATATATATATATATACACGCGATGTATTGAATTAAAACATTATATTATTGCTATGAACTTATGATGTATTATACAGTAACACATTATGTTTAAAGGAGTGTACACGGTATTAAAAAAAAAAAAAATAACTCTTATAATTCGGTCAGCTAGAAGTAAGGTAATAATACATTCTTTATGTTACTCACATAAATACCTACCATCTAGACTTAAATATATATATATATGATATATAACGCGTTTATGTGATTTGCAATACGGATTAGCCTATTGGAAATAATTTTTTTCGGGGCAATAAAATGAAAATAGCAATAATGACAATAATATTATAATAAGTATAAGTCACCTGGTTTTTATACAATGCGTACGAGTATAAAAAACGGAATTCCGCCGATAAATCGAAACGATCGGTTAATATTGATCAATAATCGGGGGGCACGCGTATAATCTAGAATACTATAAAAATATATAGTTTGTAAGAGTGCCGTCGACGTTTTCGTTAAAAACGATTTTTCCACACCCGAAATCCTACGCGCAATCGTGTCAGCCGCAGCTTCAGAAGCCGTTTGCATTGTGTAGGATTTTTGGAACGGTCGAACGCATATCGTTACTGACTTAAGGGTTGTGTCGTGTAAATCCTCCGCGCCGGCGTTCGATCACGGACCATTAATCCAAAATACCTAAGAACATGTATTATTATGTGCGATGATTAATGCATGATATAAATATTCGTACTTATCGATATTTACGGTCGGGGCACCGGTGTAAATCGATTAAATATATATTTTTATTCTTTATAAGTACGACGAGTGGCACGCGAGTGTATACCTACCGTCTACCACCCACCTCCTCTTGCACACATCACGTATTTATTCATTTATATAAATATGTATTATACATATATGCGTATTATATAAATCTATCATCGATTTCACACGAACGACTATAAAACACATCACCTTACACACACGTTTATATAATAAATAATAATATATATATATATATATATATATATGTACATAAGTATATGACAATCGAAATGAATGGGCTCGCGCGTCGAGTCACGGATGATTCGTCGTCGTCGTGGAGACGTCTGTGCTGCACGCCAGTAATAACGTCACGTACGCAAACCGACGATTTCCACGCGTGGTGTATGACGGTGGCGTTTCTCGGACGTTTGTGATTACGACGAGATTATTTTTGGGGCTCGGTGAGATGGACGGTGTACCGTAAAACCGCAAGAACAAAATAGAGCGGTGTTATTACGATAGATAGGTACATAATATATATATATTATATCCGGTACACGCCACAGTGTGGAGTACACGCGGACGATCGATGGGAATAAATCGCTCGTCCCATACCGACAATTGGACTACAACGATACTGTAATATTTACCTATAATACGAGTCTATTCCTTGTTATCCACGTCTATATAATATACTATGTGGCAACAATTGGTAGCGGCGAATAGCTATTTCGGATTAATACCCTATTATTTATAAGTGAAAGAATCTCTCCGAGAAAAATTAAAATATTGTTATACACAGCTGTGCTGGTGAGAAAAAACTATAGGTATATGCACGCGGACTGCAACAATGGTAATTTATTAACTAAATTCGAACGGAAGAAGAATATTTTGACTGGAAAAAACATCCGAAGAGAATACAACATGAGGAAAAACCGTAGAATAGAAGAGCTGAAACTCCGTAATTATACGGGAAAACAAATGTAACTACAGAAGTTCTCAGAAGTAGTAGGCAACTAGCAAATATGGAAGCAATCGATATTATATAGTCGCAGTAATGGAACTCTAAAAGGCTCGTAAAAAAAGCCAAAAATAAGATAGAAAATAATGTAATTCAAGTATACAAGTATGTAATATATAGTTGTAGCTCGAGGAATTCAAGGAAAATATATCCATACACCCTCAACATTTAACAAATCCTCTTTAAAATTGAAGCCCACACATTTCTGTGTGTCATATCGTAAGTAACATTTTAGTTTTATAACCCTCCTCCCTATTTAGTTTTATCAAATTACACTTATGATGTATAAAAGAATAAATGCTCGAGAAAAATCTTATAGGATTATACTTATGTTTTCAGAAAAAAGTATTAGGTAACATTTAAAACACAAACAAATACCAATGAATGTATCTTTGAATATTATAAACTGATAGATATTACAATAATTATTTTCTCATCTTCAAGAAACACCTAAATATTTTATTTTTATATAGAATCATATATATATACCTTGCCTGTCACGATCCACCGATTTAAATATCACAATCACTAATAATATTGTAATGCGTATTAAAAATGAGCTCACCTCAGCTGTTCTGGACAGTAATCTATTGAATAAACCCTTTTGACAAGACGACCAAACCTGCAAGTTAGGCCTATACCATCATACAAATAAATGCCATAGTTGTATTCGATCTAGAGCTGACAAAGTATCGCAATCAAGCTAAATAGATAATTTAATGGTTTTAGATTTCGTTTTAAAAATGAATCTCTAATTTCAAATCAACTTTTTCAGACTTAAGAAAATACATATCACATGAATGTCAAAGAAATAATAAACTCATATAATATTAATCATAATTTTTTTCTAAACTCAAAACTTAATTAATACACCTATTATAAGACATAAATGAGTAGAATTACGTTGGTCGTTAAAGTAATTCATAATATATTCAAATTCAATATCCATAATTATTTATATTAAAATACATCGGGTGTACCTATACCCAACTCCGTTAATATATATATACGTACCTACATGTGCACTATTATATTGTTGATAAAACATCAATTTTAATCACAGTTTTAATTTCATTGTCGCAATTATTTTAGTTTCTTCTTGGCTAGCATATATTGTGCTCTGGGCCGTTATATGAAAGTCCGGCAACACCAATTTGCCGAGATGTCGTTCTAACGACACGAGATGTGCGTAATAAAAACTTACAGCTTTACTGTATTACAACATATACTGTAGCCCATAGGTGCATTAAGTACACGTATGCACAATAAAATAACGAAATAAACGGTGCCGGTAACATTATATATCCCATTTAAATTACTCGCGGGACAGGGTCCGAGGACGGTCCATTTGGCCGGTTGTTTTGACTCCGAACAGCCGTAACGACGTCGTAACGAATGACATTATTACGAAAAGGACATTTGTAAATGTGAACTAAACCTTTATGCGAAACGACCGTTTTTGTTGCTTTCTTTCTTTTTTTTTAATATATGTATATGTTTATATATATATATATATATTAAAATGAATGCGACTATTCTTGGGCGAATCATTTTCCAGTCGATAACTCGTCGGAAGTACCATTAAAAAAAAAAAAAAAAAATGAATAATAAAATAGCACAGCATGAGTTATTAAGAAAAATAATGTCTATTAAAACTTATATTTTAGATCCAATATAACCATAAAGTAAAGTATTTAACAGCCATTTTAATGTATTTAAAAACAACTATAGGCATATCACGAAGGTATATAAAAATATATTAAAAATAGTCTGTACCGTCCATAGATCTTGTAAAATGGCATACAAACCGAATAAATTAATCGCATTAATAGTAATATAATGAATACACGTTTTAAAAACCTAATCAAATCAAAATTCTTTAGTCTAACATTCATGAATGTATTTTATATTTATATAGCAATATAATAATTATAGGTATATATTATACAAATTTTCATTCGGTTGTTGAGTAGTTTTCGTACCGTCTGACACAGGGACTGAAATTTAATCGGAACCTTTATAAAAAATTACAAAACTTAAATATCAGCTGAAACCCTGCACTTTTTATTATTTAAATAATCAAAACTGAAATCGGAAACGACATTTGAGAATGGATTTTTTCAATACCTACTGTGTTATTTTTTATTTCAATAAAAAAATGTGTTTTTTATCTGGTAACAGTATAGAAGTATACAAGTATAGCAGATAGACACATAAACTATAAGTATTGTAACTTCGAAAAGACATATTAAAATACAAGTATATATTCAAAACTGAATATAAGTACTTAATTATTCATTATGCAAAATTATATTTTACTAAAAACTGAATATTAAGTTTTAAACATTTTAATTGTGGCTATGAATTTATAGAAAAATCTATTATTTTTAGCTTACTATAATATCACTTAATTAATATAGGTACAAAGTTTGAATGAACTGATTAATTCAATTTTAAAATTTAAGTATACCTACTATTAGTATTAATTTAAACTTTAAACAATGTTGATATTTAGGTTATTTATTTATTTTTTTATTACATATAATAATTTCAATCAATCACTACTTTTTTTATGCACATTTTATAAATTATTTTTTAATCGTTATCTCATAAATGTTTTTCACATTCCTTCACACTTAATCAATAATTTAAAATATTTTGTTTTTTTTTTTTTGAAATTATGAGTCTTTAGTATGTTTGTAGTGTAATTAATTGATTTTTTTATTTTTTAAATTTTAATGCATTCCTAAGACTTTTTAATGCATTATTCGTGGTTTTTAAGCGTGTTTAATTCATATAGCTCTACTTAAAATTATTGCGTTTATTGATTTCGAGTGGCTTCAGAGCGATGACCACCAACCCTCAATCCCAACCACTGCACACGTTTTATTGCACTATACAGACTTGCAGACCGAACGACTGGTCGTCACCGCGTCACCCGCGCGTGCTGAGGATTTTGGCCGATCACTATATCAATACTCTGACACGGTCCATCGGTCAATCTTCGGTCGTCTCGTCACAGCTATTTTCGCTCTTCTTTTCTCGGCGTACATATTATATTTATCTGCAGCAGGACACGCGCGCGCGTTTAACGATTCGTTCGACTATAACCCCTGCTTTTAGGTGCATTATGCGGCGCGAATAAGCCATAAGTCGTGTGCTGGGCTGCATGGTCAAGGCCGCCGACCGGTATTACTCCCATGGCGATCGCGTGTCCGTTAGCAATAACTATATATACGGCGACGGCGGAGGCGACCACGGTGTCCGGTCGCGCGCGAGCTGCACTATAGCGATTTGTCGGCAAAAATGTTTATAGCCGCCGCCGGAGAGCAATATCGATCGAATGGATTGCCAATGCGATTTATTTTTCATTCTTCTCCATATACCTATATAATATTATAATGCTGTTTCTACGCACGTATAACATTATAAAGGCACCGGTGTATTTATTTATTTTATTATTTTTATTTCCCGGTGCTCCGGAACGCGGTTATATAAATTCATTTTTTTTTCACGATAAATATCGGAGAATCGTGACACCGATAAATTCGTCGAGTTCGCGGGCGCGCGCGCGAGAGAGCCCCGTTCCGTCGAACGAACTCAAACAACAGCGCCGGCCAAAAGTCAATATTTATCTCGCTCTCTCGTGTGTGTGCGTACATAATATATATATATATATATGTACATTATACTCAGATATGATGTTTTGGCGTTCTATACGTGTACCTGCCTACCTAAATATAAGTATATATTCCACTTGTAAACCATTTCACTCGGACCGTTCGTGATGAAGAATACTCGAAACCTCAGGTTACGAAACAGTTTCGAGTACACGAAATGTGTATATATGTCGTACTACACTATAAATACAAAACAGGCCAGGTCAGCCAACGGAGAAATACCGAGAAATGTGCCTGAAAAAACACACAGGCGAGGATGCGAGTGCAGACAACGCGTGTAATACGACCATATAGGTATATAGGAATTGGTCTACAAACAAAGTTCTACATCCTTTGTAATAAAAATTCGAAAAACTGAATTGAACGGCGGTAATGTTATATATTAACAAATTCGATTTAAAACTGGCATTGACAGTTTTTTAAGATACTACCTATATGATATAATATTGCGAGTAAACAAAACCCAACACCTATATGTATGGTATACGTAAAACAAAATAACTTTGAAACCAAACAGATATAATTTATTATTCGTATGAAGAGAAAAATTCAAATTTAGAGAAAATCAGTAAACAGCCACAAAAATATTAAAGAAATAATAGCAACTTTTAGTCTTCAAAATATATTATATAACGGTTATAATATTATATTATTCAATGAGCCATTCTAAATCATTTTCTAACCTATCATGTTGAACAAATATTTAAAACTAATTGTTTTATGAGTAAAAAATGTATTTTATTAGTAACGCAGTTTTCTATTTAATATAAAACAAATATTTAATAGAAAATTATATCTTAATTTTGAAAAATTATTAACTATAATCAGAATTATCGTAACCTATTCAACAATTTAAGTTAAGTGATATGTTTAATCTAAATTATTGTAAATGGTATTTGAACTATACATTGATCAATTTCAAATATTTAACTATTTAACTTATTTCGCATCACAATCACTGTAATACGAACTTATAAAGATCGAAAATCGAGTCAGGTGTTCCATTACTCTTTAGAAGAAGTACATTTTAGATTTTGTTCTAAGATGACGCCACACCCGCACGTGTTGTCTATTTGTTTTACAAACGTACAATAAGTACAACAAATTTTCGTTTAAGAGAACAAATTTAAAGTGTTTAGATTAAATATTAAAGTGAAATGAACTATAATCAAACTTAAAGGTAAGAACGTTATCTGTATTCTCTCGATGATATTTTTCGGTATTTTAATTTTAAAGTGAGTACAAGTATGTATAACATTAATATTTTAAAATACTTGTAATTCACATATTAATGTACCGTAAAAACAAACACATTATATTTTCACCTTTAACTTTATAGGTAATTTCACAGTAATATTTAAACTAAATATACAAAATTAGTTCTACATAATGAGAATTCGCCACGTTTTACAGTTATATGATGGAGAAAACACACGTGGTTGTGGCATCCTCTTAATAGTTTCTCTTAAGTAAGGAATTATGTATTACGGGCGAACATCAAAAGACAAACAGTTTTAAAGAAATGTCTGGTAAACTTCTTGTAATACCTTATAAATCAAATTTACACAACTCTTATTTATTGGGAGCTCCCTTATACTTCCTGATCACAGAAGCGAAGATAACTGACAGACATCCGGTATGCATACTACCTGGTGACTGGCTATCGTTAATTTTAAACGTGAAAAATCTAAATAATATTAGAAAATGTTAGACATGAATGTGTACCGTACATAAAGGTAATAATAGATATCAGATATGATTAAAAACTGGTTGTATCGAAAAAGTGAGTAACATGAATTTTAAATAAAATATTTGTATTTATAAACGATATCGAAATTTGCATATAAATAAATGTGCATTTGTCAGAAATATTTAAAATTTATTTCGGATTGATGTAAATTAAACGAAATTTAGATGAATAGAACGATAGTATTTAAAATATTGATCAGATTGTAAAGTAATTACCTTCAAAAACGGTAATATTGTAAAAGGCATTATAATATACGATTTGTTGTCCTTAAAATATTATTTTTATTAAATATTCTCAGAGCTCAATGAAACTCATCTTGATATTTGTATAATTTACAGTACATCGGCAGTTTGTATTTTCAAATCATTAAAAGATACGCTTAATTTATTTACATACATTTTTTTTTTTGAAATTTTAATATCGATAGCGTAGGACTTATGAATACATATTATCACATAATATTATTATGAACACCAAATAACAGAAACATTATTGCAACGAAGTTTCATCGCAATAGCGTTTTTGACGATTTTGCAGTCATCGTATACTCGTTGTAGACAGGTTTTCGACACGATATCTCGATTTTATTTTTCGGTTGTAAAATCAGATTGAAATAACTCAGTATGCATAAAAATAATGATAATAATATTATGTAAGAGTTACATATCGAATAATATTTATCTCGAAAATATTACACCCGTCCGACAAAACTACAATAAAAAAAAAAAAAAAAAAAAAACCCCAGTGAATAAAAACTAGAATCAGTTTTGTGGAAATAGACAAGATTTTTGGACCTGTGTTCTCCAACGGAGCGGGCACACATACAGAAGTCTTGTAAACCGGCGAAACCGGGGTCCGTGTTTCGGGAACCAAGACCGTCGATTATTACCACCGTGTTGTTTGTTTAAGAATTTTTTCCTTAAATACATATATTATATTATGTATATATTATGTACGGTTCTTTTAGTCGGATCGCCGCATCATCCGATGCAGTGACATTGATCGTATACGAAACGTCGGAGGGAATGAAAAAAAAAAAAAAAAAAACACCAATGACTAACCGACCGTGAGCAAAACGCCACCTCGTATTATTTATGTGATGCGTTTAAAAAACGATAACCGACCGTCCCGTGAAATAACTAGAAAACGTAATAAAAGTGGGATTGAATACCTCTATTTCGAAAAACGCGAGAGGATAGCAAACGAAAACAAATATTACCTAAATTTTATCGTTGTACCTACCATCCGATAAGAGCGCTCAGACGTCGGGTCGTTTCTTCGGCTGTATAGAATATTAAATGCATCTCGAAAACACCTTTTACTGCCCGAACGTCACAATCCTTTTAGCCGCCAACAAGCAGCCGTCTGCTGACAGTCCTGCGGGCGAGGAGGTCACGAACGCAATTATGATACATTAAACGGCGTGGTGAGCTATCGGAATTTTTTCCAGTATCAAATTATTTATAACGCGTTGCTCGTCGTCGATTGTTATAACCCACAAGCCGTTTGAAAAACGAACCAACTTAGACGTCGATTTATGCGTTTACCCGATAGATGTGTGCGTTTTGCCTAATGAATACCTGAAATGACTTTCGAGTGTTACATACGCATATACCTATCATCTCTATACACCATTAATTGTAAGTATACAGGTATAAATCACAAATAAACTTTGGCGTGTATTAGCGTCAATTAATACATACCTATATATTATCGTATAATTATTTGTATACGCGTTGTTTAGGTACCTACCCATGATATATGCGTACGACTGCTACAGAACGCTTTAAATATTAATAAGACGACGATTTCCGTTCCGCGGAAAACAATATTTTCGTGTAGCGTATTAATAACTATATTGACCTAATTGGCGCAAACTCATCATCAACCCCGAACGCACCGCACCGGAAGGGGCGTGACCGTTTGTGGGTTTTGTTGTTCACCTGTTCACGTCATCACGGCAGACCCTGCAGCGGGAAATTCGACAGGCGGTCATTAATTATCGGTTATAAAAAAAAAAAAAAAACAAAAAAAAACACGTCGTGCTAAAAAGAAGGGACAAAGATGACGCAGAAACCGTATGTTTTTCGTATACACATATTTATATGTATATAAATATACATTATGTATTTAATATACTAGCACGGTTTTTTGATGTGTTGCGTTGTTTCGATACTCCTTCTATCCAGCTCAAGATTTACGTTCTGCGTATGCCAACGACACGTAGAAACTGGTTTTATCGTGTGTACAGTCCGGAATGATAAATAATTTATTATGGATATTTCTAATCGACCGAATGAATTATCCAAACGGGGTTAAAAAAAAAAAAAAAAAACCATCGGATAATGTAAAATTCTTCTTTTTTTTTTTTCATTCTTCCGTAATGATAGCATGCATCTAAATCCGAGGTATAAATTAAAGAGCTATTAATTCGAAAACAGATTACAAGACCCAGATATATTAGTATATATATACATAAAACCTACGTAATATGCGCGCAGCAACAGGCGGCCACTGCTACAGCCGGTACATATCTATAACGCTTGATCGGTTAACCGACGCGTTTCTATTTAATCATATTCTCGTCGCGTTATCATCGCCGTTTTTGTTTGTATGTATATACATAACATGTAAGTGTGTGTGTGTGTGTGTGTACACACACGTGATGCAGATATTATATTATTATTAGTATAGGTAGGTATGTTGTTATTTTCGAATCGTTTACTGCATGCAGTCGCTCTGTTCGTCATTGGCCATCCGATTGTATGTAATAATAATAATAATAATAATAATGATAAAAAACATGTAATCGGCGGTACGCGTCTCCGTCCCGTTAAACGCGTAATATAGAAAGATGAGCATATTTACAGACGGACAGTACTGCAGTATCTATCTGTAGAGTTTGTGCTGCACAATTTCATTACAACCGTGTTTAAAAAATTAATCGATGTTCGTCCATCATGATGATTTTGTTTGAATATATTACATAAAGTTGCATAACTATAACGGTGGCGTACAATGAAAAAAATTCCGCCCGGGACGCTAATCGACTTGCTTTCAAATTCGTTTCTTCCTCGGTATAGTTGTTTAGTGAATTTTTCAGGGTAAAAATAGGTACCTACTACCTATATATCGTTGTATATTCTCGTACCCTTACGCAGCATCAGGACAGTGAAAAAACGTGTTGACAACTTTTTTTTCGTTTTACACTTTCTCATGTCGATTGTCGAATCGATCTCGATACGGATGACCGAAAATCGCAACAGTGATGGCGAGTGTTATCCGCGTGGCGCGACCTTCCTTCACGATATACGAAAAATGACGACTATCGCACTTGCACCGCACTACCACCGAGTCGACGGGACACATGCTCTTCGCGGGAACGACGAAGACATCGGCGTTCTTCAAATATAATATAATAATAATATATAGACTCGTTGTTTCGGGTTTTTTTTTTATTTTGTCTTAGAAAAAGGTGAGACGATTTATTTATTACTATATTTTTCGTTTTTTTTTTTTTTTTTTTACTGTATATTATATTTACACTCACACTCATACAGACATATACACACACGACCCAGTACCCACACAATAAAACAGGTTGTGCCGTCGGTCACCGATGCCTCGGAACGGAGAGGTCGATAACGACAGAAGATAGGACCATATAATATAATATTATAGTTGTGTATGTCGGTCGACCAGCCGCCTGTACTCTCACTACACCAGGGTATGTGCCTCTACGTGTATTATTATCGGATACAGAGGTTCGTGCTACACCGTGCCCGGTTCGCACAAGACCAGTGATTACAATATTATCATTGAGTTCGTGTCACTGCGATTTAAAAAAAGGAAAAGAAATCAAAATCTCTATTACGTCACAATTGAATACTTTCGGGAGTTTTATTCTTGTCGAAAAATGCTCATTTGTCGATACAGTGTTTGCCATACCGTATTATATAACGGCATGACTGAATAATTGAACGATTCTAAAGGATTTGACTTGTTAGCGACGCTATAACCATACATATATTTATATGAAACGATAACAACTATACAGACATCGGAAAAATGATAAAAAAAAAAAACTTAAAATATTTAAATTTAAATTAATTATTTTTATCGATGTTACAGCTTTTCTCAGCAACATATATGCACCTATACAACTGCATAATATCGTCATAAACATTGCACGAAACAGTCGTTCATAATTAATACGCATACCATCTTTGCATACATATCTCTTAAATAATTAATATATTGTACACGTGTTTTGTTGATAATATTAGTAATAAATAAACAAAATATGTCCACACCATTTTACAAAACGGTTATAATTTATTTCTAAATTAAAGATCAAATGATCGATTGGATACCGTACAGAGTACCTACCTATAAGTATTAGCACGTACAAGTAGTTGATCTTCATAAACATTAATAGCTACAAGATTCTCTATGTCGTAAAATATAAAACTTTAATTAACAACAACATTAAGGTGTACCTACTCTGAGAATATAACTTCAAGGCTACGCTGGAACAGTGCATTTTCTTAGCGATGTTTCAGAACGTTATTATAGTATGGGTATCTGGTATACGTTGGCCGATAAGTACGCGAAGCATTGTAAAAGTATTGCAACTGATTTTTATCTGCGTCTTCGGTTTAAAATAAATTCATATTAGTCTCTGGTTTATGTTCCATAATTATCGGCTTTGCGCATAAAAAATAGAAACATTAATATCACCAGTGCAGTGTATTGAAATAATTTTTATACACCGACAAATCGTTTCCCTTGCAAAGTGTAAAAATAACTTTCAGATCATTGCGCAAGGAAAAAGACTGTTCGCGCGTTACACTAAGCAACCGATACAATAATTGAATAAGAGAAAAAACGAGAATTGAGTTTGACGGGAATAAACTGCAGGAATTTAATCGCAAATTGAAATTGTAGCTGAATAATCATTTTTTTTATTAGATATTTCTAACTATTGCGCTATTAAATATTTAACAACAAACGAACGATAATCATTTTAAATAGTTATCCTTTATTAATTTTCAACACGCGAAACCACAAATAGAGTATTCAACGGAGAAAAATTTTAAATATACCATCCATAAAACGATTGAGCAAACCTTACTTCAATTACGAAACGGGATAAATTATAATAATTAAGATCCAGATTTCAATGCAAAGTGCAATTAAATGTGACAATGTCAACAATTTAACTTATAATTTTCCTAACTTAAATTTTGTGTATAGTAGCGTACTTGAGTAAAAATGTAATTTTTTTCGGTCACTTTTAAAACATTTTAAGCCGGAAGGCAATACAATAATAATGAAACAATTTGTCGAGATGTTCGTAAAATTTATCTCAAATCGTGTAAGTCAAAAAACCACGTATTAAGTCGCAACGTTTCCGTATAAATTTATTTGACTATTTTCGCCACAGAATAGTTTTTCCTCGCGCTCAGAACCCCTACCTTCAAATCTTCACCACCTTTACACTACACGATTTTCGAACTTTAAAGGTGTCACGAGCACAAAATTAAAAAAAAAAAACATTAAAACCTCTGTTCTATAGTTCTGCACTATAGCTGTGGACTGCGTCTGCTGTAGGATTAACGCTTTTATAGAAGGTATATATTTACACACTCCGACACTCGTTTTATAAAGTATTAATGGAGTACGGACAAACGGGCAAAACGCGACGAAAAGTAGTTACGTCACTATCTCATTTTGAGCGGGAAATGTGTGCGTATATATTTGTATATATATACGCAATACATAATAATAATAAAAATAATATATACTACGCCATCACTATAATCGTCTGCAGTACGAAACGTCACGAAGCAACAGGCGATTAATTAAAAACTCGTTTACCGAATTACATGGCTGCAGCAGAACCGAAATTATGTTTTAATTCCAGCGGAATAATATTATAACAACAATATAATAATAATAATAATAATAATAATAATGATAATAATGGCTTCCCGTCGACGTCGTAGTCGAGCGGTAGTCAAATCGTAGTAGTATCACGGTCGAGCTGTACTTACACATATATGTATATTTTACACGCTAGTGTAGCGCGTGTATGCCACCGCGGTCGTCTATGGAAATTAGTGCCATAAATACGAGCAAGTGTACGCGCGAGTGCGCGCACTTCAGTGTGTTTATGCGTGCAAAGACTCGCGATAATACGTACAATCTATATAATATATGTGTGTGTGTACTTAAATAATATTATAATATTATAAAATTTATATACATATGAACACGATGGAAGGGGGACCGGTTGTCGGCGGCCATGTTGCCGGATCTGGTTGGTTGCCGGCGACCGATCGAAAGCAGGAAGCAGCTGGCGTGGAGTCTCCGCCGAAGAAATCGTTCTCCTCAGGATCCCCCCGCCGCCGGCGCAGACGACAAGGACCCGAGCCCCCGGGTCCCGGCGCTGCTACTATGGCAGATACCTATGTATATAGGTACAACGTAAACGGTGCAGTAATAATTTTTGTGCACCGGTGGTGGGGAAAATTACCACGCGGCTGGAAACAATGGGCCGGTGGTGGTGCACTGTGAATAATGTATATTAATATTATTAGTGGGTGCGACAGACGAAACTGCAGCTGCAAGTGTGATAACGGGACCCGCATAATACGAGGGATCCCGCCACACCTCGCCACACCCCAAGGCCAAAGCCGAAACCAGTAGCACGGACGCGATCGCCGGAGTGATGGAGGTCGTGCAGACCGCTGTGCTATACGAGCCATAAGTCGAGACTTAAGTGGGGACTTCGTGTTGTACATACACGCAGGATACATAATATTATAATACACGTATGGTTTTTATTTATTTATCCAAGTTGCACCTTGAGCAGCAAAAAGCTATTAGTCACTTTGTATACGCGTTTAAATTTTGTCGACTTGCATTCTATTCAAATTTGTACGTATTTTACTTTTACACCGTGGGTTTTGTTTGCGATTAGGTCTAGGCGCAATGTCGAGATTATGGGATAGGTCATAGATATCCTGTTTTTGATCCGATCTTGAACACATTGTGAACAGTCTGGAATGACGCGTGCTCGACAGAAGGATGAGTTCCACAGGTTTGGCATATGAGAGGGAATCCTTTCTAGCCATTAGAAATCTCCAAATGATTCTAAAGTGCATCCTTTACATTATTACATATAGCTTGATGATTACAGTTTCTTTCTACAATTTAAGATAAAGTTATGCTATCAATTTTTTTTTTTTTTTTTGGTCACCATAAAACGTTTGTTAGATTGAATTGTAGTATTCATTTTGAGGATTTAGACTTATTCATCTGCTATTTCGTTACATTTTATTCTATTATTGAATAATATTATACATATATTATGTATTACGAATGAAATTCATGTATTATAGCAGTCACTTGGAAGTCTTGTTTGTAATATTATTTACACTTATTGTTAAAAACGTTGAATGAAAAAAATTTGACGAGGATATTATCATATAAATTGAATCGTGATTAAAAAATATTATGATATGTAAACGTATAAGCGATTAGTTAAAGGGTGGGGGTCGCATTTTTTGAAGACAGTCATTTTGTAGGTAGGTAAAATAAAATTATTGCGTGGATCGAGTATCGTCCTGCCGTGTATACGTGCGTTGTCTGACAATGAAGTAACTATAGTAAGGTAAGGTCACAAGACGATTGGTTAGACATAAATTGATAGTGTATTGTTATTTTATATATTTTTCTTAATGCGTACAAATGTTTTTGTTGTAATAATAAATTGATAATCGGCGACCAGTATATAAAATATATAATTTTCTGGTATCTACAGCAACAAATTATCGCCGGTTTTATTGCTTCGGAACTCCGCCGTGGCTAACCCTCTGTGTGGCTCTGTCGTCGCATTACGCTTATACACACTTATTACACACGACAACGAAACGTTATAGGTATTATATATAGGTAGGTATAACTAGATTTTGTTTTGCGATTTCGATACGCGTTTTACCGCACGTCATCATAAACGATACGATTAGAGTCATTAAATATAATATAATATATTATAAAACATTATAGTACCTTGTTGTACACATTAATGCATTTTATTTTTTCAGAAGGAGTTGGTACATCATGCATTTAGACGATATTATAAAATATACATATATACGGTGATAGTATACCTACTTAGTACCACGCAGTTATCCACTCATTCACACTCTGTCTCTGTCTCTCCGACTATAGTGATGACGCTATGATGCCTATTGCAGAGTATTTTGCACACGTGGAATGAGAAAAACAGCGACAACATTTAGTTGTATGATGCGAATAATTATGTTTGTTCGCAAACACGCACAATAAACGATCAACAATGGCGGACATATTGTTATATATTTACATATTATTATTTTAAATGAGACCTGGTAAAAATGTTATTTTTGACTATTTAAAATGGTATACTAATTTATTGTAAACCAATAGTTTTATAACCGACAATTACTGTTGTATTAAGTAGAATCTAATGTAGTGCGCATATTTCCTGATTTCAGGTCACAGTATATTAAACGTATACGTTAATATGTAGTTTCCGTCCGTCGATGTTTCATTATCATAAAATGTTTTTATTTCCTTTAATCTAGAGCTGCATAGTGTCATGTATACATATTTTTTATTTTTATTGTTTAATGACAAATTCAACTCTAGTTATTAACCTCTAGAGACTGTAATGCCATTCCCGCCTTTTTGTAGTAAACTTAATGCGTATCTCCCTTTTTTTTTGTGATTATTATTTTTACAAGAGCAATACTGGCATTTATAAAACGACCATTATACAACGTACACATCATAACTTTTTATGAGGACTTTCCAAATGACCGGAGAGTAATGCTTGTAATGCTTTTGTCGAAAATGTAAATTTACATTAATTTTTGACACGCCCGTTTTCATTATACGTATTGTTTTAACAGGATTTTTTTTTTTTGTGTAATACCACACTGATTTTAACGAAAAATTGTCGAAGGTTAGTTTAACCCAGAAACAGCGCACTCAAATACATGCCGAAAAGTCGTTTTAGGGAAAGTCACAGTATTCGGCGACAGATTTGTTTGAACATCGACACGAGTGAGGTGCGCTCACGTTTTGTTCCGTCTCAAAGGACATTTTTAGCAAATCAATGTTCTCAGTCAGATATCAAATATTGAAACATTTAAAAGTTCGAAACTTAATAATATTCAGTTTAAACAGCTACCAAAACTGATCGACACATATTTCGATGGCGTATTGCGCTATCATACGTTTGATTCAAGTTTTATAGTTGATAGTAGTGTAAAAATACGGAAGCGCTTAGGTTCGTAGGTACGTATAGATTTCTCGCAAGGAAGTTAAACGGTCGTTTCAATAATAATGATAATAATAACTTGTCGTTGAGTATGCGCTGCGAAGGCCGACGGACCGGGTCGTTTGTCGTTGGAGTCTCGGTTTTCCGGACCTACGCTACGTCGCATCGTGGTTATTTCCTCGACCGACCGGCATTCCACTAGATCCTACTCGTTTCTATATATTGCACATACACGAGTAAGTTATTTTTTACTCGTTTTTTTTTATTTATATACATATTTTATTTTATTTTTTGTTCTGTTTTAGAACACACAATGTGCAATAAAAACCTAATGCAAACGGCAAAACCACATACAAGGAAAGCACACACACACACACACACACACATACGGACCGAAACGACTGTGCAGAGAGGAGAAAATGAATAAAAGCTTGCCGACGGTTTTTGATTACTTTTCCAAAAGCATATATACCTACTGATGAGGTGTTCGAACGGTTCCAGGCTGATTTACTGCTCTAGACCGTTGTTAATAATAAATTTTATCGTTCGTTTGGCGCTGCAACACACATATTATATACTGGTTTACGCTCAGCTCTTTATTTTTTCGTCCTCTCGTGTATCATCTTGTTCGCTCTGCCACCGCCGCCGATGACCTATTATAATATACGCGATCGCCCTGTTCGTTTTATGACTGCAGTTCTTCTGTCTGTTATAGTCTGCATATCGTTAAAAAAGAAAATCTGAGAAGTCTATACGTGTTGTGTACATACGTTTTACCCGACAGTAAACGATATCCACCCGACAACAATAATGTGTAGGTATGCGATTTGTTAGCCAGCACCGCACGCATAGAAGTCTAAAAGATTTCTGTTGATTTTGTCTGCGCGCGCCGAAAATGGAAATGACGATATTTCTTCATATACTTATAAATATTAAATACACAGTATGAATATGTGTTTGATCGTATTATACAGAAAACATCATGAACAATGAACATATACAACATAAATAATATTCTTAACGGTTTTGACTTTTTAGATATATTTAGAAATTAGAAGACACCTACTCCACGAATTTAATTTATAAATACAGACATTTATTGTTTCTGACCATCGGGGGGTATTTGGGAAGCGTCGCTATGCAAATGAAGTAGAACCGACCATGTTTATCGTAATGATGTAGCACACTGCTATTACGTTATATGAGTTGGGCGAGTGTCATATTTTTTTTTTTTCATCTCGGGTATTGGATTTTTTTATTTCAAAATTTCATGTGAACTCATGTGAGATTACAACAGAAGAAAGAAAGACAAAGCAATCTCGTGCCGCCGCCGACCTTCGCGTGAACACTGTATACCGAATATATAATATCAGGTTAAGTATCATAACAGTTGTATGTATAAGGGGACACATATCGGTGAAAAATGGTTTTTAAGGCGCGAGCGCGTTTCTCAGCACAATATAATATGCAAAATATACCTACATCGCACATCAGCTGAAACATCTAAAACTGTTATGCGTTTCTAAAGTGAAACACATACACGTTGAAAACAAGGGGACATTCACATATTATTCACTGCATCAAGTCACGCGTACGTCGTTATGGTTTAAGCTGTCCTAACTCGTGTTTTTTTTAATTCTCGTTGATTACTTCCAGTCGAAAGACAAACCGAAGTATTAAACCGTATCCGTATGTACTATATACATACACGTCACTGATCGGGTTTCACTGGTGCAGTATCAGCGCACATACTGCAATTCTTGTAAACCGACGTCCGAGGTTTTTCATACAGCGGAAGACGGTGCGGTTAAATAGTCGATGACATTATAAGTTTATTTTTAAACCTCTCAATACACACACACACACACACACACACACACACACACAAAAGCTCTGGCGAACGGCCAGATCTGGTACCGTGCAGACGATATGGAACATATTATTATCATTCACCGCGGCTCGCTGTTATTCATATTCGAAGTGATACGATTTCAATATTTCACCGTTATATCGGTGTACGGATACTATTGAAACCCGTGTAAACACCAAACGCTACTCCGTACACTCGTACCAATACGATGTAGCTAGTGCATGCGCGCATTCGTCCGGATCACGAAAACGTGCAAAGATGATTACAAAAAAGAAAATATAAGCCGTATCCTAGTTAAGCATGAAAAGAATGACGGATAAACAAAAACCCGAGTGGTGGACCTGCAATGTTATATATGTTATATTGACGTTACTATATTTATCGATTACGCGTGGACGGTGCACATACACAAATTTAAGTAGTACATAATATAAGGCACCTGTGTGCATGTAATAAACCACGAGTATATACGAAGCTCACGACGTCTACATGTACATGATAATCGATGATTTTATGTCATCAATTGAAGTTTAACTGTAATTGGCGTCTGCTAGAAAGCAGTGTGCCAAAACTAGACGGTAAAAAAAGATAAAAAAAAAAGGTCGAATTCGGTCAAGTAGACCCGATACTCGAAAACATAGCACAAGAACAGTGCAAAGGCGCATATTGAACGATAACAGCGGTTTTGTGTGTCAGCTACCTTCAATGTAAAATGTGTACGACTGTATGAGACAAAAAATAGGTATTATATATATCTAGGCACTATATTTTATACACAGTGCGTCGTGGCGAGGTATACACACTACAGTCCTCGGGACTTACCACTTTCACCCAAACGTTTATATTTTTGTGTGTTTTTTCCGACTCCTCTACCGCCCCCGTTATGTGCAGCACACGTCCACGCTGTACTATATTATATACTACCGACACCGGTTGTATTAGACTGCACTGCGCGCCCATTTTCAGCGAATGTCATGTAAGTATATTATTTCATAATAAAGTGGCAGCTATCTTGCACGCGGTCAATGCGTGTTATGACGTGTACTTCGTGATATACGCCTTCGAATTGCACCAAAGGTAATGAACAGTTACAGTGTATTGTTTTAATTTATTTCGTTATGTCTGGCAAGTAAGCTATTCAAAATTGTGAACAATAACGAAAATATTTCAAAATAAATGTTATGACTTGTACGTATATGTTTGGCGGATGATGATGGCTGCTGTAGCTATATCAACCGTACAGGTACAACACTTACTTAAGAGTATTACAGTAATTGTGTAAGAACAAGGTGTGTGTGTGTGTGTGCTATCAGTAATTTAAATCTTTTTTTCAATACATCTTATGTTTGATATAGCTGCCAATGACACCAAGCCCGGGGCTGGAATTGTTTCCACGACGCAGCGCAGCGCACCCATTGAAATTATACATTTTCCCTTTATCATCAGTAAAAATAAATTAATTTGAAGCTGTGTATTATTATTGAAGCATGGAAAATGTTTATAGTATTAAATAATAAACGTATACTACTAATGAACCATGAACACGGCGTGATGATTATTTGTTAGTTAAACTATCGAGGTAATACCGCGTTTAACATTTCTATTAGCTATTTTCAGTTATCCGCTTTCATAACCTTTATCTTGGCCGATGCGTATCAGTAAATAAAATATTGTTATTATTTTTTGTTATATGATGACACGTACGCAGCTCTGCTCATGATGTGCAGTCACGGTCAGTGTTCTAGTGACAGTGACTTTTAGCGTGTGTTCAAATCAACGTTTTTCGCTGTGACTTGACGCACGAGAACTGTTCTACGGATGTCAAAAGTCGAAAACGAATACATATTATTATAATATAATATGCTATTGAGGCTAAATGTACGTCCGACGTCTACATTAAAGAAGTTGAAGCATCCGAGAACCGGTGGCGCTATCTACCCTGTAGAGTATTTTCGAACAAAATGTTTGCATAATATTATAATAGCAATTCGTCTTCTTGCCTGTTATACCAGTGACGTCTCATCCGGAAATAATTGCGTCGTCGCTGATTGCGTTAATGTCATAATCATATAATCGAGCTACGCATTTTCCCGTCAAACGTATAAAAATATAAAAGCTAAATACGCGTTATGTATAATCATCAAACTTTTATAGCTAAAAAAAAATAATAGTAATTCAGATCGCAGCTATAGAGGACATATTAATATTTTAAACTACATAATTTCTTAGACGTTTCAAATAATTAACAAACCTTCTCTCTCACTGCAGCCTTACCACCACTCTACCAACACTCAAGACTTCAACGCGTCCATTATATTACTATATAAATAATATTTGTTTAAGGATTTACGTGAAACGTTAAGATTTATTTATTCAATCGGAACACTGATACGATAAATCTTGTGGAATTTTTTTTTTTCGTTTCATTTCATTTCGTTTCGTTTCGTTTTTTTTTTTTTTTAAATTTATCATTATTTCAACTAACATAAATCAAAATTAATAATAACCGAGAGAACGAGCAATATCATCGTATCACTTTCTGAAGCGTACAGCCCCGCGACGCCATAACGAGTCGTCGTACGTATGTAATTTTTGGCAAACTAGTATTACGATAATAACAATAATAATAAACACCCGACAAGGTGCCTGTTCATCTCTATAACACGGCTGTTTATATACGCATTATGTTCAACGTGATAAACTCGTACGGTTTAATCATCCGATCTCTCGTGCTCAGATTATAGTTGTTGACGAATTGATGAAGTAAACACGAAAACGAGTATACAGCTATACACAAGTACCTGCACAAGGGCAAACGGTAGGACTCACTGAAAACGTCTCTGGTATGAACGCACATCACATTAACGTATAATATCAGATATCTGCGCTGCAACACTGTTAACCGATTACCGAATGATTCCTATATCGTAAATAATAATAATTATTATAATTATAATAATATACGTGGCAAGCGTTTATAGTTTATACACACGACGTATACGAACGCTCGGATAATGTCTTTTCGATTTAATATTCGTACAAACATTGTTGACGCCATTTAAACGCAGTGCTTGAAATGAAATGCGTAAACTATAAAAGAAAATTCCGAAAACCCCGGCGCGAATCAAGTACTCGTTAAGTTCTGCTCCAGACACTAACGTAGAGGTTAGGTGCACTCGAATATGCACGTGTTGTACACAACGTATATACATTATACAACGGCATGCGACGTGTACCTACGATATTTCGTAGGCAAGTAACAGTATATATATATTGCTGTCCGCTCTCTTTTGAAATGACGAAGTCGGGGGAACCGCTACATCAGTATACCTACCGCTACAGTCTCGAAATTTTAAGTACCTTTATCGTCAAAGACGACAAAAACACAACTGCTCAGCGTCTCGTTTGACTTCCTAGTCGAGTCCTCGACGACAACGCGATCCGCGCACATAACCGTACTCCAAGCGTTCTTGATATTATGTGCGTTCTAGATTTATCTCTCGTTGTAAATCTTCGAGTTGTCATGGGTGTTTTATGGCGTCTTAAACTAAGAGCTACTAGCACTACGCCCACGATGTTCACTTGAATTTGTATTTTAATGCATTGTCGAATAATTATATTACGCACAAACAACTGACATTGATATATCTATATATACAGGATAGTTCAACGGTATTCTATTACAATAGTGTTAATTTGTTTGAAAACTTTTTATTCAAAAAATGTACTATGGTATACTTACACACGATCCTAAGACATGGTATACTGTCTTATTTTTCCCTACTAAAATATTTCTCTAAAAACGTCGTCGTATACAATACCTATACATATTATAATCTAATATATAGCATGAGTTTTGATTAATAAGCGCATTTAAAGTCTGGACGATCCCGTCCCCTGAAAATCGGTCTCGGTAACACGTGAGCATCCTGAATATTCACGTATTGACGACTGTGTTCTCCTGTCATAACATATAATATGCTAGTGAATATGGTTCGTACGCGAGTTACTAAGCACGTCGTTACTGATCTCTCCTTTCGGACGAGAATCCCAAACGCCGCTCCGGAGATCTGATATTCAGCTGTTATGATATACCTGCCTCCGTCACACTGCACAACAACTGGACGCTACGCGATTAACTGTTGGAGACGCTAAAATAGTTGTGCCGTAGATGTATTTAAGTCTATATACGTACACGTCGCGTTCAGTCCGGGATAATTGAAGGGTTCGAGTAGGTATAATAAGATAGTGTTAATTTTGAAACAGTGTGTTTACCGGAGAAGGCGGAACATGTCACTAGGTGAAAATTGCACTGCACACCGGCCCGGCAGACGGTGGCAATTAATGCGGTGTATATATATTATAATCATAAGCTATGGTACCTATGTGTGTCCCCTACCTCTCACTCTTTCTATCTCGACGAAACTCCTCCGACAACGATGCAACGGTTACCGCGTGCGACTGGCGTTATAGTCGTCGGTTATTATATTTTGATATCTAGAATCCGTTTTTAAAAAAAAAAAAAAAGCCATCATGAGGTATACGATCTATATACACGCATCACATAATCTCTTTGTCCGCAACAGATACATCTCTCTTAGGCTACTAATCTATACAGTAATTTCTGGCAACCCATTTCATACGAGCTTACACGGAATAACGACAACAATTATTTTAATAATCTAATACGTCCCAGAGATGAGAGATTTCCCTCAAAAGTAGAAAACTGGTTTATTATAATATTACGGTGTACAATATCGTATAGAGTTATTACAACGCATTCGTTTAATGACAAGAAAATGTAGGTATATATATTATATATATATAATTTATTTTAAAGTCGCTCTACAATATATTTGGTTTCAAGTCTAGGTACGTGGCTATTGAGTAGGTCGGTTACTGAAATAGATGTGGTATATCATAATTCAATAATATATCATTGCGTACGAAAAACAATTATGAGCAGAGACCACTAATGTCTGCCACTATTTTCTAAGAATATTTATTAACTTATTTCCAATACCATTGGCGTTTTATTTTTCCATAAATAATACACTACAGATTGAACAAATATTTTCTAAAAATAACGCATATATTTTATAATAATATCTATAACATTATGTGATATATTATTTTTATTTATTTTTTCATTCATTCATTTTTATTTTTTATTAACTACTATTAATCAAATTGATGTATCGATTTTTTAGAAATACCAAACGTTTGGATTTTTTAATGTAGACACTAAAACTTTTAAAAACTTTTCTATAATAAAAATAATCCAGTTAAATATGGAAGTATAATTAAATGTTTGTGATCATAAAAAGAGAAAAGGGAAATAATTAATCTTTCAATTATTCACTGCACAAAATATCCAATTATGTTTATTAAATAAGTTTGACAGTTTAAGACCATTTAAAATCGACAATCCCTTTTATTCCATTTCAATAATTCGTCATTAGTCTAATAACCATGGGTGAATTGAATTCAATAAAAAACTTATTAATAAAAAAACAAAGCGACTCATTTCAAATATTTACAATTTAAAAAATGTTAAGCTTACAAGAATGAGTACAATTAACTGTTCAATAACATATTCGTGTTTTTCATATATATTGTTTATGCTAAAGCTTACGAATTATATATAAAATGGAAACACATATTTTAGTTCATTACTCAAGATATTGAAACAAATATTTTAAATGTTTAGAAATTATTTATATTTATTTGAAACACTTGATAAATTATTTTAAACAACTTAACTATTTTCCTTTTTTTTTTTTTTTTTTACATATAAAGTGTTTCCTGACAAACAAGGTCATCGAACTTATTGATATTATAGACATTTTAACAAGAATAGCGTACCTTAAAACTTTACACAATTTGTTTTCATTGTCGAGTTTTTTTTAAAATAAATATTAGGCACAGTGTATTTATTTATTAAAAAAAAATTGTGAATGTAAATATAGTGTTCTCTTTTTAGATGTGACAATATTTCAAACAAAACATACATCATATACGTGTACTTAATAAAATTATATTACCAATGTACTAATGTATAACTGTCACGGTGATATTTGATTATAATAAGTGAAATAGTAAAATATATCAATTTAACGCATTCAAATATACATACTATTTTAAAATAAATAACAACGGTGTCTAACGTATTGTAAAATGTCAATACATCAATATCACCACTGCAAGTTTTTGTGACAATTTATAACCACTATCTGAACACAAGAAAGGATCTCATACTTCTATAAACGAGGAAAAAGTTGAATAATACGTAATTGTCAAGGACGAAATAAGTTTAAGATTAAACAAATGATAAACAAACGTTAACAGTTCACTGAAGGCGGACAAATCATTTTTGTAACATTACATACATTGTAATATAACGTGCATTCGTATCCGTTTAAACGTTGATTCTCTAAAGAAATTCCTCGAGGAATCGTTCATCTGTGCTCGTGTGTCACATATGTCAGTCATTTTAGTCCCTTTGTGTTATACGTGAACAAACAGAACTTTTTCTCGTTGTCGCAGTAGTTATAATAATATATTTTTTATCTATTTTCCACCCGAATACATAGCGCATGCACAATGTTAGACTTTGTTATCGCCGGGTTTACAGGTGTTAAGTAAATAATATAAATAATCCAATATAATACACACGGTAGATACGTTTAAATGTAATGTTCATTTAAATTAGCTAGAGTCTATAAAATGTACAAAACATATTTTAAGGACAGAATTTCGAAATTTAATAGTATTATTATAGTATAGGTATATAATAGGTATAACGACTCAAATTTTTACTATAGGTAGTTTTGAAAATTATGTCATGCTCAATAATTACTATTATTGTCGCCGTCATGTTATGTGATGACCGACCAGATATATTTGTAAATCAGAATGTTCGCGATCGAAAATGTAACCATCATCGTCTTAAGTTTACACCGAGTCTAACGATTTATTATTGTTTATATTTAAACAAGTCCGTATATTATATACTATAGGTATATATCTGTATAAATCTTTTTGTCGATCGTTAAAAAAAACAACGACAAGAGTTATTAGTTTTATATTTTACAAGACAGCTATGTAGTCTTACGATTATGGAATATGGTTACAAAGTTATAAATAAAGTTTTATGTTTTTTTTTTTTTTTTAAGTTAAATTTGATTAGAATAAAAGTCTATTTTTCTTAAGAGATTATTCATATCGATAATGTTTTCTGTGTTCGAACCTAATGCTACGTCTACATCGGATATAGAATGTTGTAGTATATTGGTAGCACTCTGTTATTATGTGTTTATAACTGGAGAAGTTCCTCTTTGGGCATCAAGTGCTGTATATTAGCTTTGACCAGTTTGCCCTTATCGGGAACGGTTTATTAATATATTTTTCTTTCATTTTTAAACTCGGTTTAGACCAGGCACAAATAATTGTATTTATGATTTCCCTAAGTATTGTCAGGAGACTCGACTTGCAGTGTGTTTTCCATTTTATATTTGTATCAATTTTATTTTAATCTGAGTTGAAATGTCGATGTGCAATATTTAAAAGCTGTAAGTCGTTTCTTTTGTACACGCAATAGCCTCCTATACTTATAACTTATAAGTCATCCGTGTACCAAAGCGATGGTAATGTTTTGACACCTCGGCATTTTTATTAAATTGTTTTTGTTTTCGAATGAGTATTGCTGCGTTGTATTCAGTATTGTATACAATTACAGATAAATAAACGATATTATTGTAATAGCACGCGTTGAGCGCTGAACACTTCACTGTTGTTTTCCACCACGTTTAACCCGTACAGCCCCGTCCAACGAAACCTTCCGGTATGGACTCGGCCGCCCGAGAGATATCATTGTTTTCGTACAGAGAAATTCGTGATATAATTACCCGGTACGGATCGTGTCGAAGCGCCTCTCAGCGCGCAAACATATATTATGCACAATGTACGTATGTACCTGGTTATACGTGGTTTGTTCGACCGTTTTTTTTTCATTTTATTTTTCATTATCTGATCCGAGTGCTGGGCCCGGCGCGCGGTTAATTAATGTCGGGACACCGATGCAGCTACATCGTCGCCTGGAACGCGCGCGCTGCCGCAGTTTCGCAAACCACGGTTCTATCGCCACACGGGTTAATAATAACGAATTGCCAGCAAAGCGAATATGGAAAAATAGCGTTTCGATTTACCGTATTGTAAACGTAGACACACACGTTATACAGAGTGATTCACCGTACACCGACCACGTTCGCCCCATTACATCCATTGATTATAATATTGTGTTAAGACCCGGATTTCTATGCAAAAAATACTATTGAACGTGCACATACGTATTAATAAATATTATTTGTGGACGGGAAAATTCAAAAATATGCAAAATAAAAAATCCTTTATTTTATTGTTGGCAAGAAAAAAAAACCAAACGTCTTAAAAACAATTTCAAAATATATGAAGTAAAATGAAAATACAATTAAAATATTAGTATACTTCCGCCCTCGAATACGGAATATGTAAAGCTTTCACCAAACTATTAACCTTAATTATTTAAACACAAAATTAACAACAGAAAACGTAATTTTAACTTTGGGACGAGTACCAACACGAAGTTATGTAATGTGATATTAGATTTTCAAATTGGAAACTTCTGCGATTGTCACGTAACGTAGATTTATATTTGGAAAACTTTATTTTACACCGCAAGACACTAAAAAGATAAATATTTAAAACCGGAAATTCCTTCATTGTCATCGCGCAGGGCTTATTATACTTGAGCTATTTTTATAAATTATAAATATTATAAGATTATAATATAAATCACAATAGCCCCCATACCTTCCATACTTATTATCCTTAATACATAAATTTACTCAAAAACTACTCGTTAGAATTTTGATTTTGATACGTCAACATTTTCATAAAAATTATCTGTCAATCAGTAAATATAAAAAAATATGGGTTGCTTGAAACAAAGAAGCTTGTATCCCCAACGGACACTGCTTAAGTAATATAAAAATTACAAGAATATGAAAATAGATTCTTTGAGAATATTTAAACATTTAAAAAATCAGATTTTGAATAATTGCATTATTGAAGATGAGAATGGCGGTTAGCTTGCTTTATGTCACTCTGTATATATAAAAAAAAATGTCACGGAGCCAGCATTACGCATATATATATATCTATTTTATATATGATATACGTACGACCGGAGGTGTTAAAGATACGAGCAAAAAGCGAATATGTTGTGTACCAAACTCTGTATATCATGTGACGGCGACTGAGGAAAAACTAGTGACAGTGACAGTGATCAGCGGTTGAAAAAATTATCAATCCGTCCTCGTAGAGAGACAGTGCGTCTTTCGTCACGAACTGTACAACATAATACGACATATTAATTATCATGCGTATTGTATACTGTGGCTGCCATATGGTCGCGAGCACTAAGAGTGGAGCGATGGTGCGAATATTGGTCGAAAATTAGTGCAAACTGTGTTATTTCCACCCTAGATCTAAGTAAAAGCAAATAATTTAATAGTTTATACTATATCGCAATAATTTACGGGTTAGTAGATAAATAATAGGTAATAATAATAAACTAATAACCAGTAATTGACAAGTCCACTGGTAATTATTACACGTTATGATAATATTTATTTAACGTTAAAATTTAATCAAACGATTAAATAAATACTATGTTTAACCTGAATATTGAAGTATAGACAAACTCAATTTTATTTATTTACACAACGAATTTAACACGAGTATATATATATATAAGTTTTGAATGAATTTAAAAATGATTCCAGTCGGAAATTTCAAATCAAATATGATTGCGAACATTAAAATATCTAATCAAAACCAAACATAAATACACAACTTAGTCTTTGACTTCAAATCAATCAAAAACTAAAGCGTTTTGATAGCAACACAATTATGCATACAAATAGTAGGTACATGCATTTAAGATATCACAGGCAAAACCGCAAAAATCAATTTTAAATTGACTTAAAGTTGTTAGTCAACCAGATATAGATGTATGTAACCGTTCTATATCGATATATATCTAATCTAGGTCAATGAAAAAACCTTCCTACGCGATATAAAATATTCTATCACATGAAATATTATCAAAAACTAAAAAGAAATTATTGTAATGATAAAGATTATATCTGATAAACAAAATAGTGAACAATATATGAATTTATTTCAAATATATAATGTGATATTATAGAAATTAAATAATTACACGACTTTGTCAAAATAAGTTTTATAAGTTTAATTTTACATTCAACAAGAATTTGGTTCTTTTTCTAAATTAAATTAAATTAGTCTATTTAAAGTTAATCGGTATAATTAGTTGGTGCGCTTATAAATTGTAGAATTGGTTTTTATATAGAGATTTTCAAGAAATTCTCCGATAAACTTTTGTACAACGCTTTAATATTTTTTTCGTGTAGTTAAATGCTAGTTGACTTGCGACTCATCTGCGATTATATACATTTAAGCGTTTTTCAAATGTTTCAATTGCTATAACTCGTCGCAAAATCGAATGTTGTACGGATAATAGACCACGACATACCGAACATCGTGAAGGAACTAAAAAAGTGTATAAAACATTTGAACTTTGATGGCGGCGCGTGGTCGGCATACGATATGCGAGCGCGTCGTGAATACTGCAGCAGTATGAGAAACCAATTAGCTATAAATTACGCCGGTCAGAGAGCATAATATTGTATAGGTACCTAATAATATAATCTTTCTTTCTTTCTTGGGATGAATCCGGCTAAAATATGGGTAACGGTCCGGGTTGGGAGGAGGAAATCGAAAAAAAATACGTTACGAAGTTCATTAGGGTTAACAGAGCAAAACGTTTTTATGCATTATGAGTCGATTGTCATGATTAGGAGTATCGATCACGACAACACGTTTTTGTATAGATGTATTTTTTTTTTTTTGTTTTGAACATGTACAGTGGGAGGATCCACTGACCGTTGCAAGGAACCAGCTCTTCACGCTGGAATCCAATCGATAATTACTGTACATTAATTTTTTTTCCGGCCAAAAGCCAATAATGACCTCACATTATTGTGCCAAATGGTTTTTTGACATAATTTCTATCAGAAAAATAAAGCGTGTACTTTCATTTGATTCCATTTTCTCCTAAATTTAATTAAAACACACATGGCGATAGATTTTTATCAAATAAATCGGTTTTTTTTATAAATAAGTACCTATCATTATTCATTAATATTTTATATTATTAATGAATAATAATGTAATAGAATAAAAACAAGTAAACAACTTATTTAACGTATCAAATATAATATATTTATCTATTAGATCAATAAATCGAGCATACTTTAACATTTTCTCAAAATTAATTCTTTTAAGTTTTTAAAAATATACTGCAATTAATTTGGTTTTAAATTAATTAATTTCAAGTTTAAATGTATAAATTCAAATAAGTTTGTCATCGTAAGTATTAACATTCTTTTAGAAGTCAAAATTTAGCTTGTTAATAGTTTATTAAAATCGTAAGATTATACACACAACAAAGTAAGTATATGAAAAATAATATTGATATAGCGAAATTCAAATAATATGGAAAAAGGATTATTTTATAATTTAAGAATTCCAGAAATTATTATTTCTTATTTATTTATTTTTGAAATAGTTGTGGATACCGATTTTTGAAAAATATTTATCTTACATACCCATGAATTAATAATTTAGTAAATGGAAATAAAAAATTATTTTAACATAACGTGTTCGAATATAACTAAATGGCCAAATTTGTATAAGTACCCAATACCTATAATGTATTTTAAATAGTAAAAAAAAAAAAAATTAAATATTTATAACCAAATACAACAAATACAATTATTAAATTATTAATAGGTTATTGAAATAATTATTGTGCACAATTCCAGCTATCGTGTGCTACACTTGAACTGGCTAAGAAAACTTAACGGTTATTAGATTTTAAGCGTTACAAACTGGTCGTAAAATGTGACTATACGCAATTCGAAACAATTGTTTTGTACACACATAACGAGATTTTATGGGGATAATTTTGTATAATGTTTAAATTTTACTAATAAAAACAAACAAAAGACTATTCAAAAGTATAATGGTGCGCGCTATGTGTTACAATATAGCTGCATAACAAAAGGTCTAGACGGTCCGCACGAACGTATAGTAAATACTTCAGCTTGATTTTAAGACTATAAGTGCACGTGATAGTTAATATCGTTTTTGATTCCAACTAAATCGATTTTTTTTTACACGGGTACCTAATCAAACACTTTTAACACAGTGGGAAATAAAATCTCCTAGAAGATTTAGAAATAATGAATATGTGGTTTATTTATTATAAAAATAATAAAATATATATTATATTGCTGTAAACGTAATATTCCGAAACTCTGGGAGACGTACGCATATATTAGGCCTTTACTGTTCTTGTATTATAATATGACACGAGACAAAGGGCCATGTCAAATTAAACGACGAATATAGTTTATACGAATTACTATAATATATTATATACTTACGAGTATTACTACATAATATTATATGAATATTATAATTTTACCGATCTATTTTTTTCTCGAGGTACCTGCACATTATAACTATACTCGTGTCTATATGCACACTGGTTGGCCATTATAAATATTATATTTGTAGGTATATATAAGTATACTTGTTGAACACCCATCAAAATATCGTTCCGACCTCTTGGCAATAATGTAGACACAGCCGTTTCTAGTGATGACCGTCAGTGATAACGCCATAGCTGAAGTCATGACCCGGTTAAGACAAAGATAGAGAAGCCTGGAGGACTTAAATAAATGTAAAATGTGAGAGCAAGTGTGTATATGTGTGTGTGTGTGATACGTGTATACGTGTGTATGTGTGAAGCGAACGATGACGAGGGGCACTAAAAGTTTCAGCGAATAATTCCACACACAACAATACGACGATTTCGTCATCAAGAGCACAAGACGGACAGGAACAAGAAAGAGAGAGAGAGACAGAGATACAGAACCAAAACGATGACGAGATTGTAGAAAAGGAGAACTGCTGACGACATAACAACATTATGTACATCGGCCTTGTTAATCAAACAATGTCAGTCGATTATGGTTTTCGTGCAAATCAATTTACACGGTCTTGTCATTGAACCGGCATTGGTTATGCCTATACGCATGTACAATAATATAATATAATGCCTCGAGAGACCGTCTTTTCTCTCTGCTGCAGGAGCGCGCCCATATACGGGGTGATCCACTTAACATATAAGATACTCATTATTGTAGAAAATCTACAGTTTTTGAAAATATTACTTTTACATAATTTTAAGTAATTACAAAACAACATACTTGTGAAAAATTATATTTCCACTATATATTTTAAGTATTTTACTCTTTAGGATGGCAACATGCGTTTTCATTTCATATTTCAACACTAATAATATAATTATTCAGAATATTTTGATCTATAAAAATCAAATTTCGGACAAATATAGCCTATTGGTTATAATTTAAAAGTATTTAAAGTTTAAAAACGGATAGTGATTGACCAATATTTTTCGATATTTTCCTTTACAACTACTTTTCCGCGCTTGTTTAAACTTAATATTGGCATTTAAGTTTCAATAAATCGTAGTAAAAAATATATATATTTTTTTTTGCTTGAAAAACGTTATTTCTAACGATTTATAATTATGTAAAAAATAAATGTCTTCGTTGACTGGATCACCCGGTATATGAATTATAATATGTTTAACAGCCTTGTCACCGGACGGGTATGTTAAAAACGCTCAGATGATTTTCAGTTAGATACGGTGTTAATAAAATATGACAAATTACCTAAAACTGTCACATTTTTGTGACCAATCGACGAGATTGTAACTTACCGTTTCAATATTTTTTTTTTTTTTATAAAACTCCCGTCTAAAACAAAACGAAAATAAAAATTTATAAATTATATAAAGCCCTTGTGTAACGCACGTGCACGGACACTTTCCATCGATATTCCAAAGTATGAACATGCACTTACCACCCAGTGCACGCTTTTTTACTGCGAAAATATGCATAACTATTATGCCGTCCCGACAATATAATACTAACGTTTTATTATTATTTTTTTTTTTCTTCGACGTCCCGTTAATTCGCAAACCCGAAGAATTCGAACGTCGTGTTATCGATTTATATAATTAAAACGGAACGAACGCTGTGGGAACTGTGAACGAAACACGATTTCGTCGACGCGTCGCCGTAGTATTATGGTATTTATATACACGGACAGGCCGCGCGCAGCACCGGCACACGGTGTAATTGCCGATAACCCATACCGATCGGCCGGGCTAATACACTGGTTGGGCGCAGAATGCATAGAACAAAAATAGAAAATAAAAAAAAATAATAATAAAAATTACGAAAAGGAACCGTCGAACGTTTATAACAAAATATAATATATTATGAACAACAACGCGCGTCGGGGCGCGCGCGAGTCGTGACGCGTGGCACAGAAGTCGTCGCACATACCGCGCCGCCGCAAAGTCCTCCTCGCGCTATTACCGGGTCTTTGTTTTTTTTTCTTTTTCCCATTATTATTATTATTCCAAAGCTGTTTACACACACAGAATGTGTGTGTGTGTGTGTGTGCGTGAAGTGTGTATTTGTCTGTCGTATAGTTGTCGAACACGGACCGACGGGATGACGGACGAGAAGTGTATGTGTGTGTGTGTGTGTGTGTGAGAGAGAGAGAGAGAGAGAGTGAGAGAGAGTGAGATAAGAGAGAACGGACCAGAGACGACGCACGCGGTTGACGAGAGTGCCCAGAGAGAAAGAAATATTAGAAATAAACGGAGAGAGAGAGAGAGAGAAGGAGAGGGAAAGAGAGAAATTTAAAAAACATATTATATAAAAATACAGAGAACCATGCGAGAGTGGTGTACCTGCACATGCGAAGAGAAATACCGGTCATCTCGTTAGCCCCACCGCTGGCGTTGCCACCACCACAGTCCTCCACACGAATTCCGGACACAAGTTCACCACCAACACCGCCACCGCCGACGACTACGACGACGGCTGCGCTACGAGACGAGTCCGGCGACGACCACGACAACAACACCCCCCCCCCCCCCCCCGTACAAACGAGATACAATCGACGGGCCCCGCCGCCGTCTCGCTGCTAGGTTGTCCGCGAGATAATTACCTATCCGTACTTAAGCCTCCTCGTCCGCCTCCGCCCCGCCATCCATCAATACGCCGCCGCTTTGCTTAGACCGGCCAAAACCGTTTTTGTTTTATTTTTTTCTGTGCGTACCGAGCGTACACGATAATATTATAACATGGTACGTATTAGGTCTGGTCCACACTAGAGCGGCGGCGACGTGAAGCGAATTTTTTCAGCTGCGACACGTGCCGCTAACTCAAAAGCCGATAAATATTTCACTGTACTTCCAAGTGGTGTCGCAGCGCGTTTATTGTTCATACGTTGAATGTTGCCAGCTGGTAACGTCCGAGTCCCGACTTGTTATGCGTTTCGGTTAAAAGCGAGACACGTTGCCACCGCAGAACAGCGTCAAATCGGAATGGCAACTGGTTGCGGTAAAGTTTACCCGTGTTCAAAGAGCAACGTTTTTTGAATCAAATCTATTGATAGATATGACGTGGACAGTGTGTTTATAAATATTGCGGTTTTTTTATTTCGAGGAAACAAAAACCACTAGTAATGGCTGTCAAAATCTGGTAACTACTTGTTGCCTAGGTGTATGGACCAGACTATTAATACACATTATACATATTATTATAACCACTTTCTATAATATACGAGAAACAGCACACACACACACACACACACACACACACACACACACACACACATCGGGATCAGACATATTATACGGTTTACGTTCTACATTTGATTATTATTATTGTTATTATTACAATTAATGTATAAATGAATAAATATGAAAATTCACGATAAATTTACGACAAATCTCATTACCGTCTAACCCTCCACACACCGCACGTACGTCGTCATGACCAAGCCATTTGACCTACGGCGAAAACAGCACTCGTTCGCTAGCATCATATTATGTTACTATCATCTTTTCTTGTTGCGAAAATCGCCCCGAGTACACGGAAAGAACGAAAACCGTTTTAAAGGAACATACGACATTTCACCGGCAACGATAACGCATTTTAATATTATGTATTACGTTCGCCGTAACTAAAATAATATAATTTATATATTTATTTATTAGTATGCCCGACGGTCTGCATATCATCCGTCCGACAACAAATTCAAAACATGTGAACCATTTATCCAATCCATTTTATTCTCTAATGCTCGACGAATTATATTCAAGAACAATATACAGTATATAACACTGTATACAATGTACACAATATGCACTTGTCTCGTCATACGGTAATATATATAAATACAATATGCATATTAATATTATATTCTAAACGCAAGTATACAATACGAGACTAACAGTAAATATAGTAATAGGTACGTACACTATATCCGATTAAGTTCGAAATGAAATGAAAATAATTTGACGTGAAACACTGCAGGGCCACATTTCCGTCTCATCTCGCCTTCACAATGATTTTTTCTCCTCAAATTAGACACATTCGAATGACTTTCCTTTAATTTTTTTTCGGAAAAATCAACAATAATATTTAAGTTTAATCAATTAACCGTATGTTAATATGCAGGTCAAATATTTCTTGCAGTAAAATCAAAAATTTTTTCTAATTACCTATTGTTAAGCAACATATTTATTTTACGCCATGACTGTTGATTGGCGAATTCGTTAATTGCATCGTCACAGTTAACGTTAATCGTCATCATTACCGATTCGTATGTTCACGGTAGCTTAAGTTAGTTCTAACATACTTTTTTACTAGTGAGTAGTGCTCATTGCGATATTATATATGATTTTATCCTTTTCGAAGTAATGGAGGTGCTCAGTTGAACAATTGGTGTAACATTTTAACGCAGAAGTATTCTTAGAGCCATTATATAAGAATCATACGTTTAAAAAAAAGTATTGTTTTTCATACAAAACACTCACTTATTTTTTGTATTTTTTAAAGTTTACCTTTTTAGTATTGTATAAATTTAACGTTTTTAAATTACTTCTGAAATGAACGATTATGAGATCTTGAAACCTTTTTTTAATGTACCATCTGGCAGTTCCAAAATATTTAGTATCCGGAGCGACTGCTCATTTCGGACTACTTTTAATGTGGCTCTGATGAAACGATATTAACGGTGAAAACGAAATCGATCGATCGAATTTTTAAACTACAATATTGCTGGACATATATATTTAAATGTTAACTTAAGTAATAACATAATAATATGTTATTTAATTTTTTTGTATTAATATGCAAACACAGACCTCTAATAATAATATTTATCATGATAGTTATTAAATACTGTTTATAATACAAGTAAAATATAATATTACCACCGTATTGTTTTACTCGCACACCCATACCAATATTAAAAACGAGTTTGTACAACCAAAATTAAATGCAACAAGAGCATTAGATCTGATACGTTGTATAATTTATTGTTTAAATATAAAATTAAAAAGGTTGACCAAGACAAGAATGGAAAAAACATCATTACGTGTAATTGGATGATAGACCATAAACTCTTATACAGCGACCCAAACAGATTATGTTGATAACAAAGTATCATGTCTACTTACGATACCTATTTATTTATCATTTTTAAATTTAGATACACGATTTTTATCGAGGATTGAAATGCATCGTTCTTTCATAGAGTTTATAATTTATATAATAATAATAATAATAATTAATAAGCGACTATAAACATAGTGTGTACACGAATATTAAAAAATAAATAACATGACTCGATTAAAATAGTATTTTTTATTATTTTATTACGTAAACTAAAATCTAAACTTGTTAGAATATTAAATAGCTAATTGATCAATAAATAAATAAATGAAAACAAGCGACATTCCGCCGGATTTTTATTTTTGATACGAAACGATCATTAACTTTTAACACAATATAATATCGAGTGGGTTGGTATTTCTGGGACATACTATCAATGTTTATATTATATATCTACGAGCAGTTTAACCTATCTTCAAGTGTTTAAAATGTTATATTTAATCAACAATTGAATGGAATGTATAAAACTATAAAAACAATTTTTCTTTTTTTTTTTTACTATAGTGCAGTATAACGTGTAGTTAGATTAAAAAAAAAAAAAGAAATCTTAAGGACGTTTGGAGTAGGTTCTAGACTTCTAGCGGTCAATTTCAAAAACATTTTAGCGTCTCACTAGTAATACCGGTCGTTAAAAAAGATTTTAAATCGATTGTTTATCAGATTTGAGTACAGCGTGTTTTTTTCGGCGCTCTATCTTGCCAAAATATTTGGTATAACGGCTCAACGTTATGTTGGAATTTGTCACCCAAACGCCGATAAATAATAATCATAATAATAAAAAAAAATATTAATATAGTATACCATGTGTATCTGTTGTGACATAAAAAAAAAAAAGAAACACTTACAACTAGCCACCTTAATTATTTTAAAACGATTTTACCGAGTAATTTAAGATGATATTGTGTTCAGAGTGCATGCTGGGCTGTGTACAATTTCGTTTTATGATCACTATATATACGGTAATATAATATTTTTTTGCTTGTATCACTACACATTTTTAGGTTTACATAGTATTTTAAGCATAATTTAAATTTTATAGCCTACTTAATAATCATGCGGATTCCTACTGTTCAGGTGGTAAGAATAAAAATCCATCTAACAACAAAATCACTTAAATAATAACATGATTCAGATTTGATTTCTCACTATATATAGATACTATATAACAGCGTAAAGTTTTATGATTTTATTTAATCCAATAAAATATAATAAAAATAAAATACATTTCTAAAAAGTTTAATGCAGTCCATGCATTAATAATTGTCTAATGTTTATTGTGTTGAATATGGAAATTAACAAAAAAAAAAACTACAGTCTAAAGCTATATCTAAACATAAATTTAAAATATTTGAAGTCCGATGAATATGAAATATTTAATTTATTTTTTATTACATTAACAAAAATATTTCAAATCGTTAATTTTTATGAATTTATTAAAAATTATTATTATTGTTTAAGAAAAAATTATTTTTTAATTATTATTATTACTTTTTTTTTTTTTGAATGCAGATTTATTTCTATTTTATTTGAAATAAAAATAATAATTTTAATATTTTATTATTAAGGATTTTTCCATTAATAAACTAATAAATATTCATCAAACACGTTTTTTAAAAAATCAGATAAAAATTTAATATAACATATGGGTATTTAGTAACAATAAATTCAATAAGAAATATATTCAATGAACTATTTTGACATGAAGTAATTTCAATCGTTACTGTAGTATAAAAGACACTAAAGGATCAATTAATGAGAGAACGGTAAATTGATGAAATCAATTGAAGTGCGCGTAAAAAAGGTGTCAAGGATCTCGAAGAACGTACGACATGATTTGAACGATAATGTATGATAAAGGAATGAGGAGGTAATAAATACGAATCGCCGATTAAGAACGAATAAAATGAGAACAAATATTAGAACAAAATGTCTACTTCAAGGTTTCAATACAATACCAATAGGTAATAACTAATAGCTATACATCTGTTCAAAAAATAATACTGAAATATTGCAACTGCTGTGAGCACAGTAGAAAACTAAAATTTATTTTATCAGCTAACGCGATATGAAATAATGTTTACACTTTTAAAAATTAATAAACGAGTTTAAAATATCGTGTACATTATATACGCACTCTTGTGTTTAATTTTATTTGCAGCACGTCGATGTATTTTACATACATTCATTGAGTATTACGTGTACTCGTAATATTAAAAAGAGAAACACGCATCCGTTCCATGTCCCCGTGCGTATTACGACGAAAAAAGAAAAACTTTTATAATACGATAAATTTTTTCCAATCAAAGATCTACGAGTATGATCTTTTGATATTTATGTACCGCCATCGAATACAACTACGGCGTAAAATGCTGTCGAGGTTGAATTACGATTGGTCGATTAAATTATATTCTGTAATCCTATCCACGCGGGAGTAATACGATCAGCTGTTTCCACGCATAATTTCCTGTCATCAGTCCTACAGACTTTGGCAAACACGTGAGGTATTGTTATTGTCGGACGTGGGTGTCTAACATAATACAGTAGATATCGACGCGACGTCTCAAAGGTCGAACCGCAAAAACTAAAAATGCATTCGTTAAATCGCAATCGAAACACGCTGCTCTCTTGTATAACTCGACGGAGCTGCGGCCGAAAACCAAGATATCTAAGTAGAGCCTCGATCAGTCAGTCATACATCTCTATCCACCTGCAAACAAAACGTATACATAGATAGAGATTATTTACTAACCATGATTTTATCACATCTTCTATGTAAACTTAGAGAATAATCTTTTAAAGAATCGCAAATCGTTTGACTCGGAGTTAAAACGCAAGCATTTTGTGATTCGCACCATCACGTTTGTCGAAAGTACGTAGTGTTTGTAATTTACATAAATAAATGAGTAAGTTGTAAGTATCTGTGTATTCAATCGTTTCATCGGTACCCTCAATGACGTCCATATTCGACATACAATAATAATAATAATAATAATAATGATAATATTAATGGTGATATAGAGTATAATCGACAAGTCCATGACTTGGAATCAAATATCGTATAGCGAGCTATACGTATAATTTCAAACATAAAATATAAAATACTATGTGTAATATTTAGTCCGGTACATAGGTAGGTATTTATTATTATTGGACAATCCCAATAAATTTAAGAACGTGTTAATACATCATAATATAAGACATTGATTAGCATACATATGATCACACTATAATTTCGTCAATGCTCTTATACAAAATCGTGGTCTTGAAGTATACCTATACAAATAAATGAAAAACTTAAGTGAACGCATGCTTGATGATTCACCCCGTACATAAAATAATGTGCGTACAGCTAGTGCCAATATAATATATTAAAATAATAATATATATACATATATATATATATATATGTATATAGGTACCGGACCTATGTATTCACGCGCTATACATTCTTCGCTAATGGAAAACAAAGTGTTTGCGATTACGGTTTATGTATTGAATCTCGCCCGCGTTTCGCGGCAAACATTGTAAATCATGTTCTGCGACGATCGCGGGTGACCGCCCGACCGTGACCATTGCAAAAGACGAGCGATGCATAGTAATGCAGCGCGTCTTCCCGTACAGACCAGCACGACGACGGCGGCGGCGGCGGTGGCGGCGGCGACTTCGGACTCGGGTCGTGATAATATTGAGTGAACACGATAAAACATTGATAGAGAAACGAGTCGAAAACTTTTCTCTGTTATTATAACTTACAATAAATTATACCGACGCGGGTGACTGTTACTCTCTAGTCTGTACCTCTCCCCATCCGTCATCGTAAACCTTAGAATAACTTTTAAGATATAATAAATTATTTCGAATTTAGCAGTTGCGACTACATAACATATACATGGTTATACATTCATCAAACATGCTCACACCATTTTTTTCTTTAGTTATATAACATTTGATTTTTGAAAGAATTTTTAATTTTCATACTTGAAGACCATATTTTCAAATTTTAAGACTGTACGATTTAAAAAGTATCTTTTGGAGAGATACAAACTTGATTTATAAAAACATTAAAAAATTTAAAAAAAATAAAACAAATAAAAAATTTAAATAAGTACTATCAATACTTTTAAAAATTATTATTATAATAATTATTTTTATTTTTCGTTAAATAATTTACAATGAAAACAGAGGGTTCTCATTTAAAAAACTGAAGTTTGTATTTGTATAGTACCGGGACACTCCTTAAGTATAGAAAAAAAAAATTCAAGAACTTTAAAATATATTCTTTATAAATCATTTAAAAATTCCAAAAATCAGAATTTGAATAATTCATCATTAAAAAAAAAAAATAAATAAAAATTGGGGGTGAACGTCCTTGGTGAATCAGAGATTATGTAATGCGTTTTCAGGCGATGCTTTACTATTTTAATGCAACGTTTATTTTTCATTTGTTTTTTCGAGCATGTTAAAAAATCATTAATCATATTAAGTAATTGATTATTTTTAGGGAAACCATGATGTCTACTTAGTGTCATTTTTCAAATATTATATTTTATTATTGCTTTCAAATTTAAAAACACCCATAAATCGTGCTCTGTTCCTTAATAACATTTTTTGTAATACTCGTTAGCATAACTTTTTTATTATATGAAAGTCAACGGAAATGCATAACCAAATATTAAGTAGTATGAAATAACTTTTATTGACAAACATATTTGAAAGAAAAAATATATTATACTTAACCGCGTATATACTATAAAATATGTACACACACATATTAATCACTATAAGATACCATATAAAACGCAGAATATAAATATATTCAATTAAATTTTATTTTTATATTATCTCTACTTATTCAGTATATATACACCTACCACATATATTTTAATATGAATCAACATACCTATATAATATAAACACCTTTAGTATATCTGTAGGTTATTAAACGCCTTTTGACTAACAATTATAATTGTAATAATATTGCGTAAGAATGTTGTGTAACTATAAATATAACATACGACTATTATTGTACACGTGTCGTAGCAATTTGTTTCAATACCGACTTATGATACTTTGTCATTGCTTCATAAAAATAAACGGTTAATGATTCTACATAGAAATATATCAGGTCACATTCATTCTTTTTCGTTTTACCCGACACTTGACAATTAAGGCTTGGCGATCAGTGATAACGCATGTATTATAATGCATAATGGACGAAAAATGTAAATCGAATTTTAAAACAAACATCATGTATATACGAATCGTTCACTTGTAATCCTCTCAATCAAACCGACGGGAACAAAATCGTTGAAATTCGATACTTGAGGATCTACTCGCTTCCCACATTGAAACCTATACATCTCGATTCTTAATAACACTAAATTATCCCAATAAGAATCATATTAAACAAACAACGCTGCACAAAACGACAAAAGACTATCGGGTGATAGAGTGTGTTTAAACCAACCGAACGAGATGGTGTTAAACCTATTTTAACGCCGGCGGTACCTACACATATATAATAATCGATTGGTCGTACAAAAATGCATAATCGGAATCGCTGTTACATCAGCGGACAGAGTTTGTTTTCTCCCGAACGAAATCGTCTTGTACATGGACCACTGACCAAATATCGTTTTGTACGTTTACGAGATATTATACGTCTAATCGTTTCGAATTATTGATGTCGGGCTATAACACGGCTGTATAACATTCAAAAGTATATCCCACAAATTACATACTAATATATATATATGTATATATGCAAACAATTAACAGTCGAAGAATGAGTAAAGTATATAGTTCGAGTTCCCCCTCCAGAGTTGCCCTTTTTATTTCACGTGCGCGGAAAATAAAAAAAAAAAAACAATTATCGTACGTACAAAAACGATATCCCACACGTTATTAAAACTCGTAAGGCTCTGGTGCGCGCCGAAACGGGTTTAACCCGGAGGGCCGACCCGCGATGTCTACGTAGCGGTCTACAGTGCACAGCAACCGCGTATAATACCTATATAATATAAAATGAGTATATTATTATCGCCACCGGAGGAGACCCGATTTGCTCTCATTGCGGTCGAATTCGGTCGAAACGTCCAAGAATGCACACCAACGCGTCCGAGCACACGCAACTCGGTAGCCCCCAAAACACTATAACTTATAACATTACATGTTCTTGATCCAGTTGCAGCAGCCCAGCCGCGGTCGGTTAGCTCTGCAGTATTTACATTGTCCACCTCCGGCGCAATTATGCAAGAGAACACTGTTAATCTGATCGGACACGTGCCCGCTGGCAAGCGGCTTATTGGTTTCGATTTATTTTGTACTTATTTTTTTAACATTCGTACCGTACAAACTCAACTTATCAACTCTTTAACCGTGGTCTCGAATTTCTCTCGAGAATTTACCGTGGACAACGAACAGCTAGGGCGAGGCCTGTTTTGTACGCGCGTTTTTAATATATATAATGTGTGTGTGTGTGTGTGTGTGTGTGTGTGTGTGTGTGTGTGTGTGTGCGTGTGCGTGTGTGCATGATGACTTTCGCAACAGAATAGGCAAATTATTTAAAACTATAACAAATCTGTCGTTAAATACTCGTATATTGAAACAAAATGCTTGACTTTGGACGAAGCATCTGTATCATGATGTCCAATTAATAAACGGTGCAATAATAATAGTAATATATCGGTGACAGAGTATTTGTACCAACGTAATCCGTAATATCTGTACATAGCCGCATAGGTTACATCTCTGCACGGATCCATGTGTTGTTAAAGAACATAACAAGTTTAAGAATACAATTTTTTTTTAATACATCGATATTTCTCAAATTTTTCTTTTTATCTAGGTATTAAAACTTGCAATCATAACATATAGCTGGGGTCATTATACTTACACAATACTTTTATAACACAACCTTAAAAACGAAAACGTCCGTATTAATTTGAACTTAAGTATTATATTATATTCCCACTCGTTTCCGAAACGCCTTCCTTCTAATCTAAAAACTCTATCTCTTTATCTAATATTTAAAAAACTATAGGAATAAAAACAGTTTAATTAAAATCTTAAATCAATAAAAAAAAATCCAAGTGGTGTAGACGATTTCCTCAATTTATATTAAGCTACTTCCAAATATTTTAGAAGTATTTTATACTTTGCTTAACATATTAATTTAAATATTATACAGAATTTAAAAATGTTTGTAGGTAGATAATTATTACGCGAGGTAAAATAAAATACGATAGACAAACTACTACTGAAGAAGAGAGAGATATAATATTTATCAGATAATACGCCACTAGTTCGGATAAGTCAAAATGATAAAATATGTTACAACAAGTATATATATTAACAGGCTATAAACTTATGCAGTCAACAGAGACAGAGTTGTGATCTAATTAACAAATTATATATTGTTATTTAATAAATATACAGTTACACGATGAGTGTATAATTTAAATAATATATACAATCATTATATAAATATATCCAATCTACTAACTTTATAAGAAAAAATAAATATAATTAAGTATTAAAAACCCCAATTCTTATCAACCAAATATAATTTTTACTATCTCATCAAAAGGTATGTTAAAAATATCCAAACAAAATCTGTTCCATTAGAGACTAATAATTATTATATATAAATAACATAATATACGCTACAAATCAAATCACAACCATAAATTAAATTTAAAAAAATAGTTGAAAAACTTATATATTCCTAGCCCACATAAGAAAAACATTATTTTTATACCTTATTTTTCCAATAATAAATATAGAAGGCAATCGATAAAAAATGAACGAGTACTACGATAGTAAGTATAGAACATATTAAAAATAAACACTAAAAAATACTCAAGTTCGAATACATTTTTCAATATAATATAATATATCATTTAATATGAAAATGCTTTTAACATGAATTGCCATAGGAAAAATTGTTAAGAATAAATGTATAAAACTAACGCAGAAAATAAATTGGTTATCTAAAATAACATAACATCATATCACTATATATTTATCAATCATTAAAGTACCTACACTTGCGTTCAAACATTATTAAATATGAATAATTATATACATAAAACAACAAGTCGTATCTATGTTATTATTAGTAGTATGTTTAGTAAAACAATAATTTTTCAAAAGTATTATTAAGTCATAAACTTTTTAACGACATATACAAATCACAATAATTACGTATGACTCGGTGTAATTTTTAAACAAGCAAATGAAAACATAATATAGGCAAGTGCACAACTAATAGGAATATTCTGAGAAAAGTACACTGGTGAATTTAAAATTTAAAATATTGACCAGTGTTGGTATCCATACCTGTTGTACACTGAACCGACATTATTATATTTTTAAGTGAATATACGATTGGTAAACATATATAAATCGAACAAATCGTAGAGTGTTGGTCAGAAAACTGAACAAATCGGTACAGTGATATAAATTACTTTTTATCAGACCGCACTTCATAACACGTGGTCGTAGCACTGGTGACCTACTATGTATGATACAACGATATTATGATCTTCTATCCGACGTTATTGCAGTGGTTTCATCGGTATTATAATAGAAACGGGTAAAGGCGAGCCGGTAGTTGGTCATCGGAAATGTTATCCGGCGCAATCGAGTAGCATTAATACGCTGCCTATACGACCGTGCGTGTTGCGATGGTTAATAGATATAATGGCTAAACAATATTATCAGGCGAGTAATTAGATATAAAAATACAATTTGACATGGTGCGATATATCTGAGTTTCTCCCAGCGGTCTGGTCACCGCCACCGAACACTGAGGAAATCATTACATACGCATACGATTTACAAACCGCCGCACGCGGACTACACATATCGCGGATAATTAATTATTTTTTCATTTTCAGATCGGATATCTGTGCAGCTGCAGCATAGTATTTACGCGCAAGCTCGGCTCAAGTGTTTAAACGCACCTGGACGAACTTGAATTTGGCCGCCCCTTACGTGTAAAGTTTTTAAAAACAACCCGTAATACAAAAATGTCAAATGCCGCCTCTGAAAAATTCCTCCTTGAGCGCGGGCCTATCTATACGCGTTGGTCAGATCGAAATGCGATTTTCGACCACGCGTGTCGGCGATCTATCGCAGCCCCAGCACAATAATATCATAATGATTTGCTCCAAAGACATAATTAGTCTCGTAATATCGGCGTATTGTATACGCGCGCGGTCAACGATTATGCGTCGTTGTAATAACGCATACGCAGTGTACCTACCTATTACGCATAATAAACCTAATATAATAAACATAGGAATTACGCGCGCTCCGCACAATGACATTATTATTATAAGTATAATAATATGTACAATAATGCTAATGTCAAGGCGGCGCCCCCAGACATTAGGTGTATGCGGTAGACGTTTTTGAGTTATGTAGTCTCTCTGCGAAAATTAGTGTAACAGCAATAAAATAAAAAGTAAAAACCACACTCGAACACGCCACACCGTCATAACGACGTCTAATGTGTGCGAGTGTGTGTACGATTGCGAAACTAGAGCAGATATTGATTCTTTGCCAGGCGTATTGCCAAACAGTCCGGCACTGCTGCACCAGAAAACCCTGGGGCCACAGTATAGTACGCGTACCTACTATATACACATAGATATAATACCGGTCTACGCCGAAGCCGCCACCGGTCCTGGAGCTACACATTACACGCACACGGTCTTACGGGCCATTATAATACAGGAGAGCCGGTTATTATTATTATTATTATTATTATTATTATTATCATTTTTTACCATAGGTACCTACGTATACACGTACAAGCGTATGGCACACTCGGACAAATTGATTGTTATCGGTTCTGTATATCATACGTATAACAACGCTCTGTATAATATAATATAATGGTAGGTACTCTCATTTGTTCGCAGCTCGTTGTGCACTGCACCGGGACACTTTCGCCGTCGGTCGCGCGCGTACGCCACGCCGGTGCATGTTGCGTAAGTCGGGCGCATAAATCAACAACAAGTTGTTTTTTTTTTTTTTTTTATTTAACTTTTTACTCCCATATAATATCATATTATTTCGCTCGTAATACGTTATCATAATATATCATGGTATTTAATATGTAGTTCCTCGCGCAAGTGACATTTGTGGAACGTAACCCAGTAGTTGACGGTGGCGGTGGTGGAAGCGGTGCAGTAGCACGGCAGGCACACAACACCGCTGCAGCAGCAGGTGTATAATACGCTTCAATGTATTTTTATTTGTATACCTATACTTACCGATCGTACAGGTACAATATACGTTAACGCGCCATCGCCGAGTCACAACAAATCATCTACGGTTTGACAATAGAGACCGCCGCAATAATATTTGCTAGGTCAGCGGTGCGCGCAGCACACGACCGTGGTCCAGAATTAATTTCAGAACTCTGTAAAACCGAGTGAAATCCTTGCGTAAAACAAACCAACTGCCAAGTATATTATAAACCCCATTATTATTATATTCGTGTATATATTATGGATTATACCGCGATTAAAACCAGCACAGTTACAACAGTGCTGCGGCGAATAAATGCGTTGTTTTGAACAGTGTTGGTAGAAAACCACAGTTCGTGATTTCGAGACCGAGAGATGATCAGGTTTACAGTTTACGCTAAATATTGTATTACGAAATAGATCTACAAATCGGACGAACCGAACAAATGCAGTCTCTCTCGCAATGACTTTTGAAAGAAATTACTTTGCAAATAACTCGACGCACATCCATGGCACGTATTATCCAAGCGTATATTGTTATTTGTTAATGATGATAAGAATTTTAATTTGTAAAATTTAGATCGATAATCGTAAACAAAATTTACAAAAGACAACCAGACACTATATATGTACACCTCCGTCCACCCGCCAACCACGATAATAGTCTAATGTTGTAATAATAATAGACATGCGGTGCCTGAGAACATAGAACGCCGAAGCCAATTAAAACTGCGTTTCATTATGAACGTTAAAACAATATATTATTTTACAACGCAAGTACAACAACGACGGTGACAATAAAGTAACCCGCGGTGGTGATTATCAACCGATACACAATAGGATCGCATCGGCTAGTGAACTTAGGTCACATTAATGGTTAGGAGGATTCTTTTTTTTTCTTTCAATTTTTTTTTTTTTTTTTTTTTTTTAACATAATGCATTTGTAGTCGACCCAATTTTCGACCTACGCGACACAAACGTGTTCATGCAAAATTCTTTTTGTGTGCAAGACAGCAAGATATAATTTATATTATTACATAAACACTATATGAAAGTCTCCACGTTTAGGCGTGAGAAACAAATAAAAACGAAAACGTGAACGGCATTCAGCTAAACAAACGTTTACATTTTAAGATCAAAATATTACATTATTATTATTTCCATCATTATGTAAGAAATTCAAATTTTACAAGTATAAAAATATATAATATCCTATTTTTTTTTTTCGTATAATATATACATTAGACGATTAAATGACGAGGAATATAATATCTAAAACCCGCATAGCGATTATCCAAGACGTTATATTATGTTTATATTCAAATCAATATACACTCACGACGGTATGCGTGTATAAAACGGTAGTTTTGTTTATAAGTTTTTAAATACCTATTCAAACAGAAAATTATTACCCATCCCGCAAGTGTCAAACACACGCCTACGATCACGACGAGGCGTTATTATAAACGATGCGTTCGACGAATAGAACATTATTAAAGGGGAAAAAAAAAACCGAAAACAAATATTTGTATTTCACGCACATTGAAACATGTAGGTAACGCGTTCCTATAATTTAAATTCGGAACTCAGGTCGGTTGGGGGGCCCGCGACGCGGACTGTACCTAATACAAGTAAATATACACAACCAACAGCTGTCATCCTACATGGATTACACCTAGCGCGATTGCGCCACCACGACAACAACGTAGTCGTCCGACTGGTATATCGTTTGAAATTCGATTACTCCGGATAATTTAATCCAATAAAATACAATTAATGTCAGACCCAAATGTGATGTTACACGGACAGAATATTTAGGAAGTGCGGGACGGGATGATAACGATACGTCCGTAACAACTCATATATTATGGTAATTGGTCCTTATTTACATACAACGAATATGATAATAATAATAATAATATTCTGCCGCAATATTTAAACGAATAGGCTGGGTACGAGAGACCGCGGGGTTACTCTGCCAACCCGCCGCCCGGTAACTGTGTCTATTTTATCGATACGTTATATTATTGTGTATTATATTATATTATATTATATTGTATTACAACATATTACGCGAGCGTTAAAGTAGGCCATATGTAATAAAGCGCCCATTGAAACAGCCGCAGCGCACCGACGTCGTACACGGGCCGCGGTGATCTGGTGATAATGATGTATATCGGTAACGGTTAAAATATCGCCAGAGATCGAACGACGCGCGCGACTTAATAACGCGTTGCAGTAATACTGCAGTTGGGTACACCTTGTACGGAGAACGATCCTCGATGGTTCGTTATTAACAAGGACTTTTAAAGTAATCGTAATGATGTTATACGCAGGTATACGTATATTGTATATATTATATGGTACGCGCACAATAATGTGGATATTTTGTTCACATTATAATATTATATCGGAATGATTTCGAAACGTATACATTTTAATTTAAACCGCCGTGCGCATATTAAATTCGATTTGATATTGCGCTCAACGGAAAAACTTTATTGCGCGGTTTGTTGTACACGTACTCGCTCAAGAGCGAACGTATAGACGTTAAAAGTAATACATTATACGTTTATCAAGACATAATAGGTACGTGCCGGGCAAATATTATGAGTGTTAAAAAAGTTATGCACGTCGGTTACTACACAGCGGAAAATCGGACTATTTTTTTAAATTGACGATTTATATTTATACAAACGTTAATGCTTTTGAACGTATTCAAAACCATACGTTTAATGTCCCGCTGTGAGTGTTGTGACTGTTTATTTTTTACACAAAGTAAACCTAATATAAGCAGTTAATATTATATTCAAAGCACTTGTTTATTTTAAATATTTCATTATGTTCGCTGTTGTGAAACTTAATTTCCTTAAACATATAATATTATGAACACTCGTATAATTATTTACCTTTGTATGATACAGTTATTCTATGTATATATACATATAATATATTATACATATTATAAAGGCGTCCTCGGTCTCTGTGATGAGTGATTAAAACAATATTGCACAACGTTTTACGAACAAAATAAAAAGGATGTCACGCACGCAAGAATGTTTTTACGATTTTGTAAAGTGTAAGTTCTTTTGAATATATTGTCGTACATACCTGCAAAACAAAACAAACAAAAAATTATTTATAAAAAAAATGAATATAAATTTCAGTGACATTTGTCGTTATATATTGTAAAACAAGCATTATAGTGTCATCGGCATGTCCCCAAACGAAAGGGCAAAACCGCTAACCTATTATATTAAAATTACATATGTATTTTATATATATATACACCTAAACATGAATGCGCTCGGTTACGTGATCACATACACAGACGGTATTATAAAATCAACGGCGGAATAACATGAAAAGGCGGTGGAAATGCGGTTAGGTACAAACGATCAAAAGACCTCCCAAATGAGAGCATTATAATACGTGCGTTATTGTGCTAAAAAAAAAAAAAAACCTTGTACACATATTGTCCCTAATTTGAATCACCCCAATAAAATATTTATGATCGGCCACGTCAGCGTGAGTTAGGATACCGCTGTAGCGGGTAAAGAGTATACCGCCGCTGTCCATAGGTATGTATAAATGTATATAAATATATTATACTCTTTATTATATTATAGCATAATATACAGTCCCGCTGTATATTTTAGGTAGGTATCTATAGTTGTTAGGAATACGGAGAGTTCGTGACCCGAAACATTTTACTATTATTCTGGACGACGGATACAATATATTTTATTGGTTTATGATGTATATAAATAATTCTGCTTGAATACGTATCTCCGGTATATATTTACTCAAAGAACGCGCTTGATTAAACACTGTAATGTTATAATATCTGACTAGAAATATGTCATAATTTTATTGTATTACATATTATCGTATGCGTTTTGATTAATGATGATGTCTCATGATTTTAGTTAAAACAATTTAATTTATTTTTATTTTTTTGTGTATTTACATATTATATTTCTTTAATTAAGGCATAAAAAAAAAAAATTATGGAAATCGTTTTATATGTTTTGGGTAGCATGAAATATTTGGATATTCGTGGCCAATTATACGTTGAAACACCGTTTTTATCGCGTGTTTTCATCATCAAATTATACTTCATAATCTATTTTAATACATAATATATTGTATTTAACGTCAGATGAACACGTAATTATTATATTATCATATCAAAATACACACAAATGCCGCAAAAAAAAAAAAATATAAAGTATATTATAATTTAATCCATATTTCCTTTGTGTTATATAGCAATACAAAATTTAGTTTTAATTGTTGCATCAAGCATAATAAAATAATAATATATAAGCGTAAATTGAATTGTATTCGCAGTGTTGCATTTTTTATTCTCAAGAGGAACAATACAACTTAAAAACCACGACTGCCTACAAAATAATAAAAAATAATAAAATATAACAAACATAGTTTAAAGCCGGATATCTATATCATATGTTAATAGGCACAAGACATGTTGATTTGATACGAAGGCAGCTCTCGACCATTTGTCTAACCCACCGAATATATTAATTAAAGAACATAAATTGTATGAAAGATTATTATTATTTATTCTACGCCGGCCATTTTACATGATGCTTGCTACTCGGTGTGTTATAACACTGAAATTCTTCCTAAAATATTCAAACAAGCTATTTAACATGTAAATCAATACGTATGATACGTATATGTATACAGGTATCTCGTTCAAGACATCACATACAATTATAAAATTCACATCATACTATACTATGCAATTATACACGCAGCATGTATACTTATCAGTAATAAGTTTAATGAAATTAAATATTAATTTAAAAATACGATTTGTGAAATATGCACTTAACATGTGGATATTATAGTATTATTATGAACACTAACGCACGAAGAAGAATCAAGTATGCAAGATATATATATGGAGAGAAAAAAAAATACTATACCTATAGACTCCTGTAATTATGAAAAAATGTCCAAATCACCAAACTATGTTTTTAATGAATATTAAATAACATGCAAACTCCTAGAAGTCCCAATAATTAATGTAAATATACTCGTATGTTAAATCCTTGGTGTATAAATGTATAAAATCTCAGATTGCTGTTATTCTCTTTATTATTATTGTCAAATAATAATTGTACTTAAAATTCGATAAAATGAATCGCATGCCATTTCTAGTTATTTTTAATTGCAATTACGATACATGGAGCCAGAAGCAAAACTGGCATGCGGTCGGACGACAGGACTGGAATGAGATACGGGGACGTAAATTGTTTTTCGATCGGAAGCGCTGCACACTATTAAACATTAAGCGGCGTAATGGCGGAGGTTAAGAGTTTGAAACTGGAGTGAGACGGCAGACATAAAATCAGGTAATTCGGATACGAGGTCACGGACGTAATCGGCAAGAGAGATGCGAGTCCCGCGGGACAGTATGTGCGACGGCATTGCACAATTTTACGGGATTTGATCGAGAAAGAAAACGGACAAATCCAATTGGCCATTACGCTACACTATATATAATATATACAAAGAGGTACCCAATCAAATGCCTTACTCGGCAGCTGTAGCAGCAGCGATCAGATAATTACTGATAGTGTTCCAAAACTACACCGAAAAACGTTTTATATTTTTACCTTTTTCGTTGACGCTCCCCAACGAAATGTTAAATTCTTAAGGGAAAAAAACGGCGAGTATCGATTATTTAAGGGAGTGCACTCAACAACTTAACATTTAAATTGAACACGTAATTGTGTATAACTATTTGATAATGGATTATAATCAAGCAATAATTGTTATGCCAAACATATCGGTACATTGAGTAAAAAAAAAAATTAAAATTTTCGTAAATACTTTTGAACAAACTAGCAAACAAATCTAAAATATTGAATAAAATAAATTTGATTCATTCCTAGTAAATTATAACATACATTTATTTTAGTATTTTACAATGTTTTATTTCCTTTCTTTTAATTTCTGAGCTGAGTGATGAATGAATATTGGTTTTACAACGATGTGTTACTTTTGTTTTTACCAAAAGACATAATTTTTTACAATAGCAAAATGTTTAAATCTTCAAATTTTAGAAGAGTATTGGTTATAATTTAGGTTTAGTTGGTACTTTGGGTAAAAGTAAAAATTCTCAGTTCTTTACAAAAATATGGAATTTTTAACGTAAAACCAGTTTTCAACAACATTTATTGAGTTATAATTCAAAAACGAATAACTGTATAGGGACTAGAATTTCTTACCAAATATTTATGTTAGCATTTATTTATTTACATATTTGTTTAATAAGACCTAACGGACCAGTTATTAATTTAAAAATAATAAAATTATTACTATAATTATTATTATTACAGATTACAGACTAAATTCAAAATTAGTGAACAAAATATCACTTAAAAAAAAAAAATATCATAAAACTAATTTATTATAAATTATGTTTAGCGATACACTTTTTGTATATCACTTAAAAAGTTTAAAACATTTGTATCTTGCCTGTTAATAGTTCAGTATCATACATCAATAAATTACATTGCAATACTCAACTGATGTTTTATGCATTTTTCGCAGGATTTTAGTTTTTAATATTCCTCTCAGATACAATATGCTTGTGTGTGAGCCCTAGTAGTTGGATCAACGACATTTTTTGAATGGCTTACTGTTCTAAATCCGGGAATACAAGTTAATCACATACTATACTCGATTTTCGTTCGGTAAATAACATACTAAACGAATATCACATTTTCTAAAATCGATAATAAATTTTAAAATATTTTGACTTTTTTGTGCTAATTATAGACGTTTAAAGATTTTTACTATTTTTCTATTATTTTTTTTTCGATATACTAATTATTGATAAATAGTGTAAATAGTGTATAGCATTTAAAGTTGGTAATATATCATTATTTTAATTAAAATAAAAAACATAAATGAAATTTTGATTTTAATATCCAATAGTTGCAAACACTTTAATATAATATTATTTTGCAGGAAACTAAAAAAAAAAAAAAATACCATAAAGCTAACTATATACTTTTTTTAAAAGTTATTAAAGTAAAAAATTTAATGACATTGAATATATTCATAAGTAAAATAAATAAATAATTATAATAAGCAAGCATGTAACTTTCTTTCGTTATTTGGTACCAATAACTATACCATTTATTAACAGTATTTATTTTATATACTACTACAATATACATAATTAAAAACTACTTAGATCATTAAAAATAAGATGACGTATACATAAATGATACTTATCATTTATAAATCATTTTTATATCATACCTAAGGAGGTTATTAGTTTCTCCTTGATACAGTTAGTAATTTGTACAAAATGTGAGATCTGGACATAACTATTATTATTATTATTATTATTAATATTTACATTCAATCTGGTCACGATTTTGTTACAATGTCAAATTACATAAACAACGTGGTATTTATTTGATTCACCTCCAATAACAAGCTTACGAACCAGTAGATAACAAATATGATGATGACTACGAAAATTAATTATGTTTAAATACAAGAACACAACATATACGTGTATATTGACATGGATTAATATTTCGCTGGTTATTTGCACACACAAAACTAACAAAATAAACGATGATATTGAGTTTTTCAAATAACAATAATGATTTTTGAAATTTATTTGGCACAATTAATTCATTTCCAAAAGTACCAGTAAAGATAGCCAATTACGGTTTAACAAAACAGAAAGGCCTAAAGTTCTTTCCCTTAAAAATATTTTAATTACATTAAAGCCTCGAAAGTCAAGACAGATCAGACCGAGCATCGTCTGGGTTACCGATAAGTCCGGACTACCGAAGGGTTTTCGAGATACCTACTCAAATAACTAAGATTTTTATTTTTGATTCCACTACCTTTAAATATTTATTGCACTTTAAATTACAAGAATAATGAATAACTTTAATATAATGAGTTACAAAAAAAAAAAAAAATGTTTTTAATAATAGAACTTAAGTATAGTAGGAAGGGCGCCCATATGAGGGAGGGACAAGGGAGAGACATGTCTCCCCCCGGGAAAATGTTTAAAATGTTGAAAAATTGTTCACACAAGATCTACAATGAGTGAAGATAGACTTGATGGATTATGCACGATAAGCGTACATAGGAAAAAAATTGATGATAAAACGAATGAATACATAAAACAAGTAATAAACATGTATATTGAACATTCTGTACAATATACATATTATTATTTTTAATTAAAACAATAATAATTAATATTATTAAAAAATTTTCGAAAGCCACTAATTACAATTTATTTAATTTTAGCTGAAGGAAGAATATGAAATTTGATAATGTCCCGTCATTCAGTCTTGTGTTCTAAAGTACCTAAACAATCCTTATAACATGCCCGACCTAACATTATTGTTGCGAACTTATTTATAATCACCTGGTATAACGGTTCTTAAGTAACCAACAAATACCAGTAGTTAGATACCAAGAGTCATCCAAAATGACGGTGAACGCATGTTATTTGTAATAATTGTTATCATACAAAGTCTGTAATGTATATGATATATACGTATATATTATTATATAATAACATATATAAATATGTACCTCGTGTTATCTCAATTGGACGCTGCGCAGCGGACAGATCATGATTCATGAAACCTAATACAATGTAATACGTACTGGCCGTGGTATAAAAAACCATTGGCTATTGCCCATTACCATACACAAAGTAATATAATAGTATGCAAACGCACTATCGATTACCCATTAAACGTCTCGAGTGAGTAATAAATAAACACCACCGGGAATGTTCGACGAGATATTGGCGCGAAAATTGTGCTCGTTTATATTATCCTATTCCGTTGACAGTAAATTATTATTGATGAACTTCAAAGCGTCTATAGACTGTAAGTACTGAAGGTCTGAAGATATACACAGACATAACACATAACGTCTAAACGGACAACAATATTCAATATTTATATTTAACACTGCCATGTGTGGTTGTAAAAAAATGATAATACTCTAAAAAAAATAATATATTAAGGAAAACGTTACAAAATGTGTGTTTAATAAAAAAAAAAACAATGTTACATAAAAAGACATTACAAATTATGGAATCAATCTTATATCTGCGTTTCTATGTGTGTCATAGACTTAGGTTATACGAAAATAGAAACGTCTGCAAACGTGAAAGTAGAACCAACTAATTAATACTGCTAAGTCTCGTTGGCGTGTAATATCTTAATTAATAACTATAAAAAATAGTTTTTCTAAGGTGCAACTCATTTATTTATAAGAATCGCACCGAACCACTATCGGGCAACATTTTTCCCATGCATATATAGAGTATATATAGATTTGGAAATAGTTTAAAACATAATCTATAATTTTTTCATATAATTTGTCTCGATTCCATGTACAAAAATAATAATTTATTTATAACTAATGAATGTTTCGACGATTTATAAAATTAAAAAAATAATAAAAATGTATAACACATTTTTTTATAAAATAATGACCATTGGTAAAACTAGTCAATAAATTGCTCATTAAACCTGACCCGTCTGGTAGGTACATTATAATAGTTGGAGGACAACTATAAATAAATTATAGGTAAGTTGATATTATCAGACAAATGAACTTTCAAATTATTTATTTATTAGATATTTCTAATTTATGGTATTTTTATACGAACGGAAATATATTTTTATATACAATAATATCATTTTTATAGATTATTATTAGCGTTATAAAAATAATATAAATCCGAACAAATATATTTTTACAGCTCGGCCAAGTTGTGCTTGATAAAATTGGTAAATATCATTTACGATATCCTATACGTATATAAAGGTGCGCGTGAGATGTCCCATCCAACGACAGCCGCGGCGTTATTTTTTGATGAAGTCAATAGAATATGAAATACATAAACTTCTGGCGAAGCGTATTGGAGCAAGAACGTATATATATAAGATTTATGGTGTTTCTCGTCAATAAAGATTTACCGACGTTTCGTTGAACCCAATTATCTTTGCACGGACTACCGCACGATCAGTTTTGCTTTATCGCGATCTAAACGCCTTTTGTCCGCTAGGAATAATGATATGAAATGTATACTAAAAATGTTGCAATGATACAAATGAACAGGGTACCAACACACACAGTCATGGGGTTTGCTGCAGGTTACTGTCGTAAAAACAACACAACAGTTTCGATGTCCAAAGACGAGTGCAGGAATCCAGGTGGACTCGAGAGAGGGAAAAAAAATAACGAGCCGGGTGTAAAAAAACTACAGGGGTCAACACCGAAAAGACAAATGGGTCCGCGCGATAGGAGAAAAAAAACGCGTTTAGATTTATAATTTAAGACCGTTAATGACATTTCGCTAGTTCTGGGTATTTTTTTCCCTTCCAACTCGACGGTATATAAAAACAACGCGTTATTCGACCGTCCGGCAGAATTAATGAAAATATGGACACCGCGCTTGGAGATTATAAATGGTAGATAAAACACGTGTCCTCGAAATAAAACTAATAAAAATCCGAATAAAATATATTATGTATCATATTTATTATGTGTTTAATAATAATTAGCATTGGACAAACGCGGTAAAAATGCAAAAATGATCAGCACTATGAAAGCATTCGTTGTTGGAGTGTGCAAACCGGCACATACCTACCTCTATACGATATTGTTATTGGTTTATGACACGGAAAAGAATTGCAATCGGATGCCCCCGGAGTGTCGGTTTAATTTACGCGTACTGCTCAATTCGTTCATAAATAACTCGACATCCGATGACGTCTCGAGCAGGAATTCTCGCAGTTTATTATTTTTATTTCTTTTTCTCGATCTTTTGTTCCTCGGTATTATAGATCTCTCCCCCCATCTCACTCACTCTTAACTCTTTCTCTGCAGCATGTGCGCGCGCGCGCGTGTGTGTGTGTGTGTGTGTGTGTGCAAAGAAGCAGTACAACAACTAACAAGAGGAAAAACAAAGTAGAAATACTTCGAGTAACCCGATAACTGGCCGACTACAATACAGTTGTAAATCTCTGTATGATAGATATATACTCCTCCTCGCCGGCCTATAATAATAACACATGACCTCACTCGAAGGTGCTTATATAAATTTTTTTCAATATAATACTTGGACTCAATGATATATCCATTTTTGATCGGGTAATATTGACCAATGAAACGCATTACATTCTACGGGCAGACTTTTACAACGGGGAAATAAAATATATCAATATCATTTTAAAATAAAATAAACGTTTCACGCACAGTGCTGTACAATATGCGTATAAAAGAAAACGAGTTTCAAATATTTCAACGTAAAATAATATGTTCCGAACTTTATGCAACAACGAAGATACGAGTATGCACATTAAATCACAATATAAGATATCATGTTAAGTTTAAAACTACGTGATTCGTTCAGAGTTTTACAATTAATGTAAGTGTAGGTACACGGTTTTGAGAAATTTAGTTTTCGTCATTCAATAACTGCCCATTAAAATTGCAAGTAAACAATAATTGAATCGTATAAATATATTTATAAGTACATTACGACTTTCTATACATATCATAATATATAATATACAAATGGACCAAAATGACCAAGCTGTGATACACGACGGATGAAATTACGCATCGACAGTCAAACGTTTAATTTATCGGCGGCTTTCGTAATGATTTGGCTTTCCCTTGTACTTTTCATAAGCAGACATTTAACGAGAACAACGTATTTTAATGAGACACCGTATGCCACAGCGCGCTTATAATATATGTCTAATGAACTAAAATATTCGCATCATCATTCACCGCATAGTAATTTAAGTCATACGTCTATACATACATATATACACACGAACGCTGCAGGTATATAAATGCACCCACTGCACCTATAGACCTATCTATTATTCAGCATTTTACAGCACATCTATAAAATCCATTAAAATAAACGGGTATAACAATATGACTATAGCCTAATAACAGCGAAAAGCCACCAGAGGAACTGCTGCAGCGGAATATCTTTCCGTTTGCATTTTAAAAGGTAAAAACACGCACACATGCATATACACATAACATTAATATAACTACCTATAATCGATCGACCTAAAATACATATATTGTAATGATATATATGTACACATAGCGTTCATGAATGAGAGTAATATATTTCGTTACCGGTGTACGGCGGCGACTTATCCAGAGTTATTTTCACCGGGACCGACCGTAAAACGAACTGTACATGCCGTCTAATTGGCCGGTTTTTATGGCGTTTTCATTATGGTCGCCGCCGACACTTGGTTTGTTCATTAGCAATAAAGCTCCACAGTAAATATATTTTCCGCAGAAGAGGAGGAGAAGGAGGAGAGGGGAAAATCACGAAACCCATAACTGATAATCACGAGCACACGAAAAGCCCCGAACTCGTAGATATATATAAAGTACATACATCATATACATATACTTGGGTGGGAGTCGTAAACTTAAGAATTTCAATTGGCAAACCCCTCCCCCGCACCACTGTGTTGGCGATATAGAAAATAATCTGCATACACAATAAAAGACCTCCCGCCGACACAATATGAGCCCAACACAAATATACATGAAAATCGGTTTCTTGCAGTGCTAATACTTGGTAAACATCGATTTTAGTATTAGAATTCGTAAATCTGTGAAGAAATATTATAAGTATTCGTGGAAATTTGTGTTAAGTCTACGTACAATATGAATACATGCATCACATATATTTTTATATATTTTTATATCTATATAAGAGTAATATAAGACAGAAGTACACCAAAAAAATACAGCAATAATAAACATATTTTCATTACTTATTATATATATGTATAATAAAAATATAAATTTTACGGCATAAATTTAATTAGCAATAAGCAATTAATTTTAATCTTTGTTAAGATAACGGAATACAATAATATGTAATACTCGTCATGTTTCACTGATAATTTATCATCAAAATTGTCCGTCTTAAACACCTATTATAGTAGGCATATTGTTATGATAATTTTTCAGTTATTAAAATGTCAAATAAATCATCAAATATTATCACTACAATAATACAGTATCGATATTATACTGGATAAAAAAAACTGAAATGATTAATAGACTATATCGCATTTATTATTCAAATCTGTAAATTTAAAACATAATCTAGTATATTATTAAATGAGTATTTACACGACGAGCATGTATTTTTGTATTTTTCATTTTCCAATCATAATACTGCGAGTTTTAATTTTAAGTCTTCTAACAAAAGTTAATTTATATTTAAAAATTTAAGATTTAACTTTTAATCGTAAAAATAAAATTAAAACTAACACACATCGTGATACATCGCAGCATAATACGCTACCAATTATTTAAATATGTGTTGAAGTATGCATGTAAGTATTAACTACGTTAAATATAATTAGTATGTTAATACGTGCCAATAACAAGTTTATAAACCATACAGTTAATTTGATTGGATAATACTTTGTTGAGTTGTTCTCTGTCTACACAAAATCTTAACATATAATATGATCATTGAACACTATTTTTTTGTTAGACTTTACAAAGTGCACACAATAATATGAATAGAACTTGACATAATGTTTAAGATACTAAACGAATGATGACAAACAGAAGTATTTGCAAACAATATCTGAATAAGTGTGAAAAACCACTATTTTCCGAGTTTTTTTTTTTAAATCTTTGAAAAACACATATTTTTTTTTTTTATTTTGTTTATGATGCCATACCATATCAATTTAAATAGTCTCGCTCGATGCCAATGATGATTTGACGAGGTTGGGAGGGGGCTGCCCAATAAAACCCGCAGACGGCTCAATCGTACTTAGTGATTATACGTCAAAACGGATCCGATTTCTCAGCGGGACACCCACAAGTCCGGATTTAAGACTATTAGACACATGAATTAATGATAGTTTGTTGTTGATGGTTTTTTTATTATTATTATTATTATTATTATTATTATTATTACTTTTATTCGTCATTATTTAAATAATATTAATATTTGTCGGTTGCCGTTTGTAAAGTATTAGGTTACCATCGCTATGATTCCGGTTTCTTACACGAATCTATTGATGTCGCAGACGATCTTATCCAAACTTTCGGCAAGACGAACGTGCATTGCACAAATAGTGTCAACCAAGAGCAAACTATTTACAAACTTGAATACAGACTAGTTATGAAGCTCCACGCTAATTATGGATATCATCAAACGTATTAAATTATAAACGTATATTATATTGCCTAAATCAAAAACTAGTTAATCTTTTAAACTACACATTATTTTTATGTTTCCTGTGTTGGTGTATATCGATGTAGATTTAACAATGGTGTATACAAATATAATATGATATAAATATATAATCACTTTTATAACAATAATTATTAGTATGTGAATCTCATTTAAATAACAACCGAGTAATAAATTTACTTAAACAATAACTAATTCAATTAATGTTTTAAAAAGACCGCATAAATAAAACTTAAATCATATCCATGTTCTATGACACAAAAAAAAAAAATAGACTGTATAATACTAAAATTTGTTTAAAACTTCACATCAGCACAACATTTAATAATTGTGAAAAAATTTGAAAATAATAATGAATTATCGAGGTCAAAAAATAATTAAAAAATGCTCAATAGCCGTCAGTTTAAAATAGTTTATGAAGAAACAAATATATTGAAAATGTTGACAATCTGTAGCCTTGCGATTTCTAATTGATTATCTAAACCAAAGTCTTTCGCAAATTATTTTTATAATTTTTTTCTATTCCAAGCAGTAAACTAAGTTAGTAAGATAATAATAAGATAAAAATAAATAAACACATTGTAACGGGAATATTATAACTTTTTTGTTTTATGGCGTATAAAATCCGCCCACGCCAAAAAAATAATAATAATGGTGAAATATTAAACATAGAGGCACAGTATGTGATTCTGTGTACAGATTTTTAATTCACCATAGCCCCATATCATAATCATAACCCACCATCGTAGACTATTTATCCTTATATTTTGTACACAAAATTAATTACCTACTCAGAAATTACTCGTTCTAATTTTCATTCAGATACACCAAATAAACAATTTACATTAGATATAGCGGAATGTCATTTGAAAAACAGAAATACGAAACACTTTTTAAGGATAGTGCAAAACATTTTTTTATAATTTTAAAATATAACCATTGGTTGTATATTTAAAAATTCCGAAAATCAGATTTTGAATAACTGCATTATTGAAGAAAAAAACGGGATGACGCATGTTTTAGTGAATCATCCTGTACAAGCCCTTGAACAATATTTGAACACGCGTACGCAAAAAGTTACGACAAATCGAGTGCATACATTATATATATTTATATGTTATACATGAAACGGCATTTTATCATAATGTATTCCTTCGTCCGGGGTCCGTTTCCAACAGTGTCCTGCAATAAATATACATATAATACGATGGTATGGTGGTACTTTGGTGTTATTGCGTACAGTATGCATTATGCATTAGACTGCAATGCAACGATGACCGGAAGTAAAGTGATTTCGCGTGAAATTGAAGAGATACTGTGATATATTATAAGGCCGGACGCCGTTGGTTGATTAAATCATTGTCTACAGGCACGGTGTGTGGGAGTACGACGTCGTAGCAAGGCACGGCGATGAAAATAGAACGCTGACACTGTCAGATTTGTGCGGCCTTTGTAATCTGAGCCACTTCTAATGAAAACCTACCCTTTGTGTGGACCTTTGCGGGTCGTTAGGTGCTGCGTGTTGCGAACGCCGTATTTGTCGTGTCCGGCTTGCCCGCATAATACCGTATAGCGCAATTTCCGTAAATAATTTTTCGGACGCCTATACATAGTTAATAAACACAGACGCCGCAACTCTATTGTAGTAGGTGGTATATATCATATTTTACAAATGTAGACGTTTGAAATTTCCGAGAAGAAATATTGACACGTCTCGCGACCAGCAGCCTACAATAAATAATTGTGCGACCACAAGTCATACAATAATATAATTTATTGTATTATTATTATTATTATTATTATTTAGGAATAAGCTGAACTCCACAGGCATCCAATGTGAAAACAATATAATAAATATAGAATGGAATTATGACGGTCAAACAATATTTATTACAAAAAAGGCGATGAAGCAATCAAAAAGTCCCATCTGACAGAACTAATTAAGGTAATGTATCGATATATGTGGCGCAGGTAACAAATTTTTGATAAAATCCAATAAAACAGAAGCTGTTCAAACTAATGTAATAAATAATAATAAATTAGCAGGTGTACGAAATTAAAAAGAATTCTTCATTATTGTATCGTATCATTCTATTGAAATACTATTGAGTTAAATAATACGTATGTTCAAGTTTAATAAGCACTACGTATATTAACGTTAGGGAATGCGTAAAAACCGATTGTAATTCGCATTTTATTCCAATAATATAATATTAATAATATATTACTCAAGTTAAGATTAAAAATTTTGAATTCCATTGTAACACAAGTTGCTATACGTATCTACATTTTTTTTATTGGGTTCAAGTATTGTTTAATGTTCATTGTATTAATATGATATATTATTTTATTAAAGAAATAGAAACGAAAGGAAAACCTATACTTAAAAATTCGATTATAGATGAACAGCATATATAATTTTGTTTAACGCTGTACTTCACGCGAACATTATTAAATTTTTAACTTAAGTAGACAGCACCTAAATCGTCATTTAGAAAACGTACGAATAAAAGTCTGTTTAAAATTAATAAAGCGTCAGATAAAACAAATAAATACGACATCTATAAGCCATTCATGTTGTAAACTTTTATTATAAGTGATATTGATGGGTGTTTATTATAAAATGTTAAATACGCAAAGTCTACAAGAATTATAGGTAATATTTAAATAATTCGTCTGATTGAATGAACCACTCACAAAGCAAACTCGACTGATGTCTTGGCGCGATTAATCGATATTCGTACAGCTACATAGGTATAATATAATATAAATTAATGATATACAATAGAATCTTAACTCATCAAATGTTCAAAAAAATTCAATAAAATAAACTTTAGCAAATCTAAAACTTTTTCTTCAAATAAATTATTCAAACCATTACGCATACTCGATATAAATAAATTATACATAAAATACAAGCTATACATATACCAATATGCTATATTTTCAAAACAAAAATCAACCCTACAAAACTAGAAAAAATTTATCGAAGTACCGATCATTAATAATTTTAAAAAAAACTTCAAATAGATATATTCAGATTGGTTTAAAGTTTAAAAATTTAAACATGGTTCTAAATAATATTATGCAAGTTACTATTTATTAATCACTGGAGGATATACTATTTTTTTTTTAATATAGAAGTTGAAAAAATTGGTTTTACACTGATTTATAAGAAAAAAAAATGGGATATTTGTATTCCCCATATTCTATAAATTACATAAATTACCATCTAAATATATATATATATTACATAATATGTTATTTTTAAGCGTTTTCTTTTTACATTTTCGTATTTCTGTATCTAATTTTTACTATAATCGCATAAATTTTGGATAAGTACTATTGCTTTCTAACAAGAGATTTTACCTCAGCGTAGAGGGCAATGTTAGATTTTCTTTTTGTATTCATATATATATATATATCTTATCTGCAAGATATAAAACAATTTACTGCAGCAATAGACAAACATTATAATATATTATTACTATTACGAACTGGCGTTAATATTATAAATCGCATATACCGTACACGGCACAAAAGTAACAAAGTTTTTTCTGACAAAATACCTATAGATTTCGGAAAACCGGATGTGTACATCGCAAAGCTCTCTTTGACAATGATCTTATGACCAGCAACGTATCAAGGTTTATCGAATTTATAACAAAATAAAACACGCGACACGCGAACGAAACGTTATTGTTTCTGCTAACACTTTCACGCGGAGAACAGACGCGCGCGTTATGAGGCACACGCCGCGTCGCCATACGACGCGACACTTTGCCCGCAGACACGTCTTAACAAGCACACGTGTTGCTGGGTATGCCTACAGATCACGCCCGGTCGGCACCGATCGTTTTCCCCGTGCAAATATGTGCGTCTTAGTAGTAGGTAGTCTTAGTCGTAGTAACTCTTTCGGTTATGAGGTTAACCGGGTTAGTTGTTTATACACATATAACACTATATAGCATACGTCACCTTCGCGTATTGTTTTAATCGTTATTTTTTTATTTTTTGTTATATTTCATTTATGAGATCCGACGACAAACGAAATACTCGTTGACAGCTCGTCGCGTCGCAGACCACGACGCATAATAATAATAAAAAAAAAAAAAAAAACGACAACAATAATAATCATAATTGTAATAATATTTCCTTTGCGTCGTCGTTTCCAAATCGTGTTCATGACCGTGTACACCACTGAACACTGTTCGGCGCAACGACACACACAATAATATCATATCATACTGGGTTAGACGTTTTTTACAGTTTCCTGCTCTTGTCGAGGGCCCGTCGTTACGGATATCCAAATTAAAAAATAAAAAGCAACACACACATATATATATATATATGAATCACAATAAAATACGATGCCAACACGTTTCCTACCCCACTTCTACTGACGCGCCCTGTATACGGTAATTTTGGACGTACCTACAGTTAATAAACGGAACGAACCGGTGACTATATTACGTGTACCAGGGGAGGAGTTTGCCTGACGGGCTGTTATGGTCACTTCCTGCTGCCGGTGACGAGCCCGATCGGATACGAGAATATTACGTATTACACACCCTGCCTACCCTCTTGAACACCCCCGAAAAAACCCATTTCAAAAGTTAAAGACAACAATTTATTCACCGCCTGTTCTCATGCATCAAAATATATATTATGTATATAATATACATTATAATATGTACCCTATGTGTATAGTGGTACTCGAATATGCAAATATATGGGTGAACGAACAAATAAGGGTTGCAACGCCGTTGCAGTTGTCACTTTGTGCGGATATTATTAGCCAGTTCCGTGCGTTCGCGTGTATCCCCTTTTTATCCGGTCCGATTATTTAATTAGACGGCACATTTAGTATTATCATTATTATTAGCATCAGCACACGCCGCGGGCGGACGCTAAAACCCACGATCGTTGAGTTCTGTGTAAAAACGATTTATAATATCATTTTTGAGCATCGTCGAAAATATTACTTATAAATTCCCTCCACTCTTTGCCACATACTCGGACATCGAAGGGTCTTTACCCGACTCTTTGCTAAACATACATGCAAGTTTATGTAAATATTTAACCGTATGAAGGCAAATCAATTTATTGACGGAAGAGTAAGCATTGGTCACGCGTAAATCGAAAAGTTTCAAAGCGTAAACTACATAATTATATCCAATAATTTATAAAATTAAAATAACAATTTTTATGTTTAGTACACATATATTATACATGTTGACTCATCGATACACCTGCTTTCCTTTAGCATATAGTTTAAAAACAATTAAATTTAATACATAGTCATAAAATGTTGATGTCTAACAAACGATATAGTTTAATATTTATAGTATTTATACCGAGATTATATCTTTAAAAAATCTTTAAATTTTAGTATTTCACCTAATTATTTATAGATATATACAAACAATTTAAATCGAAATAAAAAATAACGTATCTAGGATTAATTAAGTATATAATATTGAAAATGATACTTAACTTACGCTACAATATGTATTGTAATCTAAACTAAACCAATAACCATTAACCTAACAATAATGCTCTATCAAAATTATGACAAATTTACAGTTCAATTAAATTATTTTTTATCCTAATTTACCGAAATAAATAATTTTAGATTAAAATCAAAACACTTACTAAAAAATAAAAATATATAACTTTAAGACATCTAAATAATGAAAATTTTGAATATGTCAATATTTCATTGTTATAACGTTGTAAATTAAATTTTTTATTAAATATACGATAAAATTAATTAGAAAAAATATGAAAATGTATAATTATTTAAAATTGTTAATAAATAATAAATTATAAATAAATTTGAGGATTTTTAATTTTAAATAAATCTACGCGATAGATATTAGGTGATGCTAATAATAATATTGTTTACGAAATCAATTGTAATACTACACGTTAAAATAAACTAAAATTATAAAATAAATGTTAAATATACGTAAAATAAACAAAACTGTTATTCACGATTGTCACACGTGTAATAGTGTTACGAAGGCAAAACAGTTTGTTTTTAAAAACTGAATTCACACGGTCAAACGCACGTAATTAATAGGTTTTATAGAGAAGGTGGTTAAAGTACACAGTGGAATAATAAAAAATAAAATGAAAACTCGTTGGACACTCGCGGGCGGTCTTTAGTGCCTATATATATATAAATATATATATTTTTTTTGATAATGTTTATGTACACATTTACCTTTTTTTTTTTTTTTATATTTTAGATTAAAATTGTAAGAAGTTATACATTAGATACGAACGCGACTCTCGTCACTGCGGGGGGCGCCGAAGGCGCCCCGTGACAAATGGCGACACACGATCACTTCATTGGACGATCTATTTATTAAAAAAATATATACAAAAATTTCATGAATAAAATATATCGTAAGAGAGTGAAGAAATAATATATATATATATATATATGCATATTGCATACATACATTATACCAGAGATCCATTATTAATAATTTTTCAATTAACATTGCTTCACGCATACGTTTTAAATGATGACTGGTATTTTTTGGTCAACGCTGTGTTTAGTGTTTATTCGACCAATTATAAGTGCAAATGAAAATCGTATAAATCATAAGCGACAACTATAGCAACGATGCACTTTTACCGTGACCTCTTGTTATGCGGTAATAATTTCTAAAGATTTCTATATTGGTATTAAAATAATAACGTCTACATATATTATACATAGGTATAATAATTTATATAACCTATTAGAATATAATAAAATATAAACTAATTTGAAAATTAAAATTTTGAATCAAAAAGATTATACGGCCACGGGTAATTTAAAACAGAGATTTTAACAATCCTAAGGAAAATACTTTACATAGAAGTACCTACATGTTTAAAAATGTGATGTGTACATAAGATAACAAGCATAAATTGTAAGAATTGTACAAACAAAATGAAATATAAAGAAATAAATAACAAATAATTTATGTTTTACCTCATGGTGATAATGTCACAGTTTTACGGTTTTATGATAAACTTTATCTATCTTATTTTAATTTCGATCTGAGTCAATGCAAATGCATTTATATTAAACACAGAAATTATAGCCTTATGCCAGAATTAAAAAATAAACGAGTTTATATCTCTTTTAAAATGTACAAGGTATAATTTTTATATTTATTCGATTAATTTCACCATCAATCTAGCTATAACTGAATTGTAACAGACCAAAAATCATCGCTTAATTTATTTGAACGCTTAGTAGGTATTAGAAAAACTTGTTCCGAACATCGTACTTTTTTTATTCACTTCATAACAAAATATTTAACATCTAAAATATATTCAAAACCAATTAAAACTTGTTGATAGATTTCCAAATGTTATTGATTGAGAGGAATATGTTATTTTATTTCTCCAAAAAACACACATTCACGCTGGTTTACAATATACGTATACATACTACTATGTATTACACAGTATCGTCAATTTTTTTTTTTTTTTATACTTTTTAAATCTGTTTTAAATAAAACATTATTTACACATTCATCATCATATGTTAATAATATTAATTATACATTTAAGTAGTGTATTCGCGTTCAGATTCGCGCGATTGATGACCCTGGATGTTGCTCAACGATTATACATATCTAGCTCTCGTTATTAAAACGATATAACCAAATATTGTTTGAAAAATAAATGCATCTATACATAATATATATATATCAACCCCGGATAAACGACTGGTTTTTTTGTTGACATTCGACAAAGTTAATAAAAAAATAAATTTAATAAAAACATATATACATCTTATATACGCATTTTAATAAATAGCTCTCCAGATCATAATGATTACGATATTGTCGTATAAACGAACATATTATAATTAATCGTATGTTTTTCAGCAGCTTTTTTTCACTCGGCTGGTTGACAAATAACACTGCTGGCTAGTAAAAAAACGGACATTACTCTAAAAGCATTCATAGGAAATTAATTTATACCTCACATCAAATAAACGAACAAGACGTATGTATATATGTGTGTGTACGTGTGTTTCCAATTGACTGTGAAGTGGATTAATAACCGACCAGTAATCTACGTACGATCTGTTGTAAGCTATATTATACGCTGTAAGCGCGAGCTCGCGTACCGCGGCCGGTGAATTTTATACACCGCGCACACGTTGGCGTGTCCGACGAATAACTGAAAAAAAAAAAAAAAAAAAAAAATTTGAGTATCGGGTTTCGGATGTCTGTGGCGCGATGTGCCCGCGACCCGCGAATGAAGATTTTCCCTAGTTCTACGTCAGATTCCGAGGTCCGATTGTCAAAATGATTAAGTACATATGGGCGACCTTAACTGCAGTCTGCGGTTGTTTTCGTACACACAAAAACATACACACACACACACACACACACACACAAGTACGTATACGACCGACAATATACCGCAGTAGGCGAACGGCGCATTGTGATGGCGACGACGCTGGCGGTGGTGTGTATTCTGCCGATTGAAAACAACGCGCGCGAATCGCCTGGAAACGTGACTGAAATGCGATTTCTACCGTGTGTCGCCGCCGGATTACAAGAACGCCGGCAAACATTCATAACTATTATTTACGTCGCACATGGTAGCGTTAAGGGTTATTGATCGAAACTGGTTTCTTACGCGAACACTATTATTGCGCGCGATGTACACCGCACACGTCTGTGTCAGGCGGGAACTTTTGTCGCGCGATCCAATCCAAAGGGTTAAAGTTTATCGTAGGTACCTACGACAGATCGACGTAGTCATCCGAAAACGTCCTCGAACCACCTACAAACGCGTGAAAAGCGTTACGAAACAATATACGATGTAGGACGTAGGTACATCACGCATATATTATAATATATACGTATACAATTATTATCATTTATTTTATTTTATTATTTATTTATACAACGTACGTTCGCCGCATCACTAATGCGGTCGTGCGAGAGAACCGACGACTGCAGTTATTAGACGAACTATATTAAATGCATTTCTCGATGTTTAGACTGCTCCAATACGTAGTTCGATTCGCGTGACAAATTTCGTAGGTACACACTCGCGCATACGTACACCAACTATCTACTGAAACTAATTCACGTAAATATAACGGATTTGTATATTCCAGTAGTGCGGTAATAGTAGTAACTGAAAGGTATGATAATAACCGTTGGTATATAATAAATATTATTTAAAACTAGTATAAATAATTAAAGTTATTTCGTGAGACAGTTTTAGTACATTTTAATACGAGGTGAAATGAAAATAAAAAAAAATAAATAAATGATTAAATACAATTTTAGAAAACAGAATTTTTTAAACTACTGGACTCCCGTCATAAAAATCAACGTTAATAAAATTTAACCAATAAAAGACACGACTACCACACCAGAATTGCAATATTAAATCGAGTGTACATATATGTTTATGTATGTTGTATATAAAATATACCTATTAAATTTCTTGGCCATTTTAAATCCAACGCAATGTTTATGGTTTTTGTATATAACTTTTGACATTCGTCTTCAGCGAATATATAATAGTATTGCATTTAAATGACTTTTAGACACTCAGTCACACAGATATATTTTATAGTCAGTGTATCTCTCTTATCGTCAATACAAGTAGCTGCAACAGTAGTCGATGATAATTTCAACACTTCAAAAATTTATTGAACAACCATAGAAAATCAATGCTTATTTAATATACCTATTGCTGTTATATTTATTTTATTCATTACTAGAGCTGGAGACTTCATGCTCTAAAAATCCTTAAAATATGCTTGCATTTATGCTCTTAAAAATATTTTCTTTTTCATTAAAAAATAAAAACTTATTTATTAATTAATTATTAAACAAGGCGTATTTTATTAACGTCAGACGAAAACGCATACCTACAATACTAACAAACGAATTGACGTCAACTGGATGTATTCGGCGTATTCCTTATCAACTGACTATACTCTCCACAACAAACAAATAATTGGGAAAACACGCGGTAGATGGATTATTTAAATATTTATTTTTAATTTATAGTTTTCAATTTTTAGAAAATGAATATTAAATATTGTATAGTACGTATTATTCTCTAAGTTACATATTGTTTTAATTTTTTCTAAATAAATTATGTGAAATATGTACTTCAAATACAAATATAACAAAATATGCACTTTAAAAAAAAAAGAACTGAATACGTAAAATATGTAAAATAAAAATAATTACTTTAAACTTCTAATACTAAAAAACCAATTTCTGTATAACTTAGGTATGTTTTGAATGATTATTGACCAATAAAATACGCAAACTCCTAAAAGTCTTTACATACATCTATGTAACTAAACATATTCCAAAAGTTTTACAAGTAATCGAGTAAGATATCTTCTATAGACAAAAATCATATATTATTTTTAAATGGCATATTTGACACATAACATTTTATATCTTTGAACATTTTTCGACTTGTAAATTATAGTCTCCTTACGCCTTATTACAACATTATAATAATTAACCAAGTCCTACAGTAATCATTATAACATCGATCGATTCTAATGATTATAACCGATATTCTTATATAAAATAGTATATATATATATGATATTGCATTATTGTGTTGCTATATGAAATTTATGACACATTACTGAACGGCTGTGTGGAAAAATGTAATTTTACTATTTAAGTTAAGAGTACGTCATATTATACAATATTTCTTTTTAAGGGGCATTAAATAGGCAATTTTAAAGAACATTTGATTATTTTATTACGATTAACCTTCAATCATGTTGCACACTAAATTTACGCTCATGCAACATCCTCTAAATAAAATATAGTATAGTTACTATACAGATAATACTGCAAAAATTACGTCTATTGCAAACGTAATATTCTTAACGATCGTAATTATATGTATTGTTAGAACTATTTTTAATCGCAAAATAATGTTTGGTATATTTAGGTAATTTAAGTGACTTATTTTCGTCTTGTATAGCGAATTAATCAATTCGATGACCACCTATTATTATATCAGATGAATAATCATGTTCGGACGACGGTCAAATAAATAAGCGATTGACTGTAGGGAGAGAGCTAGAGTAAAACTGACAAAAACAGACAAGCCAGAGAGATAGAGAGGAGTGTGGCGGTGAGCCTCCTCCGCAACGGCGGCCGACCCATAAGGTTAGCGATTGAGAATTACCGTTACTTGCAGGAGTACTGGTCGTGGAAATGTTATTACCGATCATATTATATTATTATCATAGTGCGCGCACGCCGATAAATCAGCGGTCCGATGACAGATCAATTAAACAGAAGTAACTAATTGTAATTTAGATCCGCTGCCGACCTGTCTGTCGCAAGGGAAAACGGACATGTGATAAAATGAAAAAATCAAAATGGAAAAAAAATAACGTACGCCTTCGCAAAACGAGTTTCATACCTTCAAACGGTGCTGCATACAATACTACAATAGTGGATATTATAACAGCGAAAAGCAATATCCGAACTTATGTGTTACACAGTATAATAAGAATAGCACGATAATTTGGCAGTACAGATTGTAATCATAAATCAGAAACATTATGTACTCAAATACAACACATAATCAAAACCTTTTTTTTTCTAATCACAATCGATTAATATTCTTTTATGGTTTTTATGCAAACCATACAACCTACCACAACTATACATAAAGTATTCGCCGACGATTTACTATACTGAATTCAAAACCAACAACAAATACAAGTTCAATTTTTTTTTTTTTAACGATCTCGCAATTTGTTTTTAAAATATTGAACACAGACAACAAAGTGAGTCCATTATCAAAAAATATGAAAATTAATAACCATAATAAATCATAACTGATTGATTTTAAATGCAATATTCATATGATTATCACGGAGTTACAGAATAATAATTTGTAATTGTATAATTAATATGCAATATATAAATGTAAACGTTTCGAATCAAAAATAACTACAGCTATAATCGTAATTTGAATTAATACTATAAAATATAATTTATACAATTGACGATACATTTGTATAAAGTGATATAAACATATTAATATGAAACTATTTTTTATTTCTAAAAAAAAACATACATTTCGAATTTTATTCAAAATAATATTTTTATACCTGGTGGAAATTATTGATATGTATAAATCAATGTTCAATATAATAACCTAATAAATATTGATGATATATTATCTGAACTTGATATCTTGCCTAAAAGTATCTGAATAAAAAATATCATGACAATAATTGCATATAAAATAATAATCTAGAAAAAACGCAAAATATAGTTGAGTTATATCATAATGTTATTGCTACATTTACTATCGTATTATTGTGTTAAGTGTGCAAGGGAGATTGGAATATTAGAATATTGAATAACAATATAATATTAAATAATCTAAATTATGTATCGTTTATTTTTCTTTAGAAATTCTAATTGGAAGTTATGGCTATGTGAATAAGCATTATACTTAGTAGTGACTTGGGTATACATCGGAATCTAATCACAAGTACCACACTTCCACGACGTTATTTTTAGAATGAAAATAGGTCAAACAATTTGCAGTACTTATATACCGTCGTGTTTCTAAATTTAAACTTAATAGTACACAAATATGAGTTTATCGACAAAATAAACTATAATAATTGTAAAATTGAATAGTTTGATTGCAAAATCTAAAAGCTGGTTTACAAAAAGCACCAATTTTAATTTAGATAGAAAAAAAATATTTATTTTGTAAGAATTAAATTACCTATACTCAAAATTATATCGAGATACATATTATATCAAATTGAAAATTAAAATCTAATTTTCAACAACGACGTGGATATATTTGGTAAATTATTTTTGGTCTGTTTTTTTTTTTCTTCGCATTATATTATAGATTAGTAATAATATTGCTATTTTGGTAATTTCTAAAATAGCGCAACAGCCCTTTTTCGAGAATGCTCAAATTGCAGGATAATGTTTTTATACCTTAAGTATAGGGTTAAAAATGATCGAATAATTTGTTTTTAGGGGTACCCTTGTTATAACGCGATTAATATCCCGAAGTGAAGCTAATTACAGGTTTGAGCGCACCATAATAAGAGAAAGATGTGGATTTTTTGAGCCGCGGGCCTGGTAAGCATAAAAAGAGGCGCCTGACACATGTTGTTCACTGGGTGGTGGAAAAGGTGGTTTATGTTTTTATGACCTCGATACCGCCGCTATAATATTATGATGGATGAAATTAAAGTGTTATATATGTGTGTTTTCAAAAAAAAAAAAAAAAATGTAACAGTGTAATAAAATGTAATAAAATGTAAACGAAATAATAGTTTGTGGTTGGCAGCTGTCGCGAGTCACTTTTGTTTGAAGACTTCAGAAATCTATATATGCTCGATAACACCAAACGAAATATTTAATGCAACTTAGAGTTTACTTTTTATACTCTGTGAATAGGAAAAATACAGCGAGTCGGCAAGTCAATCCTTTTTAATCAGATAAACGATGCAATTGAAATTTTAGTTTTTTTATTATTATTGTTATATATACACGAATTGTATCATAAGATAAATTATTGTTTTTTTACCGTCATCTCTAGAACATATAAAATATTATGTTTAAAAACAAATTCCAATGAAAAAGGGAAATAAATTGCTTTTGAAACCTAACGTATTTACCGATACGTCTCACTTTAGTTATTCATATTAAAATATTATAATCGAATTCAAAGTGAATATAAGGTAAAGACGACAGTTGATTATATTGTATTGGTATTTGTATACATATTTTAAATTTATTATCATCATTAATTTACACTATATTTTTATTTTATTTTTTGGACCATTTAAATTTTTGTACAATATAATAATAATAAGTTTTATTCACTACAAAAAATTGCTAAAATTGTGTAACTGTATATAAAGATAAAATCGTTAATTACTATTTTTTTTTTTTAATTTAAAAAAATTATCAGTCTTGACCTATATTTAAATGAAGTAATTTCCAAAATAATGTAATCAAAACATTTTGTAAATACCCAATTATATTATACTACAGTGTATCTTATAAAAATACAACAAAAAAATAATTATCTTTTAAAAAATAAAATATAACATGAACCATTTAATTATGTTATTTTTAAAATTATATTTTAATTACTTTTTTATAAAACTACTAGGTATACTTGAGCCAAATTAAAATTTTCTATTATAAATATGAGATAATAAGCATAATAAATATAAGAAATAAAATTCATTAATTTATAAAGAAATATCAACCATGTAAGTAAAATAACTGTCGAAATAAATAATTTATATTCAAATAGCCTTCTATTTAATTATTACAGTTATAATAAAATCTTTAAATAACACGTGAATTCGTTCGTGTGAATAATTAAGAACAACAAACAAATCAAAATACAACTTAAAAAAATACATAGGTACCTACACAAAAATGTATATATAGAAGTTTATCGAGGATTAAAAGTTTTTATCAGGTACTGTCATCGGTATTTTATAGTTTGGTTAGCAAAATTTATGGACTGTTATACGAGACGTAAAGGGCAAAAAACCAACGGGAAGAATTTGAGAGGTCTCGTCTCACTATATATTTATTAAAATGACAAGCATTTATTTTATTACCAGTGAACGATAAAAAAAAAAATCACAAAGAAAGTTACATCATCTGTAAAAGTAAAAAGGACCAAATTAAAACAATAAAAGTATACCCTACATTGTAAAGAAAAAAACATAAAAATCAACGTAAAATAACGAAATTCACCAAATATTAATAAATTCTAATAACATTGGAATGTATAATGTAATATACATACGGAATAATAAATAAATTTAATTTGAAAAGCATTCATCTTTATAACCAGTTTTAATACACATTTAAATTTATTACGTCTATGTAATGCAATAATTAAAATGAGTAAGTATTACATAATATTATTTTCAAGAAACAGTAGCTCGAACAAAATTGAATACTAACACATTAACTTTTTGAATTTTTTCTTATTCAAAAATTAAAAGTTGCCAACGTGGATATAAGAATATCATAAAAAAAAAATAATGAAAAAATAAATAATTTTATGCGAAGAAATAATTTACAACTCAACTTAAATTATTTATTATTTAATACAACACATCAACATAATATTTCCATTCGTATAAACAATTTTCAACACAGGTGTAACATAAAAATAAAATAATCATAATGTATATTGTATACTCAGAAGTTATTCTTCTTAGAATTCGTATACCTATTCTTAAATAACTTAAACTTTACTAATACTTAAAAATTATTTTCTAAATAATACAGGTAAAATATTATCATTATATTTGTTTCAATAAAATGAATCCTTTCTTAATAGATTTATAAGTTCTTATTATACCTTGGTAATAATTTTTTGAAAACTGTCAAATATATTCTGATGACTAAATCATAAATGCGTTAAATGTTTCAAATTACAATACACAAACGGAAATTAATTTTTCGAATGTTTTAGTATTATAGTATTGATACATAATATGATAATGTATTATTGCGTTAACGTGATATTAATACTTCTTAAGTGTTATATCGTTTTAAGAAAGAATGAATGTCAAAACCCTAAATTGGGAATGAAGAGTTGTACACAAGGTCGGGAATAATTTTGCATCTATACGACGACGTCGGCGGGAGCCCCCTAAACAACGTTCTCACATCAAAATCACACAATATTATTACGTACGGTTGAATTATTGCGAACTACTCTGGCATCCAAAGACCAGGAGCAGGAGCAACAGCAAAGACTCCGATAGGTATTCCTACGTGGACTCACATACTCGCGTATATTATAATATGAGTAGGTAGGTATAGATACGCGCAGAATTTGAATGGAAGTAGTTTACATTAACTTCTCGTTATATAAACGCATGCATAATATAATATATTATAATGTAGTGATGCGCGAGAACTCGAGTTTTCGTTCGTCGTTCCAACTATTGTTTGCGTGTAATACTATATACATATATACATATGATAGAGAGAAAGAGATACCTTCTATATAAGTACGCGCGCGGACACGATAATAATAATATGATAATATGAAAAGACAATGCGAAAAACTCGCCGCAGGAGGAAGCCCGCCCGGGCCGGCGCGTTTGTCGTCGATCGACGATGATCGCTCTCTATATATTATAATATGCACATTGCACACGAGTGTAACATATACATAACATGTATAATACGCCTATATGTGTGTATACACGAACGCCGGGCGATCCACATCATGTCTCGACGACGGGCTTCGGATGCCATTTGAATATAATATGTTTGCTATACGACGGGTCCTCGTTATTATTATTTGTATAATACACGTAGGTACACGCGCGTGGAATTCAATGACGTACGCTGCAGCGGCGGTCCTCCGACCCCACGGCCGACTGATTGCTGCTGCTGCAGCAGCGCGTTTGACGCCGGCCGATTTGCACACAATATATTACACGCTGCGCACGGGGGGGACGTTGCAGGCAGTTAGGTGCCCACAATAGCTGGACAGGTAAAACCTACCTGCACTACACCGCCGCCGCCAAGGCGGACACGTGCCCGCGCCTCGGATCGACGTGCTCAATATTTGACAACGCGTTTTTGACGCATCCGACTCCCGCGACGTCGTGTGCATTTTAAATTATGTCAAGCCGAGAACCGGACAACCGACAACAGCACACTACGATCTGTGTCACCCGTGAATGGTGAATCGGCAATCGCAAGAATGCAGTGGAGTGGCGAAAGCTGATTTTTGAGGCATGTGCCTCGACCAAAATCGATAGATGGGTCCACGAGGTAGTCGGATGCGTAAAACTGCAGTAGATCAGTAAGTTTTAAGTAATAAACTATCAACTAAAAAAAATATATCACGTTCAACTTATCTTTCGTACTATCTATAAAAGTGTAAATTGACTATTATATTATGTACTTTTAGCCATGGTCCACGATACGATGCTATAATATAATCTCTACAGGTAACTGTATGTACTTAGTATCTACTATTACGTATAACGCATAACCTATTAAAGTCTACATTCTTTACATATCAACGTTTTTGAAAACATGAGTATTTTAACATTATTATTAAATTCAAGTTTTTTACAATTTCTATGTTTTCTGGATGAGAAGAGTTTAATGTAACCGAGTTTTATAACGAGTAACAGAAAACAATTATTTTAGTATTAATCTAGTAATTACAATAACGTGGACAAATTTAAATTATTCAAAGATATTCAGTTACTTGTAAATAATTGAAAAATAATTTCATTTTGAATTAGCCAAAAACAACAAAATTAAAATAAGTACTGATTCGATCATAAAGAGATGATGATGCGTAGGTATTGAGAATTTCTGAACCTCAGAATGTTCGACAAGTCACTATTTGTATGTTGTTAAGTCTAAACATTATGTTGTTGCTGTTTAGATATAATTATTCACGTTGTATACGCCAGTGTGCAGAATTAATTGATAACAAAATATTTTTAATCAAGAAATGAGAATATTGAACATAACTTACAAAAGTTTTCAAAAACGTTAAGACTTTTCAACCAGAAAAATTGAGTGTTTACTGTTAAAACAATCGCCCTGTTTAATAATATATATATGTAAATATTCCTCGATATAAAATCATAATAATCAAATTATCTGATACAATATTTTATTATATAAGTACCTACCAAGCAGGTTTTATGGTGTTAGGCTACTAGTTCTAAAATCTAAGGTTCTATAATTAGCATCTTTAACACATTTGTGATTCACACCTATATATTATGATATCGCCCCTAGATTTTTTGCTTATCGAAAATTAAATTATAATAATCTAAGGTGGTAGTGGATAAGTTAGGTTGAAGTTTATACCCTATAATAACATTTATTCTGCTATATTAATATTACCACATTACTCTATATAGTTTTCCGTCAATTCTGATTTAAAATATTTTCAAAAACACTATCATAAAAAAAACGTCACTCCGAAATATGTGCCACCCGAGGCTATATTTCGACTTCACCCCATCTGTTCATAGTGCAACCACAATAATAAGACACTACTCGGCTCAGTGTGTGTACTCAAAACATGTCGACGCCGAGCTCATTCATAGGCGGAGCTACGAGATATGCAGCTGCATGTCCTAACCATCGCCAAAGGGACCGCTTTAAATTAGGTATTAAGGGCCATAAAGGTTTTGAATTCTTGGGAGGTTATGCAATTTTTGGTAATTAGTTGATGGTAAATTATATAATATGATTTAACTCGGAAGACAAAAAAATCACAATCAATAATTGATTTTAAGTAACCAAGGTATATAGACCATGAATCGTAAATCTCAGTGATATATGGTAATATTATAAATTATATTAATAACAATACAATAAATTATTGAAAAATTAAAAATAATCATATCGGTCAGCAAATTAAATAATACTCGGTTATTTATACATAGATGTCATAATTGAACATAACGCTGTGATCTTAATAAATGTAATTAATTTTGGAAGTAGTTTTCTGTTCAGATGATAATAAGACAACAAAGGCAATTAAGACAGTAATACAATTAATAATTTAGATGCAAATAAAAAAAAAAAATTAATGCTATCTCACTTTGAAAGTAAAGCTCAAAGTATAATTCAAGTATTTCAATTTTTTTCAAACATCCTAACAACTAATAATGAAAGTTATATTTTGTTTAAAATAATATTAAACGAAATTATTTTAATGGATATACAGTATATTATATTCAATTTTAACACGTAGATATTCGAATGATTTTAGTACATTTAACAATTGCAATGGACAGCGATTGTGTCACAATCAATTGTATTACTATAAGATAATGTTTGTTATCTCTCTCTGGCTCACGCGTAACACGGACAAAACGCATTTACGCAGAATCATTTTGTTGACGTTTCTGAGTAATTTTAGAGTAAAATCACTCATAATAAAAATTATAAATAATATTTATATTTGAGGGTATGACGTATCGATTTGTCTAAATATTGTATCAAAACAATTTTAAACATACCTAATTTAAATTTATAATTTTTTTTTTTCTTTTGAAAGTTGTTTATTTAGTCAAATAATAATAAAATATACAACCAATATATTAAATCCTCAAAAATAATATCCTCTATAATTTTTGTAAAATGTGTTTTTACTCTACGATAACACAAAAATATCAAAAAAATGATAATGCGTAAATGCGTTTTTTCTATGTTACACGTGGGTCAGAGAAAGAAATCAAACAGTACGCTGACATCCTCTTAAAGTATTTGTATATCGTAGGTTTTATGATAATGGTACGCTTAAATACGATTTGCAACAAATCCTGTCAAATAATAACTAAATACATACCACAATATATACACTATAGTCAAAATCGTATTGCATTGTTAATTTGTATTTTTCTTTGACCAGCTGTATACTTATCTCACGGACAACGCAATAATTCAAGAATTACACACCAATACCGATTTTCAAGTTCAGAATTACACGGGTATATCGATTAGAGTATACACATGTATAAGCGTTTTTTATATTTATCTTTACACGACATATTATAATACACGCTTTCGAGTAATTTTTTCCTCTTATCTCGATTTAATTTTAAGCCGCCAAAGTTTGGAAATTTATTTGCCTTGTACTGCATTTTTCTCCCCGTAGAAGATTTATCTGCTTACAATGAGAAACTCCGCCTTCCACACGTAGACCGGAATGCGTTGTCGTCTTTTCAAATTACATGATTTATACGTTATGTAATCTAAACACGCGTTTAAAGACTATAACATATATTTATATTTATTTTTAATTTTTTTTTTTTTTTTTTTTTTTGTTGATATTTATTCCTCACCTCCTTCCACTCTATGAACATTGGCGTAATTTTTGTGGATGGATTATAAAAAAAAAAAATTAAAAGTCGTGTGTATATTACACAGGCGGCTCGGCAGGATATTTTAATGACTATAAACTAAACGCCGAGTTTGTATTATATACCTACCTATAGGTTGTCGGGACTTGTTTGTGGAAGGTGCTTGGCCCGGCTAATAAATACCATGCTAACGAGACCTGACCAGTGCCGGTTCACCTGGCACCTTGTTATATAGTGTATACTTTTTTGTTTAACAAGGCATGTTTCAGACTATAATTAAGTTTATTTAGACGTTGCCACGACTACCTCTAAGGGATGTCCGAAACAGGAAAGAAAAAAAACAACCAAAATCGTTTATGAAAATTGGATCAGTCGTATAACGATATGGTACCTATTATTACAGACCTTGGACACCTTTAGAAAGATACTTAAACTGCGGACAATGAAAAGAACGAAAACATGTCGAACAGACACGTGTTTAATCGCAGTGTAATTTAAAACGAATTTCGAAGTTTTTAAAGGTGTATAAATATTTTATAGGCGCCAACAAATCTCATTTGTTTTCCGAGTCACTGAATACTACGTATAAGTTATTGAATATGTGCAGGCTGATATCACAACCCTTTTCCCCTCTTAAACGTTATCGCTACATCTTCATTGGAAAATAATATTCACACCGTCAATATAAATAGTTGAGCTGAGGGCTAAAATATCCATCCTTATTTCTTTGGCCACCCCGCAGTGTTTGAAATGCGTTAATCATCAACCGTACCTATGTGTCCAAATACTATTACAGGCATGCTGTAAAAAAAATATACACATATACTATATACTCACTAAAAATACACACACACTATAAGAAAAAATAACGGACGGAATACAAAGTGGGTGTGAACACTGAACACTCGTCTCACTAGTCGCTACTCTTGCCTCAGTGCAAGTCAGCGTTGTATACTTAATTATTTATATAAGACATTTGGAAGTAATAACGAATCATTTCATACACAAAAAATTCTGATCGATACTCAGTTAATTATTAATTATTTTAATATACTTTATAATTTTGTTTAAAACCTCCTAAAAAAATACTTGCGTGATTCTAGATGTTTGAGCCTATTGGTATAAATAACACAAATACAATATTATCATCAATAAAATATTTTCAAAAACAACCAAACTATTAAAAAATATACATGTAAAATAGTAATTAAATTGTACTTAGGTATAATAATACACCGATTTTCTATAAAAAGTTGCAGTAAATTATTTTTTTTCTTTTAATACGGTCAAATAATTTTATCAATCTCATAGAAGTTAATTATAAAATAAAACAACTTAACATTAGTTTTTTCAACTAGTATTTATAAAAGAAAAATAATCACTTCGAAAATTCAATTTAAGTACCCAAGTTTTAAATTAAATTATAATAATTTACAAATTTGCCTTAAACAATTTTAACTATAAAATTATTTTATATTCATAAAAAATCTCATAAAAACTTTTATATACCTACGTTTAAAAACAAACAAATACATTTTAATTTTATGCAATATTAAATTATGATTTTTCCAAGTTAAATTAAGTCTTACATTTTTTTATATTAATAAAAAATATATAAATATATAAAAACAACGTAAAATACTTAAATCTGAATTTTCGTTAGTTTCGTTCTAATTCTAAAGCAGATATTTAATCTACTTATACAAATTTTTATCCAAGAAGAATCATCGAATATAATGTTATAATACAATAAATTGCATAACAAATATTATAATATATGTGGTGCAATTTTCTTAGAATGATACTTAAATTATTATTATATAATTCTGGTAGGTCTTAAAACGAGACGAAATAAATCATGTGAATACGATTTCGAGAGGTTATTTAATCCTTAAAATAACGAAAATTATATGGAACATTGACTAATTATGATCTAACATACTAGCCTATGATTAGAATCGGTCATTATTTATTAATATACATAGAGTACCTTTCGTATTGTTTCTGCATCTCTCTCAAAAAAACAAAATATAGGTATATATGACTTACGTAAGGGGCTTAATAAATTTCATTTTCCTTCACCATATACTCTCTATATACTACTTCTCATTCAAAAACTGATAATTACTCTAACAAAAGTTCCCGGAACCGAATCATAAACAATTGTACTCCTCTATTATTACACGAGTAACATGGTTTTTATGGTTGTCTGGTTAAAAAACAAAAACAATACGCATTATTTTTTATTTTATGTGAGTAAATTAGTTATACATACTTTAAAAATACTTATACCAGGTGTGCTACTTTAAGTGTTGCTAACAGGTGAAAGATACGATTAATTTTCATATAAAAGATGTACTTAATTCGATAAAAAAAAAAAACATAGGCATGTTCGGAATGTTTATACGTTCAAGTTCTACGGCGATTAAACATAGCAAAAAACCTATTGTAATTTTACTAAAATACCACATCCGACTTTTTAAACACTTGTCGAAACCATAAATCCTATACAAAATCTACAGCTGTTTGAATATATATTTCATTTAAAGCATATAAATCGTATTTGTTCTTACTTCTTAGAAATAAACAAATTAAACAAATTTATACATGATATGTACATTATACAGTTATAGGTAAAATATAAGTATAATAACTACCTACTACTATATAGTATAGACATATATAATACATAAAGGAAACTTAAAAGCTTAAACTGAACTTTTTGCCTTTTAACTATGTATAATCGTAAATAACATACAGTTATCAATAAGTTCTAAAACACTAATAATTCTATACTCGTACTGAGCATCAAAACTAAAAAGTACAAATTAAAAATTATGAACAATTCTATAAAGGTATGGTTGATGCATTGATTTTTATAGGTTTTTAAATAACATTGTATTATAGAAAAAATAAATTTTTATTTATAACTTTAAGATAAATACCCCACATTTATAAGTGTGTTATATAGTGTCGATAACAATAAACAAAATATATTTTATCCGATAAATCTGAATAGAATAACACTTTACATACGTGCATTACCTAACTATATAATACACACTCAGAAAAACATCTAATAATACATTTAAATATCGTTTAAAAATGAAATATTTGCTAAAAGTTATTACTATATTTTAAAGGTATTTTTTACCTTGAAATGTAAATAACAAAAAGTCGAAATTATTTGTCTAATAAAACGTGTTTAGGACGAGATAAACAACACAAAAAATATTTTAACAAAATGTATAATAATATGTAGGTATAAGTATTTATAAAATATATTCTAGTTAAAACACAAAAGTAAATAAGATTGTAGTCGTAAATCGGTATTGTACTAAATCTTTCTGAATTAATATACAAATTCAACTATTGGAACGTACTTTAAAACAAATTTTTAAGGATAAATAAATAATATTCTATACATAGGTTGCATAATATTCTGTATAGAATATAGATACAAAATTATTATATTATAGTTTTTTTTTCTTTATTATTGAAAAGATAAAAGATGCTTTAAAATCTGAAGTAATTAACCTTGTGTGCATGTTACATTGTGTGTGTTATATTAATAATTGAATTTAAAAGGTAAAAGTTTAATATTTAAATATTTATAAATCATGTGTACATATTGGTCAAAGGTTGCTAATAATATTAAATATTATAGTATTACTGTTTATATTTCAAAATAAAAAAAATCATCAGCATATAAAATATATTCTTATAAATAATATTTCGTAAAAAATATCCAGAATAATCCAGGGAATATACACAATAGTGTTACACAAAGAGAAACAAACAGCGTACAGTAAAAGCTCATGGGTATGTATTAGGCACAACGTGATGTAATTGTTTTCGATATAATATATGACATGAGCACATAGATTTTCTATGACCCGCAACAGAAACATATATCATAACGTATACCTACATATATTATCATAACGTCATCGGATTCTAAACTCTGGTGACGCAAAAGTTCGACATTTGACAATGTTGAAATAATAGGTGATACATAAAAAAACAATACTATGCATTATAGGTACATATTATGTAACGACGAGTTGATTAAAATGTAATTGTTCTAATAAGGCGAGATAACATAAAATAAAGAGAAAAAAGAAACGTCAAATGAAGAGTCCCCCGTCTCAAACCGTTGTTTTTCTTATCTGCTATAGACACCATGTGGTCATACGTTGTCAACCGTGGCGATCACTATACATACAAGGTAATTCACTAAGCATACTCAACCCCTTTTTCTTTTTCATTAATGCAGATATTCAAAATCTAGTTTTTTAAATTTTTAAATATACCCAAAGGCCAATTTTTAAATTCTATAGGTTTTTTTATTAATCAAAAAGTGTCTAGTAGAGGAACAAACTTCTGTTATTCAAATTAAAAGATGTTTCATACAAAGGGTTCCCTTTCCTAATGAAAATTATTTAGTTTTCTGAAAATATTGACTTATCAAAATCAAAATTCGATCTAATAGTTTTCAGTGTAGGCGTGATCGTAATGTTTAACGTCGTCTTCATCGTCGTAGATACGATCGACTGCAATATGATAATCGATCTTCAACAGTAGGCAAAACACAAGACGTGGGCGAAGTAGTATAATGTATAATATTATAATATGTGCATTGTATAATATATTATTATTGCTATTATTTTATACAGATATCACGCAGTTCATAGTTCGTTTGTACTTGCGGATCTGATAATATACTAAATATATCAATCTAATAACAATATGAAGCTGCCACTGCAACGCACAGGAACAAATGACGAGCTCGAAGATTTCGCGCGCTTCAATGATATTTTATGGATGCCAACCATAAACCTATAAATAAATGTTCTAATAGCAAAAAAAAGATCCGAGGGCCTTTAACATTGGAAAAAAAATGATAGTACATAAATCAGTCCATATATTAAAGCGATAGAGAAAAAGACGTTTACGCTAGATATAACATTTTTAGAAGCAAATACCACACACTTTAAGTCTTGTATCATATGCACAGGTATAGAATATATTGAGTATATTATTCTCTTTCTAACTATATTGGTACTTGACAACCTATTATATCAGGGTATGGGAGATGTGCTACTGCAGTATTTAATATATTAATGAAAACAATATTTGATAAAATCAGATACACGATCGCAAAAGAAGACCTAACCACGAGGAAAGAAGTAGATCTAAGTAACGATGATCTGATAAAGTCTCAAAAATCTAAAAAATAATAGGAACGAAAATCTATAAAGAGGTAATATTGAATAGAAACTAGATACACTTATATATAAAACTTATAAAAGGACGTGTGTGATGCAGTATTGGAAATCTAAATAATACACAACGTAATATTATGTGATGGCAAAAAATGTCTCAGTCCAAATTTTTTTTCGACGGTTTTCGCATTTTATTTTGACTACCTAAAAAGCCGTATACTCCGACGATTTAGGCATATTATACATACGCAGTCTCATATGCCTTATACACGGGCATTATACAAAACACACGTCACGGGGCCACCTGCGCGCCACACGTATCTAAATGAAGAGGACGACGAGGTACGTTGTTTGTTAACGCGTGTAAATCCCGTGTTCGTTGATTATCAGATCAGGAAACCGGATAAATTATTTATGTTCGGTTTTTCATCAGTGAGTGGATACTGAAGCAAGAAACGGCATACTTTACTACAGTTACGTATAAATAGTTATTGAAAAAAGTATCCCGAAAAAAACTGATTTTATTAAACGCAGACAAACCGATGAGTGCGTGTTATCTCCGTCGGTAATCTAGACATAGGCAGAGGAGGAGAAAAAACACAACGCGCACAAGTAGTTCTGGACAATGGATCTAAAAAAAGTTAAACATATATAGGCAATTAAATTTTACGACGAAAGTGGTGTGTCCGATTTTTTTCAGCGGCTCCTTATCACCTCACGGAATCGGTACAACCGGCGTGTATTTAATAATATAAAGAACGGAGATTTGAATCGGTGGACTATCATTTTTTCTCTCTTGTTTTTCGTTTACAAAATTCTCTAATGGAAAACCGCACGATCGTGTCGTTACAGCGTATATAGGTAATATATAGGAACCCAAACCGATCGACTTGAACGCGCGGAGATCCTCGCATGGCGATCACGGGAAACCCTACAATTCACTGCGGTTTGCATTGATGTTAATATACTGTTCCCTGAAAACACTTACGAACGACATACTTATTGCAGACCTCAAAATACATAGTATTAAAAAATATATATTGCTGCGAGCATCTTGCGTCCTACGTATAACACGAAAATTCGAATAGTTCGAGTGTTGAATCTTATAAGATATAATATTATATATATATAATAACCAAGTAATATTTTATAAAGGAAAGGAAAATGTTTTGCTAATATCCTAGTAAAATATATATAAAATATTCGTACCTATATAATGCAGTAATTTAGGATAAATATCATTATCAATTATCAAATAATAAATATTGTAGGCAATGATAATATTACGTATGATATAAATTATACCTAGACCCCGAGTCACCGAGAACATTTTAGCTGTTAAAACCAATCAAAAATCAATAAAATTTAGTACTAAATAGTAGAATAATTTCACATTTATGTGGCTAGTAGGTTGAATATATAATATCACATAATTACACTTAAATAAAACTTTAACTAAATCTGAAACCATCAAAAATAAACGTTAATTTCAAACCACAGGAAGTCAAAATAATTGCATGAGTTTAGACCATTATTCATTCAACTTATGGTTAGATATTATAATATAGGTAGTATACATAATATTATTGTACTTAACCTTTCGACTTCTAAAATAGAAGATCCCCACTGAGCCATGGTTTATACAAACGATATCGTTCAATTCATAAATTGTATTTTACAATCGTCTAAAAACATCACGTTAACAACAAATATTATAAAAAAACTCCATAAAATCTTAAACATCTGTGCATAAAAATTATTTGATATTTTTACCATTAAATATTTTTTTTATTATTAGTTATAGGAAATATTTTTATTTTACATCATCATCATCTTTGATTAATATAATGGGACATAAAAATAAAAAAAATCAAGAAGGAGGAGTATTGCAACCTAGTGACCACCGTTGATGAAGCTGTTTAATAAACTTTATAGGAAACAAGCCATAACAACACCATCATCGTATATAATACTATATTTTTTTAACATAACTGCACTATACGTCTAAAAGGAGCTTCTAATTAATATATCAGATAATCCTACAAGTATTAATTAGTGCATTCGAATCTTTAGATATTTTTATGATTATTGAGTTGAATACAATTTTATATGAAGAGCTGGTTCTTACCCAGTATACCAACAGGCATTAGACGATATTCAAAGTCTATAGACTATATAGAAATAAATAATATATTTATTATACGGTAATAATATGCATGTATTTCAATATGTGATGACTGAATGCTAATCACTGCGTATATTCTCATCTCAAGAAATAATAAGTTTAAAGTAATTACATTTTATTAAATCGTGTAATCTATATTCTATACCATAACGGTAATAAAACATAATATACATCAAACTATTCGTCTTCTCGTAGCTAAATATTACATTTTTAATATTATAATTTTATTTATATTGCGAAGTCACTAATGTAAACTTCATGTCATGTCAATATGTCAATATAGAGTTGTCAAACGAATTAGAATTTACGTTTTTAATTATTTAAGTTTGTATTTAATTTTAATTATAAATCAAAATATAAGTGAAATTGGAAACGTAATATTTAAACGGCAAGTAATACGTATCCGTATACAGATATTAAAATAATGTAAAGTCAACACGAGCATACCCGAAAATACCTGTTGGAGATTTAAAAAAAAATAAATAAATAAATAATGACCGAGTACATAATAACAACACGTTTACACCTACACATCGCACGATGCAAATTAAAAAAAAAAAAAAAAAAAAAAAAGATAGAGAATAAAAACACGGAAAAAATAATAGTAAATCTAGAAACCTCGAAATAGTAATAAAATATAAATCGAAATTCCATTGTAGGCATAATAAATACACCAGTGATTTAAACAAAATACGGGGCAATTGCCTACACAATAACATGTTGTCGTGCTCGGCCTGCAACACTCACACACGCATTATAATATTATTATACTATTATACATAATATAAATACTCTTAATATTATATCTATAGATAATACACGGCAGCGGTGGCGGCTGTTGAAAAGCAGTTTACTCATACGTATAATACATTTAATATTATAGTAATATTATTATTATTCTTATTATTATTATTGTATTATAATATATTCTGGTATAATCGGACCTATTGGACCGGGTCGTTAAGAGTGTTAATGGATTGTCGTGTGCGGTGGTTATCGATGGCGGCTCCCGAGGCCGAATCGTTTAATCATTCGTATGATATACGGGAAGAATAATAATAATATGTACGCGGCGCACTAACCGTTCATGCATTGGAACTCTTAACGAATAACTATTATTATTATTATCATTATTGTAATTATTATATTACGATCGTTTACGCGCAGAGATGATGATAATAATAATAATAATAATTACTACTATACATTATGTGTGTATGTCGGTTGGCCGCGATTGTGTCGCAGCGGCGGGTGATCGATGACTGGTTAATAAACTTCTGTTAATAGGATATCCCGGGCGCTGGTCCCGGTGATTTTGCTCTTAATTGCCCCCCAGATAAAAGGTACATACGTCATAAGTGTACACGCGTACACGTAATATGAAGTGATGTTTGATGGTGTGAAACGACGACGAGAAAAAAAATAAGTCGTAACAATAATATACATGTACGGTGTCCGTGATGGAAATGATGAATTTCGTGTCCGTCGCCGCAGCATACCATAACGATGATATTTTAATGCTATATTGTACAGTCGGCAACTCGGCGGGTCCAAGCCCGGATTAATGGAGAAGACAAGGGGGGCACGGTCCCGGGGCCCACTGATTTTGGGGGCCCATCTTTATCTTCAATATAAATATATATTTTTAATGCGTTTAAAAATGTTAAAAAAAAATTATTTTAGTGGGTACAGTTGATAATTAATAATTATTAATATATAAAATAAAAATGTTCTAAATTTTATGTTACGAAAAATTACTAAATGATCAATATTAAATTATCATTCTAATAATTCATAGCGTTTAAGTAGTGATAATTGATATAAGGTATTCTTGATCTATTCGCATGAGAGGTGCCCATATATAATAAAAATAATTGTTCAGCCGAAAGAGCATTTTTCAAATTAACAAGAATAAAAAATAAATATAAAACAAGCCAGACTAAGAAAAATTTAACATCATTAATGATATTATATTCAGAAAATGATATTTTTCAATTGATCAATTACAATGAAACTATTCAACAATTTGTAAAAGAAAAACTAAGGAAAAAAATATTAATCATTATTATTTTTAATAAATAGAGTGCATATATACATAATATGTGCATAATCAATTATTACATAGGTAACTATTAATTTATATAGCCTTTATAGTATATATTTTTTGTACTGAAAAAATTATACAATAATATACTATTTTTAAAATGAAGTAATACGATTTTTTTGAAGTTAAAGTTGAAAGGGGGCCCATTAAGTTTATAGTGTCCTGGGACCCAATCGATCCTTAATCCGGGCTTGGGTGGGTCTGTCATCTCGATGGATTGGACTTGACAAATTCGTAGAGCAGTCCAGTCTCAAGTTATCATTGAATAATACATAATTTATTAAAAATTTGTTTTTGTGGCACTGTATTGTGTATTGCCGATAAGTGATTTAAACACGAGCAATAAGAACCATTGGTTTTTCTCGAGAGAATTTATTATCTACAGACCGCGTAAGTGATGTAAATAATAATTTTTATTTGTACACCACGATTTTACGATCAAATTAAAAGAATCTATTTCCTCTCCTTCAACCAAAAAAAATTGAGCTTTGATTTTCGCCTATGTACATAATTAAGTATAATTTCACATAATGACGTTTTACTCTGCATACTATATAACCGTATAACATTTCCTGCTATTATTTTGCAAATTCTAGTTCAGGAAAATTAAATTGTCCTTAATCTGTGTACACAATATAAGCAAGTATTCACTTTGAAGATTGACTAACCGTTCTAACAGTATTTTAATACTTTAATGATCATACCTACAACAAAAAATGTTTACAGAAAATATACAAAACTTATACATACCTAATACGTTGTTTTGAAAATATATTATGGAAATAACAATACAGTAATTATATTAACAATAGAAATAGTAATAGTTGATTAATAAAAATAATATTCAGCTGTTATGACCGTTTAAAAGCGGCTTTTCGTAAAATGTTAGCTTGCCTTCACCATTAAATTTTTTTTAAATTATTTTGGTAATAATAAAACGAAATATTTATAATTATTTCTGAATAATAATAATATAAACGTCCTAAAACCCACATGGAAAAAAATAATAAACAAACAAATGTATGCAAACAGCAAAACGTGTTTATATATGTGCGTTGTATATATAAATTTGAAAAATATCTCTCTATTCATCTAAAACGATTACTAGGATGCGATTTATTTTTCGACCAAAAAAATTGTATATATTATGATATACCGGTAACCGTACATTATGACGACGCACGCGGGGGACGACTAGCTATATATTATGTTTATGTATATACTATATAATACATATTATGCATAAAACACTCGTTAATACAAAATAAAATTGTCCCTGAGGGCTAGCCACGAGTGGGAGGCTCAAGTAGCCACTTTAATGTTAGCTTTTTTTTTTTAATCGTTTTACGCGAAAACGTCGGGGTGGAACAGAACGTAGGTATTTATACGAAAAACCGGTCGGTGTAACAAAAATAATAAAAAATATAATTTTCTCTTGAAAACGACTACAGCGACGTAATGTATCGTCTAAGCGAATTTTCGCAATTTACATACTTTATACAATAAGTTATAATTTATAAATAATATCCTCCTTCACCCCTCACGATGACTGTACCGCACTATTACTTCTAAGTAAATACTGTCTTGCTTCCTCCTACTCTTTAGTAACCTGTGCGCTGATTTAGCACTGTACTTACTACTATAATAACAATAAGTTATTAGTATTCAAAAAAAAGGATACACTATTGTACATACTTTATACAGGATAGTTCATTAAAAATCCTCATCCCCATGTTTCCTTTAATAACCTTTTTTTTTTTATTTATTTTAAAGAGAACCCCTCTTTTCTATTGTAAATTATAGTTTGCGGATAATTTTTCTAAAAATATCAATGTATTAAAATTTGAACACATTTGAATAAGGATTTTCTGTCATATTAAAAATTACCCACTAAAAATAATAATTCTTAAAAATTGTTTAACAAAAATATAAAATAAATGTACCTAATATTAAATCTGGTATTTACTGGTATTACTTGAAGCATTTTTAGGAATTACAAATATTAATAAATTATAATACTCATTGCTAAAAATTTTAAATCACCATCAACTCCCACACATATCTTACAAGCCCATTATCGTGAGTTTAGCACACAAAACAAAGTTAAATAACTCAAAAACGAAGGTACTCGTTGAAATTTTGATTAAACTGTCCGCTAAACATTTTACAGCAAGAAAACAAGGATCTGTTTTGAAATACAGAAGTTTATATCTCTACACAGGACACTGTTCCTTAAATATCTTACACAAAAAATCTCGACAATTTGGAAACATAGTCTTTGTGTATGCTTAAATACTCCGAAAATCAGATTTTATTTAACCACGACATTATTGAAGACGGAAAATAGAGTGAGCATATGCTTGGTGAATCATCCTATACATAGTTTATTGTCGGGAAATGCACATGCACACATAATAATATGGCAAGTATACCTATAATGGTACCTATAATATACAACTATTGCCGTTCGCATCACGACCGCCGAGCGCGCACACACACATGCGAGGCGGGCCTACGTCTCAATTATTGTAATGCTATCATATACATGCATGATATTACAATGTACAACGAAATGCATGCACACAGCGGCGGCGGGAAAAGACGTCTGCGCACGATCCTTTGGGCCCGGCGCCGTTTTGCATATTTATTAGTGAAATAATCAGCCCCGCACGCCCACCCAAACGGCAGCGGCGGCCGCGATGACATTCCGGACGTACAATCGAGGAAAGTGCGGGGAAGAGAGTTCCGGGCCGCCCGGTCACGGTATTTTAATATTGTATATATTATTATTATAACACCGCGTGATGACGACGTTATAAGAAGAGACATCATAATGACACGCCGTAGGCATAGTAATCGAGGGCTAAAGAATTGTGGAGCTTGAAGGGAATTATAACCCTCTCTCAAAGTTAAAAAGAGAGTTTTCAGCTGTACCTTAAAATATAACTAAAAATAACTACCTATAATTCTACATACTATACATATTACATATAATATGTTAAATTGCACAAATAATATATACACGTAGACTAGAGTTAAGTATTAATAAGAGCATTTTTTTCTGAAAAATTGTTTAAACATAAAACACAAAAACGCTTGAAATATATCTATTTGAATTATCTGCAGTACTTATGATATAGCCTACAACTATACTCTAACGTTTCACTGCATACAATAACATAATTAAATGATACACCGATAAGCTCCGAACGATTCGAACACTTTTTACATTATGATTATTTAGTATAAAATGTTAACTGTTTACGTGTAGTTTATAAAATATATTTATGAGTAAATCACTATTACTACCATTGTATAGATATATTAATTTATGTAACATATACCTAGAGTCAGTAATCACCATAAAAATATTTATTTGCGAGGTACAAAAGTAACAAAACGATTGGCAGTTAGCCCCCCAAACTTCTGGCAATAACAGTCGGTATTATTAGTGCAGATTAATTGATGACATATAAACCTAATATTTGTATACAATTTTGACATTTAAAATTCCAAGTAAAACTAAACGAAATTAATTTTATTTGAACATTTATATTTAAACGTATTTATACGATTTTACGTGTACATACGTCAAATATAAGTTTATTTATTTCTCGGCTTTATTTTATATTTTAATTTAAACATATTTTAGATATTATAATTAACAAATATGAATAATGCTACATAGGCGTTTAAATAAGTTTAAGACTTTTTCCCTATTCACTCTTCTTTTTCACTGCGACTCTTAAAGAATTCTCATAGCCGCCTATAGATACGTTTAATTAAATCGCTCACCCGGAATATACTGTATACAACAAGTCAACTGTACCGTGGAAATTGTTCGGAAAACTATAAGACAAAATTGTAATTAAAGCACGTAGAGCGACCGCAATTAGTGAGAATCCCCTCCGTGGCTTTTCGTACGTAGAGTAATGGTGGTAATTTCTGAAGCTAACAAGCCATGGAATTTGAATTACCATAAATATCAAAAACATACGTCATATTATAATTAATTAAATACTACAGACAATGTTGTTAAAAACATAAATTTACTAAATACAATTTAAGAAATTCTCATTATTGTTACATTATATAGTACGTAAAACACTTTATTATATATATGTATATAATTTTTTACAATATTAATATTTCTTTACTAAACTGAAAAAATGATTGCATATAACATTATGAATTGTATTCATTTGACACAATTCGCATGGCATTAAATCAAATCCACAAACAATTAATTTACGCCAAAATTACTAACAATTCATTTTTTAACTCAAACTCTGCTGCAGATATCTCGAAGTAGAAATCGAATAGCATGAAATACAGTCTCTACGGAGTACCCGTGCGACAATTCAACTCGACAAAATAATTATTTGAACAATTTAATAATCCCGATAAAAAAAAAACTAAAATTATAATCGTTATAATTATCGTTGCGATAAATGTGAACTTTTATCTGCGATAAAAATTATACGTTATAAGGTACCAACAGAAACTAGAAATAATCAACACGAATATTATTTCATTTTTCAAAACCAATTTATTTCTAAATTATAACCAAAAAAGTTTATTTTCTACTATTTATTTTACGAAATTTGAGTCTTATAACCGAAGTTTTGAGTCTTAAAACCAATTTATTTTTAATGTATTTTGATACGTCCGGATTGTTCCAGACGATTTTGAGTCTAATAAGCAACTGAACCTTATATCCGTGAGTCTTATAAGCGGCATCTACTGTATTTAAACACTACACAGACCTATACAATACGTACAGACCTTGTAATATACATAATATTATTTATAAAGAGTTGTCGAAGACCAAAAAAAAAAAAAAAAAAATATAGGTGCTATCTATGTAATATAAATAAACATACAAAGATACCTTTTGACTGCCCGGGCACTTTGGGTACACCAAGATACCTCTAAGTACCTTTACCTAATCTCTATATTCGGGAAGGAACGAGTTGTTTTCTTGTTAGCCACGGTCGGAAAACATTGATCTTCTTGACAGGGTGTCAAACGCCCACACCGCTATATTATAATAGTGATACAGTGGTATGTGTGAATGTGTGTATGTACATTATTACGTTATATACATTTCGTGACGTTGGTCGCGTCTGCGTATATGGAACGAAGACGTATTATAATAGAGGGTTATAAGTACGGGGTCACGTTCTTATAAACATTGGGACATGCCAAATGAATGTAAGGAAGAAAGTGGAGGCTATTTAACATCAATCCTCTGTTGTACCTATTTATATATACAGCGTACTGTACGCGCAACACACTTGTTGCCTGTGTGTAAGCGTATAACACAGTTTAAAACAACACGACCGACCGATGCGTTGAAAACCGCGTACCTATCTACTTCATACCTGCTGCAGCTGTAGCTAATCTTACAATATACAAAAATACATCAGCTAGGCAGGAGTATCTGCTGAAGTTAACGCACTTCATCAAAATCAAAAGTCGTCGCTTTTCGTACATTTTTTAAGACAAAAAATTATATTACATTTATTAGATGAAATAAACATTTAAATTTTAAACTATACATCATAAATATACCTATAAATATAGTTTTTACACGTCTTATTTTGAATAGAACGAATCGACCTACCTATCAATGATTTAAAATCACCATTGAATAAGATTTAGAAACCTGATGTATTCAGCGGTCGTTTTACCTAAGCACAAAATAAAGATGTTTTCTAATAATGAATCGTTGCATTTTAAAAACCACATCATTAACGGAGCTTGGATAAACTATGCTAAAAAATTGTTTCATACTGATAAAATGTCTTCAAACTTATTCAGTGGTTGTAGATGGTTTTGAGAAACAACATTTAATAATATTATGTAATAATACGCGTAAATTTACGAAACGCCTCTCAAATTTTGTGCAATTTAAAAAAATATATTTATAATTTTCGTCCTCGTTGATTTTTAGGAAAAATATATTATTATACTGCTCAAAATATAATAATAATATAATACTTACAATATTATATTTATATCGTGATAATACACCAGTCGATATTTTCAATTATACATTCACATAGATTATTATAATGCGTATAATGCGTATGTAATTTAAAATTACGTCGACGATGTATATACTATATAGATATATATTTATTATTTTTTAGTAGATATAGGAAAAAGACACGCATCGCAACTATTATGTATAAGTAAAAAATATATATTGTACACGATTTGTATATCTATTATAATCATCGGTATATATGTTTTTCGTTCTATCGGAACCTGTAATTTTACCGTGATTAACCCTTTAATCTATTCCTGCCACTACGAGTGTCGTCATCTGAGAACCCCTACCACCAATCTCATTAAGTCATGACCAACCAACCAAATTTTAGTCTTCACGCCACCACCAAGAAATATAAAATTGTCTTTTCACACTATCCTTCCTTCGTAACAAATGACCACATGATGGAAATCTATATAACCTGTCGCAGAGCGCCGGAAAATTGTCTTAATTTTAATATTTTTAATACATACACAATATAAACGTAAATATTATGGGTACGTTTTAGATTTCTAAATATAAGATAGGTGCACCTTATATTCCCGTTGTTTAGTTATCATTACACTGCAGTTATGATTTATGGTTGTTGGTACTATGAATCAAATATCAGTTGAATAAATAAATAAATTTATGATTCTATTCAAAATAAATTCATACTATCCAGTATTAAAAAATAAAATGTTGGTTACTATTACTAAATTTTTTTTAAATTTTATATGGAATTATAATTGATTAAATTGTATTAAAAAACGTTAAGAAACTGGGAAATTTAACGAGCTCACCGAATGAGCTTTGTAACTTGTTTAATCTCCATCGTCAACAACTATTTAATTATATATAAGTATGTGAAATATTTGAATTAACTAACTATGAGCTAATACTTCCATTTTCACATCGATAAGGCTTTTCAATGTCATAATAACTATTTAACAGTTTTTATTATATAACTATACAAGTAGATACGTTATTATGTAATTATTTTTACTTTTTGTAGGTACTCATAAAAATAATGCGTAGGTTTATACATGGTACATATAAGTTATCGTATTAGAATCGAAATAGTGTTATTAATTGATTTTAAGAGGACTGCTGAACATACTAAAAACAAGAACATAGCAAATCGAATAATACAACGCCGTTTTAACATACCTAGTAATATACTTTTATACCAATAACTAATTCCAAATGGCTTTATATTGTGTTTTGTTTTCAAGGCGATTACTCACCGCAGCGTGTTAGATAGGTAGGGATTTCAGTGGCACCAGTCTACATATTATTATTATTATTATTATTATTATTATTGGCTTCTAGTATTGAATAACGAACCTCGACTATATTATACAAATATAATATATATATATATATATATATATATATATATGTGTGTGTATAGAAAAACCGAGAGAAGTCCGACAGGCAATCACGGTCGTTAATTTCAGTTATCAGTCAGTTATCATTAGGTTCAACATGTTTCTATTTTAATATTATACATTTTCTTTTATCGTATTAATGATTTAATTTCAGCGATAAAGACACGGTATAAAATAGCGGACATTCATTTCGACCAGTCCATCTTGCCTCCGGACAACACACAAATCCAACGCGAAGTATGTGTGTGTATTTACAGTGCTGGCGGTTAATTTATTAAAGAAACAACATTTACATAGAAATACGAGATATAAACTACGTAGATAACGTCGCGACCAACTAATACTTAATAAATAATAATATAATATTTTAAATCACCTCTACTTATACTTAATAGTCAGTCAATATATGAATTATTTATTAAAATTTGCACAGTACGAAATAATTGCCATAAAAAGTAATATCATAATATTATACTATATATAGTGTATATGTAAACTAAAAAAATGTAATAATATAATATATACATAACACAGGTAGTAAACATACATTAGATATTAATTTACAAGTGTCAACAAAATTACTAGGGTTTTTTTTTTTAATATATCCATTGTCTAAGTCGTACGAAAAGGTGTAATTTGTATTTTTTTATTGGGAACAAAACAAGATATACCTGCGTGAAAAAAATATTAGTTTTCGCATAAGACATTAACAAAACCATGATAATATAACTGTTGTAATAAAGCAAAGAACACTATGAATCTAAATACATTGGATTGCACATATAACTGTAACTCGACCATTTTTTTCATACATCAAATTATAAAATATCCATTACATTTTTCGTAAAAATCGTCCGCAAATTTTAAAACAGGTTAAATATAATGTAAAAATGTAATAGACAACCGGTTTTCAAGTGTAGAGGAAATGTTAAAAACCTTGGATAAATTATGTAATTAATCTGAATTTGAAAAAAAATAATAACAATTCAAGATACAGTGGGTAAATATTTTTCATTAAATTATTAATAAAAATTGTATCGAAAATAATTTATTCAAATATTTATTTATTTTTATTCATATTAATACTCGGTATGTCTACATTATGTTAACCAATGGTATTCGATATTTATAAAATAAGTATATCACAATGATAATCAGTGTACTTTTTTTTCAAGTTGTGTTTTATTGCATTCATATAGTTGCACCTACACTAAACCTAAATACGTCTTTTATGATTGACGTTGAAATTCGATTAACTCCACGAGCCAAAATGGTTTCAGGCAAATCACGCCTCCCGCTTACTCTTTAACTCAAACATCGATCTAATTTACATACGTGTCAATTAGCAAAATGGAATAAAGTAGTTTTAAATAAGTAATAACACATATTATAAACTTGCAAATACGAAACCACACGTCGGGAACTTCGACTTAATGACAATATTAATAAAGTTTCTTTAGTACAAACAACGTATTTTATTTTCTGATTGCTTAAGTACGCCACAAATAAGATTGATCAATAAACAATCTCATAAATTATTATTAATAATACTAGTTATATTCCTTGAAATAATTTTCCGTGTGTCTCGATCAAACACGCAAATATATTACAACGTTTATAACATAAAAATGTATATTTTTCTTAGCTTCCCGTTATACTTCGTAATACATTATAATCATAATTTGTAATTTAACGATTATTTTGTTACATAAACAAGTCAGATGCGATAAAGTAAATATACGTAGTTCGACGGACTCAACTAACGATCAACAATATGCTATTATGAATGTTCAAAACCCATATGTCAATAATGGTTTATTTTTTTAACACAACACAACAATAACATTATAATAGGTTTTTGAATTAAATAAATGCAAAACTAAATATTATAAGACTATATATTATATTATATTATAAGACATTTAAATTCCCTCTCCCCCCAGACGATGGCTCTTTTGTCTTAGAATAATAATAATAATAATAATAATGGTAATGGATGATAATAATAAACGCTGCAATAATAATATATATGCAAAACGTTTTTCGTTATACTCGGTTAACATAAAAGAATGTTTCTAGAGCTCCAGAGAGTAGGGAAATAGGCGTGGTTAATAACCACCAGGCAATTAACATTACATGCATAGGTGTCACTCGTAATTCTTCTGGTTAACTGTATGTAGATTCTCCATTTGCATGCATCAAGAGCCCCCGCAGCTGCTGCCAGCTTCTATATGCTATTACAATATGATGATAATAAATATATTTTTTTTTATACTTTTTTTATTTTGTTTGTCTTTAAATTTTCAATAATTGTATTTTCAATTAAATTCAATTATTAATTTCAATTATTTCAAACAAATTTTAAAAAATTTTGACAATTTTAATAAAACTTCGTTAAATTATAATTTAATTTTTACAACAATCACTACAATTATAATTGTTAACTATAATACCATCCCAAATTCTGTTGTCATAAGAGAGTTAATTTAAATCAAATCCTAAACTTAAGTTATTTATAATTATCAATTAATTTTTATTAGCAAATTTTCATTAACACTTAAATAACAAGAGAAAATAAAAGTTTTTATGGAGTCTATTTAAACTTTAAAGATAACTTAACCTAATTTATCGTTTTTCTTTTTAAAGAAAATAATTATTTAGTTTGTAATTTATAACAATAATTAAATCCTATTGGCTTAATTTTTCCAAGGAGTTATATTATTTTAAATCAATAATGTTGGCAAGTAATAAATAATGTAATTTTGATGAAAAAAGTGCTTTTGAAAATAACACTTAATAAATATAATAAGAAAAATATATACATGAGTGAAATACCATACACAGCCTTTTATAATTAGAGGAGTAGTTATAATTTTAAAAACAATTTTATGTAAAACATTAATAATAATACCCATTTCACCGATATAATTATGTTAAAAAACAAGATTATCAGAAATAATTTATTTTAATAAAAATTAAAGTCAACATTTGAATAATAATACAGGATACAACTAATATATCAAGCATATTATTAAATATAATGTCACATATTTAATAAAAACTATTGTTTGTCTTAGTGCTACAATAATAAAGTTATTATTATAGCAGTCTATCCCACGGTAATTGTATTACCGAAAATAGAAAATAAAAATAAGAATCATAATGTCATTTCTCTATAAGAACATTAAGATATACTTTTCCAGTATGACTATTACACTTTATTTAACTAATAGCACATTGTATAAGCATGATATTTTTTTCTCGTTTACTATATCATGATAAAAATAAATTATTATATTTTAGTTTTTTATAACAAAAGTTCTGTTGAGTCATTACTTAGTATGCCATAGGCCTAAAGGCACACTATAACTTCAATATAATATGTATATCTAATTACTGAATTTAGTGATTTCCTACCAGTCACTCAATTATAGACCAATCAAAAAATCGTCATAATAAAACTTTACCACTTTAAAGCCACCTATCAAAGTGCTGCAGGTCCTGAAAGTTATCTTTGTCAAGGAAAATGTAGCCAACAATGGACATTAAATATAATATTATTTACGCGTTCATCAGAGTAACGAATAATGTCACAATAGCAAATTATAATAAATATAAGAAAAAAAATGTCTTACGAATTTCTGATAAATCCAAGCATACAAAAGACATGTTCATGTCAAAAAGAATGCAATATAGCAAATCGAAAAAGTAGACACAAGTCACCTATTTACTAAATATATATATTCTGTATGTATAATTAATAACTCATTTAGACCATAATAAAATTAAAATTTATAATGCCAATTTAAAATATGTATTATGAAAATAATATTTTTTTTAAATATTTTACTAATCGATTTAAATTTTCAATGTGACATAATATCTTTACGAAATAAAATTTTTTCTTAACTCAGTTGTGTACAGTGTACACGTAGGAGTAACAAAACCCATTTATCATAATATCCTAAAGTTATACAGATCATCCGTCGGTTGGGTTATGTAGGTGATTTTTATGTTTTTATATTTTTTAAATTTAGTTTCTTGACCAGATTTATAAGGCCCGTGGATAAGACAAGATGGAAAATAACACATAATATAATCGTAAAGCCAGTCGTAAATTAAAAAAAAAATGAATAACATTGGCGGTCTTATGAATATTTTCTCACTCACCCATGTGTTAGCCCATCGGGTATAAATTAGTATCGACAAATAAAATAGAGTTATTTATGTCCTACGATAATCCATTATAAATCGGTGTACTATAGATTGTTTCAAAACAGCCGACGGACTTTGACGGTTACCAACTATACGATAGAAATTTAAAAATATTAACACTCAAAATTTTTGTAAGTTTTAGTAATCAAAATAAGTAATTATTTTTAACAAACAAAAACTACAATAAATCGAAACTGTTATTATCATTTTACATTATAATTAAATTATCTAAAACCTATTTACATCTTACGTACACACTCTTAGACTGTTAAATATTTAATATATTATAAATATCTAAAATTAAAAATGTTATAATATTTTTAACAATATAAAATATATGTGTAATAAAAACTGCTAACTTACATTCATAAAACAGCATTACTAATACGCTACACACGTTACGTATGCCACTGTTTTGGGCAAACTATATGAGTGGGTTACTGAATTACGTTTTCAATTTTTATTTGAAACTTTGAAAATCACGATTATTATAAAAATTTTAAACACAATTCTGATAGAGATGTTTCACAGTTGTTGCCAACCAAATTTACAAAAAGAAACAATACAAACCAAATTAATTTATATTTTCTAAATTATAAAACTAAATTTAAAAAAATAGAGATTTAAAATCATTATTTCAAATTAATTTTAATTAGAAAAATTGGGTAATAATAAAAGAAAATAACCGGTATTATTCTCATTAATGATGACAATTATTTAATAATTAAATTTAAAACTATTCTTTTTTGTTCGTATCTATAGGTACAGCCGGTACAGGTAATAGTCGTTCAATACAAAAGTCTTGTAAAAAATAAATACATTATCATAAAAAAAATATTTATTTAATTCTATTTTGTATATTATCATACGCGAAATTTCACTCATTAAGAAAACTTTAAGTACTTATAATTAATTTATTATAATTTGACTAATGTACAAGTATGATCCAATAGCCATAATTATTTATTAATGTCAAAGTTATGATTTTATCAATAGTAAACAGGCATATTATTTTTAAAATACAAAGAATACTTAGAAAATAATATTTATAGAGCTTTGATTAAAACAAGATATGAATATTTGATTAGTTTTTTAATTAATTTTTTTTTTTATTATAATTTGATTATAATTTTGTTTTATATTATAGTAAAACATAATAGTACTACAATAATTTAATTATTTTTAAATGGACTTAATTTTATCATATTGATTTTGATTTAATATAATGTATTAGATATGAATGTTTATGACTACGAATACTTTTTTTTAAAGTGTATGAAGATAAATCGTTAATCTACGGAGGTGTAAAAAAATAAATCTTTTTCATTCACAGAAGCGCCCAACTCGGGTGATGAAGACAAACCGTTTACAATCATTCTTTTCCATTTTTCCCTGGACGTTATAATAATGATAATAATACATTTATGTAATAACCGAAAACAAAAAATATATTTAGTATTTTATATACATATGTAAGAGAATGCCCTGTTCTACGATGTCTTTGTTTCATACGTCACCGACACATTGACCCGGAACGGAAATATGTAAATATATTTTACATTATTATATTATATTATTTTCAAAACCTCATTATTACCACGGTTCGCCCGAGAAACTCTTCTGAATTTAAGGTTCGTTGGAATGTGTCCGTATTAATGTGCGATTTATCATACATATAAACGGAGAAAAGATATCTCTTTTGATATACTCGGAGCCCAGTGATGGATAGATGAGTGAAGTAATAATAAATATGAGACACACGGAATGGATTGCTACAACAATATTACAGTCAGACAGCGGTATACAATAAATAGTCCTAAGTAAAAATATCGTTGTAAATACTTTGAATAAAAATTATAAACCAAATTATAAATGACCAAAGTACACCTCATCGGTCAGTTCTTTAAGAAAAATATTATTTGAATGTCTCAATAAAAAATAGTTAGTATAATATATTCGTAAAACCTATAGATAGTATATAATATATAATATACACTACTGAATTGTGAAACAGTATTCTATCCTTTTCTATAATATGTATGCACTATGCAATGTACCTATACTGATGAGTGATATAACTAGTGAGCTACATAAATTGTTTAAATAAAATGAAAAACAATCATAAATATTGGGGACATACGAAATTTGTTTCAAAGTAATATTGTAATTAAATAAAACAGTAGAAAAAAAGCTTCAATTTTCAACTTCAATAAGTATAATTTCTAATAGGAAATTGAAAACTTGTTGGTATTTTGAAGGAATATGCTCAAGAGCAAAAATTTTAATAATTAGAAATACTGGAATTTATATGTAAAATAAACTTTTTCTTATCATATTATCAGTTTATAATTTATTTGATCTTTTCATATTATTTTAATACAAAATTATCACTTAAGGAAAGAAAAAGGGAAGAATAAAAAGAAGAACACAACAAATATTAATTTAAAACACATGTAGTTAAAAAATCAAATTTTCCGTACATAAAACTGTAAGTACATTATCTATAACATTAACAATATTATATGAGTTGATATGTATAGTAATATAATAAAGTCAAACACGGTTAACCGACAATTGTTATATTATTTAACATAACCCAAAAAATTTAATGTGACAACATATGTGATGGAACTAACAGTGATCAATTGAACAATATCTCTATTATATGAGTGTCCAATAGGTAGTGGTAAATCGTTTGTCACACATCATATCACCCGAATATGGTTTTTCACTAAATTAAACAAATAAATAACATGCCAAAATGATGACAGGATTTAAATAGAACAACTGGTTTTCACATACGAGATTTTTGATACATATTTTAATTCTTCTTCTCAATAATACACTCTAAATATTTAAAAAATACTTTATAAATATTATTTACACAACTTACGTATAGGTTTCAGAAAATTAACTTTAAATCGATTTTTTTCCAAATGTTAGTGACGAAAACATTTCTATATACGTATAGTATATTACATACGTATTGTACTTACATCGTGATAAGTATTTAGTACTAACCCCACGGTTTCTTCCGGTATAAATTTATTCTTGTATACGGTATTTAGAAAACGCATAATGTATAATATACACAAAGGCTACGCGCATAATAAATGCTACAGAGGGAGGAACATGATCGAACCAGAAAGATTGACTGCACAAAAAAAGTATCTGACCGCATTTGTTCTAGCACATATCCGGCATCCAGGGTATACGTGCATACATTCATCTCCCGACAAAGATAGATATTTAGAAACTCACCCAACTATTTGCAGAATGCTTCATAAAAAAAAACATAAATTTCGCGTAAATTAGCCAACTTAAATTTGTATGCAAAGCGAAAAAAAATATTTTTATATATTCGTTTAACACTATAGTATGAATTCTGAAATCATATTATTTCAAAAATGTATGATTTTAAAAACAAATTAACGGTTAGTGGTTATAAAAAAACAGCAATATAGTACGAGACACCCTCCACATAGCAAAGAAAACGCACAGGCCGGTAGAAAATCCAATAATAATAATTATTATTGTCATCATTTGGGGATGCGTCTGCGGTTTTTCGAATGTTGTAAAGAATAAAATTAACCACACGCGTGTATGAATTGCACAACAGAACCTATCTACCTACCTCATACCTACAGTATAATACTGTATCCGCCGATTCGGCGCGCGCGACCGACTACGACATGTGCATTGCGTGCCGTATACAATGCGACGATGGACCGTGACGAACGGAGATCGCAAAAGCCAAAGGGACCGCCACCGCCGCGCGCCGGCAAAAATCGTCGGAAAAATTAGTAACGGCATCGTATCGGTGAAAACATCTGTAAACCGTACAAGAATTTCGGCATTTACGATTTATTTTATTTTTCAAAATTGCTATAATAATATAATTGTATTATGTATAAAGAAGGTATTTTATACGTTCTATTGTATACAACGGAATACGGTCTAGCACTCTGGACTAAGAAAATATTTAATACATAGCTGGCATTGCTATTATCTATTAGTATTATTATGATTAGGTATAATAAATGTTTTATTAATTATTATTTATTTTAAAACGAAACTTCTATATAATAAAAATACAAAAAGTAAAAGGTATAAGTGACTGATTTTAAAAGTAATTTTTATTGATATTTTAAAAATAAAACATAAAATAAGTTAATATTGTGTTTTTTAACTATATTCATCTAAACTAATTTTTAAATAAAGTACGTGTGGTGGGTGGCACTGTGACTTTTAAGACCCCGAAATACAGAATCGGTCAAAACTATTGATATCTATCAAGTACTAAACATGGGTTATTGACTCATGAGTCATGACTGTGCGTTGCCGTACAATGTTTCAAAGAGTTTAATAACTATTAAATTTGGACGGACTTTTCAACAAAAATAAAAATATTTTATCATTTTTGACGAAAATCACAAACAACTTTATAATTTCAGAAAGCATTTTAAATCTACACTGAAACTATCAACTCTGGCCGAATTCTTATCATTATTGGCGCCAGTCGAAGAAACTTTTTTCAGAAAAATGAATACACGCCAATTTTCTCGTTAAGCTGATGGGCGATGGCGGGACAATATCAATGGAAAAGTTTACAACATTAAAAACTATCTGTATAGAAAACTCTTTAGTATCTTTACACTGTCATATTTACCACCGTGGTAAAGAAATACAAATACCAACGATTACTGGATGACTAAAACAAATGTATTGATTGGCTATACTTCCAAGTCTCTAATTTAAAAATAAATGACAATATTTACAGATTGTTTCTAACGATTATCGTATCAGATGACAGTGTTATTCGAGACGATGTTTTTTTTTTTTAAATGAAACAAATTTTTGTCTCCTAATGATCCTCCGTCACATACGCTTAATCTTTTATAGCTATTACATAAAATTAGAAACTGGTTTCAAAATGTCTCAAATTAACTCTAATATGAAGTAATTAATAAATAAAAAACTATATTATATACCTAATTTTTAATACTTGAAATTAAAAAAGACATTTTTTGTGCATATACTGAAATATTTCAAAGTATAATTGTATAGTAAAATAAGTTATATTTTACATAATTAAAAGTATATTAGTAATTTATCCTGAAGTTTTCAACTATAGAATTTTAATATTATATTTATATAATATATTGTAAACAATGTAAAGAAAAGTTGCACAAAATTACACAAATAGATTTTCGCAATAGCAATATACCGTTAAATATATCATACATCACACCATATAACTTCAAAAAGAGAATTTTAAATTTTTATAAATATTCTTAAAAAAAATTATAATCCAGATATTTTAAATACATTATTTACAATTCAATCGTTAAAATATTTAATTTAAAAAAAAAAAACCGGTCCATGACAAAAAACATTAGTTTTAATACTTAAAAAATAACTTGAATATAAGTTACCACCCAATTACAAAAAACGTACAAATAAATAAAATAATATTGATTTGAAGTTATAATTATATCAAAATCCAATTAATCTAAAACAAAATATTAATAACACCACTATCTACCTACTAAACAAAATTTTGAATAGTTTGAATTATATTCAATACTAATTTTAAATTATATCTTATATTTTTATGCAAAATTATAATCAATATTTTAACTTAAAATTTAGATTATCACATAATAATAACGCAACTGTTATAGTTTATTTTCTAAATAGTAATAAAGTTTTTATGATTAACCTATAAGAAATTAATATCAATTTTTATGGAACTGAAGGGAGTAGAAATTTAAATAAGAAAGGTGTTATGTATACATATTCTCTAATGATATTATTATATATTATGTATAATGTATATGAATTTAAAAAAAAACCTAATTTAAATACAACTATTCATACAAATACTAATCATTAGTATTATACTTGCACAAAATTCAATTATTTAAAGCTCCCATCCATATAAATAAACTATAAAGTATATGTATTTCATTAGAGCAATGGGAGGAATTGAACTGTAACGAACTTGATTATCCTAGTCATTTTTCATAAATATCTGCTTAAAATACGTTCTCCGCGTTTATGTGGTTACGCCTAGTCACGAAGACTGTTGTGGTTAAGACAATACAGATGATAAATAAGTATGTTTTAAGCCCTTTTTAAGAACACCGCACAAGATTAATTCATTGAGGGACAAATTTCTTTATTATTAGATAGCACATTTTTTCTACTTATCTCTAAGGTAGATAGATATAATTAAAAAATAAGAAATATAGACATTCGTGATAATGTATACATTATAAATATAATTATAAATATATAATATAAATATAAATATATAAATATCGTAATTTTTTTAAAACGAAAAATCATAACTAGTATAAATAAACAATCATAAACATGAAGGTTAGGGCAATGAAATATATTTTAGAAAAGTTTAAATCAACACTTAACGTCATTTATTTACAACGATTGTAAATATAATTGTAGTTTTTACAATTAATTAATTAGTTAAAAATTATTATTTTATACTTAAGTTGAACTTGTTTTTAATATTTTGTATTGATACTATTCAAACTCTAAACATTCAAATTTAAAAAAACAATTTAACTATAATATTATAAGCTATATAATGATACTTTAAACATACTATACTCAATATATTTTCGTTCAGTCAATATATATAAATAACAAAGCAATTACTTTCCTAGTCGTAAAAAAATATGTTTATCGGTTACTGCTGAGAACCTTCTTTTTTATCGTTTTTTTAATACCAATAAGTGTAAAATAATTTAAACTATCGAGAAAATAACATAAATTATTATAAATAACACAAATTATTAAACAAGTTACAATAAAATTAAATTTGTTTTATACTAAACCTATGATTTGCATTATTGATCATAAAAAATATTCAAAATTTAATTTAAATGCAATATATTATAATCTATTATGCTTTAAGTATTGTATAGGTGGAATATACTTGATATTGTTTTAGTAGTCACTAGTCTGAATCAACATTAATAACAAACGTCAAGATTGGAAGATATTAAAAAAGACTCCATGGAAATAGAGGCAACATGAGTCGACAAAAAATCAAGACACCAATCGACACAACGATTTAATTAAAGACAATTTTAATTAAACATCGTTTATCAGGCACAACGGATCATATTGATATCCTTTATGTTTTACGCTAATTCATGTTACTTTTAACAGCTGGACATCAAGCGAATATTGTTTCACCTCAGGGAAGATTCTTTTGTTTGCTTTTTTCCAGCTCGACTTAATTAGACCTCCTGACCCGATTTCAATTCAATGAAAGTAAAACAATATAAATAATATAAGCTCATTACACTTATCTTGTATACCATATTATATTACTTACTATCATAGTACTATAATATACAATAACTTTCATTCGCAGAATGTTCTATAAAATGTCAGTACTTTATTAGTTTATTTGTTCAAACTCTTTTTTTTCCTTTTCCCGTTGCCAATTTATTACGAAAACGTGCCCGAATTCTTATTTACAGTAGAGGTACACTGAACATTAAAAAAGCCGCCCACGACTTCCATTAACGTCACATCGTTTGTCACAAATTTAGTACACATCGTCCTGAAAACCCGGAACTCTATTAAATACGTTTTTTGGTTTCAGCAAACCCTCTCTAAAAGTATATACCTGCGCCAGCATACAAATAGCCGATTTAAACATTTTTTTTTTCGGGAAATCTTATCCTTTTTTTGTTTTTACTACTTTCTTTTTTTTCTTTTTCAGCAAATCTAACGCAATAGTTGTACGTTCGTGCTTCAAATAAAAAAAAATTTTAACTGCGTTTATATTTATTTTTTATTACCGCCACTACATAAAAAAAACATAGCTCACAGTATTTGCGCTTTAAAATTTAAAAATGGTTTAAGGTAAAATGTTTGGAGCATTCGATGTACTATATTACTTACTGTATTTATGAAAGGGGTACCATTATTACGATCATCTCTAATAAAATTACAACAACTAAGTGCATATTATGTATTTTAAAATTTGTCGGTTCTGATGTGCTTATAAAAAGAGAATTATTTACACACAATAGATAGAAAAGATTCAATGATCTTTATATTTCTTGAAAGACATTTTTCCGGTGTAAGGTGACAGACATGTAGGTTGAGTGGTCTTTTGAGATGTTTAAATCGAAACCTGCACCTTTTATAATTATAGTTAAACACGTTCATCTTACACACACAACCATACATTGTCGGTGTCCCTTTATGAAAACCGCGACCCCTTTGAAATCCGAGATGCCGAAAAGTATAAACGCCGCCAGACTCTGCAAAATCAAGGTGTACGCAAAAGAAATGTCAACATGTCTAATCCAACCGCCCCTATTCATCAGCTATACTGACGATGATATCACACACATCATATATAAAACGCTTTACACGGCAATTCCACAGACATTTGACAAATTAGAAAGTCGGTTGAAAGCAATTAGTCACGTTTTACATTCTGACAACGAAAATAAGTTTTAAAATAATCCAACACGATATGAATAATAATTTTAATAAAAATACTCTGTTTTTAAGAACTATTAATAATTTAAAAATATTTTAGTTTTTAGTTAATTAATCCTACAAATAATGACTAAATATTTTTGCAGAGCATATTTAATATAATATTTTTCAATTTTTTTAGATACAAAATGCAACAGCTAGATACATAAATTGTATTAAATGTATAAAAGTGTGCGTTTTTAATTTTAATTTTTTTAATTTGCTTTTCAAATGATTCATATAATTTATAATTTTTAAAGATAAGATTTTTTATTCGGCTATTTTTATATTTATATTACAAAAAATCGAAAAAAAATGAGTCGAGTGACGGTCAAATAACTAATAAATATACCTTTGTAATTTTACTAACACTTTAAGAAACTATTTTAATGTATGAATAATATAAATGTATAAAAGAAAAAAAATTGTAAAAACAAACATTTTGTTGAAATAATTATAATTAATAAATGAAAAAAAAATAAGAAACTATTTTATTCAGTAAAGTAATACTAAAAATACGTGAATGTACGCTTTTTCACATTTGTAGGTCAAAGCTAACAATGATAAAAAATAAAAACTTAGTCATAAAGTCAAAAAAAAATTGAGCTCATTTAAAATAATCTGATGTTAAAAATATACTTTGAAATTTGAATTAGTAAAATTATTATAGTTAATTTATAAATTGAATGGATACATTTATCACATAAATAACTTTAAATGCCAGAATTCTACAGATGCCTACTATTTTTATTATTGATATAATCATTTATTAAATAAATTTTAACAAATTAGTAAAATATCAAATATCAATAAGTTTTACATCAAATCACAGTTGTTTAAATTAAGATATAAATACTTAATTCTCACTAATTTTAAATTTTTTCTATTTGTTTAAAATAAAATACTTCTCAGTGTCAAAACATAAAATTATATACTATACATAAAATAATACGTCATCTCATGAATATAATCATGAGTTCTTAATCCAAAAGTAGTTTTAGACACATAATTATTGTTGTAAATTATTTTTAATTTTTGTATCCTATTATTTCTTTTCTAATTAAAAGCATTTTGGCCGATGATAGTATAGTGTTATTTTGTTACAGAATAATAGATCAAAAACATATTAAGCCAGTAAAACAGGTGGGCGTGATCCACTCACACGATCCATCCAACATAAATTAATTTAAAATATAAAAAAATGTTAATTATGATAATTATCACTCAGAAAACTCCTTGTTATAATACATAATGTAATAGAGGTTAAAGATATCTGAGTACACTAAGTACCTACCTGGTGATATCAGTATTGGACATGATTAAAATATGTATAAAAGAAAAAAAAACATCAGAATACTTGATAAATGATAGGCAGTTAATCTGTACTCTGCTTTAACCATGATGCACTAATGTCTACTGTCTAGTAGTATACAGACAATCAACTAACTTGACCACTGTGTAAATTATGCATTATCATAAAACGGAATTTATTATACTAAACAGCAATGCCTATTTTACAATTGCTAGAAAAGTCAATGGACCTAGTGCGTCATTTTTTAACTACAGAATAAACTACAAACTGTTTAATACTTATTACTAGTAGCCAGTTGACGTTCGTAAATGTTTATGTTGAATTAATAAATTATCGTTTTTATTCTTAAGAATGAAAATCATATCCGGCTGATTATGAGAAACTATGTTTTTTTTAATTTTTAAATAAGTTCATAAACCGTCAAATTAAATAAATATATAAATAAAGTCTAAAAGTTTACGTAATCTCAATAATTTATAAAAGAAAAACTAGATCATTTGTCATAAAAACACCTTTAAAATATACAATACAAAATATGAAATACCATTTTTAAAATAAAGTAATTGAGACAACGTTAAACAATTAGTCAATGTTAAAATCTTTATTACGTTTCATTAAACAAAAACTTTCTCTACATGGACCCCCGTTAAGACTGATATGTATATTTATTGTACATTTTTTTTTTACATTATACGGTATTTGTTATTCAAATACGAAAAACACCTAACAAGATGAAATATATCAAGACAACACAAGTTTAAAAATCCAGGCAATTCTTTACCTTATAATATATTGATACATGATTAATAATTACCACTAAAACACATTTTAGTTGAAAACAAATTACGATAAATATACTATATACAAACTATTGAGTAGGTCATACCCAAACTATATGTAATAAACTGCGAAAAATATCAATAATATTTCGATTTTAAACTTAATTAAGGTATATTAAAATAAATAAGAATAATATTATATAACTATGTATATTAAGCAGGAATAACTAATAAATAGAATAAAATACACGAAAGCATCACGGTTTTACTAAACATAAACAGAGGTAATATTCTCGGAGAAACATTTGTGAAAGATTTTTCTTAGATCGCCATGGTATAAAAAAGATATTTTAGGATATTTACAAAGTTAAATAATTTTAACAAAAAATACAATTTATTTTAAATAATATTAAATTTTTATTTTAGGTTATTTATTAAATGTATCTGATGATTATATATTATTTTATTAATTTATTGATAAATATTTATTATTTAACTTAAAATCCAGACCGCATCAGATTAAAACAATTTTAAATATTTTGAATAGGTTTCTTTGTGATTTAAAGAAATTATTATTCATTCAGTTCAAACTAGTTAAAAAAAAAATGCTATTCAATGTGGACAGATGTAATTTTAAGTACCCAAGGGCGGTTTCTTTTATCTCTTTGTCAACACTGGAAATGGTATACCCAGTTTTTTTAGTTTTTTGCTTAAGGCAAAAACTTCATAATCCCTTTATAAAATTTAAAATCTAAAAAGGAATAGAATAGCACATGCAATATTCTTTATACCTAACCAATCCTTTTAAAAACTAAACTACAATTGAAAGGCAATTTAAAAAACCTAATAGTTTTTAAATTAAATAATACTAAGTAAGAAAAGTATATCATTGTTTCTGAATGAAAAAATAAAAAAAAATTAAAACCAAAAATTATTTAAAAAGATAGGTACTTTAATCTTTTAAATATTATTAATTTTTTTTTACAATTAATAATAATGTTTCATGTTTATAAATTAATGAGATATATTTCATAGACATAGTAAAATAAAGGAACACAAGTGAGTTTAAATTTTGAAACCTAACAGGTGTAGGTTTAAATTTATATATTATATTCTTTGAAATATGTGTAATATATATGATATACATATATTCAAACACTATTAACTTAAATCTTTAAATATATTTCATTTTCATTTTTGTATATTTTAATAATATGTATTTTATAAGTATCATTGTCATTGTCAATAACATATTTAATATTTTCTATTAATTTATTATAATAAATTTATCATTCCTATTAATAATTAATACTCATTTAATTTTCTTGTAAAAAAAAAAGAGAATTTAGATCTAATATAAAAGAAAACGTCATTCAATTGTTGTACAGTGTTGTTCTTTCAATAGTCTATATTCACTATCGTGGTGAATAAAGTAAATTTTTTACTTTATCGATTTAATTAATTAGACACTTTCTTCTCTGAATAGAAAATTTAACATTGTGCTCAATATGTTCATTGTTTTATATAAATGACAAACTCTATTTTTAATTTCATAATTTAAAAAAGAAATGTTTTCAAACAATGTTGATCAATTAATACCAAATAACAAATATTAAATTAATATTAATTAATTATTTATTTATTTATTTAAAGTTCAGATAAATAGTGCAATAGATTATGAATATTTACAGTGTAGCCTTTACCAATTTACTTTACTTATCAACAATTACCACATTTGATCAATATACTATACTTAAATACTTAAATTTTAAAATAGTATTTAGATTAAAATTATAAAATTAAAAATGTTATTTATAATTTAAAATTCTTTTAAACATAGGGCACAAATATAAAGACTAGATACGTGAAAAAAAAATAATGTTTTATTACTCAGTAAAAAAAATCACTATGTACTCATATATATACATATTATATATATATTCAGACACCATAATTTGTTTTATATAATATTTAATTAATATAATTTCTATTTATATAACAATTAATATAATATGTATTATAGTAAAATATAGAATTAAAGTATAACAATAAAATACACCATATAGGTACTGTTCACACATGATATTAAAATATAGCAACAATACCTCATATCTTTTAATGAACTTTTCAGGAAGATATAACAAAAATATTTACCAAAAATACCAGCTATATGATGATTATTCCCCAAGTTACTTCTCTCCTAGTCATCAATTAAGATACTTTCTTTGAAGTTTGAATATAACAATAAAAACACAACCATCAGGTGTTATTAATTAATTTTACACTCATTGTAATAAATATAGACGCCTATAGATGTAATTATAACCAACAATTAAATCTGTTGTATTTTCTAGATATTGTTTAATCTTTTTGATTTAATTAATTTATTTAAATAAATTCTTACCTCAAAAATATTGTAAGAAAAAATATAAAAATAAATTACAAACTATATTTTTATGATTTAAAATATACCGTAAACCAAAATAATAATGTTTAAGTTGAATTTACATCACTAAATTCAACACAACTTATTTTAATTTCAGTAACTTTAGTTACCACTTATTTTCTATACTAAGAGTAGGCCAGGTATATATGAATCATAAAACAAAAAGTTTAAAGAGCAAAGAATATGATATTATGCGACCATTAAAAAAAAAGCAATAATTTTAATATTGATTAAATATATAAGTAGTTATAGTTTGAAATAAACATGCAAATCACAGATTTTTATAATTTGTACACTACTTTTCTACTAAACTATTCTAAACTAAAATATGACATTTTTGAGAAGGGTTCCAATATTCCAAAGAATATACATATACTTCAAAATTGTGTAAAGATTAACAACTACATTAGATAAAAATTAAATATCACTGACCTGTTAGATGATTTCCAGTAAATTCAAAGTCGTCGTCTTGATCCCAATGTTTTAATGATAGATTATTTAGTGGAGTAGCATTGGCAAATTCTAAATTTGCAAAATGCCAATCCAAAATCTGACGATCCTTAGTTGATAGATATACATCACTAAAAATTAAACATATCTTATATTATTTTAAACAAATATAATAAATAAAAGTATAAACTTATTAAATTAATAAAAAAAATTATTAATTTAAATACGAAAGAAATATGTTTGAACCCTTTTATAAATTATAATGAGTACAACTATATATTTGATAAAACATTTAACGTTAAAAGATGATGTGACAAATGTAGTGAATGGCACTTTATAAATAATGTAATAGATCAGAATTATTATTTATATTGTAAATTCCCATACATGTATGAATATACAATACCTATACTATAATTATGCATAATGTGACTAATGACTATATCCATTTAGTGTCAGTTGTTTTCATGTTTCAACTATGTCACAGTACTAAATTATATATTAATATTATATTATACTATTTGTATCTGTATTTAAATATTAAAATAATAATATTGATTAATAATTATGATTTAATTTAATTTTTGTTTAATAAAAAATTTGACAAAATCAAATTATTTTGGTTTTGTATAATTTTTAGTTGCGTTTAGATAAAGAGTCAAAAAATGTTAACAATTTTTTACCAAATTAGATTTCATGATAAGCTTATTAACAAACTATATTTAAACCCTACAATACAAAAGACAAACTATCTTAGATTGTTTTTAATATAAGTTATATTTTGTAATATAACATCTTAATTGATCTTAATCAATTTTCAGACAATCCAAATTTGAGCAATTGAACTATAATTATAACTTACAACTGATAAGTTATATAATGTATTGTACACATAAACTAAATTATAATCTGTGTTAAAATAAATTTGAATATAATATTTTAAAGAGAATAAAATAAATTACATTAAATAATAAATTAACCATAAAGAACAAATGTTAACATTCATGAAAATTCAATATAAATATACCTTGGTGGAGAAGCTTCCAGTTCCTTTAGTTTTTCTTCGATTTCATTCTTTTCCACTATTAATTCATCCCATTGCTACAAAAATATATGCATAAATAATATATAATCATATTAATGTCCATTACCTTACTTTACATCAAGTTATTTAATAATTTGAATACTACCTTTTATCATAAAATAATTTAAGCTTACTTTAACATAAATAGCCATTTCTCTTATAGCAGCAAGGTACGCAAAATGTGCACAGACATCATCAGCTTTTTCTTTAGCGCCCTCTTTTTTTTGCTCAGATAAATCTTTTAAAGTTTCTTCCACTTGAAGTAACTAAACAAAATTATCCCAATTTAATGATATAAGTAAAAAAAACATGACGATTATGTTACTATTAAATATACCTTTTTGTAATTGGTTTTCAGTTGTTCTTGTAAAGCTACGACATTTTTCATATATTGAATTAACTTCTCTTTAACATGTTTTTCTTGTAATCTATTACATGCAAAATGTAGAGATTAACCCTTATATTCTAATAACCATTCAAATTTTAATTGTGGTAAATTTTCCAATTAAAAATTAGAGCAAAAGATTTAAAAATTAAATTATAAACTTAATTTTAATGCATAATTAGGATTTAGTAATACAATAATATAATGGGATATTAAACTAAAACAATTAACTAAAACTTAAATAAATTATGTATTATAATATTATATAATATGATTTATAAGGATTAATATGTATAATTTCAGTATTTAAATAATATAATTTTTTTTTTCAACTCTTTTTGTACACTTCAAAATAATTTTAAATTTCATACACTTGATTCAATATATAAGAAATTTGTAGTAGAATATATTTTTTTCTTGAGTTGAAATACAATTTAAAGTTCATATTCAGTTTTAATATTTAAAAAGAAGCTTGTAATTAAGTAAAAATACAAACTTTATAACCCATTCTAGAGCATGACCTAGTGAAACAGGTTTTCCATCACAGTAATTGAAATCCAAATGATGAGATAAATAACTAGTAGCTTCCAAAAGACGATTAAATTCTTTCTCAACCATTTCATCTTTTTCTTTAGGAACTTGCTATAATACAAAATATATATAATATATAAATATCTATCTAATACACTTTTTACTTACAGTAGATAACAATGCATCTAATTTTCCAGGTTCATATAGTGGACATTTTTGGCGTATACGATGAAGTTCCATGTTGATTTGTTTAGATAGTACTGTAACTGGATTTCCTCCAAGTCCAGTAACTACCATTGCACCCAAATCAGCAACATAACTATTTTTACGAAAAGTAGCTATGCGTCCACCAACTCGATCCTAAATTAAGCAATCATTTATGCATAAAAGTAAAATTAAATATATTTGTTATTATATTACTCTTGCTTCTAAAACTACAACTTCCATGCCAAATTGTTGCATTTGTTGAGCAGCAGCTAGTCCAGCAATACCAGCACCAATAACAATAGCTTTTCCTACTTTTTTTATAGGTAGAGGCTACAAACATAAGTAATTAATACATATTTTTTTTATTACTTTTTTTTTTAATATGCTATAACATTAAACTAATGTAATATTTTATCACATTCTTACTTTTAATCTCTTAAATACTCCAAAGTTAATAAATCCATGACGCTCCAAGTATGCAAAAATCCGTTGAATAAGAACTTTATCAGTGTTAAAAGGTGGCTCAATTAATGGCAAAGCATTTTCAAGAAGTAATTGTTGTTTTGGATTATCCAACCATTGTTGTAACTAATAATAAAACAAAATAATGGTAAGTAAATTTTATTGTAATTCTTTGAAATTTTATAAAAAATGTTTATACAATAAATAGTATTTACCAATCGATTACGAATATGTAAAAACACTTTCTGAGTTTGTGTTGGACCATGAGCCACATCCGAAAAACAGTAAGCTTCATTTGAAGTCATTTTATCAAAAGGTAGACGACTATGAAATGCTGCTCCTTCTAAACCTAAAAAAAAAATAAAAATTTATTTTATATGTTCTAAATTCAAATTTCTAAACATATGATTAAAACTAAAATTAAAAATAATTTATAGTTAACTAAATTATTTAATGCATTTTCAGGTAAAATATTCTATTGATAGACAAATTAAAGGTTGAATAACTAACTTAATTATATAATCTTAAGAGGGCTTGAGATCAATTAGACAAGATTTTTAAATTTATTCCATTTTTAAATTGGATAATAAATAAATATTACCTAGATTAAAAATTTGAATTTAAAATGTAAATACTTTAAAATTCACTACAAATTATTGAATCATTATTTGATAATTGACAAATTAGTTTTACCTGTTGGATCATCTTGTTCAGAGTGCAAATCATAATCATTCTCCTCTTTCAATGGTGTCGCATTGTCCTCAGATACATTATTGTCAGGAGCACTATCAGTTACATTGGGAGAAGCATCATCTTCGTTGGGTACACCTGAATTCAACTAACAAACAAAACTCAAGATAATTAACAATACTCTAAACAAAACCAAATATTTTATCTTACTCGAATTCGTTTTCGGCGATTAATCAATGCACTCATGATTATTACTCAAGATATTTATCTAGTGACTACTGAATTCACAACTATACAACAACACAACTGAACTGATTAAAGGTACAGTATATTGTTATAAATTCTAGATAAAAATAGAAAAATAAAATTAGGTTGGTGTAAGAGTCTTGAAATATTTACTATTTTAAAACACAGACGTTATTTGTCTATATTTATTAATCAAATTTGTCAAAAAAAAAAAAATAGGGTACATAAATATATACAGAAAAAAAAAACTTGCCAAGAAATAATCGATTAATAATCAACTTAATGAACAATTTCTTTGAAGGGACAGTTTGCATAAATTCAGTAAAACGATGAGCAAATTCAAATTTCAAATTCAAATGAAATGAAACAGAACTACAAAACGTTTAAAACATCTGCCGCGGGTAGTGAAAAGCACAGCTGCAGTGATTGAGTTTGGCGCTCATTGTGATAATGATAACAAAATACCGGGAATTTTCTGAAGATCAGAATCCGTATAGTACAGTACGGTTCCGACTTCTAAAATATTTCAAGTAATCTTATAACAATAAAATTGTAAAAATACTAAAATTATTACTCCTGCAATAAATATTCCTAATAATTATTCCCCTCAGTGGTAAGGATATACATTTCTTTTCCATTTATTCATATGGGCAATTGATAATTTTTCGTAATCTCTAACGCTTTGGCGGGAACTTAAAAGAAGCTTACTTTTCATCAATTTTTTATGTTAGATCAGTTCGTATAATTATAATTAACAAAAATAATTTCTCCGATCATATAGAACAAATTAAAATAGCTTTAAAGGTAGATAATTCCAATAAATAACAAGTTTGAAATTTTAATATCACAGAATAACAGCAGTATTGCTGCATCAGGACGTCAAGTCTGAATGTCTGATTACGTGATATCAGTGTTTAAAATTTAAATGATAACGTCTTGGTGAATGTTAGGTTATTTTTTATAAACCTATCAAAAACGTGTTTAAATGTCAATTTACAAGAAGCTTCAAGCTGATAGTACGAACACTACGAACTACTAGTTTACTGTTTAATATTTTGCTTAATATGCCGTTATGGTTTAGAGTAGTCGAAATATTTTACTAATTATTATTTAATAACGTTTATTATTTTCTTAACATAACAAGATTCTTTTTTTATTGCATATGGCGTATATGTCCGGGAGTTCGGACGCCTATTTGGCAGAATTTTTAGTGGGCACCCGTAGGTTTCTGCCATGCCCGGGTGGGGGGCGGCGGCTTCTCTCTCCAGACACCGTGACTGCCTGAAGAGTGACGCCGCCCGTGACCGAGATTCGAACCGACGACGGTGCGCGACGCAACCGCCACCTTAGTCCGCTCGGCCACTTCACCCCCACAAGATTCTTAAATAGTAAATACCATTCAATAAATACCTGTAAGCTGTGAGTAAACTAAAAATTATATTTTATTATTAGTGATATTGTAGTAATGTAGTGAAACAGACTATTATAAGTTATAATAATAATAGGTATCTAGTACCTAATTAAATTTAATCTAATAAATGCAACTGTGTTAACCTTTTCACTGCTATAATATTTATGTTGTGCAACCTAGCTGTGCTATAAAAAATAAAATATTTTTTATTTATTTATTTTTTTTTTATATAGATTATGATTAAACGGTAAAACAAAATTTGAAAGTTAAAAAATGTTTAAGACCAAAATTGACTTATTTATTTAAGTTTAAAGTTATACGAGACAGGGTTTCCTAAAATTGTGCGGTTACCAGCAAACAATAAAATTATACTGTTATAGTGTAATAATACAAACAAATAAAAATAACAGCGTAAAATACGTATTACGTAATTACTAATTACTATCAATAATTGATAACCGAATTATACGCGATTATACGCACGTGTTTGAACAATAGCGCCATTTTGGTCACCAATGTAAATAATAATAATTTAAAATGTGTATCATACCTACAGATATGAAGTTAGAAACGTAGATTATACATCATTAAAATCGTTATTTTTTCCTTTATTTTCCGGTGTAATCACCATTGTGATACCTAGTATATTTTATTTTCTATACAAAAAAACGTAATAGTACGTCTGGAGCAGTGGATGGTGTAAATGTTTTGGACGTAATAGTACGTCTGGAGCAGTGAAAAGGTTAATTGAAAATTATATTTTCAGATAATCTCTTCAAATGTCCATTTATCACGACGAAGTAGAAATAGAAGATTTTGAATATGATGAAGACGATGAAATGTATTATTATCCATGTCCATGTGGAGATCGTTTTCAAATAACAAAAGTAAAAATTGGCTATAAATATTTACATATGTATAATATATAATATAAACCATACTAATTAGTTAATTCAATATTTTCCTCAATGTGCTATACTTATTTGATTACAATTTATGATATTAGTAAATATTTCATTGTTGGTACATACTATATATTGCTATATTTTTCTTTAATTGCAAAAATTAGATAAAATTTTACACTTATATGATTTTTTCTGCACATTCTCTCATCATTATATATGAAATTATTAGCATGAAATGCCATTTAACTTTTAATTAGCTACCTTACAATTTGGATACTTTTAACTGTAAAAAAATTAAACTTAAAATTTCCCCATTTGTTAATTTATTTTAATTTTATAAAAAAGTAAGAAGTACATTCTTATAACTATTTATAAATTGTTTTTTCTATTCTAAATAAACTTAATATTTACTAATGTTTTATATACTTACACTATCTGTAAATCATACTCTATTCAAGTTAATAACAGTAGGTGGTGGACAACTTGTGCACAGAAATTACTACTAAATAGGCATACTCTGCACACATTGTTGACTTAGCATGAATGACAAGATGTTGTTGTCTAACTGCTATACTATATAAAGTGGTTGCTGCCAAATATGATTCTTATTTTGAATAGAGTACATATTTAAAAAGTTGAAATCAGTATTTATTATAAAATATAACAGTTGTCTATTAAAAATTAAATTCTATACCAAAAGACCTATATCCTGTTAAAATAATGTTATACTCTTCTAAAAGTTCATACTCTTGTAGGTGCTTTAGTTACTTAATTTTTATAATTAAATTATTGAAATTATTTTTAACCCATATAAAATTACTACCATTTATCATTTTTTGTTAAAATGTTTTATATTTTTTTTTAATTTCTCAATGTTATCTTGTATATTTTAAATAACTTAAGACTATAATTTTTTCAGGAAGAATTAGAATCTGGAGAAACTGATGCTACATGCCCTAGTTGTTCTTTAGTTGTAAAAGTTATTTATGACCCTGTAAGTATATGTTTATATTTTATGAAAATTATAAAAAAAAAATTACATTAGGTATTATTTCTTATTTTTACTATTTTTTTTTTTTTTTTTTTTAATATTTTATCAACTCTACCAAAACATAATTTTTTTTTTAAATTAAATAATTTTAACCTAACACTAGTGCTTTTATAATTATTGAATTTATTATAATTTTTGTATACTGATATCTGTGTATACATTTTTATTATATTTCAATATGGCATTAATTGTTATATTAACTTAATATTATGTTTCATTATACTAAGCATTTACGAATAAAGTATTTAATAAATATTTATAATATAGGTTAGATTTAAATATGCTACTCTAAACATAAAATATTTTATTATTTTAAACAAATACAATCATTTTAATTTCTTAGGTCTCGTCATAATATTTTCTAACTGTTGTAATCAAAATTAAACTTAATTTTTTACAACCTATTGTATTTATTAATATTTTTTTATTTTATTTTTACAGGAAACTTTGCCACATAAACAAAAAATATCGACTACAAATAAAAGCTTAGAAAAGTGTTAGTTTAATGGCTGGCGCATCAAGGGGAAAAAGAGGAGGACGTGGAGGTGGTAACAATATTGGTCGCCCACATATATCCATTGGTCCTGATAAATTAGAAGTAGACGATCCACTTGATTTTAAAGCCCCAGAACTCTTTCCGCCTTTGAGAGCAACAGTTACTGAAATTGAAGAGGACAGTGAAGATGATGACCTAATATCTTTTGAAAAGAAGTTAGCCAAGCATTTTAATAATGCTGCATCATTTATTTCTAAAGAAGAGTTTACACCTCCTTGGTCATACCTTAAATCTATAGAAAATCATAATTACTTTCCACCTTCTTTGTTACCAAAAAAAAAAAAAAGTTCACAGGATGAAAAACCATTAACTGATAAGCAATGGATGGAAAATTTAAAATCTGAGATTGCTAATCATGATTATTTGTCATTGCAAGAAATTGTTTCTGCTAAAAAAAATAAAATTGATGATTTCCTTTGTCCTGCTAACAAAAAGAAGGCAAAAACTGAAAATCCTACAACATCACTTTTAATTAATGAAAGTATTGTCAAAGAACTTGATGAAGAAGAAGACATTGATGTAGAAGACAGTGAAGAGCCAAAAAAGAAAGAAGATGACGATAAAGATGATCAGCCTAAAGACATTGAAGAAGAATTTGAAAGTGATGTAGATGATGAATTAGATGATGGTACAGATTACAATAAAAATTATTTTGATAATGGCGAAGGATATCTTGATGATGATGATGATGGTTTAGACGATAATGATGCAATTTATTAATTTTATTGTAAATAATGTTTTCAATACAAGTTAAAGCTTGAGTTATCTTTTTGTTATACTATTTAGTTATCCAATATGAAAACTATTTTTCTATTGTATATTTGGTTGGCTATATTTTTCATCAAATCAGACTGTGGATTAAATTGCTAATTCATAAATCCTAAACCTGATTGTATTGTAATAATTTTAATTTTTTTTTTTTTTTTTTTAATAACATACTAATTTATATTTAAATATGATATATTATAATTGATTTAAAATCAGATCAACTATAGAAGTTATATTAAATATTTGATTGTATTAATAATATTTCTTTTAATATATTATTATTTTTTAAAAATAAAAACCTTTAAATAATGTTTATTGAGTAATTTTACCTCATATTTTTCCACAGTTTGTGCTATCAACAAACATTTATATATACATAATAATCTTTACATTAACTTTCTAGTTTACAATTTTTTTCTAATGTTATATTTTTGAGTAGAATAAAACATTTTCCAATAGACTGAAAAAGTAAAAAAGCCTTATAAATTATAATACCTTATACTTGCTCAGGTTAGGTTTGATTAACTAAATCCCTTATTTATTCAATAGTAATAATTTTTAGGTAGTAACCAAGGCCGCCCGCAGGGTTGGTCAGAGGAGGCCCCCCCCGCTAATTAAGATATTACCTAATTTTTATTGCATTTATTTGGATTTTATATAGTGTCTTGGAGGACAATAAGGAGGACTGATAACTGATAAGGTGACACTTGCAATTTTAAAATAAATAAATAATTTTTTTTTACGATGTGATATAAAAAACAGAATTTATGGTAAGTGTATTATTTTTTGCTGCCCCCCCCCCCCTGAGGAAAATTTCTGTAGGCGGCCTTGGTAGTAACATTGATTATGTATATTATTATACATAATCAATGGTATTATTAAGTATAAGGTACTTTGAATATTATACATAACGTAACCATTTTCAATTAGTGAAGTACTTAGTTGTGCGAAAGTCATGTTCAGTTAATGTTTATAGACATATTTAATTTTAATTTATGATATATTTATATTCTAATTTTCACCCATCAAAATCAAACCTACATTTATATGCTTCACACAAACGTAGCTGGTTAAATAAAATTTTTTTTTATAGATATACTTGAGAAATTACCAATTGGTATTTGCTAGGTAAGTATTAGATACCATCATATTGCAATATTTATTTAAGACTCTAAACAACAGAATGATGAATATATTAGTTTTACAGTGATATTTTTTTTTTTGTATCTGTCACATCACTTCTTGAAGCAGTAAAAATGCTTCAATTTTCAAGATTGAGCGAATTTTCTAATTAAAAATTGAGTGTAGTATACTTAGAGAAAAATCAAAAAAAAAAATTACAAGAATTTTTAAACAAAACTAATAGTCAATTATTCAACAAAATTGATTTGGTTTTTTTTTTTTATACACTTGATTCAAACTTTTACTAAAAATGTTTAAATAAGTACGCAATTATTAACAAGCTCACTACTTGATTTAATGTTAAATTAATTTAAAAACAAAATCATGATAATTTGTCAATGTAAGAAGTTATTTCTGCTAAACAAAATCAAATTTAGACTAAACAAATCACGTAGAGATGGACGAAATTGAACGTTTAAACTATGAATAACGATATTCATTATTTTGTTATAAACAAAAAACATTATTTGCGAGGACAAATTATATAATTCAACCTACTTTATTGTAACTAGGTACAAAGTCAAAACTAGATTTATTTATAAAAAGTATTATAGTTATACAATTTTCGACTAAACTATACAAAAATTTCAAATTTAATATATCTATAAATAAATCAAAAACAATTTGAAACTTATATCATTTAAAGGAAATAATCATATAAAAATTTTGGTAAAAATTTCAAGTAAGTATCTACGATCTTGAGATACTCTATAAAGAGAATGATTTTATCAAAAACTGGTTAAGCGTACAAATTCTTGTTTCTCCTTATTTTATTTTATTTTTTTAGTTTTCTTTAAAAATATTGGAAATTTTTGAAGCATTTTTTGACTACTTATTTTGAATACATACAAAAAATTACTCATCAATGACATCATTGTAAAAACGATATACCTATTCCTCGTTTGGTTCGGAATTTAAAAAGTTGCAGGGCTTTCAATTATTTAATATTGTTGTTATTTGACATTCGTTGAAAAAATATCACATGTGGACTCTTGTTTTTCTGTATTCAATAAATACTTATATATTCATTTCATATAAATTAAAATTAAAATATGAAAAATATTTTTTTTTAAAGATCAAGAGCGTAATCCATTTTCCTTATCACTCGTTAGTCATTCCATGAAAAACGCCACTGTCTATAGTCAGTACAGTCTACACATAAAGTTAAAGCTGTTAAAGGTAATTGTAAAAATAATTTAAAATATCAATATTAACTTTAAACTAAGCCTAAGTGGCTAAGTCCTTAAAGCTATATAATATACAACAGTTATGTAGATAAATTATATTTATTTAGTAGGTACTTTAAATTGTATCTTGTCTTATAATTTATACATGTTATAAACTTAAACTTTTTGGAGTATAATTATCCTATGACTTTATTTGTTTTCTTAAGTAGGTAGGAGGTAGGTACAATGTACCAGTGTATATTTTAACTAATATAGTGGGTGACAAAAATGTCGCTTAGAGAAAACTTTTTGTCACCTAGTAGACTACATATTTAATTACTGGATGACAACGATTTTTCGTAAAAATTACGATGTTTAAAATTATTATATAATTTTTTCTTATGATTAATTTTATTATTTATTTATATATATTTATATTATTTCGTTCAATCATTTGAATTTGGAAGTACAAATATTTATTGAAATTTTCTACAATGGAAAACCCGTGTCACTGATCACCTTAGATAGATAGGTACTCATAGAATAATAAAGTATGCAAGACGCAATTTATTCTATGCGACAATGTGACATGTTTCATCTGGTCATCAGCCGTTCCAACAAATATCTACAAATTGTTTTCGATTTGATTTTAGTCCTAGTTCCTACTAACTAATTATTATATTTATTTTAATGCGTGTTGTTTTTTAGGTATACTTACACAATACGTATACTGGCATACTGTAGATATATTATTGATTCCTTTTTTTAACTAAAAATAATAAGGTTAACTCATAAATTATTTGTATTTTTTTATGTGTTGTGAGTTTTGATGCCTTGATGGTATTGTTAAATATAGGTAAGGTTTTGTTTATTTAATTCAGAAAAGTATTTTTATGCATATAATATGTTGATATTGATTATGACATGTCCCGTGAAAATTTGTTTTTTTTAATGTCGCCCAGTAATAATTGATAAAAATATTCACTCCAATGTACATATTACATTTTGTATTGATTAAAAAAAAAAAATTAACTGTTAAGATTCATTAATGCATTTATTATTATCATTAACAGGTAAATAAAAAATAAACATAAATTTATGATAAATTTAAATATTGTATCATTATAACAATAATACCTATACCAAATATATAATCAATGCACAGTATATTATTTTATGTTCGTCTAATCATTGAGCTTACGTAATTATTGTAATAGTTTAATTCATATTAGTTTAGTAGTTATACTAGTCAGTGTAATCAGCTTTAACTTTATTCAGCTAATAATAATTAATAATATTCCGGTACCTAATTTAAAATATCACTCTTATCTTTCACAATCATTGGCTTTCGAGAAGATTCATAATTTAATAAATTTCTCTTTGAAAATAGATACCATATCATTCTACTTTTTTTATGGAGTAAAATTATGTTATCATTATTATAATTAAAAAATGAATACCTAGATAAAAAAATGACCAACATAAAAAAAAATTGAAATATCATTCAAGATTTTATTTTATTTGGTATAATATATTATTTATTTTATTATACACTAATGAATATTGATACAGGTACTCAATAGTATAAAATAACCAAAACGAGTTTCCTTGTTTATATTATCATTAAATTATGTAATAAATTCGGTGCAAAAAAACAGCATTGTCAACCAGTAATCAGTATTGCTATACCTGAGCTATAACATAGGTTCATCTTTCCAATCTAAACCATTCAAAATATAATTCTCATAAACATTATATAAACAACTAGATTCACTGGATTTTTCGATAAATTCTTTACCATAAAAATACATAAATAAATTTAGTTGGCCAACATATTATAATACTATAATAACAGTCGCCAGTCTTTTATAAACGAATATAAATTATAATATTATTATAGAATACATAGAGTGAGTATACATATATATATATATATATAGATACATATACTACTCTTTATAAATATATTAAGATAGATTTATAAGTCATTATATAATAGGTTAGGTATAATTTATAAATATGATTAATACTCATGTCATATGGATGTATACAGAGCGATACTTATAACTTTGAATACTTAATATTTTAAAATTTTTACAATAACAATAATTTTTAATTTATCTTACTTGATAAAATATTAAATATTGTACGTATTATAAATACTAGTATTTTTATTTCGATTTTTTTACTTATTCAATTACTTATGTAATTAAATTATCAGATTAAATAGGTAAGTTTTAATATATATGTATATCATTAATGTGTTGAAGTATGACTTTGGACTGAGTTTATAGGGGAAGAGTATGGCTCAGTCACTTGACCTATTCATTAAATATGATTGTTTAGTGTTTACCCTAGTCCTATTGGATAGATAAATCAGTAGTGGTTCTACGGAACTGAGGGAAAGGTAATGGTTGGTTATATCTCTTTGACATGTAGGTACATTTTTAAAAATATATTTAAAAAAATACCTATACAGAGTACATATTACCTAACTGTAATAGTCATCAAAACATAAGCCATTTATATTATAATAAAAACAACAATAATTTTATAATTATGTATTAAGTATACTTATCATTATAATACATTAATTACTTCTCATGTCCTCCCTGTATAATAAAAAAAAATAATTATGTACAACATAAGTAATATCATTGATTATACTAGTATTAATAATCAATGGTAATATGTATTACATCATATATTAATATATTATGCTAAGTATTTTTGTCTTCCCCCCTCATGACTGTTAACATCTGTGATAGGTACAGGTGTCTTAATATTAAAACTGGATACAGAATTATCAACTATCATGTATCAACATTCAACTAGTAAGCCACGCGATAGTAATTAAGTAACTTCTTAAAAAAAACCTATTTATAATAATAATATATTAATAACTAATAACTACTAATACATACAGTAATACAGTATACATAAATTGAAAATATTTAATTCGTTTCTCATTCTCAGTATTCTTGCAATTACGTGTATTTAGTAGGAATGTGAAAAAAATATTGCCAATATCGAAATATCGATATTATTGTTCTGATATTAGTGATATTTGATTAGATGGTGACATGGGAGGTTCCAGAAATTTTCCATGGAGGGAACCTAACCATAGCAAAAAAAAAAATAAAAATATTTTGAATCGATTACAATATTATTCGAAAAATTGTCAAAATTAAACTATTTTAATTTAAAAAAAAAAATTAAATATCAGCATCGATATATAGTTGCTTTTGGGGAATATTATCAATATATCGATTTTGACATCGGTTTTCGAATCCCTACATAGACGTATTTTAGTATTTACTATGGTCGAATTTTGACCAACTTTCAACCATTGATTATATAATCAATGGTTCAACTAACTTATATTATAATAAATAAATAATTACCTACAACAGGTAAAAAATTTGTTTAATCGCTGAAGATGATACTAAGACAGTTTTAGGGAGTGGCACTTTTTACTTTCTACATTCTGATTGGGTGGGATCATAAGACGATTAAAATTTTATACCATTTAATCTGTTCTGCGTTGTTACTTCAGAACTCTGTTGCAATAATGTGTCACATGTATATACCAGATTTTATAAATATATATAATATTGATAAGAACTCGCGATATTATGATAACAAAAAAAGACATCTTATAATTTTTGTTAATTATTTTTGTTCGTACTGACTGCCTTGCTGTAGTTCAGTGTCGGGCCTTCACTCAATGATCATCTAGGAGTATAAGAATAAAAATCTTACGAATAGCAAAACCTTTTTAGGTGTTTGATGAGAGAAATTCTCATTAAAAAGTGAAGGCGTTTCGTTGCCAGCGTCAACGAAACGTAACGAAACCCCTCTGTGTGAAATTATTTAAATCGTGTTCACACTTATCGAGTAATAATAATAATAATAAAATAATAATGATAATAATTTGTTTAACTTATAATCCATACTCGACTTAAAAAAACATTACAACTACTATGTTTGTTTATAGGAGCTGTGTACTTTGTACACTTGTTATACATACTTGTATGGACGTGAAAAACGTTATTATCTTGTGAGTTCGCATTATGCAACAGCAATCGTTTCAATGGGCATAACACCAAATACCAATGGACGAAAGGGTAAGTATCCGCGATAATACGAAGCCTCTGAGGAAATATGGTAGCATAAGTAACAATACCAACTTCACACGAAATGAGCACTACATCAAACATGTTGTAACAGCAACAGATACATTGCAAGGGCTTGCACTTAAGTACAGTGTGACGGTAATTATAATTATTTTTTAGTACTTTTTAATATTTTAATAAATAACTTTTGATATATCTTTCTTTAATTGCTTTATTCATGATATTGTACTTTTAGACTGAGCAAATACGAAATGCCAACCGACTCTTTACGAATGACAGTTTGTTCTTAAGAGAACATCTAAACATACCTACTTGCGATACCAATGTGATTGGATCAAACAACTTCCAAAATGACAAAGGATCAAAACCATCAAACATATCACCAATTGAAGAGCACAACATTGATGACTGTAATAATTTCTTAAATAAAATAGATCATAAAATTGCTAGTGCAAGAGCTCAAGTTATAGATAGTCAAGACAGAAGTGTGTAAGTTATTTTTTTTAAATAATTTAAATTTATTTATGAATAATTTACCATTTCTATGAAAAATTAGAATGTGACCTACAATTGTTTATAATACCACATTCAAATTTATTTTTTTCCTATAAAAAACAATTTTTTATCAAAAATATTAAAGTTATTGGAATACATGAATGAACCTCTAGAAAATATTTTACCTCAAATCTATTGTAAGTTTAACTGTGAATGCCACTTCAGTATTTTATAAGCCATTATAGTTACCATTATCAAATTTCTCCATCTAATTTAATTTTATAAATTATACAGATCATATGAGTACTTAATAGCTTAATTAAAAAAGAATAAAAGTGAAACATAAAACATAATGCAACTTTTACAATAATTCTATTCTTTGATTTTAATTTATAGTAAATAATTAAATTTAACAAATCTATTAATTATTTATGATAACTCTATTTTAAATTGTTAATTCACTTGACCATTTTAAATACCATATATTCTAAAATTATGTAATTTATATTAATTTTAATGTAATTGATAGAAATGAATAATATTATTCGTTGGTTATAAAGGTACTGTCCAGAAGAACAAGTATTGTTTACACGACAACGACTAGCAAGTCGTAGAATACAGGGTCCTTCACTAAGTTCAGATGATATACCAATAATTGTGACCCAGAATAAAAAGTTGATGAATTCACGGCAACGGCTTGAACAAGAGGAAGAAGAAATGTTTAAACTGTGATAAATAATAGTATAATATATCTAGCCAATATTTTGTTTAACTATAACTATTTCATAGTAATTACCTTAAAATAATTTTGATTGAGATGTTGACTTATTAATATTATCTACTTGAACTGTAACTTGTTTTTAAAAAAACTATTATAATTTATTTTCAATCTAAGTAAGGTTGTGGTTACATTATTTTTATGTTTAAAAGTACATTTATTTTTTGTCTATATTTGACATGTAACCAATGCTGTGTTTGGTTCCTTTTTGATGTTGTAATTTAAAATAATATTTTTGATCAATAAACTATGTTCTCCGTTAATTTTTGAAATTTTATACTTTTTTTTTTAAAAGATATTAAATATTTTTTAAACAATTAATTGTAGATTTACAAGACACCTGATGTCGCAACAGTAGTTCCTTGTTATAAATGTTTAGCATCATAATACTTTCTCTCTTAATATTTATGAGCAATGTATACTAAATTTATCATAGAATATAAATAAAATATTGATTCAATTTCAAATTTTTATTTGGTTTTTCAAATTAAATATTTACTTAACTATATTATTTATATTGGAACAAAACTATTTTATACCCTTTTTTTTTATAAACAGCAAATATTATAGTTACATCTAAAAAAAAAATGATTGCTTTATGTACATTAATTCACTAAAATAATAATATTATAATTATATAATGTATTAAAGCATAAAGTTTTGTTCATAGAAAGTTTTTTGTTTCATTTCCAGAAATTAAAAATTTGATATCTAAATAGATTTATAATTTAAAAAAATAAATATTTATAAATTATTTATTTCACTTGTGAAATTTCGATGTTCACTTATTCTATACTATTGATCACACACCACATAGATTTAGTAATTATTTGTTCAAGGTTAAATATATAGTCATAATTTATATACAGTATGTACTGATACAATGACACATACATACCTACATGTAAACTGATTATGTTAATTTAATATATGCTTGCACTTTATGTTTAATACTTTTTTGTAAGGCATTGTCTTAAATTGTTACAATTAATAAAAAATTAACATAGATAGGGGTAGGTTTTTTAAAAACGGAAATCAAATTTATATTTATCAATTATCAATGATTTTATATTGCAGTATTGATTTTTTTTAAGAATAATGAATGTTAAGTTAATAAGGCAGACATCACTAAATTATTATACTGCGAAATGAATTTACTATACAATTTTTAGCTACTAAATGACCACTCATTAATTTAAATATATAATCCCTATTTTCTAATACCTGTTGGCTATAGATATTAGTTATATCAACGATATGTCATAAAAAAAGCAAATGCATTGTTTTTTATTTTATTTTATCCACTCTTATAATTATAAATATGAATTATTGTTTATTATTATAAATTATATTTCTGATAGCATGACTTCATTGTAGCTAATGCTATAGCAATTAGTTATTTGGTTTTAAATGAGGTCACAGTGACAAATTATGGGGGTCGCGGGGATACATTCCCTCCCTGGCTTCCCTTGTCTTTATTTTTTAAGACCGGTATAACAATATAGATGTTATTTATGACTTTGTTATCCCGTGAGCTGTGAGTGAAATTACCATTGATTAAATACGCATATTTATATGTCTACATTTTAATTAATAGTTATTTGTTTTATAAATAAATAAGACGTGTAATTAGAGTGTAATTTTTTATGTTTATTTATTATTATTTTAAAAGTCTTTACACAGAGCACCTAACTGAAGTTACAATAGCTGCTATACCCAATTTTATTTTATGATGAAAGACTATTTTTTACACCAGGCACCAGCGTTAAAAGTATTATAAAAAATTTTGGAGGACTATTATTAAATATATAGGTAATTTAAATAAGCACTAAAAAGTTATTTCATATCTCCCTCAAAAAAAATCCTATAAGTGCAGCTGAATGAAGATATCAGAAAACAATGAATAATATGTACCTAATTATAGAAAAACCATTATAAACTATAGTCAATAATTTAAGCCTTGGGTTTTTTTTTTATCTTTTATTTAAATTTCAATCAAATAATATGTATTATAGAATTATAATATTCTGTTATTCCCGCGATGTTTATAGTAAGTATAAACAATAAAATATAAATAGTGCATATTATGGTGGTGCTAACTGCTAAACCCCTAATAAAAATTTAACAACTATATAATCATTATAAAATAGTACCTAAGTAAATATTGTAGTCTGTTTAGGAATAAATTAGGTAATAATGCGTTACAAACTAATATAAACCTGCCTTGTAGAATAATTTTTGTGTGTTCGTGTGTATTAACTACACAACTATTAATATAATTCAGGTATATAAAATATATGTATACATAAAGCTTATAATTTTTTTCTAAAAACCAGTTTTCAATACTAAATTATCTACTAAAAATACTAATTTAAATCTGCTTAATTGATGTAATAGGTAGTATAATAATAATTGATTATTATTAATACACATAATAAATATATAATATATAGTCAAAAACTCATAAGATACATTTCTACGACTGAAATAGTTCAGTTTTGGATTTTCCACCCTTGTCAGTTGTCACTCAATTTAATAATATTTTATAATATTATCATGTTGAACGCTTGTTTTATTTCAGTGGATTCATTTCGCCGTACCTAGTACCTACCTACTGGGCACTGGCTAGTCTCAAATCTCAATCCCGATTTCTCTTTCATTATCATTTATAACTAGTATTTATTAATTTATTATTTAGTATTTAGTAAGTGCTGTACTGGCCAAACCGCCGTAAGTATAAACCAAGTATGTTAACTAATTGTTAATTATTGTTATAATAATATTGTCTTTATTATTTAAATCTAGTCTCTCTATTCTAAGCAATGATATCAAAACAGAACTGTGAAATTGACCTATAATCTTGACATCTATTCTTGAAGTTCTCATCAAAAGGAATGAGTTAGAGTGTTGGACCTGATACACAAAGGTCCGTTGAAACTAATTTGTAATTTTTGAAATTTCGCTAAATAATATTTTATGATATATAATTAGTATATTAATATTTAAATCAGTGAATTGACCATAGGAATTTTCATGTGTGAGACGAGACATTCGTATCGCTTATAACTTATAAGTAGTAACATGTCGGAACTATTTGCGATTAGAATTATTATCGTAATTAAATTTATCATTTAGTATTTACCTTACCTATTATACCTATTTTTTTTTATAGACTTTAGGCTAAACAGTAAACATGCTATAAATTCGATCAGTATTCACTATTCAGTGCAATATACTAAATCGTTTACCTGCCTAATTAATATTGTAATAAAAAAAAAAAAAATTTTTATTTTCAAAATGCTTTTTATTTCATGATAAATTTTATTATTAAAAGTTAAGTGTAGAGATTCAAAATTATTTAGTATCTATAGCTTAACAGGGGATCTACAATTTAATATGGGGGCTTCCTTATACTTGCGCTATACCCGCGTAATTAATATTATCGTTGCAGCGTTGCCTATACTTTATTAAATTACGATTTACGACGATAATAATTAAATAACTACGATTTCTGTATTACATAATAAATATTGAAAAAACAATACACAAATACACAATAATGTTAATTTGAGGACCACATAATATTATACTATAATCATTTAATTGTTACGTGTTATTTGTTGATTATTATTATTTATTTATTTGTTATCACATCTATGATAAGGAATAAACAATTTATTTTATTACTTCTACACCTGTCTGTCATCTATCTTACAATTCTTACAGTAGAAAATTAATAAAAAACGAAAGTATGGTAGATTGAAATAAAAACCAGAAACGTTTATTTATAAAATTTTGTAATCAAAACAAAAAATATACATGTTTATAATTTTTCCTAAATTAATTGCAATTTTAAGCTTTTTAATAAAGATTTATACTAGTAATAGATAGATTATTAATTTAACTATGTGTGTAACTTAACTTATGACACAAAATGCTATAATTTACAATGTTTTTATCATATTTAAGTTTATCCATTTAAAAATAATGTATTTGAATACAAAGTATAACCCGAGACAGTTAATGACAATGAGTGCTATTAATTGTATCATCACATCATTTAATAATGACTGTTGTCATTATTAATGTTGGTATGTACGTGTATTTTTATTTTTATTACATTATGTAGACTGTAGTATTTAAATTTACAGAAAGCATTCTGTGTTATGTTAATACTAATATATATTTTTACTAGGATAATTGATGCATTTAGGTCGTTTGTTATTTTGTACTTTATATTCATATAATATATTATATTTTATAGTGTTTATAAATTAAATCTATTATTAAATTTATAGTATATTTTCCTGGACCTTGGTATACTTCCACTTTAATTGGAAAAAAAATTCACTTAATAAATTACCTTCTATTGTTACGAACATGTTTTTGTATTTTAATTACATTTATAACGGTTTCTTGATTACAAGTTATGAATAGATATGTTATAAGTTGTAATAGATACATAAATAGATTTTTTATATTATTCCTAAAAGACAATAGAAAACAAACAGTTTTCTTATTATTTTATTACAGTAGGTAGGTACATATTATAATGTATTTAAAGTTTTTTTTATGATCAATCAAGTTGTTTCCCTGAATTTTAAATTTCTGTCTATTCATATTGTTAATTTGCTCTGTATAATATTTGTCTCTTAATTTGATTTACGTTCTAACATTTAATTAATTAAATCTAAAAGTGTATTAAAATACAGTATATATTTTATATTAGAACTAAAAATCTACAATATTTTGAATTTTCTATGATGAAAACAAATTATAACCTCGCACAATAATCTATCATTTTATAATTGTATTACAGTTATCAATGTCTGTATCAAAATACTTTGCTGAACAACAAGAACCTGAAACTGAAGATTTAGTTGATTGTTTTATAAACTTAGAAAATGATCTTGTATCTCAGTTAAAAAAATTAAATTATGGTCCAAATGTTGAATATATCTATAGTCCATTAGATTATGCTTTCAATTTACACAAGATATTTTTAAAAAAGTTTTTACTTACAAACAAAAAAGTATTATTCTTAGGTATCAACCCAGGACCTTGGGGAATGTGTCAAACTGGTGTAAGTATTTAAGTTTTTAATTTTTAAAATAGTGAGTAAAATTATAATTTTATAATTTTTAGATACCATTTGGTGAAGTTAATATTGTCAGAAGTTATTTACAAGTAGATGGAAAAGTATTAACGCCCAAAAATTATCATCCTCAAAGACCAATTACTGGTCTTAATTGTCATAGAAGTGAAGTGAGTGGTAAAAGATTATGGGACCTTTTTATTGAACTCAGTGAAGGCAATCCATATAAGTTTTTCAAAAATTGCTTTATTCATAACTATTTTCCTTTGGCATTAATGAACAAAAGTGCTAAAAATATCACACCAGGCGATTTAAAGGTAATATTTAAAAATTCAGTTTTTATTTATCTTATTGCCTAATTGGTACTTGTTTCTTACAAACTTGTTATTAAATGCAGAATATTATCAATCAAAATTTATAATCATAAACTTTTTTGCCTATAATAGTTAAATATTTTAGATTTTTACTCAATTATGTAGAATTATTTTTTTAATAACATTTAAGATAATTATTTTATTAAATATAGATATTATATTTATTATATATAATAAGTAATTGTATTTACAATAAGAGTAAGAATTAAATTTAGATATGAGTACTCGATAAACATGAGTTAAACACTGTACATATGTCAATGATTTGAATTTGTCCAGCTCTAGACCTTGTTTAAATTTTGTATTATTCATAGACTAGTTATTATTTACACCAATATTATTCTATTTTCTAATGTTATGACTTATAAACCAAAATTCCCAACAATAATATTCTAAATTTAAAATACTACAACATTACCATAATTATAATGATATAATGATTTAAATTCAAATTTGATTATTAAAGTAATAAATAAGTAATAGTCGATGTACCTATGAAAGAAGATATTGGTTTCTGATTAGAGCAATAAATGTAATTGGACTTTAAATAAAGTTTTCTGTATTTATCAACATATTTTGTAAAATAATTCAATATTCAACTTTTGAGGATAAATTGGTAAAAAATTGGATCTAGTTACTTCAGTTAAAGTAGCTTTTAAGTAATAAAAGAGTACTTTTTAAAATGATCTAATACTTAGGTATTTTAAAATTTAAACTTTTTTGAATTTAATATTGAAAAAATGTTTATTTTTAAATCAAAAAGTTTGAAAGTTATACACTTGAGTGAGGAACCATGAGTGGGCCTTAAAAATTTAAAACCATGAAGAATCCAGTCACAATTTTATTTTATTTAGAGTGAATTTAATAATTTTAACAAAATTTATTTAAATTAAAATTATTTTTGGTTAACAATGTGTAAAATTTTAAGTTTCAATAACTAAGGCATGAAATATTTTAAATTCTATTTGTTAATAATTATCAATATTATTTATTCATTATTACAGAAAACTTGTTTATTCATTTTAAATTGTATTTAAAAAAAGTAAATAATGTTACATATTATCATTGATTATTGAATAGACTATTTTATAATCAATGATATTACATACATTATATAACTAAACAATATTATTATAAATCAAGTAATTTGATATATTATAGTAGGTTATAGAATTTAATTACAATTTGAATTTACATTTACATTATACTGTTGTATGATATGCATGTTTAGATGTATAAGAGTAGTATTTATTTGTATTTTAGAGTGAATACCAAAAAAAATTACAAGAAATCTGTGACAAATCGTTAAGTGATATAGTTACTTTACTTCATACTGATACCATTGTTGCTATTGGAAAATATGCTGAAAAAAGGTCTAATGAAGTTGTCAAGAAGTATAAATTAAATAATATTAAGGTAAAATTAGAAAATTTAAACTTAATAAGAAATAATTTATGAACTTATTAAAATTTAGGTTGTACAAATTCCTCATCCCAGTCCACGCAGTGTTGGCACAGCAGAGAAATGGAAAAATGAAACACTAAATCAACTCAAATCATACCATATTCTCCAGTTGTTCAAATAAAAATGGACTGGAGTACTCATATGAATATGTCATTATGTTTAGCTAAAGAAGCATTAAAAGTAGGGGAAGTACCTGTTGGCTGTATTTTTGTTGATAATGACGGTAATATTTTAGCTTCTGGCCGTAACACAGTAAATGAAACAAAAAATGCAACTCGGCATGCTGAAATAAATTGTGTCGACACAATTATTAAAGCTGGCTTTTTAGAAAAATTATCAAAAATAACTGTTGTTGTTACTGTGGAACCTTGCATAATGTGTGCTGCAATGTTGATAAATATCGGTTGTACTAACATTATTTATGGTTGTGCTAATGACCGTTTTGGTGGCTGTGGTACCGTACTTGCTGTTCCTGGTTTAGAAAAATGTAAAGTTCAAGGTGGATTATTCGGAAACCAGGCAATGGATTTACTTAAACAATTTTACAAAGGGCAAAATCCAAATGCTCCAGAAAATAAAGTTAAAAAAAAACCTGTAAATCCATGAAAGACAATTTTATTTTATTTATATATGTTTATAATTTGATCTAAGGTAAGTGATTTAGTGATTTACAAACAATGTATATATATTTATTTTTATTTTTTTTATTTTTGAAATGTAACATTATAAAACTATATAAATTTTGTTTTAAGGTGTTTAAGTTCTAAATTAAACTGTTTTATTGAGATATCTTTGTTTGATGTATATTTCACAGTTTTTGTTTCGTTTAACATAACAAATCCGTTTTCATTGAAATTACCATCTATTTGAGTGACATTTAGCCAAACAAACAAGCCTATTCCTGTTGATTCCAATGCAACATTTATTTGGTTTTTCTTTTCTTGCCAAATTCTAGACACCTGTGAAGAAAAATCAGTAAATGTTAATTTTTGGAATTGTATATCTACAATTATAGATACAATATTTTTAATTTTTCATGTAGATTGTAGATATTATACATGGTTTATTATTTTTTTTTTTAAGTAATGGAACCATCTTTGTTTTGAAATAACTAATAATGAAGTGTAATATTTTGCTTTTGCACACTTCTATAAAATATCAGTGTATTATATATCATATATGTACAGTATTTACATATGTAATGAAGTCCTAAATTTAAATGCATGCTTGAAAAATGATTAGATTATTAATTTATAATAAATTCTGTGTGACCATTTAGAATTAAATATTTATTGTTTGCAAAGCTCTTTAAAAAAATTATGATATACTTATGATTTTTTTTTAAAGTTAAAATTAATTTAATGTTTGATTCTAATACAAATCGTGGAGATTTTTATGAAATTAATTAAATTATCTTCCTATGATTTCATATATATTATAATTGATACACAAAATTTAGCATTAACATTTTAGTAAAAAACTTTATTGACAAGCATTTGAAACGGTTATAGAATTGGTCATTTTATTTCTGTATAACAAAGATTGTTTTTTATAATTACTGAAAATTACATTTTTTCATTTTAAATTAAAATACCTATCAATTCTAATAAATTTACTAAAATGGGAGTTTTCTTCTTTAATCTATTTTGTATTATTTTACTTTAATTAAAATAATTTTTTTGTTTTGTAATCCTGATTGCTACTTTTGGAGTACCTACAGATTTAAATATTACATTTTTTTTCATAACATTTATAACAATTATATAGTTAATATGAATTAGATACTGAATGGAAAAAACAAACCGATATATTAGGTGTCTCATAACCAATTATTTTGTTGAATGTGCTTGGAAACAGGTAATTAGATGGAGACGCCTCTGTCATATTTTTATTGTTATAATATAGTTTAGTGTGCAAAAAACAAGATCGAATCTGTTGGTCTTTGCTTTGACCACATTTTTGTGTAATTGCATTTAGCCAATTAAAATAGTTTTCATTTAAAACTAACTGGGCACTATTATTTTTCTGAAACAATTAAAGAAATATTTGATTGAAAATTAACTTTACAAATATTGAAGTGTAATAGGTAACTAATAACTAAATTCTAAACACTACTAACCAATAATATAGTATCTGATATGTATGTAGTGAGTGGAATATTGCTTTTCCAATTAAATATTTCTACATTAAAAATTACTTCCAAATCAACTAGACTATCAGAAACAACATGAATTGTTAAATTATTTGAAATTTCTAATTCTGGAACTATGATAATCGGTGAGAAAAAATCTAATGCACTATAGTGTAATATTTTCCATCTTTGGTCATAATCTGAAAATAAAAATTATTAATATACCATATAAATATGATAAGTACAAGATATTAACATATATTAAAACTAACATATTTTTAATCTATTTATAGGTTTAATATATCCATTTATAATAAATAATATTATTCAGTCATTAAGGAAAGACTGTCATATACTCATACATAATAACTAGTATCAGAGAAAATGCAAAGTGCATTATTTTGGCAGCTCTAGAACAATGTATTCAAAGTAGGTACATGATTTATTTCAATATTTCATGTAACATATACTTCAAAGGTGAAACTTTTATTTTGCATTTTCAATTTTGTTCAGTGTTTTTAAATCATTTTATTAACATTTAGTATATATTATATGTTAATATATTATACAAGCTTTTAATTTAAATCGAGAAATTAAAGAAAAATATTGTTTTCATAATATTTCTTTAAATAGATTTTTGATACTTTTTACCCATACTAAATATTGATTGTTCTGTTAAAAATGTGATAATATTTATCTTCTATGATTATAAGACGTGGTATTTTATGGAGACTTGAATGAATAATAGCTAATTGATTAGTTGATGATGCATCATGATGGCATTTATTTCCTGTATAGGCATTGTTTATTTATTATGCATACCTAAGTATGGTATTTTGTCTTTTAATTACTATTAATTTTATTTAGATAAATTAATGCTAAAAATTCTGAAAGTTAGCCCGTTTTTTATCACCTGTTGTAAACCTAAAAAAATGTCGGTAATTTTTAAAGATAATTTAAAAGGCATTTTTTATTATTTTTAAGATATTTAAATCTGGACACTAGTAATAACATAGTATACATTATTATTATCATGTATGCAAATTTATTTATATTAAAACATACAATTTTAAAATTAGTTGTATTACCTATTGATGACCAAGTTGGTGCTTGCCATACATCATTTAATTGCCAATATAATGCACCCATTGTTAAACCTCTACCATCTTTTAATAATGTATTTCTATGTTTTCGATACCATTCTGTTTGTATTCTCATAGCCCTAGCTTGAACAATCTAACACAATAATAATAATTGCAAGTGATAACTGATTAATAATAATTAATAAGTGAGCTTTAATCATAAATGCTTACTTGACTCAAGTACACATAATCACTAACAGTGGGCTTTGGTGGGACAGGTAAATTGATTTCTATTTGATATAACATAAACCCATATCCTAAAGGTAGATGTTGTCTATGAATTAGTGCTGGTGAAGGAAATTGCTTTAAATCATTTATATCAAAAGCGTTTTGCAGTGTCTGATATGCAGGAAGAGACTGTAACCCATATTCTGATGCAAATCTAGTCCATGGAAAAAAAATTGAACTCCAGCTATTAACTTCATAGTTATAGTAATGTACTAAAAAAAATTAATTTAAAAAAATGTATGCCTTAAATAATTAATTTAAAGTTATAGAATTTACCATCTCCATATAAAGCACTATATGGATTTTCCGCTATATAATTTTCTTCATCAGATTTTAAGCCATTTGAAGGACTTGATACCACAAAATTTCTTGTTTTATCTTCCTCCATTATTGTTTTTTTTATTGTGTTGACATAAAGTGCAATATAGTCAGAAGCAAACATAGAATAATTATTTCTCGTTCCATACCAATTGCCTCTTAATGCAGCTTCGTTTTCATTGTTACCTGCCCACAATATTATGCTGGGATGATGTTGTAATCTTCTAATTTGTTGCTTTATTTCTACCCCTACTGTTTCTAAAAATTGTTGATTTGTTGGATACATATTACATGCAAACATCATATCTTGCCACACCATTATACCTAACTTGTCACATATCTATGCAAATAATTTGAATTTAATATCAAGATTTTAGTTTTGAATATCTTAATTGGCTTAATTAATAATTACATTGTAAAATTCATCGCTCTCGTACACTCCACCGCCCCACACACGAATGGTATTCATATGAACTTGTTTTGCTGCAGTTAATAAATTAATTATAACATTTTCATTATTCATATTCTCTGGAAATATGTTGGCCGGAATGTAATTAGTGCCTTTAGCAAATATTGGCACGCCATTTATTTTAAAATAAAAAGATAATCCTAAAATATATATATTATATATATTTATAAAAACAATTCGTATTAGATTTTTTTATGCCTAGTCTTACTTACTAGTAGGACTTAGAAATTGATAATTTTTTAGTAGGTATTTTTTTAGGATTACCTTAACTTTTCTAGCTGAAAACGTGTTTCAATATTTATGAATCTAAATCTAAATTATTTTATAATTTTGGCTATGGTTCAATATTTTATTTACCGTCTACCCCTAAACCGAGATTTACTATATTCTATATTTTTATTTTTAATTCAAATGTTCAATTTTTAATCTACTTGTAGAAAACCATAAATTAATAATTTTATAATTTTAATACAGTTTAACATTCTCATATATTTAACAACAACTAATTTACGTTGAAAAAAGTGATAAATTACAACATAATAGTTTGGGTTTGTCCAAGTTAGGTACAAATAATTCTTGCAAGTCTCAAGTATGAAATTTTTTTACGGAGGGTTTGAATTTCTAGCATATTCTGTAAAAAAGGTATTTTAGAATACAATAATGTACCAACAACCCTAATGTACATAAAAGACATATATTATAAATACTTAACTTTTAATTTTTTATTGAATTATAAAACATATTTTTTAATAAATTAAATTAAGAAAAAAAAGTGGTAGATATATAAACGTGAGGGTAAATAATAAATAAAACCAAGAAAATGAAAAACTATTCAACAAAATATTTATACTTTTTAAATATTATGACGTATGAGCTTTTCTATAAAAATAGTAAACGAGCTATTAATTTTGTTTTATTCCATGTAATAGTTAATTTATTTATTATTCAATAAAAAATTTGATTAGTGAAATAAAATGGAGTATAATTAATTAAAAAAAGTATTATTTTGGAATTTTATGGCTTTTTAATTTTTTGAGAGCATTTAATATTTTTAGATCATATTTTAGTTTTATTTAAAACCCAAAAAAATTTAAAGTTTGAGTCAATATTAATTTTTTAGGTAATCAACTTCCGAGCCCTACCAGCTATACAGCTGTATACATTAGTTATTACAATAATTTATACCCAATTTTGGATCATTTTTATCAATTGGTTCCTGGATTAGTTCAGCTGTTCTGAATCCTATAGAAATTATTTTTGACTGAACATCACTTTTAGTTACAAATTCTATGCTTAAATTATACAGCGGCTGTTCACCATATCCATTAGGCCACCAAGTGTTTATGTCAGTCTGAAATAAAAATTATATTAGTAGTATAATTTTTAATTGTGTAGCCGTATAGGTTTATTATATTATATTTAAAAACATTTATGTATTGTAAAAACAGGATATTGTTAAACTATATTATAGGTTAGGTAGGTACTCAAGAGTTGAGGAAACTGCCAAAAATGTTCGCTCATAACTATGCGTTGTTGGTTATTAGTTTATAACGCTATTAAACTCAAATATTACAAAAAAAAAAAAAATGTATATTAAAGAAGTTTACTGATGTTTCTATTGATGGAGTAAATAGGTTTACAACTTGCAACTTAAAACTGTCATAAAAACTTTATTTTTGGTCTCTTATAATAGTCTCCTCGTTTATTGGTAAGGAATAATTTTATTAAATTTTACAAAGGTATAAAATATAAATTTATACTTGAGACAGTAACAAATATAAAATAAAAATATTACTTGTGATTTTGGTACATATATCCTTATATTTTATTTTTATACATTCTTATATAATTAAGTAAAAGACACTTTTTTGAGTATTTGTTTAAATTACTTATCTAATAAAATAATAAATATATTAATACACTTTTTTTTTTTTAAATTTCTATAGTAATTTATAATTAAAATTCTAAATTAATATATGATTAAGTGTATCTTATTATTAAATCATTTTGTTTCACTTGCCACTATACTTAGATATACCTTTAGTTATTATTTTTTATTATTAAAAAAAATAATAATAATAATTACTGTAATCTGATAAATTTAAAAACTGTTTATTCAATTGGAGCTCATCTGCTCAGAACCATGCTAGGTTTATACGTATACCTATATATTTTTAAAACAATTGTAAGTACCTACTTAAATATTTTCGAAATAAATTATAAAAGATTAAAGTTGAGGTACTTAGGTTAGGAAACTAAGAACAAAATACTTCAGCGTTTATAGAGATAAGAATAAATATGCCAATTGCTTTGTAGGTACTATAAAATATAATTTTGAATTATAAATAAATATATATTATAAAACTACCTACTAAAAATTTAAACCACTGTTTTTTTTAAACTTTATTAGGCATATATATCGTTTTTTCTGTTAAATATCTAAGTTATGAAACTTTAGAGATCCCAAAATGTTTAAAACAAAAACACCATTCAATCTTTGATCTTAATAACATCAATAAATTTCGTTCCTCTCAGAGTCTTCCATTGTACTTTTTCATTATAACCATATCAAATTTTTTTAAGTACCTAAATATTATAACATTTGACAGATATAAATTAAAAAGTAACACAATTACTCAATTTCAATAAAAATTTATGAATCATAATTATGTGTTATTGTTAACTAAATCGCAATTAGAAAATAATTTTTAATTTTTCCCATTATTACCATAGGTACATATAATTCAATGGCAGTATGCATTTCGTTTTCAACGCATAAATCGTTACAACAATTCCGTTCTTTACTTAAAATACTTTTTTCAGTATTCAAAGCTAATTTAAATTTAGCATCAGAAATACTTCCAAAACATGTAATGTACATATCAGTTTTTAATAACCAATGTGTAGTATTTGCCGCAATTGTTTCAGTTTTAATATCTTCTAGTAAATTGTCTTGGAACATTACTATCCTTACGCTTTTCCTATTAACATAAACATAGATACATTGTTTTATTAATTATATTATTGTTTAAGTACATGAGTATCTACGTACATAACTGCTTTAAATTACAAGACCTACCATATTCCAACTGATGGAAATGCAGGACCCCAATCCCATCCAAATGAACTTTGCATTTTTCTTAAGTAGTTTACATGACATTCCCCGTTGTATTCTTTAGGAACACAAAATGGTGGAATTTTTTTAGAATAATCATTAAAAAAATTATTTGCCATGCGTATAGGTGATTTGATGATGACTTCCAGTAGATTTTCCTCTTCCTGGTACTATGTCAAATTACAAGTATTAATGTTAGGCAAAACTGTAAAGATTTTATGATTATATATATTTAAAAAAAACCATACATACTTTAAGAAATTCTTCAACGGCAAAAGTATACCTCACAAACATATTATTCGTTGAACCGATTAGTTTTTTATTCAAATAAATATCACTAAAAGTATCTATTCCATCGAAAATAATATACTTTTTATTGAATAATTCAAAACTCGAATTCACTAAAAAAATAAAAAACAAAGTATTAATATTTATGCGTAAACTGTAGGTTATATTTTGGACTTTATAAGCTGAACGATAGACCTAGTTTTACGATTGGGTATATTTTTCCAGTCTGTCTTAAGTCCCCTATGAAATAGTAAGTTATAGGTACTTTGGGGCGACAGAAGTTAAAAATTCTCAGTACCTTACAAAGTGTGCCTACAAGGAAAAACACTTAGGGAAAAACAGAAATATTTACGCTATAACAGTTTCGACTAAATCTTGTTACGTTAAAATTTATAAACAGATAACCGTAGGTCCGTAGATACTTAAATTTTTAATCGAATGCTCATTATAAATTTCTTTACAACACAAAATAATATTTTCGTAATATTTATAATTTATACTAATTTAAGCTATTTAGACATTTGTAATATTTTATTTATTATTTTTTTTTTAAGTTAGTAAAAATGTTTACACTCGGTTGAGAAGTTGAAAAATTTAATACAATATTATACATAAATAGTTCTAACAGATATCTAAAAATATCAACAAAAAAATGCATATTTGCATCTAACTTGTTGGATTCTTAAGTAAAAAATAACAATTTTAGTTATTTTCTTATAATTTAAAAATAATAATAATTGTAAAGACTTTGAGTTTTTTGTTATTACTTATTAATAACGTGTACCTATAATTATTTATTAAGTACTTTGAAATTTTCTGAATATTTAGATTGATTTTAAGCTTTTGACACCATAAACTAATTTTATTATCCTTATATTAGTTATATTATAATATGAAATATATGTGATTTGTTTTCGTTAGAAATTAGATTTAAAGATTATAGATGATTTGAGTAGTAGACCCATCATTTTGCAGGGTATTCATATATATCACTACATTACGCCAGTCTAAACTTTAAATACATACTTAAAACTCATAAACTACTAGTTCGGAATTTGATTTTTAAATATTGAAATATGTAATCCAAAAAGTACTTTACCTTAGAATATAAAATTAAAAATGTATGTTGTATTCAAAAATGAAAAAAGTAAAAAACTTAAAGAGACATTTAAAAATATAATTTTTTTTATAAATGTTGTTTTATTTCAACTAAAAATTATGAAAAAAATTATCATCAAAAATGTTAATAGATTTTGAAATAATAAGTGTTGTTAGATAAAAGATCTCTTCCCCTGTATACATTTATTATAAAATATATACTTAAAAGAATAAGCCGAAGGTTTACGCTCAAAATTGTTTTTTGTATTTCGTTAACAAAAATTTATTATTGAATTCAAACTTGACACATCTATATCACAGTAACTTTCTACTCAATGATAAATTCAATCGACACCTATTATAACAGCACGGTAATCATAGCTTAAAAAAATATGTATTCTATTGATTCCAGTATAACAACATTTTAATATCTAGGTAGGTTTTTTAAATTAGAAAATATATAGATATTTAATTAATTGAAAATTGTTTAATACATTTTTTTAAGTTTTAATATTCTATTTTATGATGAAAATATCCATTACAACCAAACATTTATAATACACGTGTGGGGTAGTCTATAAATATGTTACACATTGTAAGATATTTTTGTAAATCTTCGACTTTATGGTCCAGTCAGTGACACTCGTGGTTATATATATATATATATATATATATATATATATATGATGTTATTATATTAATATATTATACAAATTAACAAAACATAAAGATTATAACACTACACTTCTAATTTTATTTCAAACAGAATTAGGAATAGTTCGACATAGTTATGCTTTTAAGCTTTTAGCCTGTATATCCAATATAATCGATTGTCTTTTTGTTTAATTGTTTGTTATGAATAGCATTCTAGTATTAAATTAAAGTACACATTGTTTTTTTTACCAATGTACCTATAACTTATACTTAAACCACATTATAAATTATTTTATTTATTTTGTGTTTCAATTCTACTGTATTAAGTATTTTATATATTTTTTAATTTGTTCCTTGTCAATAAATTATTATTTCCTGATAGTAAAAACGTTAAAAATAAATATATTTATTTCATGACCTTGTTTTTAAAAAAGTAATGAAATTATTCATTTTTCTGTGACATTGGCATACTTACAGCCAATTTATTTTATCATTATTATTATTATTTTCGTGAAGGCACGCTCTTTGAGCAGTATTATGGTTAGTCTTAGTATTGTGTTTAATATAATAATATCTGTATACTCGTCAAAATATATTGAAAAAACCTTAATATCCAAATGCATAAAAAAAACATTCCTAACCTAACGCGTAGATATGATATTTAATAAATAATAATTAATAACTAAATAGTAGATACTAGATCACTAGCGCTATACCAAGATACTATATAGTATTAAATGAATATGGAAGAGTTGTTTTTATTAGTGTAAATACTGAAAATGCATATAAATTAAACAAGAATGGCCGTCATTAGTAATGTATTATTTATAAATGTTAACACTAAATATTAAACATATTTTAGGTACAATACTATAGACAATTAAACACATTGTATTTTTGAAAACGTTGAAACGTTACTTCGTATTTACCATTATATAAAATTAGGTACCTCTACTCACTACATAATATTGTATTACATAAAGTAAATAAAAAAAAAATCTTACAATAATTAATAAAATTAATTTTTTTAACTAAATTCTTTTTAGATTCATCCAAGCAATGAATGTAATAACTTTACAAGTGTTTTTTTTTTTGTTAAAAAAATAGATTTTCAAATCAAACAATTTAAATACATCCCAAAACAATTATAATAGTGTAAGTTGATAAACTACCTTCGTTCAAATATTTTTTCATGTACAACGGTTTATCATTGAATTCAAATTTAACACATATTATATTACATGACTTACTCAATGACGAAGTAAAATATAGACACCCACCATACAGCTAGTGGTTACCTACTTTCCCCCTTTTTCAAAATGATTAGCTATGTAATTGTTCTGATACTTTGACACGAATTTGGTGAAGTTGCGGTTCAGTGATTACAGGTCTGAATCGCTCGCTATATAGTAATAATAATTGACTAATAAAATAATGGATTTTACATGGCTTAAAATTTAAGTAGGATAACAATTCTTATGACTGTCGTCGCACTGGATTTTGTAAATTGCTAACCAATAGTATAGACTTTAAGATTTCATAGTGTTATATCAAAAATTGTATCAAATATCATATTAAAAAAATATGATTAATAAATAATCTTGCATATCAAAAAAATAAACATAAATTTGAATGTTTAAATTGCATGCTAACTCTTAGAAGGGTCTGTCCGAATTGCATGCCATGTACCTTCAAGTTTATCTTTATTTATCATGCACTCATGTGCAAAATTTAAACTTTATTTTTCTATTTTTTTTTTTTTATAAAGCGTATGAATAGAATGATTAGTTTTAAGATTGAAATATTTTTATATTCGAGTAAACATTTTACAAAATTATTAAAGATGACACTGTGAATATTAAATAAAACGATTGTAGTTTAAGGTATAATCCAGTGAATAAATTTTACATTTTTACACGGCATTTAAAATAATTAATAATATTATGAAATTTGGTCGAGTTTTTGATAATAAATAAAATAGTATATATATATTTTTTTTTTAATTAGAAAAGTCAAAAATAAAGTCATGCACATAAATGCATGATAAATAAAGATAAATTTGTGTGTACACAGCATGCAATTTAGACATAACATTCTAAGAGGTGGCATGCAATTTGAACATTTTTATTATTTTTGACATGCAATTTAGGGACGCAGCTTGAATAATTACTTTATTTTGATTGAATATAGAAAATATATCCTCAGTAATTTTATTACATACCTATGACAATACGATAATGATAACAATGCCTACAATTTACGAATTTAATATGTTTAGTTTTTAGCAAGTAAGTATTAGTTTTATCATAAAATTCAAATTTATTTTTAAAATCAATAAACAAACATAACAAAAACGAAAGGTTAGGTAAATATAATTATACATTATAAGCTGTAGCCATTGATTAAATATAAATTATAAGTAGGTATTATAAATTATAATATGTACCTACAATATATTTAATCAATGATAGGTACCTATAACCTTTTCATTGGGCTAGAAAACTTTTATCTACACTTGTTATTATATTATTTACAACATTAAAGGTCATTTTATGGGGGTTTTTAAGTATAATATATAATAACATAACTTAATTCATATTTAAATACATTTATAAATATTTGGAATTACATGAAACTTATTTATAAATAATATTTATAATGCATAATATACTTATTAAATACGTTATAAACCAATCACTGAACAGATATTTTGTCAACTTAACATAAAATTAATATCAATTTATCATCAATTGGCAATAATTATCATTTATCATGATAGCCATTAGTATATTTTATTTAAATAAGGAGCCTTTAACAAATATTTAAATGTATAATAATTAGGTAAGTACTAAACAGTGATGATTGATGATTAACTAATAATTACTAAAAATAAGAAAGGTTATCGATTTTTTTTTTTTAAATAAAAATCCATATAGTTAAATAGGTTTTGGCATGCATATAACCGTAAAAACGTTAAAACAAAAAACAATATTCTTTCAATCGTATTGCATGTGAAAAATACATTACACAATTTGCTAACCGTAAATACACTTAATACCTAAACTATTTTGATTATTTTGTTAGTTGTGAACTAAATAGGTTTTGCACATGTTTATGCGACCGAACCACAAAGGAAATGTAAGTTTAATCATGGTATACAAACTGAGTCAATAAACTCGAAGTTAAACCTTAATAAGTACATTAATTATTTTGTTATAAGTGTTAAAAACTATAAGAAAAAAAAAAATAAGTAAAATTATTAAATCTTATTTTAAAATACATGTTTGGGACTATTTTGTGATTATACATATAATTATCTCAACTACTTGAGACTAGATAAATAAATCCATATTAATGAAATGTATTGTTTATTTAGACACAATTTAGAAAAAAACTAGCCACACAAATATAAACTTATGCGGTTTCTATTAAAAAAATGATAAGGAACTTGTACAATGTTGCCTAATTTATTCAAAAATGTATTATTAGATACTTTGCATTAGACACACGCATCGAACCATTGTACATTTATACAATGCACAATTCTGATTCGAATATTAATACAAAAATATAAACGATTTAATAACTCATACACTTATGTAAATTAAATTTAAATCTAATAAAATAGTTTTCTTGTCCATTTGTATGATATGAATTTTCAATTCGCATTTCACACAAACTATTAACCAGATAGGTACTCACAGTTCTAAATATATACTTAATATATAGGTACTTAGTACGAATGACTTGGATGGTATAGTTCAACTCAAAGAATATAACCATACCTCCTCGAATCTTCCAATCATATTTACAATAAGGTTGATGTTGGAAGTATTATAATTTATAAATATATAAATTTATATAAATATAACCATGCGTTGTTAATTTTGTAAGTAGGTACTAATATATTCAGGGGTGTCCCATATTCCCATAGGGTATACTACATATACACCGTATATTTTCAAATTTTTTTTTTCATTATTATTGGTATACTGCCGTTGCTCTCAATCATAATCGATATTACACCATTATATCGATCCATAATATGTGATAAATATCTATGATAGGTAGGTACTTTATAATCTGGTTTAAAATTTTTTTCCATATTATTGACATGCTTTTTGCCGGCTTTACTCTTATAAACCATAAAACAAATATTCTTATTGTATTAAGTGTTTATATTTGATGATATAGTATACTCCAAAAAAATTAATGGGAACACATTTGAATATATCAAATGCCAACTGTTACTTGTTAGTATTAAATGTTTAGCAAAAAATAATGCATGTGATCACTACTGTATTTGATCGTACTTATGTGATGACCAGAAATATACAAGTGCTGTGGGGATCAAGTGTATGGATCACTTGACCAATCTTATAATTTTACTCTGGACAGCGTAAATAAGATGTGGCTTAGTTCCTTCTAAACAGTACTGTTTAAAAACTATACGTATAGTTTTTAGTGGTGGTACCAATGCGAAAACAATGTAATATTTTAATCATTGACTTTAAACGTCGACGTAAACGTACAGTTTTAACACATTTGTGAGATATATAAATACAGTTGTGCACTACCGGTGAGATTTTATAACTGAAATATTGAAAAATCGATTTCAGACAATACGAGCGCATGAAATTGAAAGGCGGTACAAAACGACGTAAAAATACAGCGAACAGCTACGGAACTATAAACCCAAAATCACGTTTTAATGCGTGCTATATTATCTTTCATACTTCTCGACATGTTTGTCATAAATTTCAAGCTATTTCAAATTATATGAAAGGAAGTTTGGCTTTCAAAAAATTGCAAATTTGTGAACCTACATTGAAAGTACGAAGTGCGTATAAAAACAACGTGTCGTTCGTGGCTTGCAGTTTAATAGTATGCAGTACTCGATTTAAGGGAAAGTACCTTAACTATAATTTTTCAGAAATGTTAAGGCGTACATCTACTTTTTTTAAGTGAAAGGCACGGGACGGTATACTTTTTGTACAAGTTAAAGATATCAAAAATTATTTCAAAAATTTTTGTAATTATTTAAAACAAATAAATATTATAATATATACTAATATATATTGATATGGCCAACTAGGTGTTTTATAAACGTTAGTCGTAATTTCGATTCTATAAATCAATAATCATATTGTGATATCACAGATCGTTGTTTTTTAATTTTATTTTATACGCTATAAATATGAGTTTAAAAAACCTTTACTAAACTATTACCTAATAAAATAATAATAATTATTATATATCATAATATAATATTATGTATAGTTTTTACAACCGTCAATATTTTATGATAAATTATTACTCTTTTATGTTTTAAATTGATTATTTAATATCTTCTTACGTGAGTACCCAATAAAAAGACCTCAGGGGTATGGGGAAATTCAAAAACCTATAAAAAGTGGTGTGGACCCTCTTTTCTTTAAAAGTAAACGGAGTCTCTATATACGTTTATTTGGTCAATAACTCTAGCATCGCAGAGTATTTAATAAGCGAATATCAGAATAAGCAATACCTACGTAGCTAAACGCGTACAACTAATTTGAAACGTCTGCAGCATCGCACGAAATCGATATTATTCGGCGCCGAATCATTAAGAGCATTCCATGTGCGTAATGTCGTACCGAGGTAGGTAAAAATATTAATATAAGATAATATGAATGTATATTTTATGCGCACCGACGCTAGCGTCGCGTTAGGTTTTCTTAATCTTACCAGGAAAATGAACTGACGACAAGTCAACTCAACTGAAATTAATATAATATATTGTTTTTATTTTTTGTTTTTTTACTATACAGTTCGCGGCTAATTGAAAAAGAAACAATATCGAAAACCACGCTATATTTTATTGATTTATTATTTATTTAAGGCTCAAGTACAGGTGTATTACAGATGTATGAAATTTGATACAATTAAACAATTACATTTCTTAATTTATAAACCACAAAACAATAATAAATAACAAATAAATAAACTTAAAATTAAATAATACGTATAAAAATGGTATATTGGAAATTTATTAATAATAAAAAAAAAAGTCTAATCTGGATTCAGTTTCCAACTTGAAAATTCTCTCAAAAGGATTATTCTGGCCATAATTGTTTCGGTGGGTTTTAATATACAAAAAGTGGGGCATAATCTGGAGTTATATTACAGTGTATGGAAAATAATAAGCACTAATAGTGGAGAACATGATATTTACCCATTTATAACTTTGAAAAAAAAAAAGAAAATATCTGCATTTTTCATACGGACATATAATATACAAAGTATTAATATTGAGATAATTTTAAATAAAATTTAATGAATTTCGGTTGTTATTATTTAATATATTACTCGTATTTTTATAACCAATGTAGCGTAAACATCTTCTCTGCATTCTTTTCAGTTTTTCAATTTAGCAAATAGAAAATGGGCACTACATTATTGATCCATATCGTAATAAAAAGCGACTATAGACTATAGAGCATAGTATATATAATATTTAGACAACGTATATCGCCTTAAAAGATAAAGTTGATCTAATTAAAAACCTCCATGTTTTTATAGCTTTTAAATTAATTTTATTAATATGGGATGAAACCATGAGATTCGATTGAAAGGTAATCCTAAGACCATGTATTGTTTTAACCTCGGGTAAAGGAAAATTATCAATCTCATAAAAAAGTTTAATTTATTTTTCGTTCGATATCATAACATTTTAAAACATTTATAGAGCATTAAGGCTTAACTTATTAGATTTACGCCATTCAATTTAATTATTTAAATTGTTTTGGTGAGTAAAGCAATCCGTCATGTTAGAAATTATGCAGTAGAGTATTAAGTCATTAGCAAAAAGTTAAAACTTGCAGTCTGCCGAATTTTAAACCAGAATCAAGTATAATTAGATATTAAAAGTTCGGTCGCGACATTCAAATTTTTTGTTCATTCTATTATACTAAAATAATACTATAAGCTATATCTATATTAAAATGAGCTGTAATATATATTATAACAAAATATTCTCGAATTTCATCTTATAAACAATCAAACTGGAATCTATAAATAAATTTGAACAAAAGTTTCGTAGTGTGACGGGCCGGATAATTGACGCTCCGCTGACCGCTGTATATAGTCATATTATATTGATGAGTCTCATCACTTCCGGTCTGATAATTCGCTTTAACCATTTCCTGAGAATTTATCGTCAAAATGAGACGTACATTAATCACCTATGTATATTATTCATAAATTTCTCCCACTAAATCTAACCGTTATTTTTAATCTATTGTAGTTGCATATCGTAATTATAGCACGTTATTACGTAGTTATTTTAATTAATACACTGGGCGACAAAAATGTCGTCTAGAAAAAACTTTTTGTCGTCTATAGTAAACCATATTTTTAATTACTGGACGACAACGATTTTTCGTTAAAATTAATACATAATTATTTCTCATGTTTAATTTTGTTATTTGTTTATATTTATATTATTTCGTTCGATCATTTGAATTTGGAAGTACAAATAATAATTAAAATTTTCAATAATGGAAAACCCGTATGACTGATCACCTTAGGGTCCTTAAGTACTCCATAGAATAATACAGTATGTAAGAGCCAAGAAGCAATTTATTCTATGCGACAATGCGACATGTTTCATCTGGTCATCAGTCGTTCCAATAAATATCTACTATTTTCAATTTGATTTTAGTCCTGGTTTCTACAAGCTAATTCTTAAATATATTTTAATGTGTTGTTTTTAAACTTATATAATATGTATACTGTATGTTATTAATTTCTTTTTTTAACTAAAAATAATAAGTTTAACTGATGAATTATTTGTACTTGTTTATGTGTTGAGAGTTTTGATGATATTGTTAGATATAAGTAAGGTTTTGTATATTTAATTCTGAAAAGTATTTTTTAGGCATATAGGTTGATATTAATTATAATGTGTCGCGTGAAAATTTTTTCTTTTTTTAATGTCGCCCAGTGATAATTGCTAAAATATTCACTGCGTTATTATGTACTATATACATGAAATAATTTAATAATTGGATATTTACGATATCATACTCGTATGTTATCATAAAAGCTGTATATTTTACAACATTGGTGGGTAAATATGTATGCACGCTCTTTTTTAATTCTTAAATAACGCATTAATTAAAATTCTGAATTTCGAAATTTATGAATCTATGAGTAAACTTTACGATTATTTTCCGTAGTATTAAGTGTGTACTTGAGATTTTTAAAACATTTTAGGAGTGGCATGTGTATACAAACTTCTATTTTTCAAATAAAAATCACCTGCACACCTTTATTTACTATAAATAATTGTTAAACAAATTACATTTTTTTAAACGTATTAATACGAAATATTAAAAAGTAGTTTCTGAGTTATTAAAAAGTATAATGGAATAATAGGTTGTATGTCATATAAAATATGTGTAATCTGTAATATTTAGTTTAGTACTTTTTATATTATACTCGATAATTTAAAAAAATATATAAAATGTTAATAGTTGTATTTGCATTAAAGAATTTCCTATTGTTATGACGTTATTTCTATATTGAAATATTGTACATTTTTCTTGTTACAATACATATTATTATTATATTAATTTTCAAAACATCACAGTCCCCAAACTCCGTAATTTCTTAACCCATAGTATCGTGGTCCGTAGAAATAATCCTTAGAATATCAGATTATCTATACAGGACTAATATATTATAAATGTTACCCAAAATCTTCTCGTTCGAATTTCAATTTAGATGCGTCTACATTTGTAGAAAAAATCATCTATTCAATAATTTACAGTAAAAAAAGACGATAAGGGGTATCAGGTATCAATCGAAACACAGTATTTTGAATATACCACTCTACGGGGCACGCCATGAGTGGCGCAAAACATCTGACTCTCGTGCAGTTTAAAAATATGCAGATGTGGGTATTCAAAAATTCTAAAAATCAGAATTTGAATAAATGCGCTCACCATTGATGGAAAACATGGATAGATCGCTCTCTCAATATAAATTTGTGAAATCCAAGTTAAAATCGGCTGTGCGTGGTCGTGTGAAACGGAAACAAGCAGGAGGTAAAATACATTAATATACATAAATATTATTATTCTTTGTTCGTGGCTTTGCGCCCCGCACAAGCGACGCATATTATTATTCGAGCAGTACCTATACGACTAAATAGTACGCTATAGCGGCCGCTCATTTAGAGACGGCGCTGCAGCATCGTTCGAATGTTAAAAATCGACGTACAGAGTTCCAGACTTCAGACGCGTTTCAGTAGTTCAGTACCGACTACGCAGTACGCAGTGACGTATCGTGTCGTGTCGTCTCCTGGCATTATATGCCGTCCAGCAATTTTCATTGCGTATTACGGCGAAAGGACGAGATACGTCATTTGAAATGTTTGCTTTTTTACGCCAAGACTCTCACATCACAAAATAACCAAAATACACCGTATAATTATTGCATACAGCATACTGCAGTATTAGTCCTAATAGTGTAATGGCATCGTGCGAACGATTATTTTCATCTGTCTCGAACAAGGTGCTAATCCAATTCTCGGTACTCGTGGTATCGCGGTTAGGAAGAGTGGTGGGTCTTCTGTTTATCGATATAAACTTGTATTGCATTTGATTCCTATCGGACCAATATGTTTACCGACAGGTTCAAAGTACATAATATTATGATGGTCTAGCTCTAGATGAATAAATGTATAGTTAGGGCTTCGGAATTTTCTTTTTATGACGTTATCGCAGAAAAGCATTAAAAAAATAATAATAAACAATACGTACATGTATAAAATATATTTACACATTTATAAATAACTTTAATCAAAATAATGTTTTTAGTTTTAACTTTATACGCCTATAAAATTATATATACATATATGTTATATTTCTAATAAAAATTTAAATAAAATATTTTTTTTTTAAGATTGCGGGTATGATTAATTCTTAAAAGTTGGCCAACTTCTGTTAAAATTGTCAATATTCTCCAAAATATTTTATAATTGCTTTTTTTTCTTCAACTAATTCTATTGTTTATGTTCAATTTCATTGGTGTTTACAATTATGTTTTTATATTTTTAACGTTAAACTTAAAATAAAAAATGGAAATAACGTTTGAAAGTACAGTTATGTCAAACATTAAGTATTAACGTGTTATGATAATAATAATAATGTCTTTATTTTTTGCATCAAAATATTATAACCACAAATATACAAGAAGATTTATTGCAAAACTCAACTAAAATACAAAGCTTGTGTGCAACTGAGAATAGAGTTTTAGAATCCAAGTATATAATAAGTAATAGCCAATAACCAATATTAAACATAATAATTATGATTTTATAACGTTTTAATGTCCAAAAACGTAAAAGCTATGTACATATGTTTTTATAACTTTAGCCCTGATAAACCTCGTAATAATAATATGGGAATATTGTTGTAAACTTATTTATTTTTGAAATTGTACGACGTTTCTAAAAGTCATTATTAAATAATCTGTATGTACTATAACAACATTATACTTTGTTAAAAGTACGTTTTTGGTTATATCGTATGCGATAACAACATAAAACCAGAACTCGGGAGACAGGACTTGTATAAATAGTCGTATAATATTATAAATGTGGTGTCCATTAGATGGTGGGATGCACAGATAAAGAAGTATGCACAACTGCAGCGACTACGGACGCTAGTGCGTTACGATATTGTGGTACTGATTGCCGTCGGCGGGGATATAAAAATCATATGATATCCCCACCATTTTCGTAACATAAATTTCTGATCACTCTGTATTTACCACAAAAACATAATATACAACAACTGTAATGGCTTGTGGATAATTTTTTTTCGTAGACGAATAATATCAATATTAATTGATTCGATAAATCAAGGCAATTAACTAATGCATAGAAAAATATCACATGTAAACTTGCTCTGCATAATAGAGTGTTGACGAATATTGAGTTTTTTTTAATCGATTTTAGTTTAATTTTAAAAGTTAAAGCTTTCCATACGCATGGCTGGTTATTAAAATAAGCGCCTATTCAATTAACAGTTTTTAGTCGTTAAATCTTTAGTAAATATTACAATACATAAACGATTTTGACCGTTAAGTCATTCTGCAATTATTGTAATAAACTATAATAACTAATAATACATAAGCGTCAATACACGATAGGCGTTGTATCGTACATTCGTACTATTGTCTAGTCGCGCAATGTAAATTAAATAATTAAATGCATTATACATAACAAATATTAGGTACATGCATTTAAATAAGTTACAAATCCTTGTATAGGTGCAATTACAATAAAACAAGTAAAACAATTAGCTTACTTAATAACGAGTATTAGGAATTTTACATTTTTTTTACGGTACATTATTGTAATTCGAACGGCCGTGTATTATTATTTAAAAAATACACTTCCATATTTTTCTCAAAGTATTCAATCAAACTTAAAATATGGGTTAACGATTTTTATAATTAAGTATTAAATGTGTTATAATACAACCGAATTGGAAAAGCTAGGGAGGACTGAACATTAAGACTTTTGAATAAGCCTGCACTCATTCCCAAAATTCACACTGTATGTATTTACTATAAGTAATGGAACCTATAATGTATTTGTATTTTTTTGCCATAAAATATATAAATCAATAATCAAACTTTAAACCTATATACATGCGAATGCGAAGAAATATATTTTTTTAGTACAAGTTAAACCTATATTTTATTCATGTTGATAATAAAACTTCAAATATATAGCTGGGCGTATCGGCCCCACCAAATAATTATATCAGGTTTTGATTATGTAGTAACACAGCATTTTAAGATAATACAATTTATTTAGTGTTATAATTTATAGATCACTTCGTAAATCCGGTTTGATTTATAGGCAATATTATGCCTACTTTTAACTATTTAAATATCTATATCTATATTTTTTTAATATAATAATTTATAGTAAATATACCTAAAAATATCGAATATAAATTTAAATAATTTAATAATATAAAATCGATCTGGATTTCGAATAATCGAATTCTGGTTTATTAGCTATATCTAATTTATACATATTATTCAAAATTCCAGTTGTGTTGGATTGCAGGATCGGGATAGGAGTTAAAGGCATGCATAGAAATTTACTATACAAAAGTTTCAAGGATTTTTCACGGTCCAGAGTTAAACTGTATATAATTCCGTGCACTCTCTTATTCCCATAGCTCCTTTATTAACGCGAATGCATGTATATATATAAGGTATTAAAATTAAACTACTGCATAATTTAAGTTTTCTACAAAATTCTTACAATGTACTATTTCAGTTTACGCTTATTCAGTATATTGTTATATGTATATAATTAAATTATATACGTGGCCAAATGGTCGACCCCTTTTTGTTAGAATTTATTCTCATATACAGTCAAATTCGCTTATAACGATCTTCAAGGGACTTAGATAATATGATCGTTATAACCGAATTGTCCGAACTTCGTTATAACCGTATTATAAAAAGTAACTACACATTAAATATAAAACCAACCAAATACATTGCTTGAAATTGTTTTACCCGGAATATTGTTAAGTATATACGGCATAGTAATAAGTGAATTCTACTGTACATTGATTAGTAACTCTTTTTCTCATCATAACAAATCTGTGCTGTGATCGCTGTTGACGATTTCGTCGTTTATATATTTTTACGATTCCCCTCAAAGGCAAAATATACTCTCGGTAGATGCTTATCGAAAAATAATTTAGGGCTATTCCTGCTACATAATTTACATAGTGAACTACAAAGAACGACGTATAATAATGTACACTATAGAAATACTCGGACGACTATACCAAATTACGAAATCGACACAACTGCAGAACGTATGGGGGTGGCAGACGGCAGTATATAATTTAATATATCTATTTTTTTTATATAATATAACGTCTCGAGTATCGTACCCGTATAACGTACGGCATAGGCTTTATTCACATAATATTATAAGTCGCCATTTGCACATTATTTTTTTTGCTTTCTCCTATGCACTGCGGCAGTGCGGCCCGCTATATTTTAAAGTACTTAAAAGTGGCCCGCTAGTTACTTTGAGTTGCCCATCTTTGATATATAGGTACCCCAGGTACGTACGCGCCGCAACCCAAGGACTGGTATTAACCAAAGACTACATTATTTTTGTGTGTCGGTATAATAATATTTTATGTACTCGAACGCGATTGTTCGAGCACGGATCCCTCGTCCATCGTCGCTCACCTTTGAAAGTCGTGGAGTAAGTCCAATCGTCCTCGGACACCCATCGGTATGCCACGTCGTTGTACCGGCGCAACGGGTCTTCGTCCAGAACGCCGTCGGACCTCAAGTCGGCGAACACGCCGCCCGGCACGCGGCCCGTCCCAGAGACGCCTGAAAACATGGCGTCATAATACATTTATATACATAATACATATACCTATATATGCGTACAACGATATCATAATAACATTTTTTATCGTTTGGATTGCTCGCTCGTACGCGCGTGTATAATATTATTAATATTGTTACGTGTGTGTGGAGGGTGCGGCGGTATGCGATCCTTACAGTTATATTGGTCCCCCGGGGTAGAACTGAGAAAATAATATGTTGTTTTCGACGTCCGGAAATATTTTAACGTGGTTGTGGTCTGAACCATCACACGTCGTCACATCACGAGTGCAAACGCGGACCGATCGTCGCCGTCGAATCGCTGCACGCGGTCGTGACTCGAGAACCCGTTTGTTCGAATTTGAGGAGAAAATATTTTTATTTTTTTTTTTATTCTGGAAAAACAACGTCGGGAGCAGAAAAAATCATCGCCCGACCGTCGAAGAAACGGTATCCCTGGGGAGGGGGGAGGGGGACGAAAAACGCGATGCTCCGGACACGCGAGTCGGCCGTGACGTGCCTCTAACCCAAGTCGCGCGGTACTTAAGTCCGGCCTCGTCGCCAACCGTTTCACTCACTGGTATTCCTGTTAACGAACCGCCAGCGGGTCGAGTCCAGCGACCACTGGAATACCGCGCCGGAAGAGGCCGACAGGCTCAGGAGGAACAGCAGCACGATTGCCGCGGACTTTATGACGTCGGACCTCATGATTCTCGCGAGCGCGTCCGTATCCGGTTCGCCGGCAAAAGTCGTACTGAGTACCGACTGGTCTACTGATACAGTGATACGGCGCCTGAGTCCGAGCGTCACGGGAACGCTCTCCGATAGCGTCCGTCCACGAGTCGGTGCCGTCTCCCGTATTTAGGTCTGTGCAGCCGTCACGGCGTAATCTCGTTATGTTCGTTACATAATATTATTGTAAAATATTAATAATAATAATAATAATAATACATCGTAGCGCGTACGCTACGGAGTAGCGAGCACGACGACTCGGCGCGGTATATACCTCGCGTACCTAGTCGTTTGTTATTATTTACGCGCGGCAGCAGCTGATGACCGTGTATTGTTGTGCGTTCGACGACGTACGGTTTTACGCGGAAGTATAACCTCCCCGTCGTCGGACCCAAAACACTGGGCTCGTGTAATAATATCACGAGAGTCTACGGAAACCAAAAAGTATCCGACGGCTGTGCGATGCGGTTCGTATGACGTAAGGATTGAAATAAATTATACCTAATTGTTTTATCGTTTCGTACGACCGTGTCAATAATATTATCAGTATTGTTCCGTCCGGCGTGATTTTATGATTTATCACGGTTTAAAAAATAAAAAATAATATACAAATATTATTATTGTCATCGGTTATTTTGTTATTATTGTATTATATTATTATTATTATGCGAATGTTGCGTTGTTATTATTGTATACTATTATTATTATACGGTATACATCGGTTCGTACGGCGTTTGCGTACGTGCCGTAGTACCACGCATGCTCCTATCGGTCGGAACGCGACCCCTCCACCCTCCGGGAACAGCCGTGCCGCGGCCGCCGACGAGCGAACGCGAGCCGTCCAGCGCCACCGACTCGACTCGCGCTGCCAGTCGAAGTTTGACTGCTTTGGCTTGTGGACGTGCGTTGACCGTACCTACTGCGCCACCTCCCAATCGATAACGACATCGTTTTCGTGCCGATTCGAACGTAAACCGTTCGCGACACGATCGTTAATCCGTTTCCAGCCGATTCCTACGATTCACGGCCGACCCGAGTGATCGGGAAAGACCCGTCGACCGGGACAACGAGACAACTACCACAACAACAAATAACAATGGAAGAAGACCAAAATGGCGGCGTCGTCGTCGTCGGGCGGCCGCCGAACAGCGATACCTGCGGAACGATCGTCAACCACGGCGGCGGGGACGATCGGACGTCGGTGGCGGCGGCGGCTGCGGCACCGCCTACTCCAGCGCTCCCGGCGGCGGCGGCCACAGCTTTCGGAGCCCCGGCGCGTCCAGCGCCACGGTACGGCGCCCATCACAACTGCAACAATAACAATTCGGTCATCAAAGGGCAGCCGTTAAAGGTACGCCGCTCGTTTTTAAAATGTTTATTAACCACAAGTCACGATCGACATTTCCCCGCGATTTATCCCACGTCAGGCTTCCCGATTTTCGTAACCCTACCCGTGGTAAGCCTCGCCGACAACAGAAAGTAAAAGTTTCTTTAAAGGAAATCTGTGGACGTGTTTACTCGTACGTCCTATGGTTTTAATATTTAAAATAATATGGTTTATTTATGGTGTACGCAATGTATATCTGATCGTTTTTCACGAGTAAATCTCGTTGACCGTCCAAGTGTTAACGAACACACAGTGTTCGCTTCCAACAGTCGCACAATAAAGCTACAGCGTTGAATGCGATTGCTGGAATAATGCACTATGCAGTGTGCCAAGGACGACCGCTATACCCATTATTAGAACGTGTTTTTTCACTTTGATTTTTGTTGTTGGTTTATGAATTTATGATTAATTATGGCTTAATAATATTGCGTAGCGTGCCTTAATCGTTGATAACTTTACTGGGATAACTTGTTCTGTAACTGTATGCGCCCGGTGGATAATTCAAGAATTTTTCAATTAAAAAATAAATTACCTATTTATTGATAGCCATAGATGAAAATAATTGTGTTCTAGTTAATTTAATTGGAGGGGATGAGGAGTTATAAAAATAACACCCAAGATTTCATAATGTTTGTTTTCCAACCTAGCGTTTTAATTTAATAATTGGCACTAATCAAATATTGCTTACCTAAACATAAGATTCTCATAGTTTATTGTATTGTTTATTTCCATTTAAATTACTTTAAAAATACAATACAAAAACTTAAGTTTATATAACTATAAAACAAATGTAGAATTATAACTTTTTATTTAATTTACTATCCTGAAAATTAGAAAGTGCTTAAATACTTATATTCCGTTCAAAATCTGTTACATTGATGTGTATCATATATATTTGATTATATTTGCCTTGAATATCCAAATTTGAAGTTCAACTAATTCCTTTTCAATCAATAGTTAGTGTTGTTTTTTTTCATCATTGTAAAATTAATAAAATATTTTATAGGGTCCTGGTAATCTAGATCACAGAAATAGACGTACGCGTCGTGGTAAACGTAAAAGCAGAAAGCAAACACCATACATGAAGGATGGGATGTTGTTTCGAGACAAAGCTGTAGCTCCAAATAACACTAATCAGTTTTTAATGGATGATCACAATGATGGACCAGACATAGATAAAAAATTATTTGCACGATACAACAATGAAAATGTACGTACAAGAAATTCAAGTCATACTAGTCTCGAGTCCGAGGCTGAACTGATCTATTCTTCATCGGATGATGATGGCACTTCAATACAAAAAGAATTTATTGAAAGCTATAGACTTGTTCAAGAAGAAGAATTGGCATTGTTGACACAAAACGAACTTGTTCAACGAGTGATTGAGCTTGAAGAAAAAGTGCAATTACTTGAGGCTAAAAGGTAAAAAATAAAAAAATTACATGCAATAATTAGAATAGTTTATTTAATATTATTATTTGACCATAACATTATTGTAGTTTCCTATGACATTTTTATAGAATTATTTTGTTCTTAATTGTGATACAAAAAATTCTAAATTACCTATATGTAGGAAAATATAAATCACTAAGTTATTATTTTTATTTAATATAGGTATAAAAAAAATACAGATACATGTGTAAATGGCATACCTAAAGAAGACGATGAAGAAAACTCTATTGATCTAGAAGAATATAAATTAATGCAAATACAGAATAGAGAATTAACATCACAAAACAAAGTACTGCAAGCTGAAGTTGAAACCCTTAAACAAAATCAAATCAAGATCGAATCAATAGATTCAGAAAGCTCTGTAGATAGTGGAAGTTCTTCAGACTCTAGTAGTTCTTCTAGTTCATCTGATGGACAAGAAATAGAAATGAAGTTTTTAGTACGGAGTAGTGGAAAAGATGATTGATCAGTCAAGTACCAAAATGTAAATGCTTTTTCCTTGTAAATATTTAAGTATAAATATATATATATATATTTATTTTTTTTTTAAGACCAGCTTCTGATAACTGATACTTTTTATGTTAATAATATTAAGTTTTACCCATTCTTCATCGAATGACCATTTGGTTATTTTTTGAAACTCATTGTATTTTAATTTACCGGTATGTTACATAATATTTATTTTTTATTTTGTGTAATTCCGGTAATGATCTCGAGTATTATAAATAATTTATACTGAATGCTTTGGTTTTACCATTATAAATCATCAGAACCATAAACTCCTTTTAAATTATTATATATGTATAATTTTTTTTTAAATATATAATTCCAAAAAAATCCTTCAACAATACATCGACTCTTACCTATTTAAAACTTTATGAAATGTTATATTTCACAAAACATTCATTGTTTTGTACATGTGTGACAATGTTGCAGTAAAAGTTGTACTTTTATTTTATTAAATTTTTTTAATGTAAAATTAAAATAAAAAAATTTAAGAACTGTTAACATATGAGTAGTTAAAATTTCACTGGGTTTTATTTTGTTTATTAATTTACAGATTAGTATTAAAACTATAGCATAATACCAACTCAATTTTGGATACTACTTGTAACCAAATATCATCTTGGTTTTATAATAAGCCTATTTGTAAATTAAATAAATACATTAAATATATATTTAAAACATCACTTCGAATAAAACAAATAAAAAAAATCATTAAATTGGTACAGAAAATAAAAAAAATAAGTAACTGTTAGGACATAAAATTAGGAGCTGCAACTTTAACAATCACTTATAAAATTGGCAAAAAATTTTTAAATACATATTAATGTTCTGGAGAGTTGGCCATTAAATACCAATATTTGCATAACTTATCATCTTTAATCTGCTGTTCTTTAATGGTATCTTCTTTATCTACCATTAAAACAAAACAAGCTTCTAAATAATGCCTTGTTTTGAAATAGCTTCTAGTTAGTAGTTCTAACAATTCTGCCATCTCCAAAGTAGTATCTATAAACAAAAAAGTAAATAATATACTGATAAAAATTGTAATTACTAATGCTTCATACATTGTACAAAGCGCTTTTACAATGATAATTTAAATGTTTATAAGTCCTATAAATATTACTAAAAGAAATGTTAATAGATTGTACAGGTATAAAATTTAGGCATGAAATTGAATACATTATCACGCCTGTAAAAATCTAATAAAGTAAGTAAGATAATCTTAACAGAAAAAAATACTGACATCTTTGAATAATTTGATTTCAAATAATGGATGTTTACTATGTAATAAAAAGAATAAATTATATTATGAGTATGCACATAATATAAAACATTTACGAAAAGATATAATACCAACATAATCTTAGTAACACATTATTATACTTGAATTTTCAAATTAGTTTATAAATTATATTGTACTTGGTATAATAAAACTAAACACTACGTAAAAATTTATCTATCTTCAAAAAACAATAAAATATTAATCTTGATGAAGATTGATTTGTACATTTTAAATTTGATAAATATATATATTAATATATATATATATGTGTGTGTGTGTTACTAATAAAAATGTACATGCAATTTGTGTGATTTGTTATATTATGTTTCAGAATGTTTAATGTAAACTGAAGTTTGGCAATGATCACTTTAACATGGAATTTAGTGATAACTTATGCCTAACAAATAACCATCAGGTAATTCATTTGTGAAATACCTAAGTAATACTGTAGTAATATTATGTGATAAATATATAGCACTACATTATATACTTTAATATTAGTTTAAATAATAAGCTATTAATTTGTGTATTGAAATAAAACCCATTCAATCATAAAAAAGATAGAAATATTAAATTTTCTTATATATCTAAACGTTGATTAAAATATTAAGACTGTTATTGGTATAAGTAAGCATTTAATACTCAGTGCAGTTATTTTCTAACTGCGATTGCTTAAATTTGTTAAATATTAATGTCTAAAAGATATTTTGGAAAAATATTTGGTAATAAAGACATTTTAATAGTTGTTTTACTAAATAATAACTATTGAATTAACTAAAAAAGCAGTTAAATTGTATTAGTGAATTTGAAAAAAAATTGTGATATTTCAATATTTCCATTATGATATCGTAACATTCTGAACATAAACCCAGTCAATAAAAAAATTAATTTTTTTTTAGATTAACACCTGCCGAAAAATGACAGCAACTGGTGTAGTATTGACGTCAGAAACAAAATGTTTGCAAAATAAACATAAAGGTAAAGAGACAAATTGCTCTATTAATAGTGGATAGAAAATTATTCTGCTGAAATACAGTTAAAGAATACTTCTCAGTTAGTTTTGAATTTTAATAATTTTAAAATTATATTATTAGTTGAAAATGTGATGACTTTATAAAAATTAATACAAATTAACCAATTATAATTTATTTATTTAATCTTATTGTAGTTAAAACGTTTTTAAAAGCAATATATACCTTAACACATTAACCGCTGACAGTCATCTGCAATCCTTAAATTTTATAAATTTATGACCGCTGGCAACCATAAATGAATTTAGTTATATTATATTATTAATTTTTCTATGGCGCTACAATAATGTACCAAAATAAGGACCATGGCATAGCAGGAATTATTACAATTTTTTTGATATAGTTACCTATAATATACTATTTTTTTTTAAATATTTAGTGTATACAAATTTGAAAAACATTGAAAAATATGTTTGGCGTATAACAAATACTTATTGAATGACCACTAATGATCATATGGCAGTTAATGTGTTAAAATTCATAGTAATTAACGTAAGAAACCAACAAGATAAAACAGATTCATAGACTTACAATATTTCAACATTCATTATTGGTTAATTTTCTCTAATAAAAAAAAATATTAATGAGCTTACAATAAAAAAATGAATTGACACTTTTTTTTATTTCAAATTTACATAGACCCTAAACTTATGACATGCTCTTTAATTCTACATACAATAATAAGATTTTAAGTTTAATAAGAGACCTATTGTTTAACTGATCAAATTATGTAATTTATCACAGGTCAATGGTGTCAACTAATGTGTCATAGAGGCAAAAAAATGTGTTACTGACTGAAATTTATCTTAAGATCAGAAAGTGGTGTCAAATATCTCCAGGATTCACCACTAATTATCTACATATAAATACATTCTATTTATGGATGATAATTATTTTAAAATCATACACCTGGATTAAAGACGTGAAGTTTTAAATTACAAAAACTATAATTTAAGAAAAAAGATGTAATATGAGTGAAAAAAATCTAAATTAAAAAAGTTGATGATTGTTTAAATTTTATTTTTGTTATTTATATTTAGTCAACCAAAATAAAATAAAACAATTTATTTTATGAAAAACAAAATCATTTTTTTTTTTTGTAAAAAAAGGGTTTCTAGTATATATATAAAAAAAAATGTAATAAAAAGACTCTTTACCGGCATTATAAATTCATGTAATATATAAAATGTTTACTTTATTATTATATGAAATATACTTAATGTGATTTGAAAAACCAAAATATAATAGATAAATAATAATGGTGTAATATTTTTTTTAATTCATACAATATAACTACTAATATAACAATAAAATAAATGTTCTTACTATATGATGACAATTCATACATCTTTGGATTAGTACTCATTTTTTGTAATAGGATTTTCCACAATTCTAGCGTCTCCATAATGTTTTTAAAAACAGATGCATGTTGATTGGATAGTATGCATTTTAATAATACCAATATTTGTGTTGCCTAAATTGAAAAATAATATTATTAATAATTAATAGTTGTTTAGTTATTTGATGTTTACAGATTAGATTTAAAAAACGAGGAAAACAAATATTGTGTGATTGAAAATATTTATTTTTTTTTATTTGAAATATGTATTAGTAAATATGTTACCATTAAATAGTCATCCCGAATTGTAAGATAAATCCGTTCAGTTTCAGTCACAGATTGTCCAAACCCCATCATTCGATTACAAGTATCTAACACACCTAAATCAACTTTTTCCATGTAATGTTTGTAATATAACCACATGTGTAAGTAAATTTGCTGTATTTCAGATCGCAGTTCAGTTGAATGTTCAGTAATTAAACATAATTTCCATTTTGAATCTTTTGTAGGCACTTTCATTATCCTAAAATAGTTACATATTTTTTTTTAAATATAGATTTATGAAAAAACAATATTAGAAAAATATATAGCACCTATTTAATTATTGGTACAACAAAAGTAGAATATAGATTGCTTATTTAAGCATTTTAACTTAACAATTAATAACAAAATAAATTTAAGATAAATTAATAAAAATAATATACTTACTCAAAACATATTTTGTAAAATGGTAAAATCTCTGATGAACATTTGTTTAATGTTGATTTCTTAAGTGAAAGTTCTTGAGTTGAATCTGGTTTTTTATGAATAACTTTTGGGGAGAGCTTTAAAATAACAGATTCTTATCAAATTATTTATTTTTTAAGATGTAATGTTTCTTTTAATTTATAAAAATAAGACTGGTTTTTAAAAATGGCATATAGATATTAAATTACACAAAAAAGAAACTGTTTAATTAATAATACATCATAGATATCTTTAACAGTAACATAGATGAATAATTATCATACTGAACTACTATTTTTACTAAATAATACTAGTTATGTAATAACATGTCATATGAATTAGAGATAATTAATTTTGAAATTACGAAATAAACATAATCTAGTGAAGTAGTGTTTTATTAGATAAATAAGAAATTATTCAAAGGTATAGTGTTTTAAATTACTCAGAAAACACAAAAAGGTTACAATTTTATTATTTATAAATTTCTTGATACATTTAGATATTTTCCAATGGAGATTTTATACCTCTTTTTTAGGTATAAAATTAATATATAATTTTGAGTTTTGAAATATATTTGTCATAAAAATAAGTTGTAATATTAACGAATAAAAAAGAAAGATAAATTCCTTGTAATTCTTAGAAAACTAAGTGTTTTTATTTAGAAAAATCTTTTTCTAGGTTTTTTTATAACCTAAGTCATTTAATTATTGTATAATACTTTTTATTGTATTGTTTGAATGATCATTCTCAACATTCATTATAAAGTAATAATGTCATCTTAAATTAAATGTTTAAGTAATAAAAATAAAATATGAAATGTCCTACTTGCCAAAAATAACCAATACATTTAAATAAAAAAAATATTTGTAATTTATACAAGATGAATTTTTTTTTAACATATAATTAATTAAACATAAAGTTTGACATAAAATAAAATAAATTTACCAGATTTTTTTGTTCATCTAAGATATTACTTAGTACAATAGTTTCATTGCTCATCATCATTAATTGTTCATAGTAAGATATTTGCTCTTCATTAGGTAGCTCAAATTCAGGAACTAGAAAATAATTATCCATCAATAACTAATTTTAGATCATAAAATAAATATTATCTTAATAATATATATATAATCATTTTAAAATTAAATTAAGTAAATTATGTTTTTAAACACAATTTATTTTAACATACATTTAGAATAATTGTATCAATTTTAATAGAGAAGTATAATATACATTTCTAAGATAAAAAATCATTGAGGAATAATTACTAAATGTTGCTTTAAAAGGATTCAATACTGACCAATTCTATCTACTTAACACATTTGGGATAAAAAAATTTATGTTAAATCTACTTGAGATTGATTCAACCATATTTTTTATTTTATCACCTTGAGTACAAAATCAGTTATACTTCAATTTTTGAGTAAATTATAATTACAAAATCAAAAATATAATCAATTTTAATTCAAATCTGTTTTTAGATTTCTTATCGCTTCACTAGATTAATTTGTTGGTATATTTGGTAAAAAATTTACATCTAAATTTCTATGTTACGCATGTGTTAGCTAAAGATAAAAACGGTTGGTATTAAATCTTTCTTTTGATATGAAACTATTCATACAGTATTTCCAATCAAAATATACTTTTTCAATGTATAAAATTAGTTATAAATAATATGAAAGACTTTGTATTATTTAGATACATTAATTTAGAGGTTTCATTATTGTAGTTTTTTTTTTTTTAAGTGTTAATAATATTAATTTTTAACAAGGTACTATTATATATTTATAAATTGTATATACATCTGGAATACTATTATGTAGACTTCTTAAAAAATATATAAATAATACAAATGGCTGGTTCATAATTTCTTAGACATAAATAATTTTAGTAACTTACCATTTATAGGGTAGCTAATGTTAAGAACATTTCTTCTGGGCTCATACATTTCTGATTGCATGTATAAGTAAGGATTTTTATCACTACGCAATTCAACTCCTCTAGATATTAAGTACATAAAATAATTGAATTAAAAATTAAGTAATAAATTAAAGGTTATTAACACACAACACTTTACCCTAAAATAAGGTAACAATTGATATTTTGCATATGTTTTAAAAGTAATTGGCGCTATTGTTACTAAAATATACCATATATATTTAAATATAACTTTTATTTTTTAAAACATTATTCATATCCTCATTAAATTGTATTCCTCTTAAAAGACTTCAACCTCCATCTATACAATAATTTTCATAAAATTGAGTTTTCAAATTAAATAATATTTATTTCTTCATCAATGTTTTGTATTATAAGAAGATTATATTATTTTATAAATATATGATTGAATTTATGTAGAATATATTTATATAGGCATACAGAGGTATGTGCTGGAATATTATAACTTTTAGCTGTTTTACTTTTTGTATATAAATAAAATAATTTTTTATTAGATAAATGTAACATATTAATGTTATTATTTACAAGTTACAAATTATTGTTTAAATTATTTAATGCAGCAAATCTTATATAGTATAGAACTAGAAATAGTTTATGGTGGCCGCTATGTTTACACATTTCAGTGATGTTATAAAACTTGAAGAAAATACCTACTTAAAAATGTTTATTTTTATTTAGAAAAGCATTGAAAAATAAAAAATTTACTAATGATAATAAATAAATGCATTAGGTAATTAATATTTTTAATATTTACTCGATATCATATAGCAATGTCATAAATAGGGTCAGAATATAAATCTGAACATTTCATCTAAAACATACCTAACAGTTCTCAATGAAGTTTTTAACACGTTTTGTTGTTGAATAGGTAGGCACGTAAGAAATAGGTAGTACTTTATTAAATACTAAAGAAAGTATAACAACATAAATAGGTAAATACCGTGAGTAAGCATAGGCTGGTAGTCCTTCTCTTAAATTTTTCTTCCGTCCATCCCTGTCGAATACTTTGTAATTTGCATTCATTTTCTATAATTCCGTAAGCACAAAATCGCATATAGTGTCAATTAATTCGGAACACAAACAATGTGCTAACAATTAACGAATCACTTATAAAAACAAAATAGGTGTACCGTTGACGACGTAGAGGTATGCACTTACTGCCTTGCAGGGCGAAGGATCAGTGTAAAGTGTAAACGATATAAAAGCGATATCTACACACAAACTAACGGAATATTCTAAAACGTAATACGTAGTGACGTCATATTGTCATAATATATTATTCTGAAATTCTGAATAATCGTACTGTAACCGAATTACCAAAGGACAAAACGAGGTTCGTCAAAATCATAGAAACTTCATGGTAATTTATTATTATTGGACATCACCGGGAAAACGGACCAAGACGACGGTAGGTAAGCCTTAAGACAGCTGCTGGACTCCGATTACTTGGTATTAGGTAGTAGGTACTCGAAAGTTATCTGAGAACTGGACAGTGGACACTGGAGTCGCGGAAGTCGATAATTCGAAAACAAATCAACTGTGAACGATGTTTACTGGATATGACGTATATTATGTATCATGGATGTGGCTTTGCAAGTATTAAATAATATTAATCATTAGTAGTGTATACGTGTTATCAAGTTAAAATCTGCGTTTAACGCTTACTACAAAAATAGCTACACATTAATGACTAATGTACTTAGTATCTAGTTCTAGTACTTATCTAGTATCTACTAATACCTGGATTTGAGAAGTACCTAGTCGAGTTGAATCTACCGATCGGCCATTACCATTAAGGCATTAACATTTAGGCTAGGATCACACTATGCGTTTTGTCGGCAACCGAAAAATACTATCCCGATTAACCGCAATCGGGACGATCGATCATACTGTGCGTTTTATCGGTAACCGAATACATACAAATGAGATTAAAAAGCCCGAAAATCGTTTTTAATTTAAATTTAAATTTTAAACTGATTTTTTATTTAAACGAAATGTATCTAGTATTATAAGTAAAAAAATAATAAAAAGGTTGTGTAATTAGAATTATTTGTTTTTATTTAAAACGTGTATCAACTAATTATGCTAATAAATAATAATATACATCTATAATATAAATAAAATATAATATATATATTACAAATATATTTTAAGTTATTAAATTATTTAAATTTAAAAATGATTATTAATTATTCATAAAATTTTCAATTTCGGTTACCGATAATCCGCACAAATGTGATCGGACAAATTGCATTGCATGTGTTGTGCTTTACATCCCGAAACGCAACCGGACGGTTGGACCGCAACACGTTGCGGTCGCTTCCCGACGGTTTTTAATCGGTTCCGTAAATCGGTCTAGTCTGGCCCTGATAACGCGTTTTATATTTAAACCTATTTTATTTTAGAGTGTTGCGGTTTGGCTCCGGTTGATCGGGAACCGACAAAACGCATAGTGTGATCCTAGCCTTAACATCAGAAGCTCCTATAAAACGTATAGGTAATTATACGTTATTAAGTATCGACTTTTTGCCGTTTCTTATAAGTCGAATGATCAGTTTTACCAATTGATTTCTAAGATACACGAAATTCTTACAATTTAATTTGAAATTTGGACGATAAATATGATATTGATATTATTAGTTATATTATTATCCGTAATTTCGTCCACAAATACTTTCTACCGAGTACCAACTGTGTAGAATATATTATGTAGAATTGTAGAAAAAAATTTTCATAGATCTAAAAAATTTATGTCTTCGGAATCGGCCGTTATACTTACTACTATGTAATTAATAATTTATACATAAAAATTGCGTGTTTTCGTGGTCTTTTACATGGTTTCAAATGGCCAAGTTCTAAGTTTTTAACCGTTGCTGTTAATAAATTAGGTACTAACTAAAAAAATTACGAACTAAAATCGACAATATTTTGTTAATATTATGAATTATGATTCATAAGACGAACGATGAACTATAAGTATAAACCGCGCACCACGGTAGTTAAAAAATACAATTTAGAGAACTCGTCGCAACATGCAAATGTGCGCAGTATTTCCTCGAAATGGGTGAGATCGATTTCATTTCATTGGATTTTGGGATCTTTTTAGATCGTGGTACACGAGTTTTTAGCATTTTTAATGTGTCTATATTTTATTTTTCTTATCTAAATGTGAAACACCGATAAATTCTTCATTTATCTATTAAATAACATTTTTACCACAACTAAATAAATTTTACTTTTTTATATTAGTAAAACAAAATTTAAAATTTAATAGTTATAAAGTACTCCTTATTTAATGTTAATAGTACAACATTTTATCTTTTATTTGGTTATTAGAATAAATGGATAATAACATTGCCCATAAACTTATTAAAAATTATAAAGTGAATAATGAATATAGTTATAATTTAAAAAAAGTTTATAAAAAAGATATATTTTAAAAAAATTTTCATGAAAGTGGAACAAAAACGAGACAAATCTAAAACACGGAACAACGCTCATTATTTACTAACGTGGGACGTCTGGTTATATTAAACATGTTCTATAAAGTATAAGTTTATAACTAGGGCCCGCAATTTGATAACCTAAAAATCTTTAAAAATGCACACAAAAAAGTATTAAAATGACTTAAAAAATTACTCTAAAAATACCAAAAAATAACATAACATTTTCAAAAATTCATTAAACATGTTTTTTTTTTTTACTGACTTAAGATCCTAAATTAAATTTAAAACAGAGTTAAAAAATAATGTCAATAATATAAAATAATTACAAAAAATAAATTTGTATTTTTAGAAAAATAATTAAAGAATTAAGCTGTAAAATACAAATATATCTACAAAAATGCAAAAAAAAGCATTAAAATCAGTAAAAAATGACCATATGGTTATACCAAAAATTATCGAAAAAAAAAATAAATAGTTTCATTAAATTTTGCATGAAATAAGACACATTTTTGTAAAGACGAGCGTTATATAAACGCATTAGAAAAAAAGAAGCAATTGTATCAAGTTCCGGGTTTTATTTTTAACACAAATTTATTATTTTTTTATTGATATTTATTCCTAATTCCTGTATGTTAAATGTACATTAAATTGATTTGTTAAATTTTAAAATTACATTAATTATTAATAAACAACATGTAAAGTATACTAGAATAAATTGTTTCGTAAAACTTTACCGCAACATTTGATTTGAGAATTAATATTTACTTAAAGCAGGATAAAATGTCTTTAGTGTACTATTGTCTATTTCTGAAAGTAAAAATGATAAGCAAGTTGTTTACTACACGTCTTGTGCCGAATTCTAATTTACCAAGCAGTAAGCAGATTCATTTAAATCATTAAATGTTTTGTGATTCAGTTAAAAAAAAATTAAAAAATACTGTTTTATTTATAAAAACTTGTGTGAAAATTTAAAAAGTTGTACTTTTAATAGATATATTTCAACATTTTATTAGATAAATTGAGATAAATCAGTTTAATAACTTCTTAAAACAAAATTTTAAAAACTAATCATCTTTTTGAATAATATCATGTCACTGTTAAGAGTACTGGTATCTAATATCCACTAAACTACATCAACTTAGGTCAACATGATGTTGTTTTTAATATTAGGCATGATAATACAATAAAAATAAACTCAGTTTTTCAAAATAAAACATTTTATTTTAATTAATTGACATATAAAATACCTATTTACATTTTGTTTGATGTTATTTTCTCACTCAATACAAAATTATACATTTTTAAATTAAATTAAAATAGCAGTCAGTCAAATGGTTCAAAATTATATTGAAATTGAACTGATTTTCAAACAAAAATTAATTTATTCAAAATAACATCCATTAAGCAATAGCAGCAAATATATCTTGATTAAAATTTTTGTCTTGACAATCAAAAATTTTTTTGTTTGTAATGTTCCTCTCCATACACATCCAAGTTTGTTTATCAATCTGTTTCCAAAATTTTACAGCATAATTGTTCATTGTAACAGACAACACAGTTCCAAAACGAGAAAAACTAACTTTTTGTTTTTGTTTGTTTTCAGAGTCAATCTCTGTTTGTACCCAATCACAACAATCATCACTTCCCCATATAAACACTCGACCATTTGACGCACAGCTAGCAAATGTATATTTGTACAGACCAGAAGTTGGATTCCAACTTATGTCTTTGATAGTATTTAATTGATTGTCTGATTCATACATAATGTTCCACATACCTAATTGACCTTTCCATATTTTGATCTTATTATCATTTCCTCCACTAACTAATAGCAAATGATTATTTAACAATTGATTTGACCAACTGATACAATTAACACCATTTAAATGAGCATTAGGGATCTTTGATACTGACCATTCATTAATATTTAGAGTATGTATTGAAATAGTACCATCCGCACTTGAACAAGCTATGATTGCTCCAGATTTATACGGCGCCCAATCTATAGAAGTTGTTGATGATTTATGTCCTTCATATTGATAAACAATTTTCCACTCGCCATTATCATTAGTTTTACGTACAATTAATTTACAATCTGATCCACATGAAGCTAAAAAACCAAATTTTGGATGTGAAAACATAACTTGCCATACAGGACCAACATGTTCTTGTAATTGTATTGTTGAATACATGTCTGGTTTGTCACTCTCATAAATTTGAATAACACCATCAGCAGAACTAGTACACACATATTTATTATAATAATCAATGTCTGATGAAATAATTTGCCTCTTGTTATGGGTTTCAAATGAACTAACTACTGACAGCATGTTTCTGGTGAAGTGGCAATTAACACGACCAATATCAATTCATGAACTACATACAAGTCAGTAATTACTAAGTACAAGAGAGCAGATAGTAATGAGTAATCACTAAATAACACAAGACAATAAAAGAGTAAAACTAAAGCTAGACTAAGACAGTAAGATAGTATCACAATTCACAGGAATAAAGGTAAAAGTGTAAAACAATGCGATGTACAGAGTTCCAACGGTTACTCGAACTTCGAAGTCTGAGGATTGTTATCGGTTGTTATCAAAATCGGGAAATCTGTACCCATCTCCATAATAGAGCGCCTGGCGGGGCGTCCAAATAAAAATTAGGTAACTGAGTGGCCGGTCACACTGTGTGGAGTCGGGCGCCTATTTTGAATTTAGTACATTTGTTAAGAAAACTTCTATGAAAAAATAGAGCAATAGAGCGTAAATACTAAATGCGTAATCATTTAAGATATACTTAAACCGTGCTAATAAGACAGATATTTCCTTATGTACAATGACTTGTTTATTCAATACATTAAAATTTTTAATCGGGAAATTTAGTGTAAAAAACGAAATACTACTTTCAACCAAAGTAATGTTATAAGACAAATATTTCAAGACCTAACATACCACAAGTTTCAATATTACAATATGATACTATATACCATCACTGTTAAATCCATGACACCTAAAACTGTTATAAGAATTTGCATGGGTGTACAGTTACAGGTATGATTATAACTTTTGTAGCTGGAAATTTTATGAATAAGATAAATAGTAAATAGAAACAAAGTATCAATGAAAAAATGAAATCTGTTATAATTAGTTTTTCTACATTGAAAGAATAGGATGCTATTAAGTTTTTAAGAGATCATAATGACATAAAATCAGTTCAGAAACAGTAAACTCAAATTCTCAAGCTACAAAAATATAGGTAAATGTTAAAATTTCTATTAATATCTTAAGTATTAACATTTTTTTAAATGATTCAAAAATGAATCTGAAACAGTTTTTATACAAATACAACAGAAAATCATTGTAGTTTTCTTTTTGGTAACTCTATGAAAATTTTCTACATCCTTTCAATTCATTATTCATGATTAATTTGCCAAAACTCAGAAGTATAAGTGTTTTAAAGTAAAGAACTATATATTCAAGTCCAATCATATAAATAAAAATATGTTCATATATTAGAATGTACCTAATATATATTAACATGTAACCTAACCTATGAATGTGTTTGATATTGATATATATTTTTGAAATTATTGATAAATCTCAATTTGTTTTGAAATAATTTAAAATGATAATATTTAATCAAGTATACAAATCTTTTATTTTACTTGTATATTAAAATTAAAATTACCATAATCCTTTTAAAAATTCAAAATTAATTTTGACAAATTTTTGAATTTTTGTTGATAATATAAAATTAAAGCTGTATGGTGTGCAATATTTAAATAAAAACCTCTTTTGACCCCTATCACTTGTATACAAGGGTGAGCATGTATTGTTGTATAGAAAAGTTTTTGATTAACCTTAAAAGTTTAGGTAAAAATTTAAGGTTAATTTAATTTATTTTCTAAAAGGATGTTGTGCCATCTACCAATGAATAATTTTTTTATAAATTTGATCAATATTTTAAGCAACTCGGCAAAAATTTCATATAATTATGATTATTTATGGTATAGTAATACATTAATGTTATACTAAAATAAACCATAACAATTTTTTTTTATTATTTTAACAAAAATGTATTTTAATAGAAATCTAATTTTGCATAAAGTAGGTACAAACTTTAATTTCTAAACAATCAAATATTTTAATTGATGCTGTAGTATTTTGGAATATGATTATATTTTTTAAGTATTAACATACATTATCATTTATCTTACATAGTAGAAAATATAATTAATACATAATTTTTATCGAAAGTAAATATCCACTTTACTTTTAACTAAATGGATTTGAGGTAATACATATTTTTTACAAGGGCATTTCATTCCACCAACAAAGTCAAAAGAACCAACTCTCAAATTGCAATTTGGACAACTCAGTTTTCCTTTTTGCCAATCTTCCTGAAATAAATAACACTTGTTTTAGTAAAAATTTATTTTGGTAAGTGGTGTGACTGTCCAAATATAATTATAATGAGTAATAATACTATTAATGATTAAAATTAAAGAAGGGTTTTTAGAAGGATTTTAATCAGAAATTAAGAAATTTAAATTTGATAATAAGGTATAGGTAATACCTTCTAAAGCAATATTTTGTTATAGTTCTATTGAATAAAAGAGCAGGATAAGTAATAAGGAGGAGAGGAGTTCCATATATTTTCTTTGAAAATGAGATAAAAATTGTAAAAATAATTAACATTAACAAATTGACTTCTCTGCACAAGTGTCTGATTTCTACAACAAAACAAATAATCGTATGGATATACAATGAATAGTAATTTAATAATTTATTTATTAAATTTTATTATGTAAAATTAATTTATTTTGATATACTTACTTCTTCAATTGATGAATTTATCCATTCAGGCAAATTAGTAGATGATAAGTACCAATTGTTCTCCATTACATTATCATTACAACTGTATGTAACTCTAGCTGTATTTTGAATTTGCTTTTCATGACAATCAAGTATAGATGAACTCTCACTTGATGCTAATTCAAATCGACATTTCTGACATTTAATACTAATATTGGTCATTTTAACTCAAATACAACAAATAAATTAAGATAAAATATTATTCAACTATAAAATTAATAATTTTTTTTTTAATGCGTGATTGTTTATGAATTCTTATTTAAATTGTTCAAACATTTTTATATAATTTAAAATTTGTAAAATGTGACAATTTAATAACAAATGTTATGAAATCTGATAACAGACAACAGTATCATAAAATTGATAAAGTGATACGGTATCGTTATCGTTATCTTATTGTTACCGCAGTGGTAACTATAACGGTTTTGTAATTAAACCTTGGTTTATTTTGTCAAAAGTTCATGGTTGGCATAATATAATGGGTATCATTAAAGTATTATACTTCTATCAAATATTATACATTCCATTCTACTATTTTAGAGTAATTAGTGACTAGTGTTTATAATGTTTATAGTGTTTATACTGAATAGTGAATACCTCTTTAATAGTCTAATGTTTTATCTAAAAAAAATTAAAGTAATTTAATCTCGATTTATTTTATTTATTTAGTAAGTTATTAGCTACCAAATATCTTTTTTATTGAAAAGTGTTCTGTTTTGTTCGTGACGTGACAGTTATAGTTAACATTAAACCGAGCTAAGGTAAAAATCAGGGCGTTAAAATCTTCGAGGATGTAAGTTAATTGTTTGCAATGCATCCTGTACGAAGACGTAAGAAACGACCCAACTATGGTGTACGTATGGTTGAAGTAAATAGAGGCAAAAATGGATTTGGATTTACTATATCTGGGCAGCAGCCATGCATACTTAGTTGTATTGTTCCTGGTAGTCCTGCCGACCAGGCTGGTCTCAGAGCAGGCGATTATTTGGTAGCTGTAAGCAACCATAATGTCAGTAAATTATTACATGATGATGTAGTGCAATTAATTGGTGGATGTCAATCTGCTTTGCGACTACAAATAGCTGAGAATTATTACTCTGATAGCTCTGATGAAGAATTTAAAAATGAATTAGGAAGACAACGACCAAAATATCCACATAAATCGAGGCCAGCCTTAACTCCCATCAATGTAAATAAAATGAGAAATGATGATACGGATTATGGAATTGAATTTGCTCATGTACAAAAACCTTGCAATCGTAATAATAATAATTGTTCAACATATGATAAAGAGGCAGTCGCAATTTATAATTTTCAAATAGTCGTGAGATATTTAGGTTCAATTGAAATGCCATGTATACCTGCTGGGTCTCGGCTACAAGTTAGTAATTTTAAATCAACTAATTATTTCTTTTTAAGTTCAGGTATTATTTACTAATTATAATTCATAATTTGAATGATAATAATTTTGTTTTATGATTTCTTCTAATTTATTTTCTAATATTGAACTGAGCAAAATTAATTTTGAGTATAGGTAGGTAAATAATATAAAATAATTTATACTTTTATTTGTTCATTAATAATGTTTTTTCAAATAATATATTTAAAAAATAATAAAAATAATTTGGATTAACATTAAATTAGTAATTTTTATAATTTTGCATGTATGTTTATTTGTTAATTCATTAAAAGTAGCTTTGATTATCTCCATTTTATACGATATACAAAAAAAAAAAAAGAACATACTTATGTAACTTATAGATAACATAGACATCCGTTACACTTATTACTCCAACTTATATACTTATATTTTATATTTAATTATTAAACATCTGTTTTAGATAAAATTGTAGATAATAAAAATGTTTTAATTTATTTTAAATTAGGTCGTAAAAAGCTGTATTAAGCGTTTAAAAGCTGAAAAACGTTCTCATGCTGCTGTGCTGATGACAGGATATGAAACCAGTCTTTGTCTACAGAATAATGCTGGAGTAACTTTAGCTGTTTATCCAGGTAGTCGTGTCATGTTTTGTGCTGCCAGTTCCGATGAAAATAGCAAATACTTTGGTGTTGTTACTATATCATCTATAGATGATGAGCCATCAAACTCGTGTCATGTGTTTGCTATAGATCCAGTATCACATGAGGACCATTGTGCACAAGCTAATAGTTTTAAAATCACTTGTATCAGAGATTCCAATGGTGTATGTGCTCAATTTCCTCCAAACTGTGATCAAGTTGTAGTTGCTATTGAAAAGTATTATAAAAACGATGCTAATCGTATTTCGGTTGTTGGCAATTCACCACATCCAAGTCATGATAGCACGACAACAACAACCAGCAACAGTGATTCAGGTATTGGATATAAGGATTACTGTGGTATGCAGACAGATAGAATATTAATGGTTGATGTACAGAATCAATGTTTACACATACAACAAGTATTTATTATTTATTTATATAGCCTGAATAAATTATAATCATAATATTGCTTTTTTAAGGTTGGTGAAATGGCTACGCATTGCGTTGATTGTTCAGATTCAATTACTCCTAAGGATACTGTAGTTGAACGTGGACCTAGAAGTCGTTCACCATTAAGTACTAGCTCAGTTGATCTGGTATTCAGTCAGTTAGGACCTGATTATATAAACCTAAGTAGATCGCCTGGGCCTCGTAGATCAAAAAGTGAGAGTAGTGTACAACATGAAAATAATTCATGTGAGGGAATGAGTTTAGGAAGCAGTTATCGAAGTCAAGAAATTTTATTATCAGATGTCAAAACAAAATCAAATACAGAATTTGACTGTTTAAGATATCCTCTTGTTACTCAAAGCTTAGAAAATTTTAAAACTAATGATGAAGATTGTATTGTTAACATTTGGGGGAGCTTACAAAATATTAAAGAAGGAACTGAAGATTTTACTCCAGAAACTGATGGATTTTATGTAAGTAAATCTTTTATTTATTTAGTAAGACTTATAATTTATTATACTTAATAGTTATATAAGTATAGATATTTAAATTTGAAGAGAAAAGTATTTTGATGTTTTGTGTTAAATAATTTATGTTATTTTAAACGCTAATGACCTTGGCAATTGAAGTATAGCATGTATATATACTAATGGCTTATACAATTTTAGCATATTTAAGATTACAGACATGTTGGGTTATTATTAATTTCATAATTTTTGTATAATATTATCATAAATGTCAAAATGGTGATAACATTATTTTATTATTATGGATTGTAAAATTTATCTTAATATATCAACAATAATTTTGTTTTAATTATTGTTACAAAAAAAAAAAATTCTGTTTGTATACATAAAAAAGTATTAATACATTAATTTACTACAATTATAAAAATTAATTTACTTAAAGCGTATTAATTTTTGTTTGAAAAATTAATTAATTAAGTTTATGTGGCTTATTTTGTTGAACATTGAAAATATGAAGTAAACATACATTTTATGCTACACTTATTACTTGGATTAAATGATAGTTAATCATTTATCAACCATGAAACTTATTATTATAAAGATTTTCTAATTCCCATAACATTTTACATGTTTTTAAGTTGAGTTCATTAGTATTCATAATGTGTAATTCTAATTAAAATTTTAAATGTGGTGATAGGTAGGTTACTATATGCTATGACGTCAATATCCGTGACATGTGTCTGTCATACATAATTGAAAAATCATAGTATTATTTGAGTTTATGGGTATGTGAAAATATTAAGCTTAGTGTAGTGTTAAAGTATTATATTCATAGAAGAAGTAGGTATTTCTTTAAATATTTTTAATACATTTTTTTTTTTTTATTTACAAAGGACATGCTTCCTTTTCGTAAAATCAGTTGTATTACATTTTCCAATAGTCCTTTTGTGCGTGTTCTTAGGCGAACAAATTCTTTTGAAAACAAAACCACGGTATATATTATAAAATTTGTATCATATTTAATTCTTAATATATTTTTGATGGTTATATTTATATGAATTGTGGTAATGTATACTTAGATGACACACCAATTAAATGTTATCAATTTGTAACAATTTTTACTAGAATTTAATCATTTCATAATGAGTCATTGTAGATTATTAGTAATAATTATGTCATATTCATATTTTTAGTAATTTAAAGTTGAATATTATATAGTTTGATTTTATATATACAATTAAAAAATATTGATATAATATAAATATTTTTCATTACAAATGTACTCTAGAATATTATTAAATGTATTTATCTGAACCATTATTTTCCAATATGTTACTGAACGTCCTATTTTAAATTTTTAAAAATTTTTATTGCCATCAATTATGAAAATTTTTTTTTTGTTTTATCAAAAATGGATCTAATATGATGTAAAATGTAATTAGTTCTATTGTTATACATCATACTTAAATTTGCCTACTGTTTAGTAACTATATAAATATATTACATATTAATAAATTATGTATGCTAAATTTTGTATTTTAAAATTAAATTAAATTATTAATGGTTATTTAATTATATACATTTATACAACATTACTTTATTAGTTATCAACTATATACATAATATAAGCAATAGAAGAATTGCTCCACAAAAATAAAAATGCCCCCCTAAGACATGAATACATTTTCTAAGTTAGAATTACTAATATAAACTAATGGTATACAAAATGGTTTATAATAGACTTACTTAACACTGATATATTTTTTAATATCTGCTTTTAAAGAACATAAATTGAAATTTAATATGATAATTCTATCTTGTTTTTGTAAATTATATTAATTTTTAATATTTTTTTTGTATTTAAGAATAATTCAAAAACCAGTCAAGCTCAAGATTGGACATTATCATTTGAGAGAGTTTTACAAGATCCTATAACTTCACAAAACTTCGCAGTAAGTTACATTATTTGCATATTTATTAATTCTAATGATATTTTAAATTTTAAATTGTTTAGTTTTCTTTGAATATTCAGTTCAGTTTGGTTTAAAAACTATCCAAACATTTTGGTTTATCAAATTAAACCAAATTTTTAATCTTGATAAAAAGTAATTGACTAAAAAATATGTAAAAGTAGGGATTATATTAAAATTTTTATTTTTATTTTTCTTTATAATTTTAACAATATGTGATATATGGTTTTTAAATTTATAATTTGTTTATATCATACATTTCAAAGATTTTATAGCAAAATATGATATTTTAATATCCCAATAACATTTATTTATTAATATCTATTTTCTTCTTAAAAATTAATTAGATGATTTATTTGGAATATTTACAAAGCTTACATTTGTTTGTTTATTTAAAAAAGGAATTTTTGAAGAAAGAATTCAGTGCAGAAAATTTGTACTTTTGGACTGCGTGTGAACGGTATCACTCTACTATAGACAGAGAGTTGCGATGTGCAATTGCTCGAGATATATATGCTAAACATTTAGCATGTGATGCTATTGAACCAGTCAATGTGGACTCAAAAGCTTCAAATCTTACAATTGAACAAATTGAAGAAGCTGATCCTAATCTCTTTTTACAGGCATGTCTGCTCTTTTTTTGTATTTTTATTATATAAAAAGGAAGTACCTACAATAAATCATATTAATAAATATATTTATTTTAGGCACAAAAACAAGTGTTCAATTTAATGAAGTTTGATAGTTATCCCCGTTTTGTAAAGTCTGATCTTTATAAAATGTGTTTAGTAGAGCAGATAACTGACCATTTACCATTTAACAAACAAGACACAACTACTTTTAAAGCTTTGGAATGTTCTAGCAAAAAGGTATGATTAATTTTGTGTTAAGTAATACAACTATTGGAATTCAATATTCAAGTATATTAATTTTTTTTATTTTGATTTATTAGATAAGTGATATTGAAGAAACAACTAATACAAGCACTATTGACTACCATGTAAACACTGGAAGTCGACGAAAATCTTTATTATCATGGAGACGTCAATCAACTGTACAGCCACCATTAACATCTGGTTTGTGTCGAGTGACACTTCCTGACCAATCATCAACGGTTTTGCATGTTACCCCAGATATTACTGTTCAAGTTCTTATTCAAAGATTATTTGATAAACGTGGTTATCCTTATAAACACTTCAAAGTTAAAAGCCAATCCAATAATGAACAGGTATGTTAAAGTTAAAATAATTACTGACCTTAACTCACCATATAATAACTATTTCTTTCTAAACTTTTTTGTTTTTATTGCAATTCAAGAATGTATAACTGTAGATATTTGAAATTTTCACATAATATTTAAATTATCATTTTCTAATTTATATTCATAGTATAGTTTTAAAATTATTTTGACTAATTTTGAGCTTTTTTTATGCATGAGAAATTTTCTATTAATATTTAACTATAAAATATTATTTACTGAATCAAAATTCTTGAAAATGTAATCCATGATTCCACATAAATTGTTCTTATAACCCTTATTAAAATATTGAAAATACATAATCATAATTTTTTTTATTTGCATTTTAAGTTATAATTTTATTAAAATTTATCAAAATTACAAAAAATTATAAACTATTTTATAGTTTGAAATTCATAAATTTTTTTTATATATCTAAGCTTTGAAAATATTACTCAAAAGTCATATGTAACATAAGTTCATACAAAAATTATAAAGTCTATAATATATATAAAGATAATTATTTTTTATAATACATTTTAAGCTCAAATCTGAATGAAATAACTTATGCTAGTATAAGTATTGATATTAATTATTTTGTTATAAGTTAAAAATATTCATGAGAATTTAAAACTTTTATGTATATTATATTGTTAGGAATTTATATTCGTTTTGAAGTATTTACAGAACTATGTTATTAAATTATAAATTACATGAGTTGATATAGGTAATAGGTAATGTGTTATAAATACATATTATTAAATAATAATTAAATATTAACAATATAATAAAATAAATGTAATTTTTTCTGTAAAAATTAAATCAACCTACTAAAGCACTAAATATAAAATAAATGACTGATATATCACAAAATATATTTGATGATAAGATTTACCTTCTGGCAGACTTTCTTTGTTCAGAATTATTTTTCGTATACAATGATATATCATTGTTATTAAATTTAACTCACTCATAATAGTGACCTACTCGGTGTCTAATGTATGACAGAGCATTACCTGCTTCTTTACTTTCTTTTTGGTTCTGGTTTAATAAATTTTTAATGAGGGATAGTTTACTGATACTGTTTAGTAAGAATAATATGAAATTGATTTTTGAACTAAAACCAGGATAAAAATTAAATACATATGTTATCATTATTTACTATAAACAAAGTTAGGTACCTATTGATTTTTATTTTTATTTTTAAATTAAATTATATTAATTGTAGGCTATTCTTATTTATATTAAAAAAATAAATATATTTGTATATATTTTTAAAATAATAAATTTAAAAAAATCTTTAATTCAATGAGCAACATAATTTAATATAATTATTAGAACTTGTAGCAATTTATGTATTGGTTACAACATTAAATTGACTTTTTTTTAAGTTTAAATTTTAATTGCAAATATAGTTTATTGAAAAATAGTATCTGTAAATATAATAATATAATATTCTTATTTTATAGGTAATTGATTTAAATGGAAGTTCATGTATTATGGATGGTTTAGATGTTAAAGTTGAACCTAGAATATGGTTTAGATTAGATCTTCCTGACAGAAAAACTATAAATGTTGATTGTAAAATAGATTCAACAATTGGACAAGAGATAGGTCCCATATTGTCCTCATATGGCTATAAAACTGAATTGGTTACACTGTGCTCTGTAAGTATTATAAGCATTTTTAAATTTATTTAAAATTTTAACTTATAACAATTTGTTATTTTAGATAAGTGAAAATGAAGTTATTGATCCAGATACGGATGTTTCACTAGTAGAAAGTCGCCGAATTCAAGTTTTAACACGCAGTAATACGACATCATTTGCTCAAAATATTACGCTTAGAAATGGACAAGATCCAGATAATTTGGATGATTTAACTAATCAAGTATTTGAAGACTTATTGCAAAATAAAAATCCAGAATTAAATAAGCTTCCATCAGATCAAGGATCTATAAAAGTAAGTAAATATGTGTTAAATATATTAATATTTAATTATAAAATACTTAATCCAGAAAAATAAACTTTAGTATTCCAAATCTTTATTTTTAAGAGAATATAAACACATTATATGTTTTATTTAATTTGACGCTTATGTAATCTAACAATTTGTATTCAGCAAAACCAACCTTGTCTAGTTAACATTATTTTAGTTTAACATCTATTATGATATTTATTTTTTTTTTCAAATTATGAGCGAATATGAACAGATCTTGTTTTAAAATTTAAATTCATTAAAAAAAAAAAAACACATATAATTCTATAAACCTTAATTTTAAATTTAGATTATAATTTACTCTAATATTAAAGCTAACATCACAAGGTTGGTTGGTTCTGCTGAATGTAAATTTACTTTGCTACATATTAGTCAGAGAAAAAAAACTAACAATGTGTTGATATTCTCTTAAGTATGTCTCTTTCTGATTATTTGGAATAAGGTACCAAATACTATCATTTTAAATTAAAATGTAATTAAAATAATGTATCGTCCTTCATTAATAACTAAATAAACTAAATAATCTTTTTTTTATTTTTTTTTTTTTATTTAAGAATTTATATTATTAATTTAAAAATTTCAGATTTTATTATAGTATAATATGAAATTTGAATATTTAATTTATTTATAGAAATGTAATCTTAATATTATACCTAAAATTAATTGTCAATTTATAATGTTTACAATATAAATACTTACAAATATTTATTATTACCAAGTATTTTTATTATAATAATTGATGATAATAATAAATTTAAACACAATATAATGGAAAACCTCATTCTGTTTCTTAATGCAACTTGGCTGAATAACTAAATTTAATAAATCATGTAAAAAATGTGTATACTATGTGTTAGTATTATCTCTAATCTAACATATCAACCTGTTTTTTGTATATAAATACATAAAAGATTAATATAAAGCTAATAGATAAAAACAAATTGAGTTATTTAAAAATTACAATATTGTCTATATTATTGTTTTGTGAATAAATAGATTAACACAAGCAATTATTAACTGTTTACTTTTATTTATTTTAGTCTGAAGAATGGGGATCAGAACAATCTTCTAGTTTGATTAGTAGATTTTTAAGAAGAGATTCAATATTTCATGAGAAACAAAGAGTAAGAATATTATGTTTATAATTAATTTTGCTAAATTATATAATAATTTATTTTTTTAGAAAATAAAGAAGATGTGTAAATCACAATTTGCAACACATGATCAACAAATTAATAGTACTGAAAAAAAACAAACCCTGAGTAAACTTCCACCACTTATTGCTAAATTAAAACCAATTACAAAAATACAAAATGACAAACAATCTGAAAGTGATGGTAATTATTATTAGTTGAATAATCATAATGTATTGTTAAGAGAAATTTCTATTTTAAGATTGATTAAATTTTATTACTTATTTTCAAAACATTAATAGTGTTATGTGTGATCACGACAATTTTATAGTGTGGTATTCTGTAGCTATATTATTTTGAATTTTCTATTACCAAAATAACTACTGTAATTACTAAATTATATACTACAAGCTTAAAATTAGTTTTTTTTTTTAATATTTTAGTTCATTAAGAAATTCATTAAACATTGACTATGAATATTAATTAATAATTTCCATCTAATTATCATACTAGTCATTCTTATGAACCAATTATTATAATACCACACTTTTTTAGAATATATATGTATTAGTTTCAATGTTTGAACTTATAAAATATTCAATATGGATTATGGTATTGTTAATTTATTGATTTAATTGTATATGATTACCATTAATCACTAGTATTGTAATTTTTTTCATTGAGTAGTTTTTACTGTTGTCCTTTTTGATACTAATATCTTCAAAAAATGGTTAAAGAAACATGATATTAATCAACAATACTGAAGAGAATAAGTTATAAGTTATTGTCTTGCTGACCCTTTCATAGCTTCCTATAACCTCTAAAATCACTTTTCATTAATGAAAGAATGGTATAAAAAATGGAGATTTAAAGTCAATAAAACTAAATCAGTCCACACAAGTTTCATCCTTAGACAAACCCAATGTCCAGATGTAAACCTTTATGGCACACAAATCCCTCAATCTCAGATTATAAAATATCTCGGCCTAATTATCGATCGCCGCCTCACTTGGCTTCCCACATTAAAGCAAAATAACTCTCTTTAAACGCACGCCTCCGAATACTCAAATGACTAATCTCCAATCACCACTCCAAACTAAAGATAAAACTTCTAATATATTAATTTTTAATTTAATTTGTGTGGACATATGGCCTCCTACTCTGGGATAACTCAAACAATTCGAATCTAAATAAAATCCTAACTGTACAAAGTAAAAGCCTACAAATCTTAACTAATGCCCCATATTACATTACTAATCTATCTCTCTATACGGATTTAAAAATTAAAACTATCCATTACTTCAAAAGATACCAAGCCTGACTACTCACATCAATATCCCCTTATACCTGCTGATCCCCTTAGAAAATGGTGCAGAGATTTGATAATTAATTAAAAATAATAATAAATAAATAATTGACAAGTAATATCATCAATTAGTGACTTCTTCCTTCATATTCTTTATTCTGTAACAAATATTCTTATTGTATCCTAGAGCACAGATTATATATAAAGTGTAATAATAAAAAGTTATAGTCTGGTCTTATTTGCTCATTTTATGATAACTTAATCTACAATTTCAATATTAAAATTACAAAACTTCTGTCACCATACAATTTTAAGACTACAATATTTCATGAATGTTATTTTAAAATTAATAAAAAAAAAAAAGTCAATGTTAATTTAGTTTAATAAAACAAAGATGATAATCTTAGATGTATTTTTATTAATATATTTTGAATGATATTTACTATTAAGTTATTAATTTCTAGCATTGTATGAAGGCTTAAAGCGAGCTCAAAGAAGTAGATTAGAAGACCAACGAGGTACAGAGATCAACTTTGAAATGCCAGACTTTTTAAAGGTATTTACATTTTGATTAAATATGGTTTGTTTTTGAAACATGTATAATAATTTTTTTTCTTTTATGTTTAGAACAAAGAAAATAATACCACAGATACTAACAAAAAACATCATAAATCAATCAGGTTGACAGAACGTAATGGTGGAAATAGGGATTCAACTCGTTTTTATAAATCTCTGAATGATGGTGAATTTAAAAGGCCAAATCCAATAGTTGATGATCGCACCAAGTTTATAAGACATCTTCCACCTCCTTTACCACCTAAACCTAAGAATCTAACTAATGATCTTCAAATCAAAAAAAAAGTTGACTCTAAAATTAAAAAACCTGTATACATAGATCAACCAACAAGTAGTTTTGTTTAAATGTATTTTACGTACATATTAAGAGTATTATTAAATGTATTTTTTTTTTTTTACATTCAGTATTATTGTGGAGTGGGTATTTATATTATGTATATTAAATATTTTTATATTTTTACTAAATGGTTATGTATAAAAAATTTTAAATAATAAGTATCTATATTTTTATTTATGCTTTATTATTACATTTGATGCTTATCAATTATTATTCACTATGCATCTGGAAGTACAATTTTAGATTTTGCTTCGTCTGGCTGAGCTTCTATAGCAGTTACTGTTTCTTCTTCAACATTTAATAAATTTGTTATTAAAGCTGGTTCTTTGGGGGGCATCCAATCTGGGATTATTTTTCCATGAATCCGCCACATTCCATATTGATTTACAATGTGCTTTTCAAATACAACATATTCTAAGACATCTTTGGCAATCACATCACTACCAAAAATTAAACGTCCAAAACGGTCAAAAACTGATAATGTCTATAAAAAAAGAAGTATTATAAGCTAATTGGATAGTAAGTAATACACTTGAATAATTAAATTTTTAAATATATACCTGTTTTGTGTGAAAACGTACAGTTAACTGAGCAAATAAATTGTCTTGAGTTATGATATCAGTTACTCTTGCATGAACTACACGAGGTGGTTCAATTGATTTTATGAATGACCAACGTAATGTCTTACTTTCTATATTGTGTAACATTTCCTTTAATGCAAAAAAAAATCTTAAGTTTGAAAACTACAATTTTTTTTTTATTTTTTACTTACCACATATGCTTTTTCTGTGACATATTGAAGAAGATTTTTTTTGTCTTTACTAAAAAATATTGAAAACATTTAAATTTAATTGAAGATTTTCATTTTACTAATTATATAATGATTATTGATAAAAGTGATACACACTTGACCATAGTTGTATGAGCTTTAAGATAAATATCTTGTGCTTTTGTTATAAATTCAGGATATAATTCAAATTCTTCTTCATTCTGTCTTATTTTACGAATGGCTTGCCAAGTTTCTTTTTTTCTTTTTAATAATTCAAGTTTTTGTTTAGCTCCCTGCATTAAATAATAAATATATTATTACAGTGTTAAAATGAAAGCAATAGTAACTTAACAGCTGAACTAATTGGTGAAATTTTTCCATCCCCTTCTGGTGGAACATAAGGTTCAATGATTGAACCGGTATTGTTAATAAATGTACTACGTTCAATCCACGATCTTGTGGGCTGTATGCCTTTTTCTTTGTATCTAGTACGTAACTTTTCTGGGCTGTTATCTTCATAATCCATTTTATCTTTTTCATAATCAGGTAAATCTACTTTTAAAACCTAAAAAACAATATTTTGATTTAATTTATTATTTTTAATGCAGCTACGTGGAACATATTATATAACTTGTTATTGAAAAAATATCAAGAGAAATGTAAATTATTACAGGAAAAAGTTATTATTATTATTTGTATCAAACGTACTAGTAAGATATTAGATAAGTTTTAAATCTAAAATGTTATTTACACATGAGTTTAGTTACTTTTTGGCTCCTCAACTTTTTGAACTCTGGCTTGTAATGTTTGTTACTTCTACATCGCGTTTGACCCACACAACCAATAGTTAACACATTTTGTACATTACAGTTCAAATGCTGGAACTAAAATGTTTTATTTATAATATATAAAATCTTAATAAATTTAATTACAGCAGTAATAGAACATTTAATAAAATAGTTTTAACCTTGTTAAATCCAGTATAAACTATATGAACGCTCCTGAACATTGTGATTTTTACTGTATAAAAAAAAAAGTATCAATTTATAATTTAAAAATACAAATTAATTTTATTATTAACGAATAACGATCACGACAACAAAATTCAAATTTTGATTTCACTATTATAAAAAGTTAAAAAATTATTATTCAGTATTCATTATCACTTTTGTGGTTATCAATTTATCATACAGCTTGGTTTGAGGCACGGTCGTAGATAGATTTTATCTAATACCGTGGTTACAATACGAATTAAGATCTTAAACCGTGTTTTATAACGTGAAATAAAACATTTATAAATATTATTATATAGGAACAACAGGAGTAGGATTGTAGGAAACTAGGAACCATCAACCTAAAAACGTATACTTACAAGATTTATTTTATACATTGTCCGATTTATATTACTTGTGAACAATTTTTTATATTTTCCCTAGAAAATTTTATTCTGGGAGAAACTTATTCAAAATGTCGTCCATGCCTACTTTTAGATACCTAATTAATTAACTCAAGACGGTAGCCGGTAGGTACAAAAACATAATAACAATAACACGCTATTAAATTTTTGATTTATTTTGAAATATTATCTATTTATATGTACTATGAATCTATTTTTACTATTTTATAGTATTTACAGAAATATTACAGAAATATGTAATTACATTTTATGTGATTAAAATGTAATATGGTATAAATATATATCATTTTAATAATCAAATAATACTAATAATTTAAAAAATTCAATATTTTCGGAAAAATTATATCATCCTATTATAATAATAACTCCAATAGTTATATTAAAAAAAATATATTATGAAATATACTTAGTGATATAGTCTGATAAATTGTTTCCACTTAGAATTGTTTTCCTATACATAATTGAATTGAAATAAATGCAATTTAAAAAATTGCTTTTTTCCTTTTTTATTTGTGCTCATAGCTTTTTGGCGTCACATTTTAAGGTGGATATAAAATTTCGAAAATCAAAACTTATTTCTTCACCTAGATATTGCATGAAACGTGTTTTTTTTTTTTTTTAAACGGGTTTTCGGGGCCTCTTGTCGTAAAATTTTCGAAAATCATATTAATAGTTATATTTACATAGAATTTAAAAAAGTTGAGCGACAGACCACACTACATTAGAGCGAAACCTGCATGTCTTAGATATTATCGTCTTATCGTTTTTGATTATGATTTACAATTTATAGAGTATATAAGAGTACTTATTAAAAGCTACTAATGTAGGTTCTCGTTTTTTTTACGTCACTCGAATGATATTCAACCAGTGGCGTGGTGAAGGGGGTCTAGAGGAGCGACCGCTCCTCCAAATTTTAGGTGGGTGGGTATTACAATTGATCATATACGCTTAATATATTAGAAGTAATGATATACATTAACAAAAATTGCTGAAAAAAATCTAACATCAATACAAATTTTAAAACTAATTAGCTCATACGGGACATACGGGTTATGTGCAGCATTCCCTAATTTGTTTGTTGCTTATAAGTACATATTTATGTACCATTTCGGCCACATCTGTCTCAAGTGAACGATCATTCTCAAAGCTTAAGCTCATAAAAACTCGTTTACGCTCCACTATGCAGCAAAATCGTTTAGAAAGCTTACTTTTACTTTCACGTAAGAAAGACATTGATATATACCTGGAAGAAGCTATAACCTGATATAGCTTACCTATAAGATATTACCTTTAAGAAATTAAATTTATTAAAAGAGTACTTAAGCACACAATATATTTTTAAGAATTTTAAACATAGGTAATGTGCATTGTGCATAGGTACCTATTGTATGCGATGTATGGACGTATGGTCCAGTAATCTATTTAGTTGCTAAATGACACATTATAATAGTCTGTTAACATAATATTAATAATCAAACCAACGCCAATAGTCAGGTCGCAGGGACGCAATCATACAGGGTCGGTACTTATCTACATATTATGTTTACACTTTTATTCAAAAATGTTAAACCGAATACTAATTAATAATTATAATTTATATTATCGATAATTTTGTAAATTCTCTCCGAGGTTTTATTTAATTAACATCGCATTAAAATATTTTATTATATTTACATAATAATATACCAGTATATCATGTTGATTTTGATTTAATTTAAATTTTAAAATTGAAATTAATAATTATTTATAGTTGTAATTGCTTACCATTATCGATCAATAATTTTTGATATTCTTATCAGTTAACATTGATAAGGTAAATTCGAATAAGTAATAACTACTGTCTTCTGGTAGCTGATATCTTAATTTACAATAATTATTTATTATTTATTTAATTAAAATACTTGCTTAATGTTTATTGTTATTTGTTATTTCGTTTATTTTATTTTATATAGTTGTTACATCAATAAGAGTTTAATTCATCAATTGCCTATTGATGAATTTAGTATACCATTTCTCTAAAATAATACATTTTTGAGTTAATTATGATGATATGACCTTTGGTATTCTAGCTTACTGTAGCTATGTGTTATTAAGTTAAACCTTTTTTAGATTAAAATTCTCATTGTGTTTTATAATATGGAAGGTGATAGCGTTTCAACAGGGTAAGTTTTTTGATATAATTTATGCTATTTATTCTTATTTATTAGTATTATATTATTTTCAGAGGAACAGGTTTATTATTACGATATGCCAGTCAGAATTCATTAGACGAGAGTTCTCAAAAACAAGTACCAAGGTCAGGGAGACGGGAACGAACGCCTTACAGAAATAGTTCTCACACAGTTCGTGCATTTGAAGTTTTACAATCTTTACGCAGGTTTGTTGTATTATTATGAGAAATTTCAACTTTAAGTCTCTAGATAAATGTTTGGTAGTATTAAAGTATTACAATTTTGTTTTAGAGATGAGATTTTTTGTGATATTAAATTAGAAACAGATGATAGTACAATAGTATTTGGACACAAAGTGGTTTTAGCATCTGCTAGTCCTTATTTCCATGCCATGTTCACAAGTTTTGAAGAGAGTAATAAGGATCATGTAATTATAAGAGAATTGGATTCTACTGCATTAAAACTTCTAGTAGATTTCATTTATACTGCCCAAATAATGGTCAGTGAAGAAAATGTACAGGTATAAATCATTTTAAATTGTTTTTAAACAATTTAAAAGTAATTTAAATTTACTATTTTTGACTTATCATTTTGTTTTAAGGTTTTGTTACCAGCTGCAAATCTCTTACAGTTGCATGATGTACAAGATGCGTGTTGTGATTTTTTACAATCACAACTGCACCCTACAAATTGTCTTGGTATCAAGGCATTTGCTGATTTACATGGCTGTATGGAACTATTGTCAAGTTCTGAATCATATATTCAACAACACTTTTCGTATGAAATATTAGTTATTGTATATTTTTATATGGAAATTATATTTATTTTTGTTGTATTTTTATTATTAGAGAAGTGGTTGAAGGTGACGAGTTCCTATCCTTATCATCTGAACAAGTAGTTAAGTTGATTTCCAGTGATGAACTTACTGTTCCATCTGAAGAAAAAGTAAGTTACTAGCCACTAGGAAATTGTTACATTTAAATATAATATATGAGATAAAAATTAGTAGTTAATTAATTTAAAATAATAACTATTATTTAGCTCTTAATATTTTTTAGGTATTTGAAAGTGTAATTTGTTGGGTAAATTATGAATCAAGTTGTAGAAAAGATATTTTGCCTAAATTAATGGAACATGTTCGTTTACCATTAGCATCAAAAGAATATTTACTTAAGAGAGTAGAGGAGGAACCTCTTCTTAAAAATAGCCTTGAATGTATGTTTTTTTTTTTTATTTGATTTTTCAATCAAAAAGGTCTTTATTTTAATTTAAATTATAATTTATTATTCTTCTACTATTTCTAGGTAAAGACTATATAATTGAAGCATTAAATTTTCATTTACTTAAGTCTGAACAGCCAGGTACTATTCCAAAAACTATTCGTACAAAACCAAGACAACCTGTTGGATTACCTAAAGTAATTTTTTTCTAATGATTTATCTTGTTAAAAAATTAGTATACCCATTTATACTTTACAGGTAATACTTGTGGTTGGTGGACAAGCACCTAAAGCAATTCGTAGTGTAGAATGGTATGATCCAGGAACCAATCGATGGCAATCTGGACCAGAAATGAGTACACGCCGTTGTAGAGCTGGTTTAGCTGTGTTAAAAGATCGTCGTGTATTTGCTGTGGGTGGTTTTAATGGTTCATTAAGGGTTCGTACAGTTGATATGCTTGATTTGTCATCACCATCACCTTGTTGGGTACCAACAGTTGCCATGTTAGCTAGACGAGGAACTTTAGGAGTAGCTGTATTAGATAATTGCATCTATGCCGTATGTTATACTTAAATATATTTTATTTTATGTCATGATCATGAATTATAAATTATATAATAAAAATTCTAGGTTGGTGGTTTTGATGGTACTAGTGGTTTAAATAGTGCAGAAGTTTTTGACTGCAGTACTCAAGAATGGCGAATGGTATCTAATATGTCTACTAGGAGAAGTAGTGTTGGTGTTGGAGTACTCAATAATCTTTTATATGCGGTAAAATAATATTTTATTTATTATTTCAAAATATGTAATACATTTGTTTTAAATTTATTAACTGTATAGGTAGGAGGTTATGATGGATTATCAAGACAGTGTTTAAAATCTGTTGAATGTTATCATCCTAGTACTGATACATGGACACCAGTTGCAGAAATGTCTGTACGCCGCAGTGGTGCTGGTGTAGGAGTCTTAGATGGTGTAATGTATGCTGTTGGTGGTCATGATGGACCTGAGGTTCGTAATAGTGTTGAGGCCTATAGACCAAGTTCTGGAGTTTGGACTTCAATTGCTGATATGCATATGTGTCGAAGAAATGCTGGTAAGTATAATAATTCTTCATTATTTTATGAAAAACTTTTTTAGAGAAATATATTAAATTAATAATATGTTCTAATATAGGAGTAATTGCATTAGACGGGTTATTGTATGTTGTGGGCGGTGATGATGGAGCTTCCAATTTGGCTTCTATAGAGATTTACAATCCCAATACCAATACATGGTCCATGTTAACAGCCTCAATGAATATTGGCCGAAGTTATGCTGGAGTGGTAGTTATTGATAAGCCTCCACACTTTAATAATTAAATGGTATACAGGTGTATTATTGTTGAAATATCTAATTTAGGTAATGTGCATTCTATTATAATATTTGTTTGTTATTTAAATTAATTAAAGTAGAATCAAATTAGTATAATTAATTGAATTTATAAATTATAAATATTAATGTGTAAAGGTTTATTAGTGTTTTAAAATAAAATATGATAATAGACAATCAAAAATATTTTTACTTTAATAATTTTTAATAAACACTAAAGGTAATATAAGACTATTATGCATAATCATTTAAGAGTGTCTATAGTTCCTTATCAAACTCTCTATCCAATTTTTCATTATCTTAATTGTTGGAAGCTTGACAATAACTTATTTTTCTTATGATAACCCATTAAAATTCAATAATTAATAAGATTTTAAATTGTTCAGTTATTTTTATTTTTAAAATTAAATACTTAATAATTTTGTTCATCTTTAAATGCATAGTAATGTATGAAGCTAGTATATAAACTTAGATTAATGCAGAAATAAGCATCCACTGTGTTGTATTTAGTAAATATAATAAAAACATTGTTTGCTTGTTAGAAAGCTCTTTCCCTATAAATGGCCTATTATTTTTGTTATAAGTATGATACTTTTTAAATATGAATTTACCTTCACAAATTTAGATAAAAAGTTAAATTTAGCTGAAATAGGATATTCAACTTGTTTCGTGATTAATTTATAAAACTAAGATGTCAACTCATACAAGAATCCATTAATACCCATGAGTTGTATTTATATATTTTTAATAGAATATAATATGTTAAATTTATAATATAGATTGGTATAATCTATGAATTGATAATTTTTTGAGTGCTGTAAAAATCATAAATGCTAGCAAGGTCCATGGCCTATCACTGTTAACGGTTATTTATTTATTTTTCATTTGCACATTATTTTGATTCATAAAATATAGTTTTTGAGACTCAGACCCTCGAATTTAAGTTACAGTACTGGATCAATTGATGTCTTATTTAATACGTCAAAATTAATAATGTTTGGTAAAGTTTTATGAACTCTTGGCAACAATTTAGCAGATTTCCTGAATGGTTTTAATATGGTGATATAAACTTTGTCGTAATGTGAGTTGTTAAGCAATAATTTTGCTGAAAATATTTTTAAAAGTATTTTAATCAAAATTTGAACTTAAAGTTTTTAAATTATTAAATGTTGGATTAGTCAATAATTGGGTTTTAATATATTTTATACGTTGGATATTTATCTCTATAATTTGTTATTTTAAACTATTAAGAGAAAAACTCATTTTTCACTGTGTGTCACTTGATTTAAATTAAATTACAGTTAATATTAAAAGATAAAATAAGAAAAAAAGGTTTAATATAGAACGCGTTAAGTCTGTACAATTATCATTATATTACTTTTATTATATTTACATTTCATAATTAAATTTATCAGAGAAGTATAAAATATAGAATATATTTTAATATTATGAATTATGAACATACGTATGTAAATATTGTGATTAAATAATTTTGTTTGTACTTTTATTCAAAAGTATCAACATGTGTCACACTCAGACACAAAGATAACTTTATAATCTTAATCTGTTAATCTCTCCTGTACACATAATTGCATAATTATTGTGTAATGAATTTATTGTAATATAGACCTAAGCCTAATTATAGTGATTACTAAAAATTTCAATTGGTTTATCAATGTACAAATTTAATTGTTTAATTATACACATTAAAATCTTGAGTCAGCGGCGTTTGTGCAAAAAATATGTTAAATAATTTAGTAATGATGAACTAATGATTAAATATAATAAACAAATAATGTCTTTTCTATGTTAGGTAGGTACTATATAATCAATTTATACTTAAAAAACTTTGGATAACGTAAGAAAAAAAATCTCATCTGAGTACGCATATAGTCTATACGAGTTTTTTAAACTAATTATGACTTGTATAATATTCGACCTTTTATCTAATACTTTTTTTTTTTATATACACAATATATCGAACATTGGTCACCAGCACAGCGGCACTCATCACGCTAATCGCAGTTTATTTACTTTTGAAGACAAATTATTATTATTTCGTGCTTAAAATATTTAATAACAATTAAACTACAGTTTAGTAACAATTATTTCATAATATGGTATAGATTGTTACATTATTGTGTATCACATCAGTGGTATTTTAGTGGTTACACGAGACGACGAATCGTAAACAGTCAGTAGCCACTGTTTCCTTAATCACAACATTGAACATGAACATGTTTAAGAATTTTTTTACAACGTCGTTAACGCTGTTAACAGCTTATGTCACTTTAATTTCTACGCTACGCCAACCAGGTATAATATACAACGATATACTTATTATTTGATCGGTACATTTATTTTTATACATTTTTTTGTAAACTGTCTGACGACCATGACATTTGTTCGAGTGCCAACAAGAAAACAAGTCGAGAGACGATGCTATGGTAATCAATTAGGTACTTTATTATTATAAATCAAATAATAAATGTAGTTTCAATAAACGAATAAGATATTCAAAAAATTAATAATAAAATAAATGTCATGTAAATATTCTGAAGTCGAGAAATAATGAATTTATACTATCCAAAAATATTCAATTAAAAATATTTTAAATCCAAAGTAACTAATTAATAATTAGTAATTATTACGATGACTGCGACGGAGGTGCTTAGACTCAGATATCAAATAAAACTCCAAGAGCTTCGCATTGGATTCCTAGGAATATGACGCAGAATCCATCAATGGTCGCGTACCTACGCTTGCCCGTTCGTGTTGCTAGTTATAGGGTATGATCGTTTTCGACCAGAAACATACCCTTTTCTTTTCGGCCGATTCCCTTTTCGACTAAATTTAAAATAGGTCGATTCCTTTTTCGACCAAAACCGTATACTTCCTTTTATATAGCCGATTCATTTTTCGATAAAAACAAAATTTTATATTATTTACAGTGGCGTAAATTGAACCCAATTTCTGGTGGTGCAGTCGTACAGAGGCATATATTCTCAATCTATAATTTCCGAAACACATATAATCCAACTTCCTAAGTAAAATCCTTCCTAATAAACTATATATTTTCCTATATATTTCTTTAAATAATAAATAAATTTTGAATTATTTATAATTATTTTGTCTAATTATCTATGGCATGGCAGTTACAAAATTTTAGAATATAGGTAGGGATAATAATTTAATTTATAAGGTCTAATACATGCACGAAAATTACAATTTTGTACCTGTTTATGTATATATTATACAAAAAAAGATAGTTACAAAATTAAAAATAATATCATAGGTATACAAATTTTATTTCAACGATTTTCTGGTGATGCAAAAACATACCTTTGCACCAACATATTTTAGATGTGGTGGTGTAAATGAGCCATTTGCACCATCCAGTTTACGCCACTGATTATTTATGTAAAATAATAAAATAATTAGTATATAATTTTTGTAAAATTAGGGCAATTATATGGTTATATAATTTTTAAAATGATTAAAAGTATAAAATGCATAAAATGTTGTAAAATAAAACGTAGAAAATTATTTAAAATATAAGAATATCTATATATTAACATAATTTTTATGTTAATATATCACAGTATGTAATAATATGTATAATAGGTATTATATAAAAAAATAAAATTTAAATCACATAAGTAGGTTTGTAATATATTAACATATAAATTATGTTAATATATAGATATTCTTATACTTTAAATAATTTTCCACATTTTATTTTACAACATTTTATATAACTTATACTTTTAATCATTTTCAAAATTACATAATTATATAATTGCTCTAATTTTACAAAAAAATATTTATCAATTATTTCATTTTTTTACATACATTACATAAAATTTTGTTTTGGGCAAAAAGGGAAGAGTATGATTTTGGTAGAAAAGGGAATCGATCTATTTTAAATCTGGTCGAAAAGTGAATCGGCCGAAAAGAAAGTATACATTTTTGGTCGAAAATGGTCTCGCCCATATTATATTTTAACACATATTTAGTTTCTCGACACTGTCATTACTAAAAAAAATATTACAATACTATTTGTATGGATCACGGATGTGTAAAAAATAATTTTTACATCATACGATCAGAATGTTTTTGTTCTAGAATTAAGAGGGTAAAATATGATTATATTCGAGGCTTCACGAGAATTTAGTGATATTGGCACACGCGATACAGATGCCTTTGTTATGGCAATTGTATCTGTATGATAATTAATATTTTTTTTTATAATTAATTATTAATTATATATTAAAGGTCTGTAAAATCAATTATAGGTACATTCAACTTATTGAACATTTTTATAAATTATTCCGTCCCGACGGAAATCGTTAGTATAGTATAATAAATTATTGATCAAATACTTATATTATATACATATATGTGATTTTTATATTTAATCAATGGTATAGTATACTACTATAATTATTAATGAAAAACATTTAAAAGAGATAACATTTTTTTTCTACTATTACTACTAATGTAAGACGTCACTGAAATATCATAAAAAATTGAATGTAAATATTTTAGTAATAGAATTTATCACTTCTGTATTAATAATATTTTCAAATGAATAATGTAATTAATTTTAAAATAAATTACTTGTATTTAAAGTTTAATTTAATTTACAGGAAATATTTTTAAGTAACCGCAATAGTTGTCGAACGATGAATAAATAAATTTTAAAAACAATGGTACCCATTATTCACACAATTTACATGTTAAATCATGGTGTAGTTAAAGCTATGAATATATAACTTTTAAGCATGGGTGGTATCGAAATTATATCACTTCAGCCTTATTTTTCTCCCATAACCGGAAAACTGATATCAAACAAATTCATAAAAATTACATAATATTCATACTAATCATTATATAGTAATGGAAATTTTCAAAAATATTAAATGGTGGAGCGGAGGTGATGTACGTTGCTGAGTAACTTGTAAAACAATAAATGTTTTGACAAGTCTTGTATACAAAACCAAACGTGCTTATGTATGGAAACAAGTGTATTTCTTTCAAAAACCAATGGTTTTAGAAGGAAATGTTATATTATGCTTTTTTTTTGTTGTTTTATTTTTATTTATAAAACATATTTATTATGTTCAACTAGAAATCTATGAAAAACTCGGGATTTATATTTTATAGAAGTGTATGTTTTAAATTTTTCAAATATGTATAGGTACTAATTATTTAAATTTATAAAGGTAGTATTAAGGAATCTACATGACTATATATATATTTTATTTTAATTGACAAATATATCATTTTTATATGGATAGTATCTATCACTGATATAATATGCAACTGATGGTCATTGATAATGATCACGCAATGTCATAGATACTATAATGTATCTACAATAATAATTAAGTTTTATTGATCTAACTACTCGAGTTATGCTAATATAAATGATAAAATTAGTATTGTGCATTTATGTAATTCTTTATGTTTTATTAACCATACATAGTTTAAGTTTTTTTTAGGTACCTAATAAATCATTAAGAACTACAGGGTCGTTTCTTAAACCAATGTGGACGATAAGTCATCCCTGCACGGCTGCACTCTTCGCTTATAATATTATTATATGTTAATTTTTTGTTTTATACGAATTTAGATTCGAACCGTATAGTATCAACTTTTACCAGTTTAAGTGCTTTATCTGATCATGTTTGTAATGTATAATTTTGTATAAATTAAATATTTTAAATATTTTATTCTTTTGAATGACAGCGCATATATTTTTAATTTTTATACTTCGAAGTATAATATTATTCGGAGTATTTCTAACTATTAAAATAAAATTTCGGACTAATAGTTTATTATTTATGACTTCATAAGTATTTTAAGTTTTATGAGCAGAGTAGTAGATCATCATTTTGTGGAATACCCCTTCACTCCATACATATTAACTAAACAGCTTATTTAACAACCTTAATAATCTTATACTAACATAAATTACTCATTCAAAATTCGGTTTTTATAAATCGAAGCAGTACTTAAAAAAATGTTTTGCTTTTGGATACGAAATTAAACATGCATGCTGTCATTCATAAACGTAAAATTTTTAAAAAATGATAACGATATAATAATAATTTTTTTTTCAAAAAAATGTAGTTTTGTAACGACTTGAAATTATTTTAAATATGTATTTTCAAAAACGTTTAAAGATTTTGAACGTAAGGTTTTAGTGTATAAGTGTTAAATGTTAATGGATTACCCGATGTATAGTGAATAGTGATAAAATTATTTCATTGTTGAATTCTATATTATTTAAATTTTTTTATTTTTTTATTTCAAGATTTCCAAAGACGTATCATTAAATTGATTATAGAGCCTATTAGCCCAACCGCGTTTTATGCTGAATGGAGACTACTGCCAGACATAAACAGCAGCGTAAATTATTCGTTGACGTATTCCACTCATTTGAATAATGAAATTAAGTTAACTAGTAGCAACAATATCACACTAACAGGATTGATGGAATGTACAGCTTATACAATCACGGTGAGGTGTTTATATTACGGATCCGGTGAAAATATGCTTAGTGGTCCCTTTACTTCTACAGTTGCATTGACTTCACATTTCTCCCGTAAGTATAAAAAAATAATAATAATAAGAAACTAGCATACTTACGTCTGCACTTTTAAGGTTTAGCAGCTTAAAAGGGTTAATATGTGTCTTGAAACATAAAAAAGTCAGTTAAAAGGTTCAAATTTTGCTCAAACATTTTTAGTATGATTTTATAAAAACTCGATAAAAATTTTAGGTATTTTTGGTAAAATTTTGAAATAAATTAGTACATAAAAAGTTATTTGGCACTAATTTCAATAAGTATGCAATATATCTAAGGAGATAAGTATAATTTATAAAATGGTCGAGAGTACAAAAAAATAATAAATAATATGCAAGAGTAAAATAGCAAAAAAAAATTATTATTTATTATGCAATAAATGTGTAAACTTAAAATTAATAAATACATTTTATAATAAATTTATGTTTTATTTTTATTTTTTACTTATAATGTTCATTCTATTATGAGACTTAATTTGTGCTGCTTCCAAAGTTGAATTTTATACAAGCGGTGTTCATTCAGTTCATTGTACTTATAGTATTTTTTATAGTATCATACAACGATTACAACGTGAATTAAAAAAATGGATAGCTGCCTACTGTAAATGTTTTTTATTTTAGAACTGAAAGCTGTGAAGAATTTAACTGCGATAACTTCGAGTCATTCGATTTTGATTTCGTGGGGAAACCCGATGGAACAGAAATTATGTACGGCAAATTTTCACATCTCATTAACTTCAATGCGAGGTACCGGTCAAGAAATACAAACCGAATTCGATCATCACATGATAACAGCGTTAGAACCATGCATCACATATTTCGGTTATGTTTCTGCGGTCGACTTCGCAGGCGTTAAAGGAAATCCTACAGCGTTCAATGTAACTACGGATCCTGGAAGTATGTATACCAACGATCTACCTGAGAATATCCTATCTAGTTTTCAAAAAATTTTCTGATTACTTGACTTCTTGAGTAATTGAAAATAAACGGAAAGTATTCCATGTTGTACATAAGGGCAGTTTTAGGATTATGAAATGAGGTTTGAAGATACGCCTAAAACTATATATGCCTAAAATATATAAGTCGTATTATATATAAATTCAATATTCGTATATTGTGTGCATTTAGGGCTTGCATATAGGCATATAGCCCTAGGCAGTAGGCACACCAGTTTTTTCTTAGGTATTAAAAAATATTATACTACAAAATATATGTACATTACAAAGCTTATATACTCATACCCATAAATATCGTTTTGGCTGTGTCGTGAACTCTGGTAAGAAGTTTTCCTATGGAGTGAAATAATAATTTTATTAATTATATTAATATTGCTTATAGCTTGTATTGTATATTAACAATTATGATTTAAAATGTGAAGCGTTTTCGTAATAGTTTGTTTCCCATTTATTATCTATACCTAATAGATATATCACTGATATTCGTCTAATTTTAACTAAATGTATTTATGATACTAGTTAATATTTATTGTATTTTTTAACGTGGTCGAATTTCAGTAGATAAAAATTAGTTTTCTTCATTTATTTGTTATCCAAAAAAATTGTGTTTCGTAATTTAGCAAAATACCATTTTTCAAAATCTTGTCTACATCGTCTACTTGTTAATTAAGTCCTATAGTTACTGATTATATTTTTAATATAGGAACTAAATTAATTAATCATTTTTACATATAACTAATATACGAGTAGCCTCCATGTCCAATACATTGTTATCTACATATACAATTACAAGTTTTTTTGCTTTTATTTTAAAAATTAGTCATGCTTCTCTTGATTTACTACCCAAACTGTATTGACGAGTTTGTCTGTGCTCATTGGCTGATAGACAAATTGTAATATTTTTTAATTTTCTTCAAAAATGTATTTACTAATCTACTGTAAATTCTTCTAGATACCTACTTTTATTTCTAATAAGTTTCAATTTACAAGGTTTCTTATTATTTCTTCTTTTGTAAAATAACCCTTTTCATTTATCAATGTGCAGGCTAGATAGTGATGGCGCTAGAGTTTGCGGGGCCTTGGGCAAAATAAATCACTACCTATACTGCAGGGTCTTTGAATTATTACCCGTGGAGCCTAAATAAAAATTTTAAAGTATGAGGCCTGGGTAACTGCCCCTATTTCCATCTTAACGCCGTCACTAAGGCTAGATTTATCATTGACTTAAACCGCACAGTCAATTAAGAAAATTATGCGAATTTTATATGAGGATGCATTCTTTATGTCTAGCTAATTATGTTTAGTTTATTAAATTTATATTTATTTATTTTAGTACCTGGACCTGTAGTGAAGTTAACGGCTTCATCAAATGAGTCGAGAACTATATTCGTTAGATGGGATAAACCGATTAATTCGTCTTTTTGTATTCGTAAATACGAAGTTGTTTATTGTAACGATTTATTCGTTTGCTCTACAATTATGACTGAAGTACGTACCATTAAAATATGCTAGTAAAATATTGCAAAAATGCAGTATTTTATTTATATTATAAATTGTAGAAAAAAAATCAAATGTTGACTTAAGAAAATTAGTGTAGGCCACTGGCCAGTTAAAAATTAAAATTATACTATTTTTAACATTTAACTAATGTTTATTATACATTTATATTGTAGTGTTAAATCTTTTATAGACTAATGCTTTGACTATTTTACATCTAATGCCTTGTGTAACGTATCAAATAACGGTTACGCCAAAAATGTCAGACACCGAAAATGGTTTGTCAGCCAAAACTGAAGCCACTGTAATCGCCGAAGGTAATATTATTTAGCATAAATATACCTAAGATACAACACAGACCGTGTTACATAGTGTATCCACTGATATTTTACATCCATGATTGATTTTGGTATCTGTATGTTTTGGTGTGGTGTGGGTGGCAAAAAAAGTATCAAATTTTCGGAGGTGGTCAAATATTTAAAATGTGTGAGCGTGTATATTTTTGTAGAAGTATATATAATCTTTCTATGTCTCATAAAATTATTATTTTCTATTATTATCATTTATTGCTTTGACAGCACCACCACACAACTTAAATTATTTAATTGTATCAAACTTGCTAAATCATAACACTTCATTTATTATTTTCCATATAGCTTAGTTTAATTGTCATTTAAAGATGCAATTATAAAATAAATAATCTATTGTAAAGATCGGCTTAAATCAAAATTGTTATTTAGTTTTATCATATACCTGCAGTAAAATAAAATGGATACACAAAAAAATATTTTTAGCGTTACAATATCGTATATACAGTTCGCAAGTAATTTTGAAAAATAATGTTTAGCCCTTTAAAAATCTTAGTAGAAACCGTTATAGTTACTATAAGATACCCGATCTATGGATTTAGATTTTAAATTTTATATAGTATATATCTAGGTAAAATAAGAATTTAAGAATGTAATTTTTCAGTTTTGGAAAAGCCCACAAATGGACGAATATTGTTTTTAACCAGTTATAATGTCACTCTGCAATGGGATCATCCTATCGAATCTGTTTGCACTTTAATACATCAAATCGTAAACTGTTCGAATTTGAATTCTTCATTCGAACTGATGACGTATACACCTGCCCGAGCAGTGACCATAGATAACTTGAAACCTTTCACGAAGTACATTTGTTACTCTGCGTTTTATAATAAGCAAGGTTATTCAGAAAAGAGTGACGAAATCGTTGTTTGGACAAAGTTACAAGGTATTGTATTATTATTTATTATTATTATATCAAAAATAATATAGAATAGTTTGAGGATTACGACTAATCGTTATCGTTAAATAAGACAAGATAATGTAAAATAAAAATATGCTTACAAATAATTTTTTATTGTAGATACCTAGTGATATGCTATATTTTTATTTTAAAGTACGCATTTTATGGAATTGAATAAGTGTGTCGAGCTTAAAAACTTATCAACAACTTTTTATAAATTTTCAATTTATATTTATAATTTACCAGTCGGCCGCTAATACAAATAACTACTTGTTTTAAACTCTTCTTCTTTTTAGAGTCTATTGGCGATTAAACCATTCCTTTACACATTTAATCTTCCATTTTCCCTATCAGCTGCTTGTTTTTCCAGTTCAGTCTTTCATTTGGAGACTACGGGTTTTTATATTATATCATCTTATATTAAATAGAGGAATTCAATTGACTATTTGTTTACAGGGTTTTTTCCCATAAATATGATTAATAGTTAGTTATAGACTTATAGATTCAATACGCATATCTAGCCCACTGTTATCATCAGCTGCCAATCGTATATTTGTGTCCTATATGTTTCGTATTTGGAAGATAGAATATTCAACTCGTTATTTTTCATTGTTTACCACTTTTCTGTCTCTTCGTCTTTAACTGATACAATTTTTTTTTTAAACCGTTAGTTTTCTTTTGTCCGTTTTCCTCAGAGTTTTACACTATTACACATTTAAATATCATTGTATTGACTTTTGAAATAATATATCAAACAACATTGTATGTACCTACAGCATATGCAATAATGCATATTGTCTCAAGTTTATTTATTAGTTGTGCTGTGATAACGTATAGTTTTGAATGTTTTGATGGCATTTATTAAAGCATACGTACTATATATTGTTTTCGTTAATATTTTTTATTGACAGTGCCAGATCCACCAACAAATTTATCGATCATTAAGTTGTCTGCCAACAGCGTGATTATTGCATGGGCATCGTCTACTACAGTATCTCCCGCTACAATAGACAGTTACCGTTGGACGGTTATGTTTAAGCATTTTTTATACGAACCACCGAAATACTGCTCGACCCGAATCACAGAACCTGTGGTCACACATTTCGTTAAAAATGATCAGACGTACCAGCATCAAATTGAGAATTTAATACCTGCTAGCTGTTACATCATAGAATTGAGTGCTGCAACAGAGTCTGGTTTTGGAAATTCAACAAATATTACGATACACACGCTGTCGTCGAGTAATGTACAAATTATAATATGAGAATTATTCTTATTAAATAATATATCAGCCGCACAATATTATAGTATTTTTTTACAAACGATAAACAGTAAATAAAATGTTAATTTACGTGTAGATATACACTAAATAGTACATAATATTATCGTCACGGATTGCATAGTACCTTTAAATATAAAGACTTAAGATATTAAGTGTATTCAAGATTATTTTTACATATTTATGACATTGTAACTATAGATTTTCTATCCCAGGTTTAAATTATAAGTATGCATATACGAGTACACAATATAGTTTAATATAGTTCCATAGATATATCAATATTTAACCATGTTTAATATATTACTGTAGCTAGTTCGCCGGTCAAAAACCTACAAGTTAAATCGATAGAATCTAATTTGGTCGTATTGAGTTGGAAGTACCCGTGCATTCCAAACGGAAAAATCGCATTTTTTCACAGTACGTTTGTGGGAGAAAGACTTGGATTTCATAATCACATTTTCAGTATCAAATGCGATATTTCAGTAAGTTATTTTTAATGGCTAATTGATATATTGATATTAATTGTATCATTACTAAATATGAGTTTAAATTTCAAAATTATTCAATACTATGTACCTACTATTAATTTTGTATGTTTGTATAGGGGACAGTTGCCCCCCCTCCCAGAAACTTATTATTTTGTCCTCCTCCTATATTAAATATTATTTAAAGAATTTTTAATTAAAAAAAAAATATTTATGTTGAAATTACTTTTGTACAACTATATAAGAAAACTATTCCCTATGATAAGTCAGATTAGTATTATCAATACAGTGAAAACTAAGTAATGCGGACCCTGAATAAAATGGAAAACTATCCAATACGGAATTTTTCGATGGTCTGGCATGTTCCTATAGTTTTATATAGACGTTGAACCTCAATAAAACGGAACCTTCCTAATGTGAAAACGGAATGGTTTTGTAGGTCCAGTGGAAGTAAAAATCTTGCATAAACCGGAAATATGACACTCGTCATGTTACGTTGATATGAATATGTAGTGTTGCGTGTCAATATCAGATCCAAACTCAGGGTGTTATTTAAATGAAATTAAAAAGTTATCCCGTATGGCCGTGTGTATGATGTATTGTTGTGAAACAGTTATCCACCAACAGTCTTACACTGAACAGTTTGCTTGTACATATTAAGTGATGTCTATTAAATTACATATAATATTAGAAAATAGCAACAACAATGACAAAATAAAAACTCTACATAATTTTTGGAAAAGCTAAATTTTAAATTTAATTGGACCTTTATACTTATATAATATATATACATTTTTAATGATTTTATTAGAAAATAAGTCTAATTAATCTAAAATAAATTATATAAAGTAAAGTAATAAATTAAGTTTTTAATTAATCTCTAACTCAAAAAATAAAAATCATAAATGTTGTAAATTAATTTTTTAATGTGAAAAACTAATTTGAATTTATAATTCGGAATTTTTCCGTTTTATTCAATAAAGCGGAAAACTGCTTAAAGCGGAATTTTTGATTGGTCCTATGCTATTCCGCATTAGACGGTTTTTACTGTATTACCATAAATTAATATAAATCAATGTATATTCTATAAAATATAAGAATATAGGAGTGTGAAATGTTATTTGTTCTTATTTACATGGAAAGTAAGTAAAAATTAATGTGGAATGTATTATATATAAGTTGAATGTGAGAAGATTTTTAAATGGGCCAGTAAATTGTGATTAATTATCCCCTCCTTCTCCCCTATAATAATAATAGCTAAGTGCCGCTTATGACTGTCACAACTGCCATCATGAGTAAAAACGTGACATCGTCGACTCTGCCACCAACGTTGTAAAGACACTTGGCGAGATGGTAAAACAACAAACATATTGATTTATTAACTTAAAAATTAAACAAAGTGTTAAATATTACATTTATTTTAATATGAATAATATAATTTACTAGTACAATCTGTGGTTTGCACCTTAAACATTCAGTTAATCAATGGGGGGGGGGGTCTAGACCTAGACCCCCCCATGGGTACGTCCCTGACAATCGATCACGCTTTTCGAGCACACGAAGTGGTTTTATTTGTTTTGTTAATTAACACATCATCAACTTTTGGTATTCGTGCTTTACACAATATGGCTAAATCGTAATTCTGCGATCGGCTTTCCGCGGAGTTCATACCAGCAACCGTCGAAGCCGTATTTACTTAATAATTTTAAAATTAGAATTCATATTTGGTAGTACTGTGATAACGAATCTCTTGAATAAACCTGTGAATGCATGCTTTTATTTGCTACTCGTACTTATTTGAAGAATAAATTAAGAAATAAGTTTGATAAAAATTCAAAATGTATATTAAGTCCATAGCTATTAGATTACGTTGTAGTGCAATAGTGCATATTGTATAAAATTATATAAGTCTATTATGCATGTTATAGGGCATAATATTTTTTTGAAATCATGATTTCAGAAACTAGCATATATTTTGTATTTTAATAATTTATAACGAAAAAGATTGAAAAATACTTTACGCAATTATTTATTTTTAATAATTGTATTTTTATTAAATTCATTAATTTTAAATATTTCCTTTTATACACGTATATTAATTTTTAATTTAAAAACTAAGCGTAAACACGTTTTTGAGTACAAAATATATTTTACCAGGACAACGAAACGGAATTTGAATATAGCTTAACCCAATTGTTGCCCGAGTATACGTACTTATGTACGGTAGCAGCGATAACCGAAACTGTGGAGAACCCGGGCCAAGACAAACGCATTAGATTTATTACACCATCGACAAGTATTATCACATAACATATTTTATATTTTATATTAAATAATAATTTTAGCTAGGATTTTTATGTTTTTCATTTTTATTAGTTTATTGTTTATTAATGAATACAGTAGAGTCTCGATAGTCCGGGTCTCCGATAATCCGGTGAATGCGATAATTGTTCGTAAATACATTTGTAGTTTGTTCGGAATTAAAAATATTATTCAGAAAAAAAATACTGACTATTATAGTAATAAGTTCTATTATTATACACATTTTTTTTTTTTCTTGGAATTCATTATGTTAAAGTTATTTATTATTTTTGTAATTTTATGTGTAATAAATATAAAAATTTTAGTCATTTAAGTAGGAAATTTTAAAAACCCTCCGGTAATCCTGACAAATTTAGAGTAATCTGGACGATGCTCAGTCTAAATTCGTCTGGACTATCAAAGTTCTACTGTATGTATTAAAATATGTGTTGTAATATTTTTGTTTTTATATGCAATACAATAAAAAATGATTTTTTACATGATTTTATTAAAATGTATACAGGCCCGGATTTACCTAGCAAATACGATACATACCGTCATTTAAGAGTGACCGTGTCCGAAAACTATCTCACGCAGGTCCGTTTGTCCATACCCGGAAACTTGTTCTCGAGCGCCTCCGGAAATATCAAATACTATTCAATAATCGTTTACCAGGATGGCGGATTTCCAGACAAGCCAGAACACGGCATTAGGAAGAATAATCCTCGGCAGCAGATGCATTACGACGTCTGGCCACCTCCCATGCGGACATGGGCCGAAGCTGCACCGTACCCTTTCATACTGGCGTATCAGACAACGCCCGACCAGTGGATGCCTTTTAAAGGTCAGTCGTGTATTCGAACTTACATTATTTTGGGAGTTTACCAAAAGCGTCCCGAAATGATCTTTTTTTTTTAATGTTCTGAGTGTATCCCAAGAAAAAATAAAATCATATTTCGATATAAACCTAGTATGTCCTAGTTCATTTATAGTTTTACCCGGGGTTCACTACGAGGAGTTGAACTAGCTTATGCCTCAAAAATGTTTTTTGTTTCTTATTTATGATAATTTATTTTAGCTTACACCCTTGGATTTGGGTAAAAGTATTAATTATTTTAAATGGTTTTTTTTTGTAAATTTATATAGGCTGGTGTTTAAATGCCGTTATTTTGACGAAATCTAGTCTTGATATTTTACTAATTTGAAATTGATTTATATCATCTTCGATGTATAACATATTTTTACACGTGGACAGAGAATGCATTCGAATTATTTAATATTATTTGTTGACATGACTGCGGATAAACTTAGGCTATGAAAAAGATAAAAATTAAAAACCTACACTCCCCTCAGAACATTTAATTCATATGCTACCCTTAAGTATCAATATAATCTATGTATATTTTGTCTATAATTTTGAATTTTGAATATATTTTTGAAGAATCACTTTGAAGGATTTAACAACTACAAAACAAATTAAAAATGAAAACATTTAGTATTTTTAAAGTTTTACATCTGATATATTATTAAAACGTTGTAATTTTGTTGTTTGGTTTGACGTTTAGATCAAAACGATGAGGTTTTTGATATTGGCGCGGACAACACCTGTTCCATAAACGACAAGAAAAGTTATTGCAACGGACCATTGAGACCTGTTACTAATTACAGATTGAAACTCAGGGCTTTTACAGCGGATGGGTTTCAAGATTCGTGGACCGTACCATTTACTACACGTAAGTGTTGTAGGAATACATATGTTGAGTGTAAAGTAGCAAAAATAAATTTGGTACATAATAGCAAATGTACATTTATCAAATACTCGAAAGCAAAAATTAACAAATATGAAAAATAAATTATGTTGTAAAGGTAAATAAAATAATATTTAATTCTAATGTACAATCCTTGATTGAATAATAATAAATGTAAAAACTAATAGTTTCAACTTGTTTCCGGGATAAAAATCCTATTTAAGAATATGTACTTTATAGGTTTATAAAATTTGCTGAATCGTGCTATACAGCCTACAGCCTAAAAATGCAAATAAAATAATATGTATTAAAGATCGCTTTATTTTATAATATTAATTACTTAAAAATAATCTAAATTATTTAAAATACATCGTTTAAAACTTATGCATAAGTATTACGTATAATATAATTAATACAATTTAATAATATTATAATCTATAAATAATAATTATATACATTATAAAAAGGTAAAAAGTCAGTAAACCCTGATTACAGTTCGGTTAAAAACTCAGTATTTCATATTGTTTCATCATAGTATCTTAATACCAAAATCTTAATCAAATTTTTCCAAGACTTAATAATTTAAAAAAAAAACTATTACGGTTATTTAAAGTCACTAGTACATATTTTGTTCACAATTAAAACAAATCAATCCAAAATCGGTTTTATGAAAAGCGAATGTATCACAAATAATTAGAACTTGTTACTACAGATGATAACGTTAAAAAAAATCATAAAAATCACTTCTCTTAATACAATCCACATCCTGTTATATTTTCTATAGATAATGATTTATACACGAATGCAATATATAATCGAATCACTCTTTTTACAACCATTCTCAAAGAAAACTATAAAATACAAAAAAAAACATGACATTAACGTAAAACTAATACATTATTTAATCGACTAGTTTTACCCGGGATCTAAAATGACAAAGCCTGATATACAAACAAATGTTGATTTTATAATAATAATAATAATTATTATTTAAATTCGTATTATGGCATAGCATGACTGCTGGTATTATATAAGATAGTAAATATTGGACAAGGTTTGGAGTATATTCATCAAATTTCTAGGTATCGCATGCCAATACACATGCATTGTATGTGTTACGATGTCAGTATATATGGTTACTAGGGCGATAAAACCACCACAATAAGAATACAAATAAAAGTCACAATAATTAACCCGGATTTTTTTTTAAACCTACTTATTGTGTACTTTATGTTTCATTATACCTGTACTACGTTTTAGGTGGCGAACCCACAGCAGTCTACTACTTGGTGTTGTACAGTGTACTGTTCGCGGTGTTCATCACTGCGACTGGTATGTATTGTGTACTCAACGAAAAAGTTCCGTGGTACGTATAACGAAACTTTATAATGTAGTAGGTAGTATATTTAAATGTGTTTAGTCAGGGGCGTATTTAGATTTTAACAACTAAAGAGTCAAAAAGAGTTTGAAGAAGATTTACTTTAAAGGTTGAAAGCCTCCTTCACGTTTTTTCTCACAAAAGTATGATAACTAGATACCAACATTACTATTAAAGAAAAAAAACCAAAAATTTCTATCATTATGTTAATATCGTGAAAAAAAGGTGGTTATACATGTATCGTGTATTGAATGTTGGTGTCTGGTTAACAAAGACCAGAAAATATTATCGAGTAATATTATTATATAGATACAAAATTTTACTATTTAAACATCTGAATATAGTTTAAAAAAATAAAATAATCAAAAAATTTGCTCCCCTTTTGATTTTGAAAATTTTGCCGCTACAGAAGATAAGCATTGCCCCCCCCCTCACCTAAATAAGCTACTATACGTACAGGGTTTAAATCGAATGAAACAGGGCCGTACAGTATAGAGTAATACACACGACTGCAACACGCCAAGGGTCTGGTGTGCCAAATGACATGAATTTCAAACACTTGTTGGCCAAAACTCCAGAAGAAATCGAGGCCGAGTATGACCTATTGAACGTGTACTCAAAATCAAACTTCACGACAAATGTAGCTATGATGCCTCAGAACAAGTTTAAAAATCGTTACGTCAACACATTACCATGTAAGACCAGAAAACTGAGTGATTTAATTATTTCATGTACACTCACCCAACGTTTTGGTCTTGTTATATAATACATTATACAGATGACTACAACCGAGTGACTATAAAGTCAGACGATACAGATTACTACATCAACGCATCTTTTATCGAAGTGAGTAATAATTTATAAAAATCGTAGTTTGAAAATATATATATATATATATTCTAAGAATAGACGTTTTATAAGCATAATATATTCTACTAGTTATTAAAATGTATATTATCTATTCAGTACTCGAATTAAGGGGATTATAGGGCTCTAATATTTTAAGTTAGGTTATTTAATGATTTTATGAGAATTTGATTTATTTAAAGTCTAATTTTTCATTCTTTTATTTTTTCGATACGAGCACAGCACTTTTAAATAGTTAAAACTTTAAATTTATTTATGAAAATAGTTTTTCCGATGAATTATTGTATCAAATCAACATGTTTGGTGTAAAAAAATAATTAGGTTATGTTTCCTATAAGTGAGTAATAATATATACGTATAATTTAAACGTACACAATATTTAAAGAGATTTTTATTTTTTTAAATCATGAATTTCATATATTTATATTGCATTTTATACTAAAAATTCTTAAAGTTCTAAGTGTATTTTTCAAGATTATTTTAATGTATTAAATTCACAATCTTCTGTATTACTCGTATTAGGTCCATGTAAATTAACAATTCATAACATATCAATGTGTATCAGTAATCCTGTATGTTATTTATATTTATGATTATTATTGATGATTAAAAGTGTAAACCATGAATTACTTTAGATAAATTAATTGCATATTTTTAGGATTCCAATGGTTTTCGGCAATATATTGCTTGTCAAGGTCCTTTAAAAAATACTTGCGTTGATATGTGGCAAATGGTTTTAGACCAAGACGTAGCTTCGATTGTTATGTTATGTCAGATTAATGAAAAAAATAAGGTAGAGTAAGATTTTATTTCAAAATATATTATTTGTAAACGTATTTCAATCCTAGATTTTATAAGTAGTGAAGTGTACCATACATACATATAATTCAATAGCGTAGCCAGGAATCAGTTTTAATCAGTGGAATTATACTTTAATCTTTAGCAGTGGCGTATATAGGTTATTATTTCAGAGGGGGCCGATTATATATTTGGATTTCTTGAGGGAAAGGAGGGAGGAGACACACTATTTGGACAAAAATTGCTTGAATACTACAAGATCTCTCAACTCTCTTTAGACCATCAGAGTAATAAGAAACTCAATCATTTTTTTAATGAATTTTAACATAAAAAAAAGTAATAACTACATTTTTATAAACAATTTTTTATTAGAGACACTCAAAATTAAACTAGAATACAATCAATACTAATATAATGTATATAATTAATAGTTAATACCTAACCTACGCCACTGATTACCTATATTATTACTATCTCACCACTACAGTTATTAATTTAATTCTAGAAGTCATGAGCTAAAATTACATATATACCAATAGTTTCCGTCTGTCGAAATCGTAAACAACTAACAACCAATATTTGTTTTATTTATATAACTTAAATAATAAATTGTGTTACATAATCATTAATAATCGTCAAAATACCAACGCATTCAACACGCTATACTTTTATTCTAAATTATCGCATAAGCGACAGTTTCATTCATGACGTCATGATATCGGTATCGTGTCAAATTTTTGGAATTATCCCCATTCCCCAACCATAAGACATACTCCATGTCAAAAATAACAATTTTTAATAATTGCGTTTTTCATTTTGGGAGGGGCCTGGGCCCCCTCGGCCCCCCCATAAATACGCCACTGGTCTTTAGTGCATGTTTATATAAAAAAATGTATAGTTTTGAACTATAATGAGACTATATGCAATAAAATAAAGCGATGATGAAGAGGAAATTTACGCCTCTTGGCTACACCACTACCAGCTATAGTTTTATGCCATTTCTTTTATACTATTCCAAGTAATCAGCTTGGTTTAATATTTTGATTTTGAAATTGTAAACTTTGAAATATGTCTGTTGGACTTCATTCTTGCTTTAAAATGTTTGTCAAATTAGTATAAGAAAAATTAATTAATTAATTTTTTCATATTTTGCCAAAAAAGTAAATAATGCCATAATGTTTTATGTAATAAATTGTATAGTCATATTTTTTTATTCATTCAAATAGGAAATGGGTTGTGAAACTAAATAAATAAATAATAAGGTCCAGTAATTAGTAAAAAATATCTTAAATTAATTAAATTATAAGTTCATATGGTTAATATTTAATAAGAAAATGCTACGTAATTAAAGATAAAGTAAGATCCACATTGGTGAAACGCATCTGATGGAGTAGAGGTGAATTATAAAAATAGCTTGTGGTTAAGAGAGATATGAAAAGTGAATTTAATTTCTTATTAGACTGGAAGATGTTTGTTAACTAGGTAGGTGAGTAAACATGGTAAAATATAAGTTTTTTTCTACGAAAGTTATATCATCAATTTTAAATTTTTTTAAATTATTATGATACTATTGAGGTTCTTTACATACGATCCGCGAATCTCAAAAATATTCTCCATAATTTTAGTGTTTTATTAATAATTTTTGAATAATTTATCCTTTTTTTTTTTGATTGCCGTTATAAATAATACATAGCCAGTAGCCACATAGGTATTGTATTTATTTCATATTGCTAATTTAAATATCAAATAACTTTAAATATACATTAATCAGAGTAACGTGTTAATGATGGTTTTTGAATTTATAAATATAATTATTTAGATAAAATGCGATAAATATTTTCCAAACAGTAATGAAAAATTAGTTTTCGGCGATATTCAAGTGAAAAACGACATTATGATTGTCGACAAAGAGCGTTATTCGTTTACAATCAGAATATTGACAGTTCTAAAGGTAAGTGCATAATATCGTTTATAATGAAGTTTAAGTATTTAAAGACGAAACCAACATTTAAAAAAAATCTGAAAGAATATATGTACTAAACTCTTATCTCAATATTCATGTATACCTAGTTTTAAGGAAAACTGGACTTATTTCTAAAGTAATATTATATTGCCCTTTAAAAATAATGTATTAAGAATCTTATTGTTTAGCGATTATGATTTATTTGGTAAGACCAAAGTCATAATACATTGCTTTTACATTATTTATAAATAAATAAATATGCATAGTATTATAGTACTCAATAAATACTAATTAATAGCAAGTTTTTAAAAAAATTTACGACTAGGGCACATCTGCCCTCAAGATCCCGTAACTGTATAATACTTTACTATACAATTGATCTGATCTGATTTAAAAAGAAAAACAATATTTTAATATACAACAAATTTTCAAACGTTTATATTTTGATGTATTTGCTTACCAGTATCTGTTAGAACTGTTTTAAAATAGAGCTTATAATAGTTTTAAATTTACAATTATGATTTAAAATCGTCAAATTCAAATCTTTGGCATTTAACTTATTATATTTTACTGATTTGTATTGAATTATTTTTGGAATTTAGAAAGTTGGACTCATAGATGTATATGACCGTCAACATAAGATACAAAATAATATGTTAAATTTGAAATGACTTGTAATAGATAATCGTATTTTAGGGCCATTTAAAAAAGACGATACGACATTTTCAATTTCACGATTGGCCGGATTTCGGAACACCAAATGACCCATCGATATTGTTGCGGTTTTGGCGTGTAGTACAAGCAAAATCCCCAATTGGTCTGATTGTTGTACATTGTAGGTGAGTGTAATCTATAATAGTAATATTATTTACAAATTAATTTTTAGTTTCAATTATTAAAATTTAATAAAGACTCTCCAATCTAAATGCGTATTATGACTACCTATTACTATTTGTTCAAAAGTGCTGGAGTCGGTAGGACAGGAACTTACATAGCTTGTGACATGCTATTACGTCTAATCCACCAGGATAGAACAAAATTAAATGTTTTCAAAACTGTTTTAAGATTGCGTGAGCAACGGACTAATATGGTACAAACACAGGTAAAATATTTGTTTCATAATTTAAAAATGTATATACATATACGTATAATATGTTGATTGTTTATCAATAATATTGTTATTTTACATTTTTACTCGAAAATACAAAATAATTATTAGATAAAACTACTACCTACCTACTAACATAAAATATTATTGATATTCAAATATTAGTTTGTATCATTTTTCAGTTTTTATTTTATAAACCTATATATTATACCATTTTACGTAACAGTTATTGTATTATTTTAAAATTCTTTAAATAACTATATTATAGATAAAAGATTATTTGAGATTTATTTTTTTAGAGATCATTATATAATATTCTTAATTAAATAGAAATATTTTAAATTTAATTTATCAGGTATACAGAAAGTCAGAATAAATATATGTTTTTGTGTCTGTGTAGGTACATTATTGATTATTATTATTGGTGGCAATTAGTTAATATCCGTCAACTTTTTCTTTTCACCATTAATTACTACAAGTATTACCAATTTTCTACTGTTAAATATTCTTCGACTCTATCGAATCATATCTCTTTCTCAGTATTCCACGTAGAAGTTTTTTTATTACGCCTCCATAGTTCAATTGTATTACTGCTCTCATAAGTGTTGATGTATATAATAAATCCCCTTACTCCTATGATGTGCCCTCCACAAAAAATATAGTTAATTAAAAGTTATAGGTTTTATAGTAATAATAAGTGAAATAATAAAAGTATAATGATGAACTAATGACATAAAATATAAAATATTAATCAATAATATAATTGTATGATTTTTAGGCTCAATATGAATTCATATACAAATTTTTAACGTATTGTTTAAATCTACAGATGAATTCGTTGAACACAACAGCAGGTCAGTAGAAGAGTATAACATTATTACGGTTATTATTTTTGTTAATTATATACAAATGTAAATACTATAAACGATAGTCAATAATACAGAATAATCTTAGTTAAAAGAGCTAAATTATAGAATTATGTAAATTCCCGGTGTTTGATAATTAATTGTTACTTTATAATATTTTTCTTCATAAATAAAATAATTACAAAGTTGTGAATGATTAATCTCATTTATATTTATGGCGTATTTCATATTTTTATTTATGTTTATTACTGAATTCACAATATTATTATTTATTTCCTTAGTCCATATTATCGACAATACATAGTACCTATTAATATTTATACATATTTAAATAGTGAATACTGAGAATTCTTTTATTATAATTATATTTGTATAGTATTACAGTAACAATGATATCAAAAAATATTTGTGAAGTGTTGAACTGTAATAGTTATGGCAAGACATCACCTTGTTTGAATATTTTTATTAAAAATGATAGTTATAATTATTAGTTTTAAATTCTCATGTTATGATTTTACTATTTAATTAAAAAAAGAAAAAAAAAGTAAAATATATATGTTATGAATCATGATTTATTTAATACCTATTACAGAACGTACATATATCGTTTATTATATTTGCCATTTGAATTTATGAATTTAGATTTTAGGTATATACAAATACTATAAACGATTATCTCTAACTATAATCAATCATTACGAATAATTTTATATGTAATTTATAATCGCTTATAGTATTTGCTTAAATTGTTTATACTTCATAAATGCTGAAAATATTTAAATTTTTATTATATTACAGTGATGTGAAATGATCAACATAGGTTCTTTTTACCTTTTTAAAGGAAACTTAAACGAATTAGTTCCCTGATCACAAAAATATATATTTGTTATGTTCTACCGAAGTTCATATAAATTCATTTTGAAAACGAATCAAATCAATTACGTATTTAAATCATATTTAGATAAAGGATCAATCGTTATTTTTAAAGTTTCCATTCAAATTAAATATTAAATGGAATGATTTGTATTTGTTTCATTATCTAAAATTTAAATTATTTTAAAAGTTATTAATTAAAAAAAAAAAAATTAAGAACTTACCTATATATACAGGATAATTAACCAAGTAACCTCACTCCATTTTCTTCTTCAATAATACAGTTATTCATGATATGATAATTGGAATTTTTAAACATATTTAAACACAAAATTTTCAAATTAAGATTTTTTTGTTCTACTTGAGGAGTGTCCTGTGGAGATACAAATTACAAATTTACTAGGTTTTTGTAAGGCTCAGAAGTTCGGCAAGCGCAATTTTATTCTGTTTATTTAATGGTTGCGTGAATATGCATATATATACGGATGTGTATATGATTAATGTAGTAATGTACACGAGTATAAATTCAGAGGATACTTCTTTGACGTCACTGGAACATTATCGCCGGCTGAAATACCAGCGTTTGTCTACGTAATATTTTTTATGTGCATTTTCTATCGCTTTATCGCTAGTTTTGCCATAGAATAATTAATTATCCAGTTTTTTTTTTTTATTTTTATTTATTGTTACGTCATCAACTACAAGGTTACTAGGTTACAGTAGTAATATTTTAAGTTATCTTATAATATAATATATATTTACAATAAGTTAAAATTATATTTTGTTGTACATTTCAATTTTTTTTGGAAGGAAATGTTCTGTAGTTTTTCTAAAAATACGGAATTCTATACAAAATAATAAATGATAATTCATGTTATTAAACTTCAAAAAGAAGAATTTTTTCTCAAATTAAACTATAAATACGTTAAAAATTATTAACGAAATATTTGGTATTGGTAAACCAAGAAGTATACTTTTTGAGTATAATTTATTACAAAATTTTAGGTGAGGCGCCGTATAGACCGTATGGCGTATAGTAATGTTCCACCCTAAGATCTGGTTAAAAAAAAATAATGTCAATAAATCGTTGCTGTTAAAATTAAAAATAAGAAGAAAATTAATTAATATATCACACGATGATAAAATATGTAGCTGAGTTTGTCATAAGATTTAAAATGAAGAACCGTCATAAAAATGTATTTAACAATTAAGACCATGAACGAAATAAGCACAGATAATACAATAATCAAAAATTATAAAATGAAACAACATATTACAGTAGAATCTCGATAATCTGGCCGTTCGATAATCCAATACGTCCAGTAATCCGGCTGTATTAACCTATATGTACCAATATGTATTTATATATAAATTTACTATCGTAAACGATAAACCGTTAGATAAAACTAAATAATAACAAATTAAATCCTAATAAACAAAAAGAAAACTGCTCTCAACCTAAAAGATTTTTAAATAATTTTTTAATACGAGTAAAAATGTAAAATTCAATAAGTAAAAATGCGTTTTTTTGTGAACTCCCCACTAATCCGGCGTTTTCGTTAATCCGGCAGTAGCGTTGTCTGATATGTGTCGGATTACCGAGATTCTACTGTATATTAAATCAAGATCCTTTTAATAGCCATCGAAGTCAAATTTAATAATACAGTTTATCATTGAATCATTTATATCATTAAAATTAAATCATTTAGCTAAAATGTATTTACTTTCAATGGCGTGAAAGAATGAGCGACATAGATGCACCAAAATTATTTTATTTAAAAATCAGTTTTTTTTTATGTAGTATTGTAGCATTTATTAGAGATTTTTTGCACAACACCGGTTAAAAACTCTGTTAACGTTATTTACCAAAACATGTTTCATGTTAATCGGTTATTTTTAATCATTCAACGGGTACGATAAATTAATTTATCGTGTTAAATAATCTGTTTAAAAAATATGGATTATTGAAAATTTATAAATATTCTTATAATATCTTTGATAAAGTAATGACCATATCTTATTAAATTTAATTGATAACATTTAAACAAAGGAAATCGTATTTATTTTTTTTGTTTGAATAAAAAATAATATACTATAATATTTTATTTTATTAAATTCATAAATTATTAATTAAAATAATATATCAAGTATGAAATCATCAAATAAAAAAAAACGTTTAAGATTTGATACTGAAGAAGACTTTGGTCTTTTACGAGAAACCTTATGTCATAATTCGTTTAATAATTCTGGATAATGGTCCGTCATTCAAAAAAATATAATTCAGTAGTCAAATAAACAATTTGCACTTCGAGCAATAAAATAACACGTTGAGTATTTGTTAAAAATTTATATTTAAATGAGTAATGACTTACTGTGTGAGTTAATGTAGTTTAATTATTAACCACCTATAGGCTATATTCTATTTTAATATTATTTATAGAAACATTTAATCAATTAAAATGTTTAGGACGTTTAGGTAATAATATTATGAATAATTCATAATTTATGATGAACTAAAAACATAGAATTAGAAGAAACTAATATTGATATACCATCTACATCACAATTTGGTATTAAAATAAAATATATATGTAATTATATTACATATATTACATATATATTATATATATAATATCGTATTCAATTTATGTAATAATTTTTTTATTTTATTTATATAGTTAATAGAAAAAGAAAAAGAACTCATGAACTAATTAGGTTGTCAGCTCTTAATTATTTAGAAGAAAAACACATTTGAGAAGAAAAAATAAATATAAACCAGTTAAAAATTGAAGAAAAAAAATTATAAATGAACAGACAAGTTATTACTTTATTATTCTATATTAGTAAATTTATACACTAATGTTTAATACACTTTTTTTATTATTTTATATTTATGACTTAAATGTTTATAATTAATACATTGCAATATTACATGTATAAAGAATCAAAGAAGCTTAAAAAACTTTTTTAGTTTTTCTTGTACATTTAATATTTAATATTTGTGCCAAAAATTAATGATAGTGATCATATTCATGCGGTCTTATAATCGTGTTGGATTCGCTAAACCCGTTGCATCAGTTATTTTTTTATCATTATTTTAATCGTATGAAGTAAATATCACTCGTGTACTTTAGATGTAGCAGGTAGCATAGACATTATTTCTGAAACAGGGGGGGGGGGGAATCAAACAAAGAGAACAACATAGTTAAATGGGAGGGGAAAATTGGAAAATCTCTACCCTATCAAAAAATTTTAAAACTTATTTCTGTATTATAAAATTCTACATCATTAATTAATGTATAAATAAAGATAGTAATAATTAATATTATAAGTTATAAAAGTGTTATGGATACCTACTTAATTGTTTATAACTTTATTATTTTTATTTATCGTCGGGTGTAGTCAGATCTTGGGCGCGTTAAAGGGGGGGGACAAAGGGGGCATTTGCCCCGAGTGGAAATTTTTTTTTTTTTTTTTTGGGAGAGGTAAATTTTTTGTAAATTTATTTTTTGTGTATATACAATAAGCTTTTTTACTATCTATACTGAGTCAAAAAGAGAAACATACAAATTATATGATATAATGGAAAACACAGAATTGAGAATCAACTAATAATAATAACAATAATAAAAATTTTAAGTTATAACACTTATAACAATGTACTATAAACATTATATAAGTAAATACAATTATTTCATGGAATATGAACAATTACATTATAATATATTATGCATAAACATACATATATACTGATAATAGTGATAATTATATTTATATTTGTTGCGGTAGTATAAAGAATATTAGAATAGCATGTTATTTTGGTAGTTGTTACAGTCATTACTCATTATTCATAAATTATTAAACTTCTTGTTAATGAAAAATGATATATGAGAGAATAATTTTATAATTATTATGGAAATAAAATTCTATTTTTAGTCATATCCGTATAGCCGTATGTTTTGCGTGTATAAAATTGCCTATAAAACCAGATAAACTAAGAGACGTTCAAGACCTAGTCTCCAAATATGTACCACCTGATTGTCTTCATTTTTATTCATCAATAGTTACTTCTGAAAATGCTGATGAAGATGAGAAATAAATAAACCTAACAGCGAACTTAACCTAAAGATTTATACTTGACAAGAAGTCTAGTAATTTATTCACTATTAATATATATATATATATATATATATATATATATATATATATTGTTTTAATATTGTTTTGTTATGTTTATAATAATTTATAATATTACTAAAAGTTTTAGTTTTATAGTAACTTAATGTGATTATATCAATATTTTAAGACTGATCAAGAGATTCTTTTTTTATTATTAACTAAAAATAATAAAATGTTATTTAATATTTCTTATAATGTTATACTCGACAAGAAGTCACTATTAATATTTATGTTTTTTTTTAAAAATATATATTCTGTTATGTTTATAATAATATTACAAACCTATTGTTAAAAGTTTTAGTTGTATAATGACTAAGTGATAACTATGTAACTATACAATATATTTTTTCAACATTCCTTATAACTTTTAATATAACTTGTAATAATGAATTCATATGATAAAATATTATAATAATGCATACACTTATTTTGCCATTTTGTAGGTACCTATACTAGGTTTATTAAAGGGGAGTATGTTTAATAACCTAATAGGGTGGTTTATATTACTCTAAAGTCTAATGGCATAATTTCTAGTTAACTATTTATTTAAAAAATAACTTGATACATTAAAATCTATATTTCAAATAAAAATCAATTAATCATTAAAATTATTTATATGATTATTATTTAATAATACATAATAATATTTTGTAATAGAGTGCAGAATATTAAAATACATATAATAAGGTATTATATATATAAATATACATAAAATGTACATAATTTATAATATAGCTTAATTACGCGTAATTGTTCGTATCTGAGTGTTATTGCTAGGTGACTTATTTTCTCACGTCTCCATGTCCTTATAGCCGCATATTATATGTAATATTTATTAGTATAGCTTATTGTTCTTTTCTTTTTACGCACATATGCTCATTATAAATACAGATTCAAGATTGTATATATTTAAATTAATTTAAAAAAATAAATAAATATTAATAAAATATAATAAGGGCGCCAAATATTTTGCCTCCCTCCCAAATATTAACCTTTAATACGGCCCCGAGTCAGATGCTACATATAGTAGGTTTGAATTTATTGTAGATCATGATTATACATTTATAATCATACAGTAGAAGTTATAATCAAATCGTTTTCAATTTGTCGCATTATCAGTACTCAGTTCGTATCGAGTGCAATCAATTAGTAATAACACTAATGACGTATTTAATTTGACCAAAACTGGATTAACCGGTGTAGTGTTTTTGGAACTAGGTGAATTGGGTCCACGATAATTTGGGTTCGTTTTGAAAGCGGTAAGTTGAGTCCCGGGTATAAAATGGTAGTAGGTAAGTTGGATCCCGGCTATAAATCATTGGCGCAATTAGGTCTAAAATATTAAAAACTTAAAACTTTAATATTTCATATTTATATAATTTACTTTTGAATAATTGTTACAATAATACGTCATATTGCATACAGTGTGGTACATCGTCAGGACACCAATTATTTATTCTACGCATAATGTAATTGTGTGTATAAACAGGTATATTGTAAAATTTGACGTCATATTGCATACAGTGTGGTACATCGTCAGGACACCAATTAATTATTCTACGCATAATGTAATTGTGTGTATAAACAGGTATATTGTAAAATTTGACGTACTATATTATTTAGGGTATTAACATTTTTTCCGGTATACAACGTTATAATTATTTATATTATATAACTTAAAATTTGACGTACTATATTATTTAGCGTATTGAGATTTTTTTCCTGGTACACAATTTTTTAATCATTTATACCATATATTATTTATTGAGAACATCATATTATAAAAACCACATCCAATTTACCGAGATAAGGTCATTTGGGACCCAATTTACCAATCCCGGTGTTTTTTACTCTATAATCGAAATGTTACACTAACGTCTGACGGTAGTGCCGTTTTTGTAAATGCTGGTAAAATATTATGAACTACGTTTCTCCATGATAGGTGTAATCAATTATTAACGATTCTGTGAGTGTTACTTTTTTAGATTTCAGATAAGCGATTGGTATGTATAATTGGTGACCGTAGCGGCCGTAGTGACAATGATCTAATTTATCATAATTTATAACATAAAGAACCATGAAACGAAAAACATCATTTTTTTATACCTTTATTTATTAAAGTAAAAAAAAAAACTAAAATGTTCGTCTTTTTTTTATAGTGAATATTTTTCTTATTAAATCGTTGTGACTGGGTTTTAGTTGAGAAATTTTATTATTGGGTATCGCGGGTATACTGATTTTGTCAAATATTTTTGAGTTGTTTTTTTTCATGTTAACAGTGATTTCTTGCATGGTGTTAAAAGTGATAGTATACATTACAAGCATATAAAATGAAATTTAATTGTGCACGTGGGCGCCCATAGGTAATATTTTAGGGGGGGTCAAAATAAAAAAATTTTCGAATGTAAGATAATAAAGATTTAATGTTATTTTTCACGTATAAATGTATACACTATACATGCATGTTATATTTTTATTTGTATATATATACATATATATTATAGTGTATTAATATAATAATTGCCATACGAATAAATAAATAAATAATAATTTTAATAAGTATATAAAAAAATAGAAATTAAATAATATAATTAAGTATATTATTCGGTATCAGTAAATAAGAACTGTAAATTTCTTCGTTTTATTCCAAACATATTAATAACATCCAAAATGAAAGATAAATTATCTGCGATAAATTATTTTACGTATAGGTTATACAGACTACAGAATACGACCTATCTATGATGTTAATATACGATAACAATGAGTATATTTTTATATTTATTTCATATCTTAAAAGTGATTTCAACAAATAATTTGCCTCGGTAATAAGGTAATATTGTGGTAATATTTTTTCCAGGGGTGGGGGGGGGGCAAGTGCCCTGTCTTGCCCCCCCCTCCCAATGGGCGCCCATGATTGTGCACAATATGTGTCTACCGCACATAGATAATGTATTTATGTAATTAGCCAAGAATATATTAAAATAATTTATTAGCTAGGTACATAATATCAGTATAAATGTATACAGGCGTCTAGCTACAGTGTTAGTCTTATGCCATACGCTGACGGTTATTCAAACCTATTTGAAGGGCTGGTGACGATTATATATTTTGTGCGTGGAGTTTTGGACGGTTGTAAAAAATTAAATAATATTTTCATCATTACATTACGATTTTATTAAAAAGTAATACAATTATGCGAGATAATAAACAATTATATTGTTTCACACGCATGGTTGGCATGTGTTTTTAATTTTTTTTTCACTGCACATAATATATAATATAATATTTCTTTAAGCAATTTTACATTAAAAATCAGGGGATAAAAAAATAATAAGTCATGATGTTTATGCAATCGCTGTTGCGATGGTCGATATCTGCAACCATGTTATTGACACTGGTGTTGATTGAGTCCAATGGTCAAGTTCGTCAGGACAGTGATGGTCTCTTGCTTCAAACAAAGTCAACACAATTCTCTGTACGCAATGGTTCCGGATTGGAGTTCGATGGTGACCGAAATGATAAGTCACTGCAGGATAAGGATATTTTCTCCAATTCATGGGTGTCTGATTTGTTTTACCGTGCATTAGCCAATTTTACAATACAGGGAGTGGGCAGCACCGCTTGTCAGCGACAAGTGGATATGTACGTTAAACATTTATGGAATTACACGAATTGGGCGGTCAGAAGTAAGTTAATACTAAGCCATAATAATCATTGTGTCATGAGTACTTATGCATAACCTAAAAACAAAAAAAAATTGTTTTTTCGCGAATGTTTTCATTTTTTTTTTTGTTTTTATTGTTTTTTTTTTTGTTTTGAATAAGTATTAGAGATTTTTGATCTCTAGAATATTACCTATATTTAATTTAATATTGAAACTATCCTCAAAGTAGAGTATGAAATAATTTTTACAGCCCCTAAATGTGATGACAGATAAAAAACACATTTCACTATAAAATAAAAATATTCATCGCTTCAAATAGAATCTTGAACAAAGGTCATAAGATCACATCATAGTTCATAAATTTAAGTGTAGAAAAGTATTATGTTTTTAATTTAGAAGAGATTTTCTGTAAACAGTTAACATTTGATTTTTACATAATGTTTTAAAATTTAAATTAAGTTGAGTTTATCATAAATTAATTAAGACATTTTTTGCTATTTTAAACCAAACTTAATACTTAAAACCTTTACTGTTGCATTTTATGATGCATGAATATCCAATTACGGGATTGGGGTATGAATTAAAGAAAAATATTCAAACCTGAATTTTTATATAAATTAAATAGTTACATATATGTATCGTAAAAATGTATCATTAGTATAAAAAAAAATCTTACATTTCAGGAGTGGAGTAACCCTACTACAGCTTCACTATTCGCGCCCTAATGATGAGTATCTAATATTTTCAATTAGCCTATGTAATTTTAAATTATTTAATATTTAATGATTTATTTATAAAACTACTTGAGTGCCAAAAAAATAAAAAAATAATTTAATATACTGTAACATTGAACAATCTTTGAAATTTCCAAAATCTGAGAAATAAAATTTTGTATTTCAATTATCTGTATTTTTGTACTATACTTTTATACTACAACGTATAGGTGTTTTATATCCTAAATGTCTTGAATTTTATAATATTTTTGGTTTATTTTGTTCAAAAAAAAAAAATTGAAACGATGAATAATAATTATAGAATTGTAGTCATTTTTTTATATTACACATTTAACGGATGATATGCGATTGCGAACGGACGTTTTTCCGTAACACGATTGCGAACTTTTAAGTTACCTTTAATCGTGCGATGTTGCCAGATTAGGTGTCAGTCGATTACAATTTTTTAAATAATTATTTTTAAAATAATTTAATAGTAGGTATAAAGATTTTCTGCTACTACGCTATTAAAACAATTTATATAACCCTATGGCCAAAAAATATAAATCTAAAATTGAATTAACATTAAAAATTATAATGATTATAATTTATAAAATCCACGAGGATCTAATTTTATATTTACAAAAAATTGGAAACTCTTAACTAAGAAAAAAATTTTAAAAAGAAAAGAAAAAATTTAGAAAAATATTTTAAAAACTATTATTTTTTTATTGTTTTTATTTTTTCAGTTTATACATTATGTACAAATATTATTAATATTTATAATCCGAAATTATTTTAATTATTCAACATTTAAAATACTTCATATTATTTTAGTTTGTAACGTAGCTTTAATGTAACATTATATTATTAATATTGAATAGTTTTTATTAAAAAAAAAAAAAATTTATTGAATTCCCGAACAAAATTAAACATGTTCAGAAATTATAAAATTGGCGACATAGCCTATAAAAACGTTCGAAATTGTTCGTTTTTCGGCAAAAAAAAAAACAAATTTTTTAATTAGCGAAATTCGTTCACAATCGTGTTAAAAAAAGGTAAAACGTTCGCAATCGTTCGTCATCCACATTTTACTATTATAGCTGTAGTGTACAAAAATAATTTAACTATAATTTATCATATTATTGCATTCGTAATTTATATTAATCATTATGTATAGTGCAGTGCCGCAGATAGTAATTTTATATAATCATATGGAGGAGGTTGTTATAATAGTAATATAATATAGTTAATTAAGAAAAAATAATACATTTTTTATATTTTTATTAAGCAAATATTTTTATTGCTAGCACCTTTGACATTGGTAGCTTTAGTAAAATAATTTATTATACCTAACACGTTTTTATTGTTTTTTCGTTAGGATGCGTTTTAATTTCCATTTTTTTTATTTACTCTTCAACTGAGTTCAAAGAATTATAAAAATTTTTTTTGAAGTTTTTACGTAATAAAATAATATTTTGTTAATAGTTTTAAAGGTTAGATTGGTTTAGCTCAGTGATTGTTCGACATAGTATAATAAATTATAGTCATGGGCTATGATTGATGTAACGGCTTAAGATTTATTGTAATCAATATATTTTAAATTGCTGTTGATGGTGATTTGTTATTGCGAGTCGCGACCTATATAGATACCTTGAAGAAATGCCTTACTTATATTATTAACAACATCACAAATATATATAACTACTAAATCGGGAAGTAGGGACAGTAGGGTGACAAATTCCGGCTCATTTAAAATATTTTTTAAATATAAGATTTAAATTGTATTAAAATTTAACAATCACAAATAAAATTATGCAAACAACTATTAAAATATATAAATATAGAGATAAGAAAATATAGTTGATTCAGAATTTATAGAAATTTATAATTGAGTATTTTTCCAGTTTTTTCATTGAATATTTCACGATAGTCGTAGAAATAAAAATCGAAAGAAATTATTATTTCGTATTGTAATTTTTGTCCAGTTTTAGAATTGTAGGAATAGTGAATGAATCGTATTAAGATTTTTACCATCACTGTATAATAAAACGTAAAAAAAAAAGATGTGTTTAAAAAAGATATCTATATCCAGAACTAATAGTTTTTTCAGGAATTTAAAATTAAGAAAAAATGAGGAGCATTTCTTATACAGAAAATTCCTATAATTTACTTCATAACTACGAGTACAATACTATACTGGTTTATGGTTAACCAATTCAGTTAACCTAACTACATTCTATATTTCCATCATATTTTGACATCATCGCTTTAATAGAGCTTTATCTCTGTTTGATTATAAAATCCGAATTACTTTAAAATGCTTACTATAATTTTACTATTTTTTTATTAGAAAAAGTTAAACTAAACCAGTATATAAATCTAGATTAATGATACATTGTAGTATTATATAAGACAGGTACTACATTTTTCATAAAACAATTATAATTGCTTTATATTTTTGTTTTAAATAATTTCACGGTATCCTTAAATCTAGGTTCGTGGCTTCCTCGTTGGAAACCTCTGTTAAAGATGGTATTTTAAAATTTTGAGTCGGTAGTTCTTTGATTTTTTTCAATTCCTCTTTTAACTAATGAAAATATTAAAACTTGATAAGCAGTAGTGTAAAGTTTTATGAGAACATTATTATATTAAATGAGCTCTATTCAACAATGTTTATTAAAATGCGATAATTAATCAATATATTTAATGAATGCAATAATAATTAATAGGAATACCATAGTCAATGAAAAAAATGTATTGAACTTCTACTAAAAATTAAATTTAAATAATTTAAGTTTATGGAGTTTTTGTTGGTAATAATAAAATATAATATAATTATATTTATACAAGGCATTTGATTACAATAATTCGTAAAATTATATGTATGTATTATGTACCTAATACAATAAATAAAAAATGTGTACAATTTATGATAATGTGCATAATATTTATTTCATTTACGGCCAAACGAAACAGTTAAATAAAAATAAATATGATAAATTTAGAGTGGACGACAGGTACGAAGGTATTTAGTATTTACAGGAACCCACGTCAAAATTCAAAATTGTCTGTAGTCACTATACTATAGTGTATAATAATTACTTTAGTAGGTTTCTATAATTTGTGTGCAGAAATTGAATAATAGTAAGATTTTCTCTTACAATTAAATTGACAGGATAACAAATTATACGAAATTTTTATCAAAAAAATGGCATTTTACAGATAGTGAGCACTCGTCTCGTCATAAGCTAGCTCTATTTAATGTAGTTAATTTAAATTTAAAATAAACGATAAAGGTTTTAAAAAACCTAATATAAGATATTTCAAATTTCAATTTTTAAACGCGTAAAAATAAATTAGAAGTTAATATTTTTGAGATTTTATAAAAACATAATATGTTAATTATTTTGTTATAAGTTATAACAAATATTTACATTAAACAAATAAATTATTAAATTATTATTGTTTATAACATATTGTTATAGCACGAAAGTTATATGGAAACTTATACATACAATTAGTTGATACGAGTACCTAAATATATAATATTGACTATTGTTAAAAACATATTAATTTAGATCAAGTTATATTTATTTCATGCTCATATCAAATGATCAAGTAGTATGATCACGATTCGGTAACTAAGTCTTTCTACCTTAAAAATGTGATTTAGATAAAAAGATTAATGATTTTGAAACGTACGGGCTTGCAGTAATATATTTTATGTTTCATAATTAGTAATATTCTCACTATGATTATAATTTGAACTCAATGACAAGGTAAACTCAAATTTTTTACAGCTTTTATGTTTTCAGATAATTATTTTGTAGCTAAAATTTAAAGAATTTTTGACTAAGAGATTTTTTAGATTTATTTGAATTTTTTAAGGTGATTTTAATGAGTTCTTCTTCAATTTCCGTTGGTCGTAGAATTAAGAATTAAGCTTTTAGGAGTTTTTCCATAAACTTTTAAATGACTACAAAACAATTTCTCTCAACGAAAATTTAACAAAATTAAGTTTCCATCGGCTATCTTCATTTGTAACAGCACATGTATATGATCTAGCCGATGTAGGTCATTTATGATTCTAAAATTTTTATCGATAATATAATACATACGTAATAATTAATACAATGTAATTATTGTAATCAACAGTCACCAATTATTGGTCTCATGATTAATGGAATAATTTACTTATTGGATTCAAATAAGCTGATTCCGATTTACATGTATACTAATATAATATAGGAAAAATCATATATTATATTGGATTTTCTATATTAGTTGATGGTGTTAAGAGGACGTCGTAATGTCATTCATTCATAAAAATTATAAACTAAATTTTTTTTAACTTATGTTAAAATATGCCCTTAAAAAATAAAAATATGTATTAAGAGGACGTCGCATCTTTCATGTGTTGTCTCCGTCTTACACACGTATGACAATAAATTTTCGTTCACCAGTTTCAATAGTGTGCTTATAGTTTTGATATTAAAGTGAATTGACTTATTATCAAACTTTTTGTTAATAACATTACATGTGTTCTCTCGTTGATTTTTATGATATTTTAATTTTTAAGTAACTTATGAGCATTTTAAAATATTTATATTTTTTAAGGGCATATTTTAACATAATTTAAAAAATGTTAGTGTGTTGTTTAGATTTTATTGCATTTATTTTGATGATTAGTAGTTAATATACTATTTTTTTGACTCATCATAGTATTTTAGTTTACGAAAATATTTATTTATTTTTTTTTATATAAATAACGAAAAAAAAGCTTTTGAAAAAAAAATATTTTCTACATAACATTATCAAATTTTATAATTTTTTTCTTTATGAATGACATTACACATTTGAAATACATTAATAATGATAGATAAATAACAATGAATATTTATTAGCACATGGCCAAATTTAGTTTTCTCACTAAAACTTATTTGTATATAATTTTATTTTGAGCTTTTTACTTAATTGATTAATTCAGTCAATGGATTTATATACTACGGCCATAAAACGAGTTCAATAAATAATAGTAACTATTGTATTTTACAATAAGTTAAGAACATAATAGTTTAATGTAGTATAATATCATCATTTGTCAAGAATAATAAGGAATACATTTAAGAATCGTGTTTTTAATAAAGGTGTATTATAATTTATAAGTGTACGAAATACCTATTTATATTTATTAAATGATTAAACGTATTATTTTTCAGTGCAAGAGTCTTGGAATCGGTATCCAGTTGGTATATTGATAGGCAACAAATATCATATGGGAATTTATGATGAATGCGTCAACGTGCATTATCCAGTTAGGGGACAGTATTGTTTGTCTGAAATAGATTTGATTCCGTCAGAGGAGAAAAATTACAGCTTATATAATGTAACAGAAAACTTTAACGATGCGACTAACAATAGTGCATGGAAAACAATACTCGAGGTATGTTGTAATGCTTGATTGCCATTTTAGAAAAACATATATTGATAAATGTTACGAAAAATTATAGTTGATGAACTGTAGGAATAACAAATATTATGTTTCGTACAAAATGTTGATTGGTATTAACTGTATTAATTTATTATTGTTCGATCTAAATTAAATTTGTACAATAAAATGCTTAACACGAGGGTGAAAAATTGAGGATATGGTTTTACTCTGACAATGGAACATTTAGATTAGACTTGGTATTTTTTTTTAGTGGGTCGATACTCCAGATCAAATCAAACGAAACAGTTTGAATTTAGGAATATGCATACCAGATTCTTGTTCGGCGTCAGATCTACAAATGTCGTTGCAAAACAAATTGGACAGATCGTTTTTGTCGGAAAAGTTCAAAGCTATCGTTAAAGTGGATCCAATAATGTGTACTGTCAGTGGAGATATGTATCCTTACAACACGATGTATTATGTAACCAGGTAACTTGATAATAACTAATAAAAACAATATTTTTATTTCAGTAGTAGAAATACGGAACATTTCTATAAAATAAAAATTATAATTATTTCTCAGATGAATTTTAATTACAAATAATTAATTATATCTTCGAAATCCAAAGTATACAATTAATCGAAATAAAGACAATCAGCATATATAGTTTAAAATTTAAATATAATATTATAATTAATTTTAATATAATACAATTATATCATAATTCGTTAATATTGCAATAATTGATAAACCTGCCTAATGAAAGTATTATTTGTTTCCATAATATAATATATTATATAATATAGTATATATTATATAATATAGTATATATTATATACTATAGTTAATCGAGAGTAAAGGTAAATAAATGTTTATCGCTGCAAACAGTGACCATGAAATTGATAAAAAAAAAAAAAAATAATAACGGCAATAAAACTGAAAAAATATTATTACACTTATTAAGTATCTATATTGAAATTGTGTCCTAATGGATGAATGGTAAGATTTTTTATAAAACCGTATTAATGATTAATGGTTAAAAATTAAAAAGCCATATAAAATATTAAAGTCATTGCAAATGTTTTAGTATCAGAATAAAATGATAAATGAATTGGCTATGCAATGATGTGCATGTGTAATTTTTTTCTCAAAAATGTTTTATAAACTACAAAAAATACTTCGATTTTCAACTTCTAGAGAGGTTTCTATAAAATATTAGATTTAATTAATTCTCTTAGAGTTCAAAAATATAAATTCCTTAGCACTAACGAGATAATCGAGAAAAATAAAAATTAATAAAACAAAACACAAATATTTATTACAGGGATTTTTTTTATAAAGTCTATTTTGTTGTTTGTTGTAATTTAAAATTAAATAACTGTAGATACTTGACAATTTCTTCAAATATTATATAGATAAACATTTTCTAGATATTATAGAATTTTAAAAATATTTTAGATCTTTTATTTGAGGTATTTATAGACATTTTAAATTTTCAAATTTTTAGTTTATATTTTATTTAAAAAAATGTTGTATAATGAAACTTTTGTCACTAAGTAAAAAAAATAAATGATAAGTCTTAGTTTACAATTATTGTGTATATTTATAGGCCGACAGGCCATATTCACTCTGAATTGTTTTTCGTAGTATACAATAATTAATTATTAATTATCATTGAATTCAAATTTAATACAGCCATTGAAATTATGAGGCACACTTGACCACTATACTGTACAGCGCTCAGTGACGATTTATCCGGTTTGAGCGATACTGACTTTCCTACCTAACAAAACTGAAAATCAAATATAATAATCAATATGAATATCTAATAGTTAAATTATGTTTTAACTTTTAACGAAAATATTGTGATTAAATTCAATATAATTACATAATATGTGTGGCCTGGTGTTGCACGGTGGTTGGCCTTAGTCACTATATAATGTGTTCTGAAGTCAAGTATCAGCCGGCGTCACTAGCTCTCAGATGGGTGACCATCCGAGTTCTTGGTGACGAATCTATGGCGCGCACACATGTTCTTACCGTACTAACCAGACTTTATAAACCTTACATAAAAAATCTACTCTTCCTATCCATAGCTAATGGTCTTAGTTGCCGGGCTTAAATAAGATCAATAAAAAAAAAATGTATAATATTGTATATAATAATCGTATAATTGTTTATATATTTTTATTTTTTTTTTTGTTTAGTGCATTTTTTGTAGTATTAATATTGATCTGTTGTGGTATGACCGTAATTCATTTTTTAAGACTATCGCATAATCAAAATAAAAATATTGTTGGTAAGTATCATAAATAATTGTAAATATAATATCAAATGTTCAAATATCATCCATGTGTGTGTTATATTTAATTTTAAATTATAAGTTAAGAACTAAGCAGAAAATATATAGCAATTATTGATAGGTATTATAATGATGAGGTATTTTTTATTAATGTTCCTATAAGGTTAGATTGAAGTCTATTAATAATGTTTGAGAAAACCTAAACATTTATAATTATTTTGTTACAATTTACAGTAGAGTTTAAATTATAAGTTTATAAATTTGTTAAAAAAAATGTATACGTACTACAGTTATTATTAATAAATATTTTATTTATTTATTAGCAAAAATCGATATTTTAATAATGGTTTAATTTAATTCAATGCATGTCGAAAATCAATAATTTAATTTTTTTAGAAACAAATATTTAAATTATTAAGACTTAAGTTTAAATTTAAAAGTCTATTTATAATTATAGTATACTTTACTTAAATCAAAATAGTTTAACTGGGATAATGATAGTTTTGATCAATTGTATTAAATATTTTTTTGTCTTTTAGATGATTCATTTTTCATTTCGTTTTCATTTATCAAGTCTGGCAAAACATTGTTGTACTATGATAAAAACAACAAATCGAATATACTTAATGGTTTTAAAGTGTTGACCATGATATTCATTTTATTAGGTCACAGAAGTTTTTATTTTATAGGAAGTCCTATGAGTAATCCTAAAGTACTAGAAAAGGTGAGCAAAAAAAATTTAAATTTTGTGTTCTTTATGAGTGTGAAATACTTTTATATAGTTAGGTATATATGTAAATAATAAAATGAATTCATCATTCCTACATTCGTAGGATGATTTTATCATTACGTCTTTTACATTAGACTGCAATAATTGTTTTTTCTGTTGATGAAAGTATCAATTATAAAATATATAAGACCTATAAATAATAATCACTTATCAAAAACCAATTTCGATACCGCATTTTAGAATCAACAAATAATAATTAATACTCTGTCAATAAACAATTACAAATGCATTCAGTTTTTGCATGCGAGTATTCAGCTATGTTGAAATTAATTATTTCATACGTTTTACTCCTTTATATCATCGTCATATAACATCCAATGTTACTCTATCACCCTTATTTTTTTAATTTTTATAGTTTAATACAACTTTCTTCTGTACAGAGTGTTTCACGGTGAACTGACAATATTGCAATAACTTTTGTTCTATTGAATATTTTCAACTTTTTTTTTTTTAACTATCAATTGTTTTAATGTCATCTGTGCTACATTTAAGTTAAGTTTTCGATTTTTTTTTTAAATTTTGTATCTATGTAAAATTAAAAAAATAAAAAATTTTCTATTTGATATTTAAAAAAATCAAAATTGCCATTTTGTTGATATGATTTTTAAAACATGCTCACAAAAAAAAAAAAAAAAATGTTCAGTATAAAATGGCTACCTAGATTTTTTAGATATCAAATAGAACATTTTTTTTTTATTTTGTATAAAAAATGTTAAAAAAAAAAAATCGAAAAATAATTTAAATGTAGCGCAAACAACAATTCACAATTAAAAAAAAAAAGTTGAAAATGTTTAATAGAACATAAGTTATCGTAATAAATTGTCAGTTCATTGTGAAAACACTCTGTGTATGATATAATATATATCTATGAATTAATATACTTATTTTTAAACACAGAAAATATTGTTTAAATGATCAGACCGTCTTTTTTTCATAAGATTTCTTTTACACAATACCATAAACCTTTTTTAGTAAAAACTCAATTAATTAAAGATTACAAAAATAATACTGTGAGTATTTTAATTATAATTGCGAAGGTTAGATAGAATTCCATTATATCTATTTTTAGTTAAAATCTGTTCAATTAAAGTAATAGAACAATTCTATATTATGCTTACCATACATTAAATTAATCATGATAATTATAGATATACCATAATGGACCGGATATTTTCTTGACTAGTATGAATCTAGTAGATCCATTTTTCTACATTAGTGGTTTTATCATGTACTTAACAGTCTCTCGGGTACTCTCAAAAACTGGACTAGCGTGGATAAAAACGGTTATCAACAGAATATTAAGGTAAAATTATGTTGTCGTACATTTTTTAATCGAATTTACCTATAGTTTTATGGTACAATATCCTGCCATCCATCGAGGGCGTAAGGTAAATATCTATTATCGATAATAAACACGATCTTAATCATTGATTTTAGACTGTTACCGGCTTATTGCGCGACGATAGCGATCACAGCCAATATCTTACCGCACCTGGGTGACGGGCCGCTGTGGCCCCAAAAAACTTGGATCGAAGCCGAGACTTGTAAAAAATATTGGTGGATTAATTTGTTATTTATAAATAATTTAATTGATGCCAAGTACCAAGTAAGACTTATTGATCAAAATAATATATATTTATATTTTTATGGAAAATATATTTTGCTTAGTAAAAAAAAAATTCTTGTAAAAAAGTTATGCTATAGTAATTAAACCAAAATACCATTGGTAGATACTCGGACAAGTATTTAAATGTACCTAATAATTAATATTATGTTTAATGATAAACAGTGCCTTATAGCGAGCTGGTACATATCGTGCGACGTTCAGTTTTTCATAATTGGAGTATTTATAATTTATGTTTACACAAAGAACAATAAATACGGAATTAGATTGCTTGCTACTGTAGTTATTTTATCGATATTTATACCATTTATAATTACGATTTTGACGAAAAGCGAAGGAATACTTAAAATACACATTCCGTAAGTAAACTTCATTGATATTATAATAATGAAATCGAAACGATACTTTAAAGGTATCTAAGTATGTTATGATTCACTCGTTGTGAGTTTTGAATTTTGATTATAGCACCGATGAGTTAATTTATAATACATATTAAGATCAGCGGCGTATTTAGGAATTGTTATAGGGAGGGGATGAGCCATTGAATTTCGCACATAAAAGTGGGGGGGCTTCGCCCCCCACACCCCCCTTCAGGTTATCATAACTTGATCACTAAATACTCTTCAGTTTATACTTTACACACTATATATTATATTCTACACTAAGTACCAATTATTCATTTTTTTGGTTAATAACAATAACATAATGATTATTATTAATTAAATCTGAAATAAATTTCAATTTTTAATTCTTTGAAATTACTCATTAATAATTACCATCTTACTACCAACATTCAACATCAATGTCCAATAATACAATAAGAAATAATAGTATCATAAATATTTTTTTTATTATAATAATTATAAATTAGAACATTTAACAATATAAATAAGTATTGTTCATTAATCATTTGTTAAATTAAAAATATTTTCAGACTTATATACTTAAACTTTGATACTTTACATTTATAATACAAAATCAAATTTTCTCTGTTTAGTTGCCAGTTCATCAATTACTTCATTAATATTTATGTCTATTGTCCGATGAACTGATAAAAGTGCTAGTCCGTTAAGACGTTCCTAATACAATAAAAATAAAAATAATTAATAATATATTAGATAATAATAAAATATTATAAATTATAATATTGTATAGTAATATTAGGGAATAATATAAGAAAAACCTCATTCATTGAATTTCTACAATAGGATTTTAAACGTTTTAATGTAGAAAAGCTCCGTTCAGGTGTAGCTGTAGAAACAGGCAAAGTAACTAATATTTTAAACAAAAAATGGATGTTTGGATAAATATCTTTATCGCAGTTTTGTAAAGCATCTAATCCATTTTTTGTTAAACTTTCACAGCTTGAAGCAAGTTTTAGTTTCCACATTTTGAGTTCAGCCAAAACATTGTGTTTATCGATAATAGGCGAATACAGATCAACTAATTTTTGAAATTCTATTTTATCTTTATCGGTAAACTCTGAATGAAATAAGCATTCAAAACCTAGGGATTTCAGTAAGAGTTTTGTAAATAAAATAGAAGTATACCTTTTAATTATTACAATAATTTACAACTAATATTTTGGTGTTACCTATTAAAATGTTTTTATGGTTTATAAATCTTTCCTTGAGTTGAGATATAAAATGATCTATATAAGGCAAAAATATTGTCACTCGAAAATAATCTTCATCTGATTTTATATTTTGAGGATTAGCTCTATTAGTTTGTTTTGTTGTTATACGTTTTTTATTGATAGTAATCTCAAATATATCTGCTGATTTCTATAAGTGATTAGGTACTTAGATTAAATAAAAATATAAAATAAACATTAAGTTTTTATATTACCTTTACTTCATTAAAAATTAATTTAAATTCTTTTTCTGAAGCTTCCCGCATATCTGTTAATACACTTATAACATTTTCAATTAAATCTATTGTTTTTTTTAAATCAATTTTTTCTTTCTGCAACTGTTTGCAAATTGGCAAGCCATATGAAAATAGTACCTAAAATAAAACAACTACTATTAAATATGTTCAAATTAATACATTTATATATCTACAATCTACATAGCTATGTATTTCAGATTTTATTAAATTTTATATTTTACCTTAGTAACATATAGTGAAACCATAAACTCAGAGTCTTGAATATTCTTCAGAAGCATACAGGCATCAGTGGCAGATGTATCTTTCCATTCTGAAGCGATATAACTTAAGGATTTGACAACATAAGGATAAAGTTCACAGAAATCATTCAATGCATCGTACCTTTGCATCCATCGAGTGGCACAAAGTCTTTTAAGTGTAGTAACATTGGGTGTATGGTCTGCTTTCTCAATTTCATTTTGTAGTACATTATTTCTTTTAGGTGTATTAAAAAAGACATGTAGTTTTTCAACTATTCCAAGACAATTTCTTATCGGTCTAATGTTGCTTGACGAGGACACAGCTAAATTGAGGGAGTGTGCAGAACAATGGACATATAATGCTCTGGGAAATTGATCATTAATTATTTTCTGTACACCTCTAAATTCACCAGCCATATTGCTGGCCCCGTCATATCCTTGACCGTACATGAACTCACAGTTTAATCCACAGTCACTTAAACCTTAAACAAAAATGGTTAAATTAAAACTAAAATTGAATAATTTATTATAAATTATAAAATATTTTACCTCTTAATATAGAAGTTGCTAAGTCTTTTCCTGTTAAACTATGTATAGAGAAAAACTGGAGAAAGCTCTCATTTAGTATATTTTTACTATCGACATACCTCACACATATAGATAATTGCTCAGTTGTCGAAATGTCTGTTGTTTCATCTGCTAGCACAGAAAAACATTCAGACATATTTATTTTGTCAACAATTTTTTTTAAAATTATTTTGTTGCAAGCTTCAATGATTTGATTTTGTATTCCTGGACTAATGTACTTATTCCGTTTACCTGGTCCTTCAAGTACTGTTTTTAGATAATCATCCCCTTTAGCTCTATATTTTAAAATAGCCCTAAAGTTTCCTTCATTACACTTATCATCTAAATGATTAAAATTGAATTTTTTTAACTGTTTTAAATTAATACAAAATAGATGTAAACAATTACCACTTATATCAATTTGGCCATGATCACGGTGTCCTCTTAAAGAAATATCTTCTCGACCACAAAGTAAGATACATTGAATAATCGGTACCAAACGTTTCCTATTTTCTTGTATTTGAATAACTCTATAAATTATTAAATATTGAAATTTTAAAAATTTAATTCATAATTATAGACATTTACAAAATATACCAAACTAGCCTAACTTACCTATCATTATCGATTTGTTGTATTATTGGCAATTTTCTTTTTTCAAAGACATCCAAAAAATTTTCTGCATCTAACACAGCTTCTATATGGTACTTTTTTTTAGAATGGGCCCGGAAATCCTTAATAATTTAATACACCTTATTAATTATTATTTTACTAGTTTTTATACTTTCATATTATTAACAAGTAAAATTATTTACTTGTAGAGCATCTTTATACTTTATAAAGGGATTAACAACGAGCTGTCCAAGTGGTTGATTTCCAATTCCTCCATATTTGGAAAATGCAACACAATATTTACAATAACCCCCTTGTCTAATTTTTGAATATGCTAACCAAGGAAATAAATTCATCCACGACGACTGAAATTTTAATTTTCTTTTTTTATTTTCTATAACTGGAAAAGTAAAATTGTTAGGAGGAACCCAAATGTGTTTCAAAACCTATTCAAAAAACAATAAATTAGGAATTGTTTATAATTTCATCTTAATTAATTGTAGTATTTATAATATATATAAATATAATTTCAGTTTCTAACTCTCAAAGTCTAAAATCTAAATGCTTGCAAAACATAATACTTAATACAGTGCTGTAGGCAAACATTTTTTTTTGGGGGGGCATATGTCCCAGACCCCAGTGATCGTCTGGTTATTTCACTGTTATAATAATATATTATATTACTTAGCTACTTATATTAAATGTTACCTTTAGTTTTTCCTCATTTGTTAATGATTTTGATGTATTAGTAAATAAAGAAATGTCATCTACATAAATCTCAGAATCCTTAATACTTTTATCAATATTACTAGTATTATCACCAGGAGCATTCTAATACAAATTAAAACAATAAAACATAATATACATTAGGTACTTTGCAAAACATTTATATCAACAATAATATATGACATAATTATACAAATATTAAGTGCCCGAGTGCCCCCCCTAAGGTTAGTTTATATATTTAGTTTTCAGTTTTCACTAATATGTAAGACATAGGTAGTATAACTATAATACTATAATAAGTATAACAATATGTGACTTAGATTTTGAATTCAAATTTTATTTGACTTAAATAATTTAATTGATTTTAGTTCTTACTAGTGGTTGTGGGCTAGCCACTGATTTTTTTGATAGTATCTTTTTCACTGGTACCTAATTGAGTGATCAAAAATCAATAAGACAATAATAATTATTAATAGATACGTTTTAAAAACGAAATAATTTATATTAATTAAATATTATCGAGATTAATAATTATATATATTTCTTTTACTTACATCTTCATTTTCCACATGAATATTTGTCTTCTTTTGTTGTGGCTTAAAAAAAGAATCTAGTGTATGTGTATTTCGTTTCATTTCAAATTAAAATCAACAGTTTAACACAGAAGATCAAAATTAAAAATGCAATTATTATAAACTGGCAACTGCTCGTGTTTAGCCTGCGAATACGAATGTTGTTTTTCCAAACAAATAAATATCAAATATGCCGATAGCCTGATTACGTGGAATATATTAGACCATCTGACCATTCCATAATAATATAATAAATTGATTTTGCTATTTTAGTTCTAGTCTAAAAATATCTTGTTTTTATATTACAAAGTTACAACTGTACAGTAATAAGTAATAACTAATGACTAACGGCCCGCATACAAGCATAATAGAATAGTAATCGGACAGAAATAGCATTAACTCGCCGCACTAGCTACGACATAGCGGTTTTAGTGGCGTAATAATAGGCTATTAATAACCTTTTAACTTATTTTTTTTTTACTTTATTTACAAAAATAAAAAATACAATAAGATAATAAATGCTAAACACAATTTAGTGTCTAGGTATATTATATAGGTAAATTCTTTAATAATAGAAAAAAAAATACCAAGGGGGGGGGATTGATCCCCCTAATCCCCCCCCGTAAATACGCCGCTGATTAAGATGTCCCTGCAACTTACTATAGCGTTTTACATTTTTCGTATTAACTTATATAATCATACATTTTAAATATTACTTTTGTTATTTTGCGTAATTCATAAGATCTGTTATGATTTAAATCTTATTGGGTTTATTTTCAAGAACAAAAACATTATTAATAGTGTTTTGTTAAACTCTGCAAGAAAGTTTTATTGTTGTTAGCGTTATTAATATTTATACTTGGATATTTAAATGATAGAGTAGCTAATTATTACATACGTTAAATTATGAAATTAAAAATGTATTAAATACAAAATTTATTTCAGATTTTTAGAAAATCCTAGAAATTCTATAGATTTTAATGAATCTTACAGAGCAAGTTACATGCGAGCCACGCCTTTTTTTACCGGGTTGGCAATGCACTTTATTGTCGAAAAATTGATAGAGAAGAAAATTAAATTTTCACTGGTAAAAATCAAGTATAAACATATTGTTCTTTTATGAATTGAAACTATTTGGTTAAATGTAACTTTTATGTTTTAGACTACTGTCTACAGCAGCACACTCATTGTAACTGTGATCTGTTTGTGGATTCAGTATTACGGGGCAATATTTTATGATAGACAAAGGCCTTATTATGTATTAGAACAAGCTCTATATTTGACTTTCAGCCATTGTACTTGGACTGTAATAAGTGTGTGGGTTACTATTTTCAATTATACAAGCAGTTACGGTAATCACAATAGTTACGCTAAGATACTATTTATTATTATGATTAAAATATTAAATGCAATTACAGTTTTACTTGCATTGATTACTAATTCAACGAAACCAAAATGACAAAATGTTTAGAAATAATAATAAAGGATGTACGAATTGAAAATACATTTATATGTCTGAATCAAATTTAATTTTGTATCATTTTATCAACAATAATATTAACGATTTATAAATTGATGATATAAACATTATAAATGATATAATATCACCTAAAATAATAGATTGTGCTACTTTTAGCAAAAAAAAAAAAAAAAAGGACATATTTTTCCATGCCTAATAAATAGGTCACATATGAAAACGATGAGTAGTAACTAATAACTAGAGCAAGGACTTTCATGCATTCGCATATTTTTTCTGATTTACTTTTTCGTATGCAGAATAAGTACACTGTATATTTCACAATGTTTGTGATCAAAATCTCAAAGTTTTTAGTGCATATTTTTGCATATTTTGACATTTTTGGGTTTAAAGGACATATTTTTTTGTTTATAAGATCATATTTTTAGTTTGTATTGCATATTTTGAAGGTTTTTCGGAAATTATGTTTTTCAGTGAATATTTTTCATGATTTAAGGACACAAATTATTATATTTAACTGTTTCTATATTCTCATCAAGACGAAAGAGACTCATTTTATCATAGTTGAGAATCTGTAGATTAGATTACAATAAAGTAATATAAAATTCGGTAAAAACTTATAGAGAGATAATATAAAACTATTAAAATTAAATATTTAAAGAAAAAATATAATTTTTAGAGTTATACATTTTAGTGTATTAATTTTTTTGAGGGCATATTTAACTGCATATTTTTAAAGTGCATGAAAGTTCTTGCTCTACTAATAACTAATAACTTACATTCCCCAAAACACTCGTTAGTTCAAATTTCCAAACAGTACTTCGACAACCTACAAGTATAATGCTACATTCATTAAATACATTTTAAATGTATTGTACACTACCCAAGAGTCTAAATAAATTATTATTGTTATTGTAGCAATAATGTTGAATTTGGAAATCAGAGTTTACTATTATAAGTTACTGTAAACATATACAGTATTGAAATTTTATAATATGAATTTATGTATTTTTATTATTGCTTACAGGTTTTCTAGAGAAAATATTTAATAACAGATTTATTGTACCCGTTGGGAGATTATCATACTCCGTTTTATTAATAAACCTAATCGTTATGGCTATGTCACAGGGTTCACAAAGATCGCCCAATTTTCTATCATTTATATCATTGGTAAGATAAAAGATAAGTCGAAAGAAAAATAAGAACAAGCGACTATTTAACTTGAGTAATCTCCGATTAAAATCTCATTATTAGTAATCATAATACAAATGAATATTTTTTTTTAGTTGGATGCTGGAATATGCGGTATATTTAAAACTTATTTGATCAGCTTACTATTATACTTTGTCGTCGAAGCGCCGTTTGATGATTTGACTAAACGGATGATTTGGGGAAAGAAGTAATTTTTTTTTTGTTTTACTGCGTATACAATTTATTACTTAATAAACATATTAACTTTTTTATCGACGAAAAAACTTCTTGCACGAGTGTTTCAAAATAAATTGCAGTCTTTCCAAAGATATCTAATATACAAATTAAGTTCCTCGACTAAGTTAATGCAGTGTTTACTCAAAAGTTAATAAATATATTTTATTATAATAAAATATTATAATGACATGATAAATGCAACAATTTCAGCAAAAATTAAATCAACCTACCTTAGTATTTTTAATAATATCTTAAGACATAGTATACGAGCACCTAAATATACTTAAATTGATAGACAGTTTCCACTTAAAATTGACTTTTGTATGCAATAGTTTAGTATCATTTAACACATTCATTTCAGTAACTCGGTTAACATCTACAATACAGTGTGCCTACTGACCGACATTTCAAATTTTATTTTTGATGTTTAATTAATTATATTATGTTGTATAATTTTTAGTGAAAGAAAAAAATCGCCTTTATGGAAAAAAGTACAAAATGAAAAATCAACAATTGAAGGAAGTTCGAATTTAGGTATTACTAATGTATAATAAGTTATAAGTGGTTACATCTTATAAAAAGTTTAATATATAAGTACTATGTAATAATATTGTTGTAAAATTTAATTACAGTTCAAAAACAAATATTAATTTTTAATTTAATATTTTGTAAAATTTAGACTTAAGTTTTGTAGATAGTAAATATAAATGATGTAGGTATAATACATATTTTTAAAGATTTTCACGTTATATTTTTTAATCTTGCCAATGATGCTTAAAAATATATATATTTATTTTTTATATTTTTTTATTCTTTTTATAAAGTACGTATGTGATTATTTTTTGCATGCCCTTAAGTGTAAAAATAATTCGCTTGTTGATTTTTGGTAAGAAATTGGATCTAATTGGCACTTTGGGGATTTACTTAAAAATGAATAACTGCAGTAAAAAACATTACATTTTTAACATAAAAATATCTCATTAAAAACCACAGATCTCAAATAAAAATATCTGATCATCCCTATACACCACGAAAGTAACAGTAACCACAAACATACAGTGGTTACTCTCGAATATCAACTAAATATTACGACTAAATGGCTCAAAAATATAAGTATTAAATTAAATTAAATATTTAAAATAAAAACCTAGAATAGAGTCATCACGCTCTATATCTTGGAGTAATCCTAAACTACAACTTAAAAAAAAAAAAATCTAAAAATGTATTATAGAATAAGACAAAAATAAAATAAATTAAATAGAACTTTTACATACAAGCTAATAAAACCTATAAAATAATAATTCCTCGTTGCATATTAAATTGTTGTTGTAATCCTTGAAAATGTATCGAAGCAAGTGAAAATGGGGTATTGATCACATTAGAAAAGTATTTATTTCATCTTGCTCTTTAAAAATTGAAGGAGCTATATTATATTTGTATGTCTTTTGATTACATCGATCGTGTAATTTTCTTTAAGTAATTTGGTATAATTTATTAGCATTTTAAGTATTTTTCGACAATGTTTTGTTCATCATGTAATTGATAACAATTTCCGAGCTTACATTTCTAATTTTTATCTCATTATCTGTGACTTATACACACATTTTAAATTATCACCTATCAACGCCGTGTTGGGATAACATCAATAAAGTGGTGGCCGTTTTATTGTCAGAATTTATTTGGAACTGGTACATTCAATAACAGCCCTTGTTCCTTTACTGATACGCGTGTTTGGCCAATTCACCGGTTACCAAAAGGCGGACGGCGGTTTGGATTTCTCAACTGATTATGGTCGAGCGCTTGTTGTAATGGGCCAGACGACTCAATTTGTTGGCGATGTACTCGAACAGATCGTTGACGAAACTGTTCATGATGCTCGTGGCCTCTGAGGAGACGCCTGTGTCGGGATGTAATTGTTTCAACACTTTGTAGATGTAGATGGCATACGATTCCTTCCCCTTTGGCTTGTGCTTTTTGTCGCACTTGGCGATGTTCTTTTGCGCCTTGCCGGACTTTTATTTGCATTAATGGATATCTCAAAATGGCATTACTCAGTGGACGTACTAGGAAAAAGAATTTTCTCTCCATACAACAGACAAAAATTGCAATTAACAATGTGTATACATTTTTTTAACTTTTTACGTAATTTCATTTTAAATAATTAAATACGTATATTTCCATGTTAAACTAATGATGTTTTTAATAAATTATCTTTGTCATGTATAATAGAGACTATAAGAAGTAAAGTGAAATAAGTTTATTTTAATCATTAAAATTTGATAGATTTAGGTTCAGGAGATAGGAGTTTTCAAAATAATATGTACCTATTAATTGTTTTTGTTGAAAATCAGAATATAATCTTTGTCGAAAAATGGTTATGCCCGAATAGTATGCTACTGAATAGTAGCCCCATTCTTGATGACCTCAATAATTTTCAAAGCATCTTAATACACAGTAGTCTAACAATTAATGAGTTTCATCAAACAAACATAAAAAAAAAAAAACATAAGAATGTTAGGTTAATTGTTTTTGGAGATATTTAGTGTTCTGTGTATTTGCCGCGCGTTGTTTACTGTACCTGTACACAATATACATCTTTACAACCTCTACTATTACGTTAACTGCAGTCTGCAGAACTGTTGCGTCATCCGATCGTCGTCGCACACAATCATGATACGTACGTCATGCCAGCCCCCTCTTTTAAAAATATGGAAATTTTATTATTCTATCATATAGGTATTATGCCATTTGTACGAATTTGTACGCAGTGGCTCAGAATTTATATGACCAAAGGGGTTAAGCTATAGTCATGCCACCCCTCCACCACACTAAAGAAATATGAGATTTTTTTATGTAAATTTTTTGCGCTCAATTTGTACGTATTTGTACGTGCAATATGAAAAATTTTACATTATTAGTTTCGTGAGGATCATGACATACCTTTTGGAGAAAGGGAGAGGTGACATAAAAACAAACCTAAAGCTCATCAAAAAACCTAAAAGTATAATCATAATGTCAGATTTATATGTTTAAGATATTAACCAATGATTAATTGACTTAGATACAGATTAAATAATACTAAGGACAAATTGTGGCCATAAATGAAAAATATGTGCCAAAGAGTGTATATAATTGACTAATTTCTAAAGAGCTTATATGTTTTCTAAAGAGTTTATATAAATATATATATTCCCATAAAACTTATGTTTTTTCAAAAGATCTTATAAAATGTCCATTCCATTTTCATTTTTACAAAGATCTTAGAAAATTTCTAAGTTCCTTTATATTTACCAACGATTTTATAAAATTCCGAAAGAGCTTAATATATTTTTTGAGAGATTTTTTTATAATTCCAAAGAGTTTATAAAACTCCCATTCCATTTTTTCTTTTTCCAAAGATCTTATAAAATCCCATACAAATTGTTTTTTTTCCAAGGAGTTTATAAAATTTCCATTCTATTTTTTATTTTTTCAAAGATCTTATAAAGTTCCTAAGATCCTTTATATTTTCCAATGATTTTATAAAATTCCGAAAGTGCTTAATATATTTTTTGAGAGATTTTTTTATAATTCCAAAGAGTTTATAAAATTCCTAATTCCTATTTTTAGAATTCCAAAGATCTTATAAAATTTCCATTCTATTTTTTATTTTTCCAAAGAACCTATAAAATTTCTAATTCCTATTTTTAGAATTCCAAAGATATTATAAAATTCCCATTAAAAATTATTTTTTTCCAAAGAGTTTATAAAACTCCCATTTCATTTTTTATTTTCCCAAAGATCTTATAAAATCCCGATAAAAATTGTTTTTTCCAAAGAGTTTATAAAATTTCTATTATATTTTTTTATTTTTCCAAAGATCTTTTAAAATTCCTAATTCTTATTTTCTAGAATTCCAAAGATATTATAAAATCCCTATCAAAAATTATTTTTTTCCAAATGTTTATAAAATTCCATTCTATTTTTTATTTTTCCAAAGATCTTATATAATTCCTAAAATCCATTATATTTTCCAATGATTTTATCAAATTCCGAAAGAGCTTAATATATTTTTTGAGAGATTTTTTATAATTCCAAAGAGTTAATAAAATTCCTAATTCCTATTTTTAGAATTCCAAAGAGCTTATAAAATTTTCTTTCTATTTTTATTTTTCCAAAGATCCTATAAAATTTCCATATATTTTTTGTTTTATTCCAAAGAGCTTTTAAAATTCACACAGTTTTTGTTTTTACCAAAGACTTTATAAAATTCCGAAAAAGCTTATATTTTTTGAGAGATTTTTTATGATTCCAAAGAGTTTATAAAATTTCCATTCAATTTTTTATTTTTCAATGATCTTATAAAATTCCGAAAGAACATTTATATTTTTCAGATATATTTAAATTTCCCATAAAGTTTTTATTTTTCTAAAAATCTTATAAAATTCCCATTGAGTTTATGTTTTTCCAAAGATTTTATAAAATTCCCATATAGTTTTTGTTTTTTCCAAAGAATTAATTAACCTGTAGTTTAATTAAGTTTTAAATCAGTTTTTAAAATTAATTACCTCCAAGCACTTCTAAAATATGCACTTTAATACAAGGTAATCCGGCTGAAATATTTAATGGTACCTTTAATTGCGAACACACTGTGTACGGACTGAGCCCTTTTATGCGTAGATTATATTTTACTATTTTAGTAACATAGTTTATACTGTAATTATTATCGTCGTTAAAATGAATTATGTTCATAAAGTTGCCAAAAAAATCGTTTTATTTGTACAGTATAAATACAATATTCATATTGTTTATAGTACTTGTCACGTATTATACAATTTATGGCTATTAAATTAATATTTTGTTCATGAAAATAACAGGAGTAAAATAGGCAAATATTATAACATTTCGAGCGGCAATGATTAGAAATAATTTGCCAGTGTCCTGTATTATCGTTTATAGTACTGGATATAAGTTTGTTACTAGGGTTGGCCCTTGCTAACTACCATCTTGAATTTCTAAGTTGTATTCACATTGGGTAAAAATAATGTATCAAGTAATATTATATTTACGTAGTGGCACTGATGTACCGCAATACTTGCACTCTACCCAGTTTGTCTGTAAAATATCATAACACATAATGATCAATTTAAGTAATTAACAACACTTATTTTACAATATTAATATTTTAATGTATTTTATTGGTGTTTAATATTGAGATGCGTAAGTGCAGGGGTCTTAGTTCGAATCGAATCACTTGTTTTAAACTGGATAACTGCAGTATACAATATTATTAAAAATTATAATCTATATTATTATGTATATCAATGAATTTTTTCTTAGTTGGCTTGTCTATTTTTTTATCCTCTATAAACTCAATAATTTTTGGGCAATTTTCAATAACAGTTATATTGATAGATTTCTCGAGATTCATAGGATGTTTTTTGATTATTTTTTCAACTCTTATAGGTTGCTGCTATAGGGTGCTTTATAATTTTGTTTTAGCTCAAAAAAATGGAATATGTTTTTGTTTATTTAAATGGTTGCCATTAATTACCTGTTGTATCACTATATTATAAATTAATTTAATAATACAAGACAACAAAACATACTGTAACATATAAATTATTTACGCGTAAAGGTACCTTTATTTAACGAAACAATGTATTTTTGAATATAAAAAAATTTAAAATTACAAAATCAACTTGTAATAAAATATTTAATTAATTATTTAACTCAAAAATTAAATAAGTTTCAAAACTGCACAAGGGCGAAGCCAGGTAATCTAGCTAGTATATTATTATATACCTACAACCTACGTGTATTATTAGTTTATTTCTCGTAAATCGATAGACTGGCATACTTACCTTACTGCGTTGTTATTGTATCAATTTATTATTATTATAAATTATGTGTTTTGTACAACATTATTTGTGCAATTGTAATATAATTATAAAAGAAAGTAATTACTTATTAATTATTATAAATTTAAAGTATTTATAAAAACATTATTCTAAGTATAATAATTATTGGATGACTATCAATTCTAAAATGTTAATATTTTGAACAGCTTATAATGATGACTTTAATTTTGTGACAGAAGTTATTTACTTCTGTTTTAATCAAAATGTTTAAGATATTATGATATGATTGGTATTTTAACCGGTTTAAGGCGCATAATTAAAGCAATTTAAATTTTAAATTTTAAAAGTAAACACTAGAATATCTAAGATAATAAATAAATATTCTCTTGGGTTAAGTCTTTGACATTTGATTTTATTAGCATTCTGTATTTCAATTTATATAAAAGCCAATAACTGTAAAGCAGTTATGAACACATTATATATAGCGGTACACAAATATTATTGTAGAAGACGAACACGTGTAATAAGAAACAGACATTTAAAAACTTTTGAAATACAGACTGTTGATTAGTATAAATTGTGAACAAAATAAATGTGATAATAATGATAACATTTAATTATATCGGTGAAAATATAACAACGATCCATTAAGTAATTAATACATAACCAACGATTAATAGGTATTCTTTTCACGAACAGCTTCAATGACGGCGTCTAATGTATTATTATTAGGTATTATATAAGAGAATAAATGAGAAGTAATCGATTTCGAAATCGAATTTTAGATTTTCGGCATAAATAGATATATAATGTTATAATATATATTATGTATAAAGTATAGAGAGAGTTAAGCCATGTTACCTACTTGCCTGTGAATTATACCTACTTATAAACGAGACATTGTAATTGCTACGTTTGTTAAACGGTAAGTAATTCCAAATTAGTTCCCAGAATAGTGTTTCGTAAGAGACGTATTACGCATGGTTATCCGAATTGGTTTCCATCGTTTCCGGTACCTATTAAAATTATGACTTAAATATTGTATAGCATTGAAAAAAAAAATGATTTATTAAAATTTTAAAACAATCCAACCTATCATCAGTATTATACTTTGGCATGGGCGCCCATTGGGGGGACAAAACAGGGCACTTTCCCCCCCTGGAAAAAAATATTACCACAATATTACCTTATTACCGAGGCAAATTATTTGTTGAAATCACTTTTAAGATATGAAATAAATATAAAAATATACTCATTGTTATCGTATATTAACATCATAGATAGGTCATATTCTGTAGTCCGTATAACCTATACGTAAAATTATTTATCGCAGATAATTCGTGGTAAATCTATAAAGATCATAATATAGGTACTACAAATATTTTAACCTAACGCAAACAAAGATACTTTCATTCAGGATATCATTAATATGTTTGGAATAAAACGAAGAAATTTGCAGTTCTTGTTTACTGATATCGAATAATATACTTAATTATATTATTTAATTTCTATTTTTTTATATACTTATTAAAATTATTATTTATTTATTTATTTATTCGTATGGCAATTATTATTAATACACTATATATATACAAATAAAAATATAACACGCATGTATAGTGTATACATTTATATGTGAAAAATAACATTAAATCTTTATTATCTTACATTCGAAAATTTTTTTATTTTGACTCCCCTTAAAATATTACCTATGGGCGCCCATGTACTTTGGTAGACGTACGTGTATTTATTTTTATTAAGTTAATGCCAAGTAGCAGTATTTTAATACTTACGAGTAATAGAAAAATACATAATTGAATGAAGCATTTACATCTAATTAAATTATTGTTCAAAGAAAATGTGATGTACCTATATAGGATTCATCAAAACTTTTATGTTCAAATAAGTCATAAGTTGTAACTGATACTTGTCTACATAATATAAAAGTATTTTTTTTTATTTATGTATTTTTTATATCAATTTTAAACCGATCGTGTTTAACTATTACAATTTCATTTTGTTGAGTTGTGAAATTTATAAGCATATACTAAAACTATTAGACACATGAAACAAGATTTAGGTTCCACGTACACAATACGCGAGTATTTAGGAAAAATATGGCTTGTCGACTTATTATTTGTATAAACATAAATATTAAATATATAGGTATTGATAATATACCGCGCCCTTGCTGTGACTCCTGCAAGATAGCTATATGAAAGAATACGTTTATCAAATTAATATAATATTATGTTAAATCGCTTTGATTTCGATGAAAACGCACACAATATCTTATTAAAATAAATTCTACATCAAAATTATTGATAAAACGTTCAAAGTTTGCACTATGCTAACCGACACTATAATGTTGTTCAAAAAACGGTGATTTTCAATTCGAGTAAACTTATATAATGTTTTAGAAGAAAAGAAGAAACACGTCTCTCCTGTCAACAGTATACGGACGTGTGTGGTTCAAGACTTTTACAAACACGAAAGGATATAGTATTCGAAATTGTAATAGGTACCTACTATTCAAAAACGCGAGTTCAATAATACTTGATCGAGTTGATCGGTTGTGTTTATCTGCAACGGAGTAAAAATGAAAAATGTACGTTAATTACGCAATTACCTATACCGTCTATATATTATTATGATATATTAAAAAAAAAAAATAAAAGAAATATCACGTCTTCGATAAAATACGCAATATTTTTGACGTTAGACTCGTTATTTAACTAGGTAGTATATACATACACTGTAATTTTTTTTATCGTCAATGTTTGACGGCGTTGTTTAATAGTTTGACAATATAAATGTGAATAATTAATAATCTATGAAAACCGAGAGTACAATAGTACCTAAATAGATGTATGATATTCATGTTCACACCGCAAAGTACGTATACTGAGTTTACGATTATATAATAATAGTAAAAACCATCAAAAAAAAAAAAAATAATAATAATAATAATAAATAAATAAATAAAATATCAGTACCCATTAAAATATAAGCAAATATTTTAACATTGCCGCAGTATAAAACGAATGGTGACGACATAAAACATGGTAAAATAAAAAACGCAGCACTCCGCGTATATTAATAGTATTTACGATAATATATTGATTTTAATTTTACATAAAATAAGTCATTAATCATTTAAAAACTCTACAATACGCTTTAGTAAATATTAATACATTTTAGCGACAATTATTTATACAAAAGTGTCTTTATATATCTTACTTGGGCTGTATATTCAAACTCTAAACTACGAAGCGTACGTATTTTGAACATATACGAGTAGTAGACCTTTAAAATATGTGGGCATGTTTGCGGTTTTATTTAGTTTTTACGTTTATAAATACATAAAAAGACATTTAAATATTATTTTACTTAAACATCTTTAACAAGATTACCTATACTTATGTTATGGTTTTCGGTGTTTACATTTTTCAGCCAAGTCCGCGGGAGTAGTTTGATATAGAACGTGCGTAATCGTATCAACTGAAATACTTATTGCTGCAGCCTACAGCATACAGTTACAAGGTGTATCAATATATTATATACCACTGAAATTTTAAAACATGGATATTTATCGGCATTAACAAGTATTATCAACAAATAGGTCTTATTCCCCTTTCATTTTCTAAGGTTTTCACAACAATACCTAAATAATGTTAAATGATTTAAAAAATTCGCCGAGAAGCTTGTAATTGAACGGGTTTTATTGTTTGTAAAACTGCACATTAACCTTGAAAAAATGTACGTACTATTCATTAAAAAGTGAAATGAGTCGTGTTTTAAAATTTTAATAATACACCACACACGTCATAATAATATATAATTATGTGCAATTATTTTTCGCTTAAAACGTAGCAGAGTATAAAAACATAATGAAAAAATACAAGCTCATAAGTCATAATATACACGTATACATAAACGTCGTATTAAAATTTAATACGACAAAAAAGTGTGCAGAAAAAAATAAATAAAATTAAAAACCGTTTTCAAACTGTCCACAGGTCTCATATTATAATATTATAATTTAAATACCGCCGAACTATTAATATAAAATTGTGCGCCGACATAAAATTCATATTTTCATATTTTAGACGAATATTTCAAGGTTGATCGCTAATAATTTTACGTCATATATTTTATTATACCGCTCAATTTTCCTGCATTCGTTTAGTATATACATCTGCAGCAATTACATACCTACATAGTCCTAACACCATATACGTCTTGTATTTATCCCCGTCTTAGGTTTTGAAATATTATTTTGTCTTAACACTATCACTGGCAGATCTCATAAAGAATGTAATTAAAAATTTTTTTCATATCACATATTATGATAGAGTAAAATACATAGGTACTTGACACAACTATAGGTTATACAATATCGTATATTATATTACACAGACATAATATCATAATGATAGACATACAATGGACGGCATATTTTGGTGTTTTGATTAGTTATCACATTTTGTTCATACAAATTATAACATACCTACATATTATATATAGGTAGGTATATTGTAAAAATCTAATAATTTTAACGTCTAGCTAATACTATTTATTATTAAGATTATAATGTTTCTAAAACAATGGTAAATATATAATAATAATAATAATAATAATAACATAATATATGCTTATAATAATAGTATTTACAAATATTTATGCATACTATTGTGAATAGTATACACATTACGTACGGTATAGAAACGTGTTATTTTATTTATAGTAATAATAAAATGTGAGTTGGGTTAGTCATTTTAGCATTAATACATACATTATGCCTCATTTAATACATATTATATACAATGGCGATTTATAATATAATATATGGGTAAAACATAAAAATATAATATACCTCTACAAAATATAATACAATAATAATTATTGTTCAAATTGAGCAAAATCCGTGATAATTTGACTCTTAGACATCACATATTATTATAATATATAATATTTTCATTGCTAAAAAATATATAATACCGCGTCATCTCGTTTAGCCACTCGCTACTTACAATAAATTATGTATACGTAATACACTTATATACCGTTAATTAATTTATTATGGTCGTATTGCTGTGTTTGTTGCACACGTAAGTGTACAATGCGTTCGCACAAGTCAATAAAATATGATAATATACATAAATACACTATCCCACATAGTTTATAATACGAGTTCCGGTATGCACGCGGTATCATGACATTGTGTCGTACCATATTGTATAAATAAATGTATGTATAGGAAAATACTGTAGCAGTTTGGGGCTGACGGTATGTATATGATATGTATATACGTACCACGCGATGTACACGTTGTCAACAGTCTTCTCGTTCGAAAATGGCGCACACCAAAAACATAATATAACATATAACCGTACGTGAAATACACGTAGTACTTTATCCGAATGGGCAATGAAAAAAATGATTACTGTTGGCGATATGTATTACAGATAATATAGATTTTGTCGAAAACATTTTAACCCTATGACGCATTGCAAATTAATTATTTATAAATATTATATATTATATTAATCGGGAATAAAATTCAAAACCATATCAAAAAACCTGGCCAAAACATAATATTATTACCTGTAGACACACGGCAAACCCAACAGCCCTTCGCCGTGACCGTAAAACACACACACACACCGGTGTACCTATAGAGACAAAGTGCGCCCGCTTTACAATACCTAATGGATATGGTAATATCAAGTAAACCTACGTTATAATCCGAACTTGTACACGACGTACAGAGGGGGAGAAATGGCCAATTTAAGCTAAATTTTATTTTGCTCTGTTTATTTCGGAAATAAAAGTTTGGCACCACCCTTTTCGGAGAGAATTGTTCTCGAACGCTACACACATACAAGACAAGACGTTTACCCGTCCTGTCAGCGTTGGAAAATGCTGCAAAATATAATCCGCGAGGGATTTGTAAGAGAGTTTAAGACAAGCGACAACGGATATTAGATACGTCCCGTGCGTACGCGATTAAGGCAAGTCATTTCGTTAGATTATTATATATCTCTTACACCTCCATAGTCCATCCCCCAGCACCCACTCACCAAACGATTAGCAATCTATACGTGCGCGTAGTCGTCGCGGTTTCGGAAACAACAACAACAACAACAAAATACCGTCAACCCCGCGCACGTAACAAAAAAATAAAATCTACAATAATTGTGCATATTACGATATCATGAATTATTAATATAACACGGTTATAATAATATTATTAACGGGAGCAATCGCGAGAACGGAACTGCAGGCCTACACGTACACCTCGCCCCTCTTGCGCCTGTTGGCCGCCGGCGTCTTCCGGTCGTCCGTGCTGGACACGCTGCCGCTGGAACTTCCGCCGCACGCGCTGTCGTCCTTGTCCGAGTGGTGCGCAGCGGCCACCGTGGCCGCGGTGACGTCGGTGATGAGCAACGGCTGCACGGGTGGCGTGGTCGCGCCGCCCGCGGGCGACGGGGCCGCGGTGATGCCCAGCGACGACAGGAGCGGCCGGCTCATGGACACCGTGGACATGGCGATCGGGCTGACCGACATGGTGGTGTACACGGCGGTGCCGGTGAACGCCGGATTCAGCACCCCCTGGCAGACGCCCACGCCGCCGGCCGCTTGGCGCTGGCTGTGCAACGTGCCCGACAGGTTGGGGTCCATTTCTTGGATTGGCGACAGCACCACCTGCGACCAAAAAAATCAATTACATTTGGTCAATGATGTATCTACGTACGTAAATGTTGACGACATACACTCGTTATAATTGTTTGTGCGTCGTTATCGTGTGAATTAAAAGGTCGATTTAAAAGAGTTAAATTGGTTTTTTTTTTTTTTTTTTTTTAAACATTTGATTTAAAAGTGTAAAAAAATTCTAGAAGCCATCGTCTACATAAGTAACTATATCACTATTATGGTAACATTTTTAAGAGTTTGAAATTTCAATAACAGTTCGATTGAGGTTCAAGTTCTATTTCGTACAGCGCGAGAAAAAAATTCAGTTTTAGTCTGTGAAAGTTTAAGCTTTACCGTTAATAATTTCAACCATTATTGTACGATGCGTGTATTTGTGTTGTTGCGTCGTATTTAAACATTTGACACGACTAAAATAGATTTACTAACTTGATAAACTTATTTGAAACGGATTAGTAAGCCCCAGATTGACTTGCAATTATAATCGTAATGCAATCGTTTAAACCAGTGGTTCTTAACGGGGGCGGTACTGCCGCCCCCTTGGGGGCATTTCGGTCTCTCTGGAGTTTTTCCAAACTCGGAAATGAAAAATAATATAATTTGTTATTATTATATAACAACATTACAAATAATTGAACGTGAAATCAGAATAGTTGTAATTGCGACAATTGCGTACGCTATGCAACGGCATACGATATGTTATCTAATCACATTTTACGTTTATTAATTGAACTTTAATTAATAATATTATAATATACTGATGAATAAATAAATAAATATAAATATATATATATTTATTTATAAGAAGAAAATTTGATTTTGCACAAGGGGGGGGGGGGCGTTAACAATTAGTTATTACGATAAAGGGGACGCTGAACTAAAAAAGGTTAAGAACTACTGGTTTAAACTAAAAGCCCGAATGTTTCGTGAAACAAACAACTAAAGTTGTTAATTAAAATTTTTATTTCATGAACATTTTTAAACATATTCATTATAATTACAGTGTGAATAGTGCAAATTCGGGGTACCTACCTAATTTTATACTTAGGAGGGTATAATATATTATATAATAAGAACAAACAATGTAAAAAATATATAACAACAAGAATAGTTTAAAGTAAATTGTAATTTTTACGTAGGCATAATTTTTTTTTTTTTAATTTAAACGTCGATAAAATCGTATGATATACCTACCTTAGATAATATTCTTACACACTTTAAGTTAGATAATATAAAAAATTCACTCTTATTATATTAAGACTAACAACAAAAGATTGGTAATGAACACTAATTGTATCTATTGAGAGAAAGAGAGAGATAATACAAATAGTGCACTGACATCTTTTTAAATATAATTGAAACTTGTTTCCGGCACAACTATTAAAATTACTCATAAACAAAGAAAAAAACATAGTTAAACACGACTATCAAAAATATAAATTTTGAAAAAAAAACATGTTTAAACTCGTTAGTCGTTAGCCAAGTATTTTCTAAGGATTTGAGAAATAAATTTTTGATTTTATTTATTAGTTATTACAATACGTTACTATACGATTCACAATAATGTTCCCGAATGGAATACATATATAACCGAATAATAAATATTAAAATATTTTCATTTGCTATTGAAATAAGAACTTAAAAAATGGTTATTGATAATAACGGATATGAAACAAAAAATAATGAAATGTGTTCTGAGAAAAAACGAAAAGATATATTATTTATCTGGTTTGAGCAAAAACGAAATCAGTTTTATATGATTCAGACGAAAGCGCATGTTGGGCGAAACCGGACCCGACCACACTATATTATATATGTTTTCGTGTTTCTATTATCAAACAAACCGTGATTAATTTAATTATTTATGATCATCTCGAATAATGACTTTAAAAATGATAAATTCGTTGTTCCGTGACAAACGCGGGGTAAAAGAAATAATAATAAAAAATAAAAAACGACCGACAAACTATAGACAAACGACCCGATTAAAGCGTTCACATAATATGATAAATAGAAAAAATTAAAATAAAATAATAAAATAAACGTGTTGATATGAAAAAAAAAAATCAAAGCGAACGTGTTCTTTTTTGACATTGATCGTGAACGTGAATGATTTACGTTTATTCTAACATAGGTCACTGCGGCGTATGCGGCTGTGATAACTTACAGCAGTTAAGGTAGCGATATCCTACATCGATCATGCCGGTTTTTCTAAATGCTAATCTACACATATTATCATATGATTTTTAACGATTTATTTAAGACAACAGTTTGTTCAGAGTGTTTGACATTTGTCCCCTCATCAATACTATTTTTTTTCTATTATCTATTATTTATTTTTTTTGAAACAATGAATACAATAATTTTAGAAAATTACAACTGTAATAATATGTTTTCTAGTTTATCTTCATTTTTATACATATAATAATAAAATTCTATATACAATATGTATACAATAATAATAGCAATAATCATAAAAGATTACACGATTTGACGATTTAAATAAAGAAAGCATCTAGTGACCATAACTTGAATAGTTTTATTTTTTATTAGGTAGTGTGTTTTATTCTTTTTATTGTTTAGTTACTTGTTAAGGCGATCGCGCGATCAATTACACTTTAAATGATGTAGAGGATTTTCGGGTAGAGTAATATAAAACTGATTTGATAATATACTCTATAGATACTTGAATTAATACAAAATAAACATTTTTATTTTCTCTGTTCTTAATAGATTATAGAGATATCAAATTGGTAGATGGGTATTGTTACTTAAAGTTAATACGAAATATAAATTTAGGTGTACGTATATGCAATTATTTTATAGGACGTGTTATAATTATTTCTATCAAATATTTTTATTTTTCAAAATAGCTCAAACCATTGTTTATTTTGTTCAACATGTTGTACATAAACTGTTCCGATATTACGATAGTCGATAACCAGTATTTAGTTGCCGGTAAGTACCTACACAATTTTAAAGATGTCGTGTTCGACCGATATAATACGGCTGCAGATAACCTGAAATACGACTTATAAATAGGTATGCCAAAACTCAAGACCACAATATTATTATATGTTGTACGAAAACGGCGGCAGGGAATTGAAAAAACAAACGAATCACGCGAAAATTTACTGTTTAAAATCGTTGGGGTATAGTAACGACAAATATGTGTTTAGTAAATTCGTTTTAACCGTAATATTTTGACAGTAACACACCCTTCGGTGACTGCTGCGTGCAAAGACTGCAAAATCGGTTTCTGAATCTACGGTTAAAGACGATATTACTAAGTTTAAATATTTACAATGAGTATCATATTTTATGAATTTTATATTATAATGTATAGGTATTTAAATACTGTAATAAATTCTTTGTCGACCTACATATACTAATACTACTGCAGGCTATTTTAACTTGCAGTCAAGTCCAAATTTGCTCCTTTGAAGGATTAAAAATAATCCACCAAATCCTGAATATTTAAAAAGGTAAAAAATTTAAAAATAATATGAGAATCAACTGGTAAACATATATTTTTTTCCCTAAAATGTTGTTTATAAAGACTTAAAATTATGTAAAGATAAATATATTAATTTAACTAGTGTCTTAGGTTAAATGGATCACTCTGTTTAGTTAACTAATTTTTGGTTGTACAAATATTATACAAAAGATAAAAAAATAATTTCTCACTACTTAAAGATCTGAAATTGGAAATTTATAGGTGTATATGTTTTAGAACTTATAAATATTGAATTATATTCATTTTAATTCAGTGTTTGAATATTTAATTATGTACGTCTTAAAACGTATAGGTAGGAAATGAGCAGACAAAGAAACATTAGTTACATCAGTATAGCCGATTGTAGACTCACCCCAAGTTATTTCATAGGGTCATTATTGTATATTAAATACAAATAATAAAATACGTGTAGAGAATAAAGAGAGAAAGATATATATATATATATATAAACATACTATAAAGAGAGAAAGAAATATAGTATGCGAGAAAAGGGTGGGAGGGTCACATCTCACTATTAAACATTTTTGGAATATTTGAAATTCTGAACGGAGCAAAGACTGTGTACAACATCTGGTCGCAACGATGTAGTTTTTATTCCTTTATTATTATATTTTTTTGAAACGATGAATACTGGAATCATTTTGTGTAACACTTTCATATGAATAGACATTGAGTCTAAACAACAGTACGACAGTATAAGATTAGGTCATTTTCGAATTTCTTAGTACGATTTCTTTAAATGTTTTAATAAAAATTTCCACTCAAAACTATACATGTTTTTAAAATAACTATTAAAAATAAGTTGTTGAATATGAAAAAATATTCGATAAATTTTGAAAAAAGTTAACTTTAAACATGTAAATAGTATTAATTATAAATTATAATCAATCATATACTATGAGATGATAATATTGTACATAAAATATAATAATATTATAGTATTAAAAAAAATCATGTAACTTAACTTGTATGATGTATTTATTAATACTGGAATTTCATGAACACTTTAACTCTAAGTACAGTTATATAATTCAAATTAAATTTGAAATATTTTCACAACATACTGTTTGTAAACCTTGACGGCATAGGAATAAAAAGAATCTACCATGAAACATTAAGTATTTGAATATGTTTAGTCATTATTTCATTGAATTTTATTGTTAATTTATTATAAGTTTTAAGAATTTCTAGAGTTATTTAAAAAACCTTCAATATTCTACTTAACCAGGTAATTTAAATAAAGTTACATAACATGGGTGGGTTGTTGAAATTACCAAAATAATGTTTAAAAATCAAAAAGGAATTATTTGTAAACAATTACTAAATTCTGTGACTTACTTTATCGTAACATTCACGTAATCATATAATTCGTTTAACAAGTTCTCAAAATGAATAAAATAAAAATATGTAAATGTACAAATATAGTCCTATAATTTTTATTTTCAGAAAAATATCCGCTAAATTATTTATAATAGAAAAGAGATTCTTATCATTTAAAAACAGAAGTTTGTATATAATTTCTTAAGAAGTATCTACAAAAAATCTCAAACGTTTGAAAATATAATCTTTGAATAGATATCATACAATTCTAAAAGTCAGATTTTGAATAATTGCATTCTTGAAAGAAATAGATTATAAGGAGTGAATTTTAGAATTTTTCCTATATAGTTATTATGGATTACAACGCATATAATAAATTATGGATAATAGTCGAAAAATATAAAAATAATCTGAACAAGCGTTATTTGTTCCGCTCTCCATTCAGAACTTTTTTTCGCACAAGATACGATTCATAATAATCTTCCACAAAAATATACGTTAAACTAAATATCAAAAATTCACAAACACTATATCCTTTACTCGATTGTTTTTCATTATATGATGAATTACATATTACTATACAGTGTGTAGTAAAAAAAATTAGAATTTCATAATATGTATCTAAAATTTTTTTATTGTATCATTAGAACAAATAAATGGTGATAATTTGTATGTAAACGTTATACCACTCAGAACACTGTTTTGCAAATGATTAGGTTATTATGTGATGATTTATTATATCACTTAGAATTTTAAAACACCCACCCTAGTGGCTCATTAGAATCAATGAATTTATTGTCTAGTAAAAATTATTCAAATATTATTCAACTATTCTTTGAATAATTTATTTGTACAACACGATTATAATATTCTAATTTTTACATAAATGCAATACTTGAGAATAATCACACAATAAACGTGCCAATTGCCAATTCTTGTATTCAAATATGATGTTTTCAATAAATATGAATTTCAAAATTAAAATAAACAAGTAGGTATTAATAAATATTGCATTACCTATTGCTTTAACTAATTAAATGCAATGTGTTCGTGTTGTCCAAGTCGATACACACGTTTAAACTCTTCTTACAAAGATCATAATATAAAATATGTACAAAACAAAAATAGATGCATGAAATAATCTTTATAGATTTAATTTTTCAGATATCGATTAAACAGTGATAATACAAAACACTTATAACATCATCTCAACTTTCGAGATATGTAATATAGGTACCTTGTCCCTATATTATTTATATAGGCCAAAACAATTCAAAGAAATAATAGTTTTATTGCATATATATATATTAGGAATAAAATATAGGTATACACTTATATTTGTCTAGGTAACCTTCAGTACTAAATTGGTATTTAATTTTTGCTTCAACATTTTGCAAAATTTTTTATTGTTCAGATTTTAATAATTACGTATTGAATGATTGATTAAAATTTTAGTACTACGTACTTAATTATATCATGAATATAATTATAGTTATATTATGCTGTTAACTGCTACTATGATTACCTAGTTATTTTCTACGATTATAGCCTCGTATTAATAAATTGCGCTTCTCTTAAATGCTTAAATATTTTGAAAACGATTATAAATATTATAAAAACTTGGACATAATAAAACAATTCGATCTTCAAGGTCCAGCGATTCAACCCGATTTCGATCATTTTAATAGTCTGTGATTCAACCCCAGAGTTCCGCGGAACATAGTTTAAGAAATGCTACACTAATAGCATAATAATTTGAGACCTTTTTACTTACTAGAAAACACATTTTCCACACAATAAGTTGGTTTCAATCCAAAATTTAATTATAATTTATATAAATTTGCAAAAAATGTTGAAAATTTATGATAGTTTTGATACATAGTGTAATGAAAATGTTTTAAAATTTTGTTTAACGAACATATTCAAGAGAATAAAAAAAATATCAAAACCATGGAACAAAATTTATATGATACTTATTATCATGTATTATGGTACATTACTAATTTTGAGAAATACGAATTCAATGGTAAATAATGTGCCATGGCAGGTGTTTAGCAAAATATTAATTATTATTTACGTACAGAAATATACGTATATTTGAAAGTCTTGCGCCCTAGAGCCGGTACCTTCTCTGACCCTCTTTAATCCGACCCTGAAATAACATGCAGTGCAGAAATTCGTTTAAAAAAAGGTAGAAAAATGGGTGTTATTATGGATGTGTTAAATTTGAAATTAATTATAATTTGATTGTACACGAAAAACGATTCTGAGCAAGCGGAAATTGTCCGTCAGCCTATATCACTAAGTTTATTTCATAAGTTTTATTTTTTTTTTTAATAAAGGTATTTAAGTTATTTATTTTAAAGTTAGTTTTTATTGATGCACTTTTTTTCCAAAAAAAAAAAAAAAAAAATGATAATAAAAAATTTATTTTATTATTAGTATTTAACTATTATAATAATTTATATTCATAATATATCATATTAAATTTTATAAATCAAAATTTAATAATATATTTTTGTTAATACAATAAAACAGTAAAAATAGATTTATAATATAAACAAATAATATCATATAATGCATAAGAAAAAAAATTGTGGCTAAGTATTTTTAATATTTTTACATACATATAAAAACGATTTATGTGGGATATCGTATTTAATTTTCAAGAACTTTACCCAGTAAATAAATTCTTATTGACATTTATTCAAAAAAAAAAGTAAACAAGTGGGTATCATTTTGCTGTTTTTGAATATATCACAATAATGGATTTTGTTAAATCAGTAATAACCAAAATAAATTATGAAAAAAATTTCTGATGAAAGATTGTCCACATTTTAGAAGTATGGTTAAAAAAACAACTATTTTAATAATAATTTTGAATTTGTTTAAAAATTCACGTTTTTATGTAATTTTTTGCTTGTTTTTCCCAATAGTAGAAAGTATACCTATATTATTACATTTCTATAAGTTATTAATTATTAGACACTTATTACACTGGACTACTTTAAAAATTAGATATTTCAGACTTCAGAATATATGGATTTTTAAATAACCGACTTGTATGTATACGTTGCAGTTTTATCGAATCTACTAGCGAATATAATAATGAACGATTGATAACAGCTCCTTTTTAAATATACCTTATATTTTTTTTAAAACTATACTTATAAAAACTAATCGTATATTGTACCTGTACGACTGTGGGCAAATCTGACGAATACGTTCCTGGCTGAGTAGAACCATTGACGGATATACTCTGTTTGTTGTCCTTATCGACAGCACTGTCCTTTTGCACATCCGGCGTCGGAATTCTAGGCCTTCCTCTGGCATTCATTTGCCCATTAATCTTGTTCGAACCTAAAAGTAAAACGTACGATATTTATTGTCCTTAGGATTACATATATACTGTGTAGTGTATAGGTACATACTTATGTATACACGACTAACTGATTTAAAATGTGGAACGGCAGACACATAACGGGAATAGCAGCGGTGTTATAACTACTGCGATTCCGAAGAGTCCTTCGCGCATCAAAATACCCCTTTTATATTCTATTCTCATTTTATTTTTTAGATTACAACATATAAGTTTAAGTGTTATGAATGTATGTATATAATCGTTACGTGTCAAACTATCATATATACACAAATAATTACGAAATAGGTAATACAAAAAGTCGTACATAATATAGGAGACAACACGAAATTAAATCATCATAAAAATTGATAAAATGTAGAATCGACTTAAAAATTAATATGTGTACGAAAATTGTTATGCTAAATGTTAATAGATTAATAGACTCAAAAACTATTGTTTACGCCCAGTTCATCGATGTGTGATATTAGGGCTAATATTTAATTTTCAATAAAAGGTCGATATCTACGAAAAAAAAGTATTAAATATATAATTATATGTAATATGTATAAAACAAAAAAAACAATACTACTTTATTACAAAATATTTGTAAAATTTTAAAATGGATATTATTCAATATAGCCATTTAAATCATGATAATCGTGACGGACTTTTGTCATAAAAGAGATTCAAGTATGGACTTGACCATCATATTATATAATTGAAAGTTGCACAGCAATATTGCATTGTTGCATGAACGTATTGGATATGCAAATATGGAGTGAGACTATAAACTAAAGTAGTTAATAATTACATAATATTTATTTAAAAGGTAATTGGAATTTATTATAACAAAATTTAATATTATTTATCTTATTTCTATATCGACTTCACATTTATGACTATCATATAATGTACTGAATATTCTGTATTATATAAGTGAATAAAATTTAACCTGAGTTGAATTAATTATTTTGTTAATTATAATCACATAATTATTTTGTTTTTTAATTATAATAAGAACAATACACACAATTTTTAAATGTAAAAATAATAAGATACAATTTTTTTTAAGAACTCAATTTATTGTATTTTACGCAATAATAATTAAAAATTTGCATATTTATTATAATTTATAATTATAAATGTATATAGGACTCATATTTTAGAAGTTGACCCATTCAGTGTTCTACGCGTGATGTTTGAATATTTGTAACTTATAAATTCACGATTTATATTATAAAAAATAGCGGGTATTGAGCACCTACGTTAAAACGTACAGTACAATTAAAATACGTGGAAAAATGATAGCTCCAGTTTTCATACCATTAATTACCTACTAAGTTAAATTTGTTTAGTCTCTACAATATTTACTCGAATATTTGCGTGATGTCCGATTTAACGTACATATTAATTCGTATGAAATAATTACCGTTTCAATTACATTATCGTAAATTTGACTTAGTGCGAAATTAAATCGGGAATTAGTATAATTACATATCACGCGAAATGCTTATACGCGAATACAAGTAGCACTTACTCTATATAATCTACACAGAGCTTAACGAGCCAGACAAATTGTTAATAATATTCTTGTTAAATGAAGCAAAAATTTGTACTCTGTTATTAAGTCATTATAAAACTAAATCAAAAATGTTAACTTATCAAAACTTTTAGGTATCCGATGACTTTCTTTTTGTAAAATAAATAATTGTAAGAAACATTGAAATGGATTTAACTTGAAATTTGTAACACTATATGTTAACAATTATTAATTGATAATCGAAAAAATTGCTTTTAAGTCTACGTGATTAGAAACTATTCAAAACTTAGATAATAGATATTTTTCCTGTATACTTGTACAAGATACAGATTACACAGTATGTCGGTCACTAGTTTAAACCTACACAAATGGATATTCGTAAAAAATCATTATTTTGATTAGCAAAAACAAAAACCATTATTTTTTATATTATTACCAATATGTGTGTAGAAAAAAGATTTAACTTTTAATAAATCACGTCGAATAAATATTTTTATAAGTATATAGATGAGTGGGTTGCATATAGAAACCAAATAAAACGTATGTGTATTATTTAGTGAAATTACTGATTGCAGCTTTGGATTTATATTTAAATTTTGAAAAATTCCTGTTCTGCTATTTAAGAACATGCCCAAAATATATTATTATACGCCTATACGTTATGTATCTATCTAATATATTATAATGGCTGACACAATATTATAATATTCGCGTGTAGTGCAAAAAAAAAGTGAAAACCTGCAGTTCTGTAGATTTATAGTGATTACGACAATGATTCCGCGTAATTTTTGTTCCGAAACTCGTAACATAAGATTTTGCGATTGGTATACACTATAGTACACTACAAGAAAGTTTTTATACCTAGTTAATATCTCTATGCGCACATTGATATGGATTTCTTAGCTAATGGGATACAACGATGACGCACTCGAATAATAACTATTTAAATTGTTAAAACTGTACGCGCATTTCGTCAATTTCTGCTCAATAAAAAACAAATACAAACAAACAAGTTATTAACATGACGACCTTCAGAACGAATCATTATTCGTTGATGATGTTTAAAAATACGTGAAATATTAAACACTTAATCAGTGTTTTTCCGATTTTTTCACGTTAACGTATATTATACATATATTTAGTGAAATAGGTAATACCAAGTAATTTGTATAATCAACGAGTAGTTTTAAAATAACTACCTCTGTTAGTAGGGTAATAGAAAAAAATTACATATTAATTTAACAGCTGATTACACTCATTCTACAAACTAATATACATGACTGTTATTTTTAAAACTAATATTAGTGAAGAATTCCAATTTTTTCAATTAATGTATATATATAATAGTATATAGTACATATACAACTGCCATCTAAATGTAATTTGTGTGCGTATTATAATAAAATGCTAAATATAATGTTTTTGAGCTACATCTTGATATAACTTAAATAATTAAAAATAAATTGTATTCAAAGAAGTTAATTTGTTAAAAAAATGTATTCTTTAAAGTTAAAAGAAACATAAATACCTTGGGTACTACCTCGTCGACTTTTCATAGATTTTCTACCCCATAGTCGGTCGTACAGCGTTATTTTTTGCAAATGTGGTGTGCTTCCATTAATACCGTTGATGTGACCGTGGCCGTTTATGCCTGCTGTCACAGGTAAGCCGTTTTCCGGGCTCGAGTACACCGAATTGTGCCTGGTTCGATTGAATAGACCACCAGACGAATAAGTTGTCGATGACGATCTAATCGATCCTACCCGATGTATTTGCCTTTGGAACCAATTTTTACGGCGTTCGGCCATTGGTGTGTCAACGCTTTCCTAGAAAAATAAACCATTCGCACAAATTAATATTTTGTTAAAAAATGATGAATAAAATTATAAACCATCTTTCTATTAAAAAAAATATTATTTATAAACTTTTTTGATATGAATGATGGTTACTATATAAGTTGACATATTGTTACGTATAACTGTAGAATGTAGATATACCTATGCATAAACGCTGCAAACGATTAATGTAGTCTTTAATTAAAAATTAAAATTTTTATCGTTTATTAAATCTTACTGACAAAACCAAACGACTTTTTTTAAATATGATTTTAAATATTAAGTATACATGTATTTTGTATGAATCATAACTATCATTAATAGCGAACCTCATAAACTTTAAGTTTTACCAAAGTTATAATCTAGTTACATTCCGAACACAATATAAGTATACACTCTGCTTGATGATATTTACAGAAAAATCAACTAAAATTTAACAATTCCGAAGGGTGGATAGCACGTCTATTAATTTTTCTACACGAGGTTAATTTATTTATCATAGAGAAATTGCCTTACTTTAATCCTAATTCTTTAATATAAGTCAACCTAGCAATAAAAAAGCGATTTACTCCTGAGATCTAGTGTGTAATCTAGGTTAGGTTAAGGAATATAGAGGATTCTGTGATAATTTAATCACTCTATATACAGACTACAGAGTCCAAGAGTAGTGGTGTGCTGTAACCTGTAGGACGCTGGCCGGTTCAGTATAATATAGGCTTATGAATATTTAATGGTATTATTATAATACATTTATTTTTAATATCAAATAGTTTTAATCCACGACTATGTGCTAATATAGGTAAGGTCATGACCAAGCCATACATTTTGTAAAATGTATATTAATAATGAATTATAAATACATCCAATATTTATGTTTTAATCAATCCGTGATAAATATTAAAAGTAGGTAATGTGATAAATAAAATTTCTATTAAAAATATGCACCAGTTGGTCAGTGTGGAAATCAGATTTAAAAATAAAAAAGTATACTTAAATTATGCTTATTTTTGCAACTAGGGATGAGGAATTCTCTGTTCAATTAAAAATAATAAGTATAAAGAATAATAATAAATAAATAAATATTTTGATAGAATAAATAGATGCAAAAACGGAAAACATCGCAGAAAGGTAAAATGATGCAATACCAATTTAAAATAACAAATATCTCTAAGACGTGTCAAAACCTCAATAAAAATGTATAGGGCACTGCAACAAATTTTAAAAATCAAGACGTCTGAAAACTTTAATATCGAAGTCCACATTGGTAGCCACCGCCTAAAATGTACGTATGGTAATACGGTATCTATATGGTAATTGGCGAATAAAAAATTTAGTCTGTTACTAAACATTTCTAGTAGAAAAACAATATTGTTTTGTTAAATGGTAAAATAATTAAAATTACTTGATTGGATGACGAATTCTATTTTAAAATAATTTTCCTGCAACTCTATGAAGACAATAATAATTATTATTTATGAATACGTTCATTTTTTTTGTGTTCCCTCATGAAATTTTTGTTATCACTAATGTCTAATCGCTAATTGATTATTTTATCAGTTAGTCATTCATATTTATAACATTGAGTAAAGTTTTTTGCTAAAAACGTATTCTGTTACCCTAGACCTAGAGTATTGACCATTGTGTGTGGCATTCAAGTAACAAAAAAATAAGATGTTAAAGCTGGTAATTTATCATAAAGGAATAAAATTGTAAGATTTTTTCCATGGCAATTATACAAAACTGTTTGTCTTGGTTTATGTAAAATAAAACATAACACTACATATTATAAATAATGAATAATATGTTGTTGTTTCTGGTGTTACTTAGGTACAGTAACAATAAATGATCAACAAAACATTTTTTTAAATTCAATTTTTTTCTTTAGTTTCCTCGCTCTTCTCAGGATCTTAAAACTAATAAAAAAAAGGTTTCCTCAGCAGTTGAATAATATAAGTATTATATTGATTATAGGTATATTTTTTCTGTTTTAAATTTAATATAAACTGTATTTAATCATCAATAACTATAATCTGTAGTATAGAATTTTGAAATAATTTTATTCTATAAAATACATAAATCAAGATGAGTATGTAATTATCCACAATAACAAAAAGAATCCTCATATTTTACTTATGGTATTACCGGGAATTTACAGAAGTACCGTTAACTATGTGGTCACAGTTAACAATTTGTTTATGCAAAGATATTAGTAATTATTATTTACTATTGTATTTATTAACTATTAATAATATATAGAAAAAATTTAACTGTTAATATAAATTATATTTTGCTAGTAAATCTAGCTTAACGTTTTTTCCACCAATTCAAATCAAAAACTAAAATCTTGAGCATATGGTTTGATCACTGTTATAATCTCAATAAGGTTATTTTTAGTATCATAGTTAAATACATTGGTATGTTCTCGACTTGGTTCTGTGCGTGTGAGCTATGTCACACTGTCTGCTGTTAGTATTGTCTGCCGAAGAACGCAGACAGGTTTACGTTATAATTAAACATAATACAGTAATAATAAAAACATACCTTCGCCGACTAACGATATTTTGTCCAAGTTGAGATCATACCGATGTATTTAGTCATATTTAATATATTTCAGAGGTTCTATAAAAGGTTCACGAACGAGTATATTACATATTTCAATATTTGACGCACTGATCAAAAAAGTAGATTTATTCAAAGAAAAAAAATTTCTGTCAGTAGATAAAAAGTTGGAATGAAATGTGTATGGGCCGATATCTCCCAGTCCACCCATGCCTTTATGGCTTCATAGTTTCATGATATTATAATATATATGATACCATACATCGTTTATTTAGCATAATCTTACATTGTAATGGTTTTGTAAGTATAGAAAATCTTATAATATAAACTTATAACGTATAATGAATGATGATAAAAATATTTTTTATTGTATAGTATTTAAATGAATTGTTTTCCATTATAAATTAATCACGTAGATAAAATATATGAGATAAGCGTCTCAAACTATCGCAACGTTATAATACGTCATACACTTGATTATATTCATAAACATTTTGAAAACATAAACGAAAGTATCCTCAGATACAACATACGAGTATGTTCTGCTTTCTCAAAAGCCACCCATCTATTTTATCTTAGTACATGTTACATGTGTACTGTACAATTGTACATATATTATTATTTATTATAATTATAATAATTGGTTAATATATTATTTCATTGGAGGAGTAGAGGATTTTAAAACGATTTTACTATGATTACGCATGCGCATTAGGCTCAATCATCATTAGAAAACGCGTCGATTTGTGAATTCAACTCACATCGACGTCAAACTAATAATAATAAAAATAAAAAATAAAACAAAAAGTGACAACTAATTCGTATCCATGACATTTAATTTTGAAGAAATAAACAGTGGAATAAAGAATAAATAACTGGATTTTCGACAGTTATACGATATTTTAAATTGCAGACGTGGTCAACCAGATAGCTAGACGGTAATATAAAGGGTACCTATACATACACAGCAAACACAAATAATAGTAACCGGACCGACCTAGTCGATCGCAGTACAACAATAATACGTATTATTGTTATTATTATTATTATAACTACTACTTATTACATATATATGTATGGACTACAATTATACTACCGCCACCTGTGGCCTATAGTGCGCCTGAGACTCCGCGATATGCATTCCTACACGATTGCTTGACCTTCGATCGAATATAGGTACGCGCACATATACCAAACACGTGTATACAGAAAAAAAATCAAAACCAAAATATAAACACGGTGGGCACAATAAATTATAATTTATAATTTAGTATATTTTACTTACCCGTCCGGGTTCATTAATCTCTACACTGCGAGCAGCCGATATACCTAACAGGAGTGTGTAGGATGTAAGTACATAATTATATTACTTCTACACACACAGGGATTGTTATTATTCAGAATATGGGCAGGTTTTGAAAATATGTTTTGGTCTACCAAACAGATATACAATAGTGGCTATCTCTTTCACAAAACAAATAGATTATACGATATGATCTGTCCTTTATCGACTCATTCGTATATTGAGGATTCGAGACTATTGTAGCAATAGCAATATTGCAATTCAGCCTATAAAGAATATTTTGAATATATATTAATAAATAATAATACTATTCAAATAAAATTATTTCAAGTACTTTTAATATTATTTAGATATATATTTTTTAAAGTATTTAAATACTTATCGAATGCCTCTTATTTGTTTCCTTATTCTAAAAACTATTGTAACCGATACAAGAGTATGACGTATGGATTAATACAGCAATATATTATTTCAATAGTTATCTACTTGAAATGCCTATGTCTCTTTATTATAATTTATTACATCAGTTAGTATTAAAATACGTTCATTCTCAATTAGTCAGACGATTTTAATGGAATAGCATCCCAACCAACTAAACACTCAAGATCATTCGAAACTTAGTAAATCATATTTTTTTTTTATATTTTTATTCTAATAACTAAGTGTTTTGAGTTTTAATTACACGTTTTCAGTAGATACGAATTACACTACTATGTATTATATTGCATTATATTGCATAATTTGATGTTCTTTTTTTTAAATACATTAGATCCTAGTATTTATAATCAATGATAGTTCCTACGTATTTCATTAATTGTAAGTGCTATAAGTCTTGAATGTTGGTCATAAATGATCGAGTGATAAATCGATTAAAGAGTGTATTTCTGATATATTTTCGGTTATCGTGTGTGCACAAGAATAGGAAGTTTTACTGTTATGTTGAAAATATAAAACTAATTCGTTGTGCAGGAATGAGGAAACGACATTGTGCGTTGTTTCGAATACTTTTGCAAAATAATAATGATGATATTAACACGCGACGATTCGGTGTGGTACGTGATTCGCATATAGGTACAATTATCGTGATCGGACAGGACATCGGCCGAGTCATCTGTAGCTATAAAGCAGTTGTAGCTGCCGGAGACTTAAAAAAGAAACATTGGTTCGACGTCAGATAGAAGGGGAAGTCGATTAAGGTTAAAGGTGATTGATTGGTGTGAGGCATGATGGTTGGGGGAGTAAACCCTAGCGATGTCGACTCTTAACCAATGTTTATATATAAACGACAATAATAATAATAAAAACAACAAATTACAAATTGAAAAATATAAACAATAATATTATAATATATAAATTATTATTGTTATTATTATACCATATTATATTGTACTCACGTAGTCTGCGTACACGTCCTCGGGCACTGCAGTCTTCCTGTGCATGTGATGCATCGGTGCCATATTCGCATACAACGAATCTGACTCCTTGACCTTATAGCACTCAGCCGACCCCTTGGGCTCTTCGCGCCTGTAGTGCTCTGATGCCACTGTGTACGGCAGATCTTTGGGCACTACCTCGTCCCAGTACTGGTCTTTCAGTAGTTCCGGGTGTTCTTCGTGCATTTCGTCTACGATCATATAAGCCGCCTGTACACAAACAAATAGTAATAAATAATATAATATCGTTATTGTGATTTGTATGTACTTATACTATACGACCCCGAGTCTTTTTCTACAATCGTATTATAATATTTGGCACCCTGCTAAGTCGAACCGATTGAGATAGTCCTTATATTTTTTGTGATTTGACCATAAATATATGCATTCTATTGTTATAGCTATCGGGCAAAATCAATTCCAAGAACTACAACATATAAAATATATGAAAGTAAAGGAATCACTAAAAATCACAGGTTAACCAGAGTACTCATCCAATATATTATTGTATACGTTACTTAACATAACAAAAATGTTTTCCAAACATGACGTGGTGAACTAATACTTACTTTCTTATACTATTATTTATGAGATACTATGCTACATTGTGATACTATGTTCAATATTTACTCTTGATCGACTCAATAATCTGCAAGATGAGTGGTGTCCTAAACTTACCTATCTAATTCTTTCAAAGTACTATTTATAAATTTGACAACATTTGTCATTTTTGAGAGTCCATTGTTTAACTATAACCGTCCGCAATTGTGTTTTTAAGAAGGTCATCTCGATAAGAACTTTCCGCAATCATGTATCAACGCCCCCCTCGACCTACTCAAATACTCCCTTGGTGCGTTCCTTACAGTGTAAGACAGAAGGGATGGAAAAAATTCACACGGAATTTAATGTTGCTAAATAATATCTGTCGTTGATTCAATTCTACAGTCTTTGTAAATTTTATCATAATTTTAATATTATTATAATTAATGAAAAATTATCTTTAAACAGTTTAAATTATAAACAAAACGGTTAATACGTTACATTAACTAAACTTGTTTATTATTAATACTTAAAAAATGTACAATTATGTTAAAAATTGTCTACTTAGACGTAAATAAATGAACAATAATTATAATAATGTATTGATCATTGACGTATTGTTATTAATCATTATAATAGTTATCTTTTGCAATATTACAGTACAAAATACTTTACAGTGTACATAAGTAGTCCCAACTAAAACCAATGTATATTACACTTATTCCTCGGACGAAAAGAAGTTTTGATAATTATATATACGATGTTAAATACGTCACAATTCTCGCGTATATACGGTGTGCGCATACACCTACCACGTACTTTTATAGTAAATAATACACGTCTGTGGTTAACTTGTACGTGCGATAACTATGCATTATTAGTCATGTTTTACTATTGTTAAGCAGATACTGCGCTGTATTATAATTACAATAATGTATTATTATGTTTATCGTGTCGATAAAGTACAGTATTGCAGATATATACAGGGTGATACACAGTTTAACGCGTGCTGAATTCATTTTCACAGCCTATCCGTGACATGATGGAGAATAAAAATTAAAAATGATTCTAGGCATTGGTAGTAATAGATGTTTTACTGTTTTTCTACACTCTTCCTATTTCTAGTATTTTGTGAAATAAAAGGTTCTTATTTAAAAAAAAAAAAAGATAAAAACACAATTTTTTTGAAATTGGTTTTATTTTTTTTATTGTAATTCGAAAAAAATAATCACAGAGACAAGATATTTTTGACAAATATTGATTATAGATACATTTATTGTGAAACTTTCATATTACGAAGTCTTAGGGAATAAAAATAAAAAATACGTTTGGAATTAAATAATTTTAATTCTTGTTCTCAAAAATATTTCATTAAATAAAAAGTTTCGTTTTGAGGAGAATTTTAAAAATTTTACACAATGTTTTTGATAATAGTTACTATTTCAAACTACTGAGTTAGAAAATAAAAATAATATTATATATATTGTATATTATAATATGACCTATTTAAAATATGACTATCCTTAGAAATATAAATTGATCCACCTGTCTCATTAGCTTAGAATCATTTCGTTATATACAATCATTTTATACATATATTATAGTACCTTACCTAATGACAAAGTTCACTAAAATTCTTAGAACACGGGATTTACTGTATACTCTTAACTACTTGAAGTCATATTTACATTTTTACATCCTGGACTGACCATATTTATATCAAGAGTCTTGATTTTTGCGATTTTCAGTTTATTTTAATACTGAGTTTAGATTTATTATAATTGAAATGATTTGGAAAGAATGTATCCCCGCTTTATTTTGCTGTACGACATAATTATTTGAAACAAATATGATTTCAAAAATTTGTCGAAACTTTATTTAATTTAAAATATAAACAATATTCATACATTAAAATCACAAAATTATATTTATAAATTTCGCGAATAAAACCTAAAATATCACTATGACAAAAATTTTTAAAAATTTTTACTAACTGTACTGAGTATATCTACCTACTTTAAATATATATGATACATATTAAAGGTATACATTAAACTGTACCAATGAATTTTTCTTTATGAATCATGTATGAGAGAATAGCAAATAACACATAATTGTAGTCTATACTATGAAATAACGAAACTATGAGCCCATATTAATACTTAGCTAATAATATATTAAATTCATGCCTGATAATAATATATATATTTTTAATTATAAATTCTCGTCATAATATCTGTTCGTAACGCCTAAGTTTTTTTGAAAAAAATAAATTATAATTAGATCACCTGTTGACCTGTTATTTTTTGAAATTCTACATATTTTACATATTCACATATTGTTAATAAATGGTAACTGTTTTAAATGTTTACAATTAACATAATGTTATTTCACCAGCATTATTGTTACATATTTTATAACTTAACTGAAAACTTTACACCACGATATCAGTTTCAAAAATAATTATTAACAATTGTGATATGTTAGTATAATATAATGTTATGAGTTATAACAACGGTGCCTACATTTTGAACTACAGTTTCAAATAATTATACGAAAATTACAATTGACGAGGTAGTTTCATTGATAAAATATTAATTTTCAAAAGCAAATTGGTAAATTTCCTTTCCTGTAAATTAGATTTAGAATGTACCTGGGTCTTATTAATATTAGATCACTGTAATGAATGTGTTAAATTTTAATTTAATAATAAATCATTGTATACCAAAAATGATTCTGAATGACGGAAGCAGATGAGTCGGAATCTATAACTATAAGATTGGTTCATCCAATATAATGTTATTATTTCGATTCAAAAGTTAAACGGTTTTTTCCAATATCATTATATGTGAGTAATTTATTAGTCGATATCGATGGTGTCTTATCGTAGTAGAATGATGTAAATTTATCTGTAAAGTAAAAAGCTAATAATTTATATGAATACTTTGAAAAATGTTATCGTGCATAGAAAATATTAAAATGCCAATAGATAATAGACTATACCGATTTCATACATTCACACCTAAACCTCATCAAAAAAAAAAAAAAAAAAAGAATAAGAAAACCAAAATTGTTGAAAACTGACTTAATTCCTCAATTACAATTATTCTCTTTTCACGCTGTTTCTATTTGTTTTTCTTAATTATTGAGAAAATTAAAAGAATTTTTGATCACAAAAATAAAAGTGATTTTTAATTGGTAATATTTCAACATAATAGTAAAAGTTTAATCATAGCACGTTCACTCAAAAATCATTGATCGACTTGACAAAAACTTTAAAGTTTAAATAATTGTTCTTAAAGATATCAAGAAAATATAAATTGTAGTGACTTTCAATTTGAACTACGTTTGACAATATATTAAGTTCCATATCCAATATAATCCAGGTGGATTAAGTTGAATTAATTTACAGAGCTAGGTACATCGACGTCGTATTGCCAGTGGAACTAAGTTATACTAAAATCGATATAGGTATAAACTGATATAAATAGCACCTAGTTTTAAATTTGCTAATTCGAAATCGGCGAAATCGGTTTATGCAACTAGTTAAGTATAAATACAAACTTAAATAAAATGTATCATCAAATAATGTTAAAGTATACTGATGACTTTAAAATCAACTTGAACTAAAATTTACTTAATACAAATTAACTGTTACTTATCTAAGTGGCCTAGAAATTATTGTGAAAATATTAGTTTTGGAGTGAACAACAATTATTTATTTTTAATTAAATATAATGTGTTTACTATATAATAGCGAGCACTAACCGCTTTTACAACTTTCGATTATTCAAAACACATTTCTAAAGAAGTTGAAGGTATATTATGTAAAACAGTGTTTTATAAATAGCGTCAATAATTTAATAAGCTATTTTAGATTCTGCGTCATGTAAAGAATGTATTATTACAATTATTTTATTAAATAAAAATAAAAAACTATATATCAATATTTTTATAGCTATAGAAGACCTTATTTATTTGTACTTATGCTTGTTTCTAAAACGAATTAAAAGTTTATAAATGCATGCATTTTGTTTAAATTAACCAATTGAAACAATATTATGATTTAATAAAATTAACTCTAAGAAAAAAAAAAAAACAAAAAAAATTTACGCAATAACATTATTTGCGACTATGTATTTGATCAATGATCATGCGTCTCGATATATTGGATTACATAAAGTTAATACCATATAAAGGAATACGAAGCATTTTGAAACATCTTTAAATTGTACGATTGAAGAATCAAAGGGTTATGATTGTTAATAAAATATTAATATCCTTGACCCTAATTATAACTTTGTTAAGTTTGGCATTATGACAATACCGACAGAACGATTAAAACGAATAAGAATATTATAATATTATTATAGTATGGCCTCTTATTCAGTCACGCTTATGTGCTTACCTCAAAAAAGAAACGAAAACCGCGGATATTGTACATTGTACGAACAGCGAATCGCGATGGTTTATAATTAATGTTTTAAATTATTTACTAACGGGAATAAAAAACAAATAACATTCATTCGTCAGTTTAAGAAAACATTTGTCAACTGTGTACGCACATCGTATTTATGTATCTACGTTTGGTCTCAATAAACGGTAAAGTCTGAATGTGAAAGTCGTCCAACCATTGTTGTGCTTTAAAATTATAGAAAATAAATGTATAATAAAAACAAATTTGCATTTGTTGGTACGCGTATTTTGTTTTAAACGAAAACTGGAATAACTCGTTTAATTTTAAAAAATGTACACATGCATACATAATATTATTATGTATGACATAGTGAGACGATAGGATTCAATTGTTCTTGCTGCCATTGTCAAAATGTTTATTAGCTATGTATATACTAATACGTATCTACTATGATGTCTTTAAATATTTTATACTTAGTGGCGATAAACGCACACGGCACACGTATAAATGTTTAAAAATTCTACAAGTATGCATTTTTAGAATATGATATATTAATGTTATCGAACCGATTTACCAATGGTGAAAAACTGTTCGTAATTTTCATAAGAATTAATTTTCTGTCACACAAATCCTATCTTAAGGATTTTTAAACACAGCTAATAATTATATGAAATATTGTTAGGGATGTCAAAAGTAGTAAAAAATGATATATTTAAATTAAATAGATAATATGATATGAATGAATTTATTCTGAGCTTATTCACTTCCGGTATTACTACTGCAGGTTGTACAGTTTTGGTTTTGTAAATGATAATATTTTGACGATCATAATTAATATTTACCTTTATGTGACGGTCGATCAACCAGTTAAGCTCAATGTCGTCGTCGTCTTCGCCGAAAGGTCCAATGAGAACTTCCGCCACTTTCAGCCATCCGACGAAGAAACAAAACTGAAATAATTATAGAAATAATATATATATATATATAAACACAATGTTCAAAAATTGTCAAATATATAATATATATTGTATACGTTCTGCGAAGATTATAAAAAATGTTTAACAATTTAGTTAATATTACGACGAAAGACTGCAAACCTCGATAATCGTCAGGATCGGTACGTACAGGTCGAACTCTTTAAAATCCTTGAAACCCCATTCTGGCGGAGGCTCTATCATCTGAGCTCCGATAAGCTGAGCTCCAAAATACGCATACAACGACAACGTCACAACCTGTCGCACAAAATTAATAGTTTACAAATATTTAAAAACATAGATACTTATACGCAGAATGCGTATATAGTATTGTAATCAATTCGTGTATTGTTGTGGACGAATTAAAAATTAAATACTATATACGAACGTACCACAAGTAAGTATGGGTACCTACATATTATATCTACAAGAAAATAAAAGAAGCTCTTATTAAAATATATGAAACAGTAAAACAAGTATAAGTTTATAATACATATTATCATGACCGATAAAGATGTTAGTATATATGGCGCTTTAATCGTATACTCGTTTAATCTGGCATTTTCTATTAAAACTTGTATATTAATATTATGTTAGAGAATTAAATATATTAAACAATTAATACATTACCTAGGAATAAGTATTTCCTTCGTGATAGTTTCTATAAAAAAAATAATTCATTTTTACGGTAAATTCCTAGTTTTTCGTTGAAAAAACAACAAATTTAAATTCAACCGACAATTACGACTGTACAAAACACGTGCGAAATATTTTGTTGGAAAAAAATACATTGCGCGATACGGTCTGTTGAAACATGAATGCATATTGATGATGCAAGTAGTTGTGGCTTATAAAAACTTATTTCAATATCAATCGTCAAGCCATCAAGGCCATTTCGACTTTTTGTATTTCGTATTTTCAATAATTTCACACGTTAGTCATGCATAATATAATATAAATAGGTAGACGCTGTAAAACAAATCACTGTTTTAATTCCAACATTTTATTGAATAGATTCTATTACTCGAATAAAATATGTATTCTTTAAAGTAATTATAGCTATAACAAATTGTTAGCTATTGTCTAGTCATCAGTCAGCCTGGAATATCCCTTATTATAATACCGCACGATATTAAAACACCACTTTAATAATTAATAACTTATTAGTAATGCCATATAATTAACATGAGCCCCTACAAGGTCAGTGAATACAAATTATTGCTATAGATAATAGAAAACCTATGCAAAGCAAGTTTTAAAATATTGGATAGAAATCGTAGTTTTATAAATCAATCTATAATTATTTTGTTTTTAAACAATGTAAATAACATGTTTGATGTACATTTTTATTTAATTAATCATACATTTTTTTTTTAGTGTGAATAATAAATTAATAATTTTTTTTAATATATTAATATATAAATTTAATATTTGTTTTAAATTTTTATTTGAATGTGTTAAAAATTAAAACTATATACAGTAAAAATAAAATACATGTTATTATCATATTTAAACAACAAAAATCATATGCATCTAATGTATTTAAATTAACACGTACCTACTATTTATATGAAATTTAATAATTCACATAATATTAATAAATAAATAAATCTCAATGTAATAACTAATAATCATAATCAAACAAGTGATTATTGAATAATTTCATACAATATTTTCCTTAATAATTTATTTAAATTTCTTATGAATAATACATTTTTAAATAATTTTCCGCAATTACAGTAAAAGTGTTATATTTAAAAAATAATAATTAATGCCTGGTATTTAATATATAATTTTATATAATGACATTCTTAAATAAGATTTATAATGTTCATCATAAAAAATTACTATTATAATCGTACACAATTATATTTTTGCCGTATTTAATTATTATTATTACTGCTTTTATTGTTATTATTATTACTCAAAGAAATAAACAATGCAATTACTATTAACATTTAAAATTTTAAATTATGACCTATGAGTGAAACAAGAAAATTATTCATTCAAAAAAATATTTAATGTTTTCTTTAGATAAAATTTTTAGCACGGTAAAAGTGTTCAATACTTCTACAAGTTCTATACAATATAAGCTCTATATAGTACCTACATCGAAATATTATCAATTAAAAATCGACATAGATTATAGATTTAATAATATGATAGTATAGATAGTATTTTTCATATTCCTTCACAATCCCACATTTCGAAAGAAATTACTGTAAAAATGTATACATTTCAATGAAATTTTCGGACGTTTACTCATCATGAAATTGTTATATTTTTGATATTTTTAGAGAATATTGGATAAGAGTTCTCTAAAATGATCATACCACATACGTATCGTTAATTTTTTTAAGTGTATACATAATATTCATAGTATTTTGAATTTGAGTTATTTAAAACGTCGCGAGTACCTTAATCATAATAAAAGGTGGGTGCAAGTGGGAGTAGTATATATTATATATATATACGTATTTGTATGTTTACAGCATTTTTTTTCAAGGAGACTTTTTAAGTTTAAGGAATAACGTTCTGCTCAAAGATACTTATTTTACAGTGTAAAATCTTTTCATAAAAAAGTTTAATGATTTTAATTATGTAAAGTAATTAAAGAATACAAATTATTTAAATAAATAACTTACATTGTAAAATTAATATATTCATCACTCTACTCAGAATCTAAAATAATAAAATTTATTGTAAACATATCCATACTATGACTTATAAGTTACTGGTTTATTTGAAATAATTTATTAAACAATATATTTCATTAAACTTAATTCAGATAAGATTTTGATTGGAAAATGTTCTGTTCGTAACCCGTATTCATACTTTTATACTTTTATAAGTACAGACGTACAGTCTATACCTAACTTCAATAATAATCTAAATTTCAGACATTTATAATTCAGATAAATATAATTTTATTTTAACATCACAAAAAAAAGAATATATTGGATCCTGTAACTACAACGAAAATCTAAATTTCATAAATTATAAATATTTGCTCAAATATAATCTTTTTATCAAAAATAAAATAGGTCCAATAAAATTATAAATAATAATAAAAATAATAATAGAGTGCTGTGTGTACCTATATAATTATAATAAACATCGGCCGTCAAATATAAATCTAATTTTATTTTCCCACTTTGTCTTAATATTTCTACAAAACCATATTATCCCATTTCTCCAAAATGTGTACATAATAATATATTAATATACAACTCGAGGCATTTAAATTATATAGGCGCGTATCTCGTCGGATATAAAATGACGATAAAATGTGTGTCCATTAAAAATATATCATTATTTCCATATGACGTGATTATTTCGTTCACATTTCGTAAAATTTAATCCGATTTTTGGCTACGCGTAGAATAGCTAGAGTTCATTGGACGATACAATACGTATGCTACCGTCTTATCCGACAGTCGAACGCGTTTAATATGCGAACGGTTGCGGCGACTCTTTGAAAACTAGTCGCCTCGGGGTTCACAACAACCAGTAACCACGCACGGTATCGTTCGTCGCAGGTAACTGCGATCCGCAAGAAACGTAAAAACCCGCTAATGTTTGTAAATTTAATATTATAGAAACACTTAAGTATGTCTACATAGTTTGACGTTTGCTTAAACAATCGTTTGTAGATCATCGATCGACATTATCATTATAAACATTTGATAAACCTATGTATTGGTTGTCGATAATTACTAATTAGTCATAAATCATAATACATAATATAAAATACTTAAATACGTATATGTTGCTATTACTATAGATCTAAGATTTTGATACATTTGCTTTGATTTTTCCTGGTGTACCAAAAGTTAGTTGGGTACGTGTAAATTGTGTTTTAGCTAAATGATAGTGAAAATTTACAATGGCAGTTATTGTATACGTTTTATGTTTTGGATTCTAAATAAACTTTCCATTTTTTTTTTTTTATAAAACATTTTTACAAACATTTATAGCTTTTCTCCATACACTAAAAAGTCCTCCATTAATATTTTATAAATATAGACTATTATTTATTGTAAACAATGTATATACAAATAAAACATTTAATGAAAAAAATAAATTAATTGTGGCTGACAAAACAGATTTTGTATGAAAAAATCTTGCTACTTATTTAGGATTATTTTTTCTCGAATATATTCAATTTGAATTTAATTCACAGATGTTTGCTGACTGTTTAGTTTTTTATCTACAAAAAATAAAAACAAGTAGGTATAATTAATATATGACATTTTTCAACAGTCGTTAGTTAATTAAAATTAAGTCATGCTGTGAAACATTTAAATGATAATACCATTACAACCGTAACAAATTCCCTAATAACTAAAAATGTATATGCGGAAACAGTCTCAAAAATTGAATACCGTATTTTAAATCACAATACGTCATAAATAACAACGTAGTTGCTCTAACGTGTATCAACATCAAAAAATAATATGCAAATGTGTATGAATCCGGGTACTATATAATTATCATCATCTATTGCATCGCGGCCATCGAGATCGCTCCGATCAGTTCCAGTCGATCCCATGCACACTATAGGTACATGCTACAAAGGTACGGCTGAATAATAATATAATCTCGTACCGAAGTCATAATATAATGTATATATAAACTATAATGCACCAGATCCGATTCTAATTCAACTATATACCAATATACCCATTAAGTACCTACCTTGGTACCTGCACATATGTATTACATGTACTTTGTATATACATAATTTATGAATGATTGCACGAAAAATTATACCGTCAAGGTGATTTTTACACTAGTGATACCGATATAATATAATCACTCGACCGAATACCTGTATTATGCACATTATTGTTGTATTTTGTTGTGGAGTATACCTACAAAATGTACGTATATATGATTTTTTGCAATTTTTTTCCTCAAAAATATCGCAGCATTGTTTCCGCAAACGATATTCAACAGCTCGAATTAATATATACCTAACTAGGTAAGTAACATTTGTTGTATTTTTTTCGTACAGTGCGTTCGGATATCGAGCTGCAGCCTTGCATGGTCCGATGCTTTTAAATCGGCGAGACCGAAGAGAATCGTAAACAACAATTAGAATAATAATAATAAAAAAATTATGATATATGAAACAGGAACTTTGCGGAAATAATTAACGATTACAACAACCCTTATAACAATTGACACGTTTCGTATACTCGTATGGATTATATTTATAGAAAATCTCTCTAAAAATCATATTATCTATAATATGATTTATATTATTATTATATTCAATTAGATCAAATATTTGTATCTACTATTAGGTGCCAAATAACAAGGTATTATAATATTAATTTCTATAAACTTACGTTTCACTTATATTTTTATTTATGATTATACATGATGATATTATACTTTATTTTACGTATTATACCTATGTATATTGCACGTTATTGATCGTTGAAAATACTCGTCCTAAAATTATTATATATAATTAATATGTAAGAAATTCGATGCATTATAAATATTGTTATTTTATTTAACTTTAACTCCAGTTGCCTGCCTGTTACATAGAACAGCTTGATTTGTTTTGATTATCATATATCATCATAATATTACTATTGTAACATAGGTACTAAACTATAGTCATGACCAGAATACATTTTTAATCAAATCTCAACAGTATCGTAAATTTCGTGTTATTGATCTTTTAGGTTACTATATATTATTTAATAAGTACATTGGTTATTCCAAAAACACCTACACAAAATATAAATTATTTTAGTACTATTATAAGTTTAAAGATATGTGTCAATGACAATATAATAAAATGCTAATGTTGAGGTCGGCAAATGATCAAAATGTATAAATACCTACAATAAAGCGTAGAACTCTTTGATTTTATGTTATTATAATGATATTTCAAGTACTTTTACATTAACCTAAATTAATATTTTGAATTATCATAAATAATTTTAAAATTCTTTTTAACACAAAAATATTTATTTTTTTAAATTTTAGTTTACCTATTAGCTACATTTTAATAAATTAAAATGTAAAACCAATAAATTCTTAACTTTTATAGTACATATATATCGAAAAATCTGTCATATACGTTATTATTAAACCAATCGTAAACTGTGACAAAAATTAAAATATAAGTATATAACGTTTAGCAAAACAGACAGATTCAAAAATTCAAAATTTTATTTCAACTAAAATATATATGATCAGGTGCTTAAATGTTTATGTTACATCACATTTTAATACTTGGAAATACTGCTTACTTATAATATATTACTTATACATCGATTTATTTTTTTTAATATTTATACATTTCGTGTAATTAAGTATTAAAGGATAGTAAAAAATAATATGATATTGTACAAAAATATATAAAACACCTATGCATCTATATTTGTTATGGTTAACATGGCATTAATTAAAAAAATCTGTACTACATTATTATGACGTCATATCATGTGATTAGCGAAGTGGTAATTATGAGTTGCTGGGAGCGCAAAAAAGGTACGATGTCGGTTTGCCAAGGTATTAGGAACTTAAAAATTAGCACAAGCCGAAGGCAGAATCGACAATAACTGTAGAACGGCCAAGGTTACGATCGTCTCTGGTCGGAGTATAATAATTACAATATAATATCATATCTAATATGAAATGACTTTGGTCGGAAGTACTCATACATGTACCTATAGGTGGTATAATATGTACTTACATACCCAGGTCTTAACTTCTTTTTTGGTAAATCGTGACCCAGCAGTAATATATGTGCATAAATACATAAAACGGTTTCTCGTAGAATATACGACATATACCTACGTGCAGAGCTGAACGATCAATAAATATAGATACATATACAACAACATATGAAAAAATGTTAAAGACATTTTTTAGAGTGCAACGATGGATAATAGGTAATTTACAGCCAGTATTATACGAGTATACGTTTACGGTGTTAAAATAAATTACATTATTATATGAATGCGCGCAGACTATAATACTATAATATTAATAATGTAAAATTATAAGATACTCATAATCAAATGATAACTCTATATACACTATGATAATAGTTGCAGTACAGAAGTGATGCATGCAAAAACACCTGCACCCGGGTAAAATGTACAACCTATCGCTGTAAATAACAATTTGTATAATTGTGCACATTGCTTTGTATGTAGTATATACCGACCTGTGAATAGAGAATGGGAATGTTGACATTATCGTAACCAATCAGTGATCCCAGCCTGTACCTCATGTCGGACATCTCCAACAATATTGTCTGTACCATGTGATCGTTGGATATCAATTTCTCTCTTCTGGCCCGATTTATGATGTTGGTAGCCCAAGTCAACGGGATCCAGTAATTGGTCATTGCAGTCTTCGCTTCCACCGCTTCCAGTATCTCCTTCTCGCTATCCATCATCAAACCTACGCCCGCCATCATATTTCAACAAAAAAATGTGTTTCGTCGTGGATAACGTTTTTTTTTTTTTTTTGTTTTTTTTTTTTATTATTATACAACATTAACCGTTATTATATTTTCATATCCGTATAATTTATAATATATTGTTTGTCGAACAGCGATATGTTTATAACCGATTAGATTTAGAGGAGGGGAAGGGCGCTAAAAGACGATTCAAACTTTAGACAGTCGTTGAAAATTATGTAGATAAAACGACCTAACCAACATTTTGGTTAAAATTTTCTAAAACCAATCACGTCGTAATATTTCGTAAGTCTATAGGTACCTTATATCTTACATAACAAACATTTAAGAAAGTCGAATTTATGAAACGGGAAGATCCGAAAAGAATAATAATTTACTACAATTACAAAATGCGAAATGCACTGCACGCCCACAGATATACGCACTTTAAACATGTACACATTTTATAGGGGTATTGCACATATATTTGAATAGAATATACTGCTTTGTCTGCTCTTGCACCTACTGAACAACATAATATCTATATATTTAAAATCGTGTTTCAAAAGGAGATGTTTGTATAATATCATAATATTATAATACAGTGTATCGGCAAAAGCGCAAAACAACAAACACGATTATGATTTCAATATTAATGCATATTTATAACAATTATTCGAAATCAGTAGCAATAGTTATTAATGGAATGAAACTTACATTGCACTGGTATGCAATAATAAAATAATTAATAATTTCGCTCGGTGAAACTATATAAGTAGAATAAAAATAAAAAATTATGGAGTATAAAAATAGCAACAGTTAAATATTTCTACGTTAAAATGACGACCCTCTCTCTATCACCGTCTTTCTCTCTCTTCCGATAACCATGGTAGGTACTACACTTTCTCCCGGCAATTAGATTACGTATGCAATGTGCACTTACAATAACTAGCTAATATAGGTACATGAAATGTGTGCCTATATAATATTGTATACATGTACTCGTACACATCACAACAACGTAATCGAGTAAATCGGGATAATTAACTATTTGTATATTGCAGGGAACAATCGACAAACACCACGCGCCATTATATTATACGGTGATAAATCATAATAGGTAATGTTATAATGACGAATATCATTGATCTTCTGCTGCTGCTGCTGTTGCTGCTGCAGACGAACAGTGAGACAAGAGGCGCGAGTTTAACGAACACATCGTACGATCTGCTGTGGCTGCACACTCTGACAATACCCAAATCCGACTCGGACGCGACCGGTGTGATTTTTTGGCGTTATTATTAATTATTCTCGAAGAAATATAAAATAATAATATATTATATTATATTACTGTCGTTGTTGTTGAAGTATTTCGCGTTTGCATGCCTGACACATCTTGTGACAGGTGAAATTTATCTGCCATGCAAAACGTTCACCTTTCTGATGTTACACGCGGGGTTATCCTTATATTGTAACACATATAATATACACCGCCATATATCTGAGTGTACTGCGGTGTACATAATATATATATATATATTTAATATTTAAATACGTAAATTCTATACCGTGGTATTTGTATTGTTATAAATCATTATGTACAAGTACATAATTAAGGTGATAACACATAGGTACTATTATGTGCATATTAAAATATACACACATACGTTATGTATATATATATATATGAATATCAATATTAAAGCTAAGCTTATTATGTGTAACACTGATTCAAATTCCAAACGCTAAATCACGGCTGAGGTAGCTGATATATAATAAATATTTAAATTGTATACTTTCCATGAAGCCAAACCAACTATAATTTGGTAGGTAATAAGTGATAAAATATAATAATTCTAGTTGAAGAATTTAATATGTATATAAATATATGCCATAATTTCTTTGTTCGAGTTTGATAAAACTGCTATTATGTTTTAGATCCTTAGATGTACATTTTTGTATGTAGGTGACGAGTCTAGGATCATCGGGATTCTTTTTAATATAATACGACGTTGATAAATAGTAAATAATAAATAATAATAATCTAATAGGTATCATGCACTTAACGATTTAATTTCCAAATTAAACGTGCATTTTTTTTTTTCTGTTAGTGTTAACATGCGCATGCAAAGCTTAAGCAACATTAATAAAAATAAATTACAAAAAGAATATAAATAATGTCACACCAAGAAATCAACACTTTTACTATTACGATTAAACAAATGAAATAACTACGGTTATTAATAAGTTAAATTATTAATGAATATCATGTCAAGTTTTCCCAAGAGATCTGCTGAAATTATTAATATTATAATTTTTTTATTATCTGTAATAAATATTTTATAACAAACTCACGAAAATTTTAGCAACAAGTGTTCAATAAAAAAATTATATCAAACGACTAAATGCTTTTTGAATTGACGTGATTTATTATTTAAGAAAAATGAAAACATAAAATCAGCAGGTGACTAGGAAAAAACAAAATGTATATTTTATAATGAAATGAAAACACAAATGAATCAAGAACGATAAAATACTAAACAGAATAGATTTATATAAATAGGTATAGTCGGTAGGGTATTGGCAAAATGCTGACCTGTGTGTAGACGAGCGGCACGCAAACGGTGTCATAGCTGATCAGAGAACCCAGTCGGCGCCTGATGTCCGACAGCTCAACGAGAAGCGTCTGGACCACCTGGTCGCTGGATATGAGCGACTCCCTGCGAGCTCGGTTTATGATGTTGGTCGCCCATACCAACGGCATCCAATACTTGGACATGGGGCTTCTCTCGTCCATCATTTCCACGATTTTTTTTTCGCTCTCCAACATGATTCCTGTGTCATGTCCAAATTCGTTACACGTTCAACAACATAGACCCACCTCCCGACTCCAACCCCTAACCATAACCCCACACCCACATGATCATTTATCGAACGGTCGGTTGGTGGAAAATGTATAATATATTAAACATAAAAATATATTATATTTTTATTTGCATAAAATATTTTAACCGTATAACCCTCAAATATTTTTGATTATTAATATATAAATAAATAAGATAAAATGAATTGTACGAACAATCAATAATACCTAGTGTAAAAGAGTACATAATAATATATTGCAAGTTTAAAGAAGAAGAATAAAAACAATTGATTTAAAATTAAGGTTCAATATTTAAGTAGTTGTAAAACAATAACATTGGCACAAGTTCAAAATTCGCATTCATTAAAAAATAACTAATTCAGATATAAAAATCCTTGAAACTTTGTTTCTATTAATATTATATAATATTATAATATCTATTATAATCCACTGTGTATTAAAAATGATTCTGTGGACAACAATAATAAAATACACATACACGTCACACCCCGATTCAAAGGTCACGAGGACGAAACAAAGAACACGCCGTATACTAATTTTACGCTTTATAGCTGTCGCAGTATTGGGCTGGTTATATAGATATTTTCGCAGGACTAAGACTAATCCATTTAATCTGAGATCAATAAATTATCAAACGAAAGTTTTGCCACAAACTTGGACGTGATATTTGATTAATGGCTATACAGAAGTAACACGCGTGTTTGTGTACATTTCCGGAGAGACACTGAGGCGTATTATAATAAAGAACGACGTTCAACTAACGAAGTTATATGACCATACGATGACAATTATCGAATAAACTTTGTATTGTTTTCTGTGTGTTTTATATTAGTAATATACGCGAGTGCATTACAATATATTCGCGGTGCGACGATGATGTGTGATCGAATTAAAAATGACACGATAAAATTATGTCAGTTGACCATTGTTATTGTTAAAACCAATCCAGTCGTAACGATCCCATCCCAGTAGTATATATATATATATATAAAGTGTAGCTAACATATTATATGTATATTACTGTTTGTAGCCTTGCGAGCATAATGCATCAACACTACCTACCTATCACTATTGGGCATTGTTAAAAAATTAACCTGTACGCATTCTACAGGGTTATCCATTTTTAGATAACTATAAAAATTATTTTCCATCAATTTTTGTATTTTTGAAAAAAAAAAACCTAACCTACGTAATATGTTATATTATAGGATTAATTTCATTAAACATAACACTAAATGGTCTAAATGTTTTCAAAAATATCCATCTTCTCTATTACTTAGGTACATCAAGTTTATAGTATAATATAAACAATTTGTTTCCTTCAAATATACAAAAATTGACTTTGAAAATAAGCGTAGCTAGTACCTAGTTGAACGAATCACCAGTTATCTATATAAATATTTATTTATTATATTATTTCCATTTTAACACAGTAAATTTACGCTGAGACTTCCAAATCTGCTGCAGGCATAGAATATGCAAAAGGCATAAAACTATATTTGCGATCAGATACTCGCCTTATGCTAATATAACATAGGACTAAAATCTGCTCTAGTGGTTATTACGAAAGATGAGTGATGACGAATGACGTACAGTTTATAATATTTCTCTCGCATAGGTATTATACATAGTTATGCCTACGTCGTGAAATTAAAAGACTGTTCAAACAATTTGATCTATGTAAATCAACGGAATGATCCAATTCTCAAACCACTTCGAGACCCGTAACAGTCGTACATTCTTTGAATAAATTGATATTCAACAGGTTCTAGTTGGTCTTATGCGTGAAAATAAAACCGGTTAAGGCTCTGGCACCACGTGTGTGGATAGATAATTATTAATCGAGTCGATAATAAACAATGTCTCAGTCATTTAAAACATTTGATAACATAGTTAGAATATAGTTTATTATAATGTAGGCTGTCGCTGGCCGTTTATGTACCTACTTAAATATAATTACATATTCAGACGGCACGTCTTGCAGTTTTATATATACACATCAAGAATGAGTACTCACCGGCGTCGACGATGTGTTGTAATGTAGGAAATCGTTTTTTCACCCTTATGCTCACTTGTTTCAAAGTAATAACATATGCCAGTACCGCGTACCTTACTATGTTCCTCCTCATTAGTCGCCCTCTTTCGTCCTGAAATAAACAATAGTGACATGAGCTAGTGCTTTAGAGATTCGATGCCCTACGTATAAAACAAAATCTTAAAATTTGCATGAATCTTTTAAAAATAAATCAAATGCGCTTTGAAAATGTAATAAGTTATTAGAATAAACGCTGTTTGCGTTTGAATTTTTAATGAAAAATAGTTAATGTATGCATTCCTATATTTTTATCATCAGCAGCTTCATATAATCTTTGAGTAAAATAAATATATTCAACAATTTGGAAACTCCGTAATTTTAAGTCCCGTACGTTCCGTAGATCCCCAGATCTTAAATTTATCTTATAGACTATTAAGACGTATGAACATTAAACGTATGATAATGATACTAGTCTGTTGGTATGTGTAATATGTGTTCTTGTATATATTATATTTAATTATATTAAATAGGTACTTACTGTCGTCCCAGGAATCGCCGCACTTGCAAAAAGAGCCAACGTATCCGGCCAAGGTAGTAACCTATACTGTTCCCACCATCGTTTTACCACTAAACCGACATAGAAGCTCATAGCAAACGTCAACGGGACACTTGCAGAATGACCGGCCAAGTAACACCGGATTTTTATGAACAATCTAAAAATAAAATAAAAATTCATCAATTTAATGTTTCTATCGCCTTACAACGGATTCTAAGTATAATGATTGACTTATAGAATAGTGCCAACGGTTTGGAATGTTGGTGATTATAAACTTAGGTATTAGATTATTAATAATATACTCGTATAAAAACATTCTTTATATAATAATAATTTAATGTAGGTATATAGTATACCATCAATATTTTATATAGGTACCTACTTAATCACTTTATTTTCTAATTGCCTATAAATAGCCGTATTATATAAGATTTTAACTATGTATATCAAACAGAATTCACTAATAATCCAAACGCTTGCCTTAAAATACCGTTTAATATACTGTTTATTTTAATGTTGTAACATACTTTTGCTGGGCTTCGGTGAATGCAAACCTGTATGCTAAATTTATGGCAAAATAAACCATTAAATAGGCTGCTAATTCCCTCCATACAAGCTTGTAAACGCTTCCTCGCCATCTGAAAACAATTTAATTATTATTTTTCGTCGAATATATATAAAAAAAAAACTATTAAATATGTATATCAATTATTTACATTTCCGTATTGAAATATAAATAATAAAAATGTACGATTGATAAAATAATTAATTATCATTACAAGTAAGTAATTTAAAATTCAAGTTTCAATCAATAACTTAATTTTTTGTTTATTTTATATATAGAAATTAGAACTTATCTACTAGGTACATAAATGTTTATTGGATCTGATTGAACGAGTTACCTATTTTACAGTGATTAGTGATGACTGATGAGTAAGGTTAATAAAGTTGAAAACATTTGTTTACAAACTTAAATTGCATTCGTACTTAATGCTATAAATGGTACATAACATTATACAATATATAAAATATATATATAGTTATATATTTATATTATATTAGAGTATTTTCATGCCTTATGAAGTGTATTTAAATTAAAATAAAATAATTGGTGATTTGTATTCAGATCAATTTGTGATCAGATTATTTTTCTAGATAGCACTTTAATATGAAAAAAGATAGACAAATGGGTTCCACACTACTGTACATTGAGTGTCGAGAAGATCACTGCTATGGGTGGGTTGAGTATAAATTCAATTATAACAAAAAACGATTTTAAGCGGAGACGATCTGTCACTTAGTACCTATATTTCATGATATGTTTTTTGAATATAGCTATTAAAGTAATTTATTTTACATTAATATTACGGTAAGTTAGTATATATTTTTCCGAAAGTATTGCATTTATTATATTATTATTATTTAATTATTATACCAATGTATATTTATAGCATGATAGCATATTGTATCAATTTATATAACTCGAAATTTAATAACATCTTTCTGTTAATACCATAAAACAGTAAAAACAGATTCATAATACCTATAAATAGATAATATCTTAAAATAAATCAAAAATGTCATTCCGTACCTATAGAAAAATTCATAATAATATAATAACCTTAAAAGGATTAAGGCTCCACGAATAATGTTTTCGATTTATAACAAAATAATTATAGTTAAAATAATATGAAAGTTATTCATCGTTGAAATACATAATTTTATTCAAATATTTATAAAAAATAATTATGTTTGTATATTTTTAAGAATTCTTATACGTTATACATAGGTAGAAAAACAGAAAGAACCATGTATTGAATTTTCAAGTCATTGTATCAACAGAATATTTTTTATTAATTTCCTATTAAAATAATGTATACATTTCTGAAATTTTGATTAATTTTCTCAAAATTCTAATTTTAAACATTTATAAAATTTACTGTGACTATAAATTTAGAATTTTTACCCATTCCTCAATTTTTATTATTATTTATGACAATCTAAAAAAATAGAAGATTTAAATTGTCTATAAATAACTCAAATAGAGTCAATTATTTTGAAAATGTTATCATTTACGGTAAATGATTAAATAAATACTAAATGAAAATTTAAAGTTTCTACAGTTAATTTTTTTTTTAATTATAACAAAATTACTAATTAAGCATAGGAATTATCATTTTTACTTAATTTTTTTATGTTTTTCCTGATTAAAAAAGTACTGGAAAATTACTCTTGACATTTTACTTCTGATTTCCGAAGATTCAATTTGATACCAGAAACTATCATCAAAATTAAAATAGTATATAGGTAGTTATTATAGTTACTTAAATTTTAGCATACTTCCTATATTATATCAAGTACTAAAATCAATATTATTTAACATTACCTGTCTACGCGATTATTTAACAACAATATTATATAATATTCATTGATATATTTTTTTATTTTTAGAAAAATCTCGATGTATGTGAAATTTTTAAATAATTAAGTATAATGTTTAATAATAAACCATTTTAGTTGTTTAAAAGTTACATATAGTATATGTTATATATAAATAATTTAAATTGTTAAGTTACCTAATAACTACACAGCTGATACCTTAAAATAATAATATAAGTTACTTATTATTATGTAACATCGCGTTAAGTGGGTATATCGATTGTTATCATAATGCCTCTTACAAAAGTATATGTAATGTTACAAGTGCGCAATAATATTATATGGCCTTTTTTATCCAACGAACTTTTTGTTTATTTTTATTTTTACTTTCTTTAGGTCTACGCACTATAACTAAATAAATACAATACATAAAAGCAAGGCTAACCAGTTTAGATGATTTGCGGTATCGAAAAATAATTTCAACGAAACTTAAACGTTGCCTATATTGTGTACTATACCTATTTAATTACAGACGAAATCTTCGGTAGCATTAAATATTACCTAAACAGGTAACTTTAAATGATTGTAATCTATATAATTATCTATAAATATCACTGTAATACTCTAAAAATTAGATTCATAAGGTATTGAGGTCGATCACCATACGAATTAAGTTAATATATTTTCAATCTAACCTATTTAGAATCTGTTTTATAGGAATAATAATACAATTTAGTATACTTATAAATTATATGTATATTCCTAAATAATTATTAATTATCCTATTTAATACTTATAACCTATATCCGGCGATGTTTATATTTTTAGACGTAATCCTGGATCATAAATTTATACTATAAGTGTCTATAAGTATTTGTAGATATTAAATTACCACTGCCAACTGCTTCATTTACAAATTATGAACAGCGAGGGTGTGCATCACATTTAAACCTAATATTAATGATATTATATCCTTAATCTGACAATATCACTATTCCCACAAAAACATGAAAATATTCACTATTAAATTATTTTTATCATATTTATTACAGGTGTAATCTGTACGAAAACCTGAATTTCAAATGTAGTATTGTGTATAATAATAAAATATATGTTAACGTGATACCTCGTTTCGGATTCCGCGTTTTACAGGAATAGCAATTTGCATAAATACTCTTATTTTCATATCATATCGAAGACATAAATTAGGCGATAACTTAAATAATAATATTATCATCACACAAATATTATATAGGTACACAATGATTTTACGGTGTATCGGCCTCGGAACGGGCGTGCATGGTCAACAAAGTGCATTCTACAAAGGATAACCGCATTTTATAGATACGATTTAATACTGGAAATAGAACCGGTCATAATATCCTATACTAATACAATATATAATAAATAATAATACAATATAACCGGTCTATCGGACACCGCCCTCTGCAGGCAAGCACTACGGTACGTTCAGACGTGAACTAGGCTATTTATCTCACCTGGTCGCGAATCTTCCAGCTGTGGATTCAAATTTCCTGGTCTGCAGTAAAAAGTTTTGATTACAATTTGTTCAATTTACACACCGATAGTGACGGTTTTGATAAAACAACCAAATCAATAAAATAAAATAAAATCGAGTCGACTGACTCGTATAACGGAATGTATTCAATAACTTATTATGAGTAATAACTCATATTAATATATACATTATACGAGTACATACTCGTATAACACGAGGAGAAATAAAAACCTACATCTTTTGGAATCATTCGAAACTCAGATAACACCACTTTACCAGTTGAATTGAAATGTTGATTAAAATTGTTAATAATTTAGTATACATGTTAAAATAATATGTCGCATAACGTATTTCATAATATTTCTTTATACTGGACGCCTTGATGTTATATTTTTACTTAATGCCTAACCATTTCGTCGCTGTAAATTATATCATACAAATGTACGTATGTATACGGTAGGTATACACACATGCTACTAGATGATGTAGATTACCGAGATTTCTTTAGAACACACATTATCCTTTTACTTCCTTCAAGACACAATATGTCTGCCTTCTATAAGCATTTTGATTAGTAAATTAGATAGTTAATAATTTAAGTGATTATCATTGTAATAGCCTTTATGTCTAATGGGGATTTTACGTCATACGAATTTTAGTTTCCGGTGGTATTAAAGTAACGATAAATAATGCATTAATTATAAAAAGATTTTTTTCGACAGCAATATTCGATCGCCTGCAGATCTGTAACTATAAAAATGAGACGCGAAAACAAAATATCCTCGGGACAAAAAAATATAAAACTAAATATTACATACGAAGGGTATTATTAATGATTATATCATAACATTATATTATACAGTATTATACTGTCAAATCATGTACAGGGTAATTCACCAAACATGCTCAACTTTTTTTTCTTTAATAATGCAGTTGTTTCAAATCTGATTTTTGAAATTTTCAAATCCTTGAGATTATTTTTACTAATACTTAATAGTATTTTATGGTAATATAAATTTCTATTTTTCAAATTAAAACGGAGGTTTAATTAGGTAAATAAGTAGGTAAACATCAAAAGTTTAAAAAAATTATACACTCAACAATTTACAATAAAAAAAGGAGTACTCGAATTTAAAAAAGAAATGTATATTGCGCCACAGAACGCCTTAAGTAATAATAAATCATCTCAAAAATGTGAATATTTGATCTTTAAATATAGATATTTAAAAAAATCAGAATTTGAATTAATCTACTATTGAAGGAAATCATAAGAGTGAGTATGCAATACATAGTATGCATAGTGAATCGCTCTGAATATGTTACACATTATATTAAATTATGCTTAAAACAAAGTTTCATGAATAAAAATATTAACATAAAATAAAAATAATAATAATAATCTATAACGTAATCTAAAAATATTATGAAAATGAAATTAAGTGTATTAAAATTGTATAATTATATTTTATACCTACCTTGTCTAAAATTGTATATTTGTTTACGATGCCTTACAATGATTTTTGAACACATCGTTAATTACACAATACTGTTTTACAAACTACATAGGTATACATTACACAAATTTCATTGTAAGCACATTTTAAATCAATATATATATAACTAGTGTGGCGTGTTTTATGGGTAAGTGGACAGTAGACAACCATGTCTGAACACCACCGACTTAAAAATCAATTAGCCCAATGTATTAGTATTTTACTCATGCTTATCAAAATATTTATATCCAAACCGCAAAAGTGAAATTAATTTTATTAGATCAAATATCATATTTCAAGACATATTTTGGACACCTACCGATAGATCACCGATAATTATCATAATATGTTACCAATATAAAAAAAATTACTTGAATACATTTTTACGAGTATATTAAAGAGCTACATAATTTATTTTAAATTTTCTTTTTTTAGACAAAATTTAAATACCAGCAAAAGTTACATTAAGGTATATTTATTTACTAACATAAAATATTATAAAATTTCATATTATTTTTTTAGCTAATGATATTTTATATTATACTCTTACTTGATAGTTGATATATGCCTGCAGATATCGAGAAAAATATAATATAAGATGTTATTGATTTTATTTTTATATTTATATGTTAGAATATCTGCAGCAATAACAAATGAATTTGTATATAGTTTTGAACTTTTTTCTTTTTTTTTGCTTTCCAAGAATTCCTTAAACTAGATATTCTATAAAATAAGTAATAGTAAAAAAAAAATAAGTAATATCTTACTGACATAATTTACTTCTATAGGCTATAGTGATGCAATTATATTTCATTTAAAAAGACAATATTTTTAATAACAAATATAACGCGTATAGTGCACTAAATAAAATGTGTAATTCCTTAATATACAAATGTAATGATTATTTATTTATATAATATTGACTATTTTTTTTATGTAAACAAAACTATATGAATACTTTTTAAACGTGATAATAAATTAAAATGCAATTTGTTCGATGTACTTACTTATTTTATTTGTATGGAATATATAAACATTATGTACGTATACCAAAACAAAACTAAAATTTGTAATGGTTGTTGGGAATCATCGATAAATCTTCATTATTTTTACTAGTTATAACATATTTAGCAATAATCTTAATTATAATACATGTTATACAATATATTTATTTAATAAATATATTTATATATTTGATACATATTATGTATATCGTAAGTAGGTAGTCATGAATGTATAATAGGCTGTGAATTTGTAAAGCAAGTGTATTATTATTAAATAATTTTTTCCTAGCAGAAAGTTCGAATTATACTATCTAATGACAAATTTTCACGGACGTAATGCGAAAGCAGTCCCCGCGACGCATCAGTTCAAAACGGAAAAAAAAAATTACAAATTTAAGTTTGAAACTTTTATTTGGATTTTCATAAAGTTATTATTTTGCCTTTTTAAGTAATTTTTTTTTTCTATTTTATTTTACAGTATTATTTAATTTTTACAGGCAATTGTATGTGTGACAATCGGCTTTAAATTTTCAACATTGCATTGATTTTTACATTATTATGAAACTTAGCTTTCTCAACATAAATTTTTTAATTATACTACAGCCGATTCAATTTAACTTTTGCATTTTTTAATTTTTAATTTATGACTCGTTTTTAGATAAATTTTTTTTCTTCACTTTTAGTGATAGCGTTTTTAAAAATTGTTTGATTGAATCATACCCCTGTTTATTAACATAACTCTACCAACATTTCTTACTATTTTAAAAGGTACAATAGGCACATTCCTAACGCTTTGGCCGCTCAGATAGTCAGTTTGATAAACACCGTGTAGTCAAACAGGTTAGTATCATAAACGCAATCAACTATCAGTCGTTTGATTCGAATTAAAAACCAAAAACAAATAACTACAATCCTGCAGTATTTAGAAAATTTGTTTATGATATAACATGTATTATAGGACTGCAGGAGTACAAGTAGGTGGTACTTATATCGAATATACATATAACACTCACATTTATATTTATATGTATGTATAATATCATGATACAATCCATTGACCGTATGTTCGTGATGAAGTACAGAAACATATATTATAATATACTTTTAGACACCTACCTGGTACATTATAACAACGGTGTTATCACGATAATCGTAAAATAATATTATGAGAATATACAATATATTTTGCGAACGGCTCTGATTACATAGTTGGCACATGCGGACAAATTAATTTACCTATTTTGTATTCCATAAAGAAACCTGAAACGACAAACCCTGCAATCTGCACGCTGCTATGTTAGGAACTTAGATAGCTGGTACTAATAAACAATAGCTGCTCATATACCTAAATGCTTGCAATAAAAATTATACGTTTTGTAACAATTTTTACATAAAAAAATTTATTTTGTATAAAATAACTTAAAATAGATTTTAACGTTGCTTACTATTAAATTATTTTTGGAAGTATAGACGATTTCTCAAAATTGAAACCTTCTGCAGGCTATAAAATGCTGCAGTACTATAATTGTACAATTCCACTATTTTCTCTATTTTCTCGCATGTTCAAAGAATTTTAGAAACCTATACTTACAAAGAATTTCGTAAGTTAGTTAATAATTTGTTTATCTTTTTTTTCATCGTGAAATTGTTTAATTATTTTAAAATTGCATCAAAAAAACGTATCACGATATAAACATAGTTAATCTTGTTTGACGGTAAAATATAGTACTTAAATTTACAAAAAATAAATAATTTATAAGACAATATGTATATTTCTTTACAACTCAAATATTTCTAAAACGTACAGGTAATATTGGAAGGCTTTATTTTTTTTAATTACATACTTTGTTTGTCTATTTATCTAATAGGTACCACTACAGTAGGTCATAACTCATAAGACAAACTCACGTGTTTCTTCGTAAAATGGAAAAAATCAACAGTAAATCACGTTCAACAATAACACCATTGTGTTTTCAAACAGAACGTACAAAAGCTTCGAAAAGGGCGTAGTTCATATATATTTGAGCGCACGTGTCTAGAAATTTAACTCCAAGTCGATTTCTGATCACAATAATGCGTATCTAATATCTGTATATACGTATATGTATAGAATTGGTATGCATTTACGTTAATCAGTTGTTAAAAAAAAATTATTAAGTTATAATCAATATGAAAATGATAAAATCGTATAAAGAGTAGTGATATAGAAATATAAATGTAAACGTGTTTTAGATAAGTATTCGATTTAAATAACAATGAAATATAAACCACTAGGTACTTCTGTAATCACTACACATAAAAACTAAACGTTTTTCCTAACTTGACCTTGATAATAATTATTACAATTAAAAATTATACGTATTTATACATAGTGCAAAAAGCTGTTATAATTCAGACATTTCGATAAAATATCGTCGCGATATTATGTATATTACAATGACACTATGGCAAAGTATATACGAGGACAAGCATGCATCAAGCATATTACCTATACATTAGATATACAAATAATACATCTGAACAAAACTCAACTAAAATGTGCTGTAATAATGATAAGGATCTATCGTTAGATCATTAACGGAGATATATTTTATTTTATATTTGTTACACTTGAATAATAATACAACAATTCTTTGTAATGAAAACAATATATAATTATATGCATTAAAAAGTCACTGAAGAATACATTTTTTTTTTGTTTTGTTCGAAGATGGTATAAAAACCGAGTGACCAAGAATAAAAATGCCCCTTCATATTCCATGACCTTTTATTATAATAAAAATATAAAAAGAGTTATTGGAGGTAGAACCTTGGAAGTAATTACCATGCCGCGGTATAATTAAAAATTAATGATAATTATACTGTTCAAAATATTTATTGTTAATATATTTAATTTTATAATGAACATTTTTAAAATGTATCATAATTTTATGGTTTGTAAGAACAGTATGATTTTTTAAAGATATGCGAATGCACTATCATTTATATTATTACATTATTTACAAAATATAACGCATCGACAGTTGTGACTTGTAAACGAATAAAACAATATTTTCAGCATATTATATTACACTACTCGAGTAAAATGTAAAATTTTCAATTCTTATTGGATAGAGATAATTATTTTAACATTTAAAAATTAAAACATGACCTCAAAATTTAACTAGAATAAATTCAATTTTAAAATAATTTAGCCACTTCCTATCGCCGAAGTTCATGTAACCTATATAAATTTTGATCGATCTGCAAAATCATCGCCGCAGGGCTAAGATAAGAAACCAGTTTCGTCGTAGATATCAACTCTCCCAATATTTTATTAATAATGCAGTGTATTGTATAATAGTAGGTACTTACAAAATCACGAATTCTGATTATTATGATTTTTTATTCATTATTCATTATTACAAACTTCAAAATAATTTAAATAGATTAATTTGTATTATATACTATTATTTGATTTATTCGAAATTATTTGATATATTTTCTATAAAAAATGTTATCCACGAAGAAAATTAATTATTGTTTAATATATTTTACGTATTAATATCATCCAAAACAAAATAAAACTATAAGTATATTATATCATAAATTCACATTTCACAATATATGACGCATTATAGATACATTTTAGCATACATGGTAATGATAATGGGTATTTTTAATTTTATTATCATCCCTATTTGAGAATTAATATCTACTACCTAGCATCGCTAAACAGTCAATAAATTTATTTTGAATTCTAACAATAAATTAAACGTACTTAAATATAACTTTATATTTTAATATTAAATATTTTTTTTTAAATAATTATTCAATTATTAAATAGGTACCCCCTTATGTCTATAGTTACAGAAATATTGTAAAGATATTTTAGATTACTAATTTAAATTTTTAAATATTATATGGAACAATGTGACTATAGATTCAAAAAAATATAAATAGGTACTACTCGTATAATTAAAAAGAAAATCAAGGTTTTTTTAAAAATATTATTTAACAAGACTCGTTTGAAACCTAAAAAAAATTATTTATATTTATCATAAAATAATTAATGATACTATACAATTAAAAGTACCATAAAATCGTTTAGATCGATCTGTTTAGGTGAGAAATATTATGCCGCTTGCAGGCATAAACAAATTAAAGTACTCGCACAACTTCCATGAAACAATATTAAAATAATAATGTCAAACAACGTCCCAAGTGTTAATGTATTTCATAGGTAAAAAATTCAATTCAATATACTACGAGACTTTCTAGTTTCTACTCACTTGCAAAGTATACTGCCAAAACATCCGAAACTACTTCCGTTGGCTACGAGACGCGAGTACGAAACGGTCATATTTTAAAGAGCGTAAATCCTCGCGTTAATCGTGTATCAGTTAAACACCTCGGACACTCATCGTCACATATTATTATAATTATTATTATAACTATTACAATCACATAACATTTAATTATTGTGTAACCAAATTATGTTGTTCCGTGAAAACTAATAATGTGTGAATAGATTTATCAGAAAAAAATCACCAAAACGCGAAGATCGATTAACGGATTTTTATTCGGTTTTATTAACGATAACAAAAAATATATTATTATTATTATTGAATAACACTTAAACGTATCTATGAATTAAACGACAAACACGACAGAGATAAAATTAATATAATATAATATAAATATGTGTTAATATTTTATTAATATTATTATTATTTCTAATACACACACTCGCGCGCTTGAACTCGCCAATCAGTCGTTCGACTTTCCGTCCGTACGGTTCTGCCACTTCTGTCGGTATCGTTCTGCAACCGCCAGACCATCAACGGTCTACGTATGCGTTATTTTCACTGCTCTCCCACCATCACTCCAATCGTTTTATGTATCGAAAACCTGCATGGTGTACCGGTGTAGTGTTAATGTATAATATTATGGGTACAGGTAGTATAGGTAAGGCAAACGCTACCATTATTATTATTATTATTATTATTATCATCATCATCACGATGCAGCCTAGGTACCTTTAAATGTATTATGTTTGTAGCTGACGTACAATTTTATATAATATATTAAAATACAATAATACGCGAATATAAGTTTAATATGTAATAACAGATAATGCATAAGTACATAGAAATATAATTTAAGTGTCTTCGCAGAAGTGCTTGTTTATTAATACTGATCAGTGGACGTACTTATGATCACTTAAATACGTCTTATTACATTTTTTTCTATTAAAGTTTATCTTATGTATTTCACGAGATGATTAAAAAATTATTACATTAATATTATATTCACGGTGACGTTTTTCGTTCTCTTTTTTTACCCCGTACAACAGGCCCTAAACTTAGCTATAGGTAATACATGAATATTGTTATTACCACATAATAGTATAAATAAGCCTATACAACGACGACGTAAATAGGTAAATCTAGTAAATCAAAGCTAATAACATTATATAATATGCATAGGAACTTCGTAGTCGGCAATGACTGCAATGGCATTTAACCATTTAATGATATTAATATAATATAGATAGGTATTAGGTAGGTGATACGTAAAATGTATACATATTGCGTATTTCTATCCAAATAACAGGAGTTCATTTTTTCTTAGTCTATATTCAGTCGGTGTTAACATTCCTCTGAAACACACACCGATAACAAAGTTCATTAAACACTATTGCAAAGATTCTATGATATAAATGTAGGTAAAATAAGCAAGCAGGCCTATTGGCACTCCTTCCTAATCTACTAAACGACTTGCGGCTGTGTACATATTAAAAAATTGTAAAAAAACATAGTCATTATATATTATAGGTACATTACAGTACTAATTCTACTATGTATATGTGAATGAACATTTTCCACCAAACAAAGATTAAATTAAGCCATAAATAATTTTTCAATGGCTAACGAAAGAATCAATTTAATATTGTTTATTATTAGTTAATATAATAAAATAGTAACTATACTAATTTTCTAGAAAAATTATTTTAAAATTGTTAGGTATCTGTTTAAAAATTATAGGGCTTAAGTGACCTTGTTGATTTATAATTCAATATGTGCACCTTATGGTACAGGCTGCCTGGCACAACTAAGGAACATCATCTTAAGGATAATTCATTAAGCGTAATATGAAAAATATTTCTTCTCCCATTAAACAGCCAACTTAATATACCTAAATCAAATCAATAATAAAATATAATTAACGATATTACTCATACTCGTATTTATTAAAAAATGTTAACATATATTAATTTTTCTATTGTTTAACACAAATGTACTAAGAATGCTTTAATCATAAATTTATTGCATTGGCAAGATGTCTTTCTATGTATATTCACAAATAAAGATTACAGACTTGAAAACCAATTTTATTGCATACTATTGTCATGATCCTATATTTTACTTTTTGCATGACCAAAAAATAATTATCCACGCGTAACAGATGGATGCTACAAGAATAATTTAGATGACAACTACTTAAATTAATTTTTATAAATTCCAATTAACATAATGATTAGATAATCGTACTTCTAATTACTCAAAGTTATAAACTGTGAGTTAAACAATTTTTTCTAACTCAACATTAAAATTTCTGTTTTTTATGAACTTATAAAAAAATATGAAACCGAAAGTTTAAAAGTTCTAAATTTTGAGCACTCTCTGACTCTGTTCTCCATATAGTTGTGCCAATGCTTAGTGTACCTATATAGCTGCAGAGTATAGATTGTATAAAACAGCACAGCAACGAGTGATATACTATATTATACTATTTATATTATAATATACTTTCGAATAATATTCGGCACAAACCGAACCTCAATACGGTATCAAAAGTGACGGACACTCCTTTAGCCGTCATTTTCTTGAAAAGAGCCCAACATTCTTTCTCTTTGTCGGATTTGAGCATTGGTTGGCCATCGAGTACGTCGTAACGGACGTCGATCTGGGCGATTTCTTCGTTTTGCAGCGTTTCATTTTCGTCACCGTCGTCACTAACTTTGGAGATTACAACCTCTTTTACAATCGGCCCATCGTCTTCATCATCCCTAAAATTAAACGATAAATTCGTATTTTAATATTACTACTTCAAACAATTATTACCAATTCAAACGAGACATACATTATATTATCGATTTTCATCTTATGTCAAACAATTTGATATATGTTTAACGATATAATAGCTATTTAATAATGATATAGCCTATAGTTTAGTACAACCGAAACACTAGTAACGTTTTGATGGGGTAATTTCGACAAGGTAAGATATTCGCGTGATATACATAATATACCTATTTGCGTATAATTTTACTATCACATTCAGGCATTTTTTTCATTTATATATTATTGGGCACATCAATACCTACAATCTACATATATATATTATTGTTTGTCGTGTTAACATGCAGTAAAATTATTGCAAAAACTTGGATAATTTTCAATAAATTGAAATGATGGATATATAGCATGCCGACCATACAATATGTAAGGTTCCATAATGTAGGTCATGTCGTTAAATAAATGTATGCGATTTTAACTATTACAAAATAAAGATATCTTCATAATCCATGTGTTACACTTGATAATATAATAGCAACGTATCATCTATAAAATACTAAAACGTGTCGTTTAATATTATTAAAAGGAAAACATGCACGTGATATTATCTTATGATTTATGTACATATATCATGAAAAATTGTTTTCTGAAAATACGATTTTCGTTATTACATTATGCAATTATTTTTATATCCTTAGACTCAATATTATAATATACATTACTCATTACACCGCTTAACAAAAAAAAAAAAAGATTTTTCATGTAGATAATTAATATTGTGTTAAATGTAATATTGAATATAATACAAACCAAGTACTTATTGTTAAATGTTTAAAAATGTTAATGCCTTATAAAATAAAAAGGGTAATTTTCATTTTATATTTAGTTATCTACTAATTAGATGAAACATTTTTGTTTGGAAAAATCTCAAATTATATTAGATTATCAATTTAAAATCAAATCAATAAAATCCTACAATATTAGCTTGGTTATTTCAAACATTTTAAAATTAATCTACAATAATTTATTTTTGAATTTGAATTTGAATTTGAATAAATTAGTAAAATATATCCCCAAAATAATAATCATATTTTTACGATTAACCTAAATTAATCTAATTTTAAGCACCTAAATTATTATACTTAAAAAAATAAAAATGACAATTTACAAAAATTCAATCCTATATTAACAGAAATATTTTTAATATACCTTGATATCTCCATTGTTTTTGATTTAATTAATGATTTTCCAACACGATTGTTAAGAAGTTTTGGTTTTCCAATCGATGTCATTGCGCTATCAAATGATTTTTGATGATAACGCATACTGTTATTGAACTGAGGAAATGTAACTATAAAATAATAAATTATCATTATTAGAAATCAAATGACTGTTTCCTATTTACGTATTTCAATTGAATTAATCCAACCATTGTTTATAATGTAGTTTATTAGTTATTACTAACGCAGTTTTGACTAATTTCATTAAACACATACAACAATAATTCTTTCAAAACTATTAAATAGCTTAAAAAGTTTTTGCATAACTTGTAAGCATGAGCATAAAAACTTTATTTTTATTTTTCAGTTGATAACGTCATTACAACAAGTAAAAACAAAGTTCGATAAATTATACCTACTTAAATAAAAATCCATTTAAATTCGTATCAATAATCATATGCGCTTGAAAAATGGTCTTCCTGGAATAACTTTGAATAATAAACTACTCGACAATTGTAAAAAATTATTTTATAAGTAAAACAATAATTTGAACAATTTTAAATATACAATTTCAATCAATTAGATTAAGATGGCTACTTTAGCTAAATATAATATAGGTTTAAAATATTAATGGCCTTAAATTAAAATTGAATGCTTCATTTAACTTATTACATAAGTACCTACCTTTAATAGATACACATCTCTTTGTATTATATTAATACATTTCTATATATTAAGATAATACAACCACTTAGCAATACTTGATATTCTTTACAAATGTTCTTAATTTTTTGTATAATATTTTATATAATATTTATTATCAAAAAGCATATTAATAAAAAAAAATATGTATTTTTATTATATTATTATTTTCATGTACTTAATTGGATATTAAATATCACTACGTTATTAATGATTAATTGACTTAATGTAAATTTCTTTTTGTTTATAATGTAGTTATTTTTTTTATCATTCTTTGAGTATCTTATTTATTTATTTTAAATTGTGTAAAAGTAAAATTTTGCTACTTATTTAATTTAGAAATATTAATGTAAGTTTAATTACAAAACATTTTAACTCAAATAAAGAAATTAGCCATAATAACGTATTTTGTGGACCAAATGATATGTAATGCTTTAAATTTCTACTTATTTAACCTAACTCGATTATAATCAAATAATATTTTTATCAGTTATAAATATTATATTATTTTTAGTAATTAAAACAATTTATTTACCAGTTTTTGTGGATACGTCATCGGGTGCTAACGATTCCTCTACATCGCTTCCAACTGGGCTTAAAAGTGACATCATCGTTACTACTTCGACATTTTGATTCTTTTTACCAAACTTTTGACCATTTGGCAAACGATTATCCACATCAATGCTTTTATGGAAAGCTTTACTTCTACAAGACTTTAATTTCCTGGTCGGAAATTTATGAATATCTTGGGATTTTCTTCGTGAACTTGCTGAATAAATTCCTTGAGAAGAGTTTACGATTTGTTGCCTCGACGAAGGCGCCGACATTGCTCTGGTCAAAGTTTGTCTTTCATTCTGCTGTTGTTTCGCAGTCTTGTAAAACCTAACTCTTCTCGCGGCAGCCGAAAGAGGTTTTTCCTCCTCACTAGAGTCTTCTGGTGAATTTTCACCTTCTCCCGCATGGTTCTGAAGTTGCACTTCTAACGCGGTTCTACTAGAGTCTCTTTCTTCTACTTGTATTGAAGACTCTTGTGCATGCTCTATGGATTCCATCAAAGGGTCTTCGATAACATTTCTAGCCAAATAAATATTAATACATGATTTCGACTGTTCCCGATCGATCCATGCCTGTTTTATTCTTTGTGCAAACTGTTCTTTAGATTCATGTAAAACTTCTGGTTTTAAACATACTTTAGTCGGGTTCGCTGTGGGTCTAGATTTTTTTTCATTTTTTAAAAGCTTATTAATAGAACGAGAAATCACTTCTGTACTGCAATTGCTATCTGTTTCGGTTTTATTGAAATTGGAATCTTTTTGTAACCATCCTTTTTTTGACAATAGTTTTTTATCATCTTGACTATCTACGCGGTTATTTGACAAATGTTTAGACTTTTGACTATCTGTTCCATACTTATTTAGTACGTCTTTAGACATGCCAAACAATTTTAAGTTTACCTACCTAAAATGTGTAATATACATTTTATTAGCTATAATATATATTATACATATAGAACCCTTCTTAAACAAACATGCAGAATTGATCTGAGTACATTTAAATTAAATAACAAAAATAAGGATAGGATTATAATTAATAAATAACAAAAACAAAAATTAATAAATTAATTAAAAATTCTATTCTAAAAATGTGGATCGTGAATAGCTTATAAAATGTTGGCTCAAACAAACAAAACCAAAACACGGCACTAAAATGATGTGGGTATATCGATATGTTCATTCAATTATTGAGTCAAAATTAGTTAGTAATAAAGTTTAAACTAAAAATTCAAAAATTTTAAATAAAAAAATACAATATCAATTACATTTGAATTTTTTATACATATAATATTTTATTTTATTATTTTATTATTTTTCGTTTTTTTTTTTTTTTGCTAATAATTATAAATTATACATTATAATATTATCAAACTAAAATAATACCTAAAATAAAAATGTTTTTATAAATAAAAATATAAATAAGTATATTTATCATGAGAAGGACATAAAAACTTTTGTTGTTTTTAAATATACTTTGTATAAGCAAATTATATTTATTTTAAAAATATATTACTTAATTTAAATATAATTTTAAACTATTAACAAGTTAAGGGTATTAGTAACTGAAACTTCCTAATTACTGTATATTTGTATATTTTTTATTATAAACACTAGACTACACAATATAACAAAAATTATATGTATGACACGTGATATGGCAAAAAAATTAAATTAAATTATAATTATTTTAGTATATGGCTTAAAATAAATTATTTAGTTATTTTAATATTTATTTATTTTAATACTCACATATTTTAATAAAGATACCTTGGACGCGTACATTCGTCTCCGACAATGACACAGACACTTCTAAGCGTATTTGATTTGTCTTTTACATGAACTTCTCATAATTTATTGATCTTGAGAAAATATTGTTTTCACGGTATTTTCATGCGTTTTTACCGGTATAATGACTTTGTTTATAATACATCACCAAGACGACAAACCATCGACCAACTATATTTAGTCGCTTAAATGTTTTTGCATACTTTTTTACTCTTCTTAACACATTTGAAGTGTCGTTATAATTAATTGTTTTTAGAATATACATTTAATACGTAATTTTGACATTTGTCTAAAGTTAATGAACTTTCAACACTTTATAATAAATTATTTATTATAAACTTAATAGTTCGATTTTAATCGTTTGGTAGACGTACTATTATTTCAATCATTGATTATAAATATTATAATTTATTAATGAAGTAATGTAATTGTTCATGTACTGATCGATTGGTTAAAGTATACCTACACGTAAAAATTATTAATTAATTCAGCGATTTTGAATTTAAATGATTCTAAGCCTATTATAATAAATAGGTACTACATAATAATCATAATACATATAGTATATAGAGTATATTATATATTAAAATTGTAATTTATAACAAGAGTGCATTAAAATTTTTTCACAGATATAGTTAACACATTCGAGACGGATCACGCGCATAACGCGTGATGTCAATATTACTGTTATGGACGACGGATTTCGGCGGACGTTAGTTATAGTGGACGGAGCGTTTTTAACTTATTTCAAATATTTATTACTTCGTCGATACTTAACCAATTTTGAAAAACAAAAAACCTATTTACTAAGCAGTTATTATTAAATATTTTTAAATACTCAACAAATAATAGTAAATTATTCTATTCATATAATTATTTTATTAAAATGTACTGTTTCTAACAACAAAAAAAAAGTTGACCAGCATAATAAAAGTGCTAAAATAACTAAAAAAAAATTAATATTTTACAAATAAAAATGAAATATAATAATTACAACCAATACTTTAATACTTATCATACAAAAGTATGATATGTTTCAAAACATTGATCAACACAATGGAAATAAGAAATATAAATAATAATTCGTTATTATATGGTTATTCTTTAGTATAAATGATGAATTTCAGAATTAAAATCGTAAATAGTCTTCTTTCTATAAATATTTAATGCAATTCATTGAGTTTAAAATCTTTTTGATAAAAATATGTCAATATTTATTATACACACCGTGTATCGTTATTATTTTATAAACATTAATTTTAGCGTTCGGTTTCATTCATACTCGTTTATTCATATATTGATATATTATGTTTATGTTTAAACTAATTCAATGTTATATGTGTATTTAAAAATATACTTAGTAGATATATACTTAAAAATATATAATTAGATAAAATTCACGAGAAATATCCAATATATTTGAAACAAAATTATAAGTCAATAGAAATTATTTTTGTAGACAAAATGCAATTGTTGTCATCAGTTAAAAATAAATTAGAAACAATGCTCCACGTGGAGCCAACTATTTATACATTTTAATTTTCGATGTTGATAATTTTAACACTATCGATTCTATCGATTGATGAAAATACGAAAAGTGTAGAATAAAAATTGAATTTAATATCGATGTCTAAAAATCATCACGCGCTTAACGCGTGATCCGTCTTCAATGAATAAAATACTGTAACGCGCTCAGCGCGTTATTCGTCCTCAACGTATTTTTCTATTATTGTGTTTCGTCTCGAATGTGTTAAGGATATTTTTAGGGAAGTTCCTTGTATGATAATAGTTCCCCTGCTACTATATGGACGTAAATAGGCGGAGAAGGGTGCTCGAGAAAGTTTAGCCATCATTAAGCTATCTTAAGCCCTTTCTAAGATATACTTAATTTTAATACACAGTCAATTATATGATAAATAATTTAAAATCAGTATTTATAATATTTATAACTAATTAATGATAATAACTATTGACTACAAATATTATAAAATAATATGCAAGTAAGTTTTCATCGGATTTTCGTTTTAACATTCCATAAACAGTTTGTGGTCTGTTTAATTATTACGGCTTGGCACTGCGTTTAAACGAAATACATCATCGTCCGATTATTTAAATCAGCGTACGAGCAGCGAATGTGTATGCATGGGTACAATCATAATGCGTCGTCCAAACATAAATATTACAGATAATTAAAATATATACGAATCTATCACTCTTTTTGTTCTTGAAATCTCTTGAGATCAATCCTAATGCATTTAAAGACCCTAAACAAAAATTCAAAAATTAATTTAGTTTTATTTATTTATTTTTAAATTTTTAAACACATCTTTATAAATAATATATATTATCCATAATACCTATATTTTTGACATTTTTGTACGACTATTCTCCACACTTGTCTTTTATTTTATCACAATTTCTTGATTTATCAAAATGAAAATTTCAATAAATTCTTATAAATAATATTTTTTGACAGGATATAAATATAAAGTCTTAATCCTCTGCAAATCATAAATCAAAAACCAATTTGCTTCTGATAAATTTATTTAAAAAATGGAAAATATCATTACCATAACTACCATAGATATAAATATAGTGTACCGTCTGATGATCCTCAAATTTCTTTACCAAGGTGATTGGGTTCATAATTAAAAAATCAAGTTTTAAAATTTCGATTTATAGAATGCCAAGATTTATAAAATCTATGTTTTGGAATATAAAGACTGTAAATAGGTTGTAAATAATAAACCACTATTATTACAACGCTAATAATTATTATGTTATTACAAATACCTACATTAACTGAAAACATATTTTTTATTAAAACTGTGTTAATTAAAATGATGATTATATTTTACATTTCTACTTTAATGATAATAATGTCTACAAAACAAATACTGTTTATACAATTTTTAAATATTTTTGTTTCAATATGAACTAATTATTATATTGTATAATCTTACAATAAGTTTTTAATTATCGACATTTTTTGGAAAAAAAAATCAAAGTTTCAAATGTTCATAAATATCACAAAAATAATTAAAATATTTTGATGCTAATTTTTACTAACTTATCTAAATATTTATTGAAAATTTAAAGTGTCTACAGTTATTAGTTCTTGAATTACAATAACATAACAAAATAAGAATATCGATAAAGTAAAAAATTGGTTTTTCTTAGTTTAGATTTTGAGCAGAACTTATTTTTTCTCTCTGTCTTGAATTCATCACCTTTTAGGGAAGTAAAAGTTGCTTTGATTTTCAGCTTTGGCGGTAACTTCTGGTAGCAAATTGGATCTAGTTGGTACTTTAAGTAGCAAAAGTAAACATTTGTCATTGACTTACTTAATAATTAGGAAAAATGGAATTTTTAAGAAATCTAATTTTTGACAAAACTAATTTGTGCGCGTGTGTGTAAATCAAAAATAAATAATTAAATAAACTTAAAATTTTCACCAAATGTTTATAATAACATTTTTTATTTATGATAATTTTTTTTAAATATTTTGACTTTTTAAACTATTATTTATTGGCATCAGGCATGATTGTATGAGAAATTTATATTTTGTTTCTATAAATATCGATTAATAATAATTATATGGGTAGAAATACGTGAAAATTTAACAAAAAGTTCTTCATAAATTGTTATAAATGTATACAAGGCTTGTGTCCCTTGTGTCAGTCCGGCCACTTTTCCCATTACTATTAACTATATTTTTAACTACTTTATTTTAATTTTTATTTCTCTTATTTTTGTGTTAATACAAAATCATCTATACAGACTACTCATAGACAACAATTAAATAACATACATCATTATTAAATCAATAGATTAATTACTTCGCTCAAAATCTAAAATGTAGATATATATTAATACTTATGTATCTATTTAAATAAGTTTTCATAGAAACTTATTAATAAAATTATCGCTATCCACTGTAGTTCAATATTTTATGTGCCCTCCCATTCCTATACTCATAAATGTCAATATGATTCACACAAACCATAGCACATTATACCCTTCTTTTCTGTTTGTCGATATATACCTAATAACTAAGTCAATAAAAAAATTGTATTCCAATTTTCACTTTTTCAACAAAATAACAATATTCATTACCTACAAAAAAATAAACACTAATACGTTCAAGTAGCTATGTATAAAAAATATCATCCAAAGCGAACATCCCTCATAAGTCTTAACACCACCATAAATACGTTTATATACGTCTCTGGTACTCGTGTATGTGGTATAATTATGTGTTCAAATTGTTCAAAAGGATTCTATATAAATGGTCATCGATCCCGAAGGGACGTGAGGTAGTTGGGCGGCTCATGCATAAGTAGATACTATGGATGCAAAATCATTTCATAAAATTAATCATATAATCAAACTTTTTATTTAAAATATATAATAATGAACGTGAATTTAAATAAAAAAATTTTAAGTTTAAGCTAAGTATAGATGAAGTGATTATTTTAACATATAAAAATATAAAATACCTACATAGCTTACACACTACAACTATAAGGTTTTTTTTAATTAAAATAAATTTTAATAAGTACGGGACAAAAAAATATAAAATAATAAAATACAATACAATAAAATGTATTATTTGGTAACGGTAAACAAAACTGCACATTTCTTCGTTTTATGATGTCTTAATCATTAGGTATGTTATAATACCATTATGGCAATATTTATATTAAATTATAATTAAATAATATTTTTCCGGAGAGGAAGCAAGTGTTTTGACCTTTCATCAAAAAGCAACCATAACCAAGTTTATTTTTCTCTTATAGATTACACATTAGCATTTAACAACAGATCAGCTGAGTGCCATACATTGTAAATTCATAGTTTCAACTTGCAGATATACCTTATTGTAATCAAATTTAAAAATGTCAAAAAGTATTTATTCTTTACCTAAGTTTAAATGTCGATGTCAAAAAAACTATTTGTATACATTTGCATATTTATTCTGATTGATAATATGATATGCTAACTGAGCACAAAATTTGCTTCACGACGCAACGATTTAAAAAATGAAACTTATTTAGTACATATTTTTGCATGTTTCGATATTTTTCTATTTTAAGGGCTTATTTTATGATTTTAATTGCATATTTCATCTTGTAGTGCATATTTTGATGTTTTTTTAGACATTTTTTAAATAAATACTATTCAGTTAGTTACAATATAAGAAAAAAATATTTTATTTGTATACTCGTAGTTTCGATTAATATCAAAATAAATTAATAGGTATAAACGGTTTTTCCAAATATGACCTTAGATCAATAATTAGAGAAATTAAATATTTAGATTAATCTTAACAAGATAAGAAAATATTGATTTCGTCAGTAATTTAACACTAACATTATTTCACTATTGTTCAAAAAATAATTTTTTTACTTTTGTACATATTTTAACATTTCAGAGTATATATTTATGCATATTTAAGATTTTTTAGCGCATATTTGGTTGGTTTTTAATGCATATAAATCCACGCTCTATTTATAAATATGTATATAAAAAAGCTAAGTGCCTAAGTGCAGGCTAAGTAGTATTCTAGCAAACCAAATAAAAGTACGTTTTGTCATGTTCAATATTGAAAAAAACACGATAAAATTACATTACAATAGTTAGAAATAGGTTATCAAATTAAAATATTCATTTATTTTATTAATAATATTGATTAAAACAAAGTTTTCTGAAATACCTAGTTAAAACTTAGAATTAAGAGTTATTTTTTATGAATGACAAGCCTGTATTTAATTATTAGATTAAAATTTTAAGAATTGCCAATTATATTAGGTAACTAGAACCAAATACCAAAGTCAAGAAATGTTCATAACACCACTAAATATCCGAAAATTTATACGACTCAATATTTATATAAATGTCATTGAACAAGAAATTATTTAATTTATAAGCAACTGAAAAAAAAAAAAAAAACAAGAATCACAGAATGAAAAATCTTACCATTGGAAGAACTTCTTTAGCTGCAAATGAATTTGTTAATTTTCGTGATTTTATCAAAATATCAATTACAGAAACTTATAAATTTTAATTCAAATTGAATTAGGACGAAATTATATATTAATGAAGAGTAACAATTTGATTTATTTTGTAGTAATTCAAAAATATTTTTTATGGGTAGGTATTCAGAAAATTTGAACGTACCTATTACATTTTATTTACATAGTACATACATACAATGACATTTTAAAATGCAATGTTTAGAGCAAAAAATATTATTTATTCATCGTAGTATAATCGGTTTACGGTAGGTATACCACATACGACATATATTATATTGTGAATGATCTTGATCAAGCTAAATAATTCAAATACCTATTCAGTATTCATTCTTCAATACCTACTATCTTGGAAATTTTGTTTCTGTAGGAACGGTATCATTGGTAGAATAGTTATTACAATTATTTATCATTTTTATTATACTATATAATCCGTTGTATTTATTATTGTACGTTTTACTCACTGTGAATTTACGTTCTCGTGAGATTGGCAACACTTGATCGGTTTGGAAAATTTCATTGGCTACCTGCCGGCTGTTATAACATCCCAAACAAATAACAACCGTCCACTACAATATAGAAGTTGGAATAAAGACAATTCGAATTAGACAAATTTTAGTACCCACTGTTTCTCTTAAAATGACCGTTATATTTTTTGATGCCGAAGCTGAAGTCAATTGTTGACTATTTGTGTTATGTTTACGTGTATTAAACTATTGCACTATTGGATTGCTTGTTACATAAAGTTTAGTGTTTAGTGTTTACCATTTAGTGCTTACCTTTAATAATTATATTGTGTTCATTAAATAAATTATTTTTTTGTAAGTATCTGATAAATTGTAAATAGTAATAATATGCCTATCAATTGTAACATAGTATTCGTTTTAAACTACCTATTAATTTTAATTTGGTAGTATAATATAATGAAAAAACTATTTTTAAACTAATGCTTTAATATTTAAAAAAATACTTCATCATCTTATATAAAGTCCACAATAATTAAAAATGTATAGATTTTTCACTTGTATCTATTTAATTGGAAAACATTTTAATATAATAAATAAATTGATATATTATTGCCTAAATGTAATAAAATAGAAACTAATATTAGCTAATCTGAATGCATTAAAACTATTGATACACATAAAAAATAATATCAATAATTTATTCACTTCTTATTGTCAAAATACTTATAGCAATGTGTATCTAGTTAATAATTTGATAGGTTAAAAATGATATATGTCCATTATTTTGTCAGATATATATTAAAATAAAACTATTATCATGTATATGTATGTATTTATCTATAATTTGGCTTACTTGATTATATATTAATAGACTAATACTTATAAAAACAATTTTATTATTATTTGTTACTAGGTTATAATATTTAAGGAGAAATAATGAATGATTCAAAAGATCATCATTCTACTGGTTCTTATGTTGAACCAAGAGTTCCGAGTATAACTGGTTTTGGACAAAGAAAAATTAATGGAAAACCTAAGAAAGTACTAGATTATTCTTTGGAAAAATGTAATGACCATTCTGGAATTCCAAAAATTGATGTTTGCTTACGCTTAAAACCGAGAATAAATAGTATTCCTACTGAAGTAAGCCAATGAAAATATTGATAATTTATAAGTACTAATGAATTTCATGATTAAATAACTTATTTTATTGTAGCTTGATACATTAACAATATTGAGTGATAATATTGTTGCTTGTAACAATGGAAATGCTAGAGACGATGTTACAGAGTAAGATATTTTTCTTGGTTTATAATGAATTTTTTTCTAATATTTTCTTTCTTTCTCTATAGGTATACATTTTCTAGTGTATTTGGTCCAAATGTTGATCAAAAAAAATTTTTTGATACCTGGGTATATGATAAAGTATTAAGATTTCTAAATGGAAACAATGAATTATTATTTGCATATGGAACAACAAATGCAGGAAAAACATATACAATTCATGGTAATTAAATAACTAATTTGTATGTTATTTTTTTTTTAAACAATATTAATATATTTTATTATTTTATAATGTTTCTAGGAAATATAAATGATCCTGGTATGATACCTAGAACTTTACTACTTGTCTTCAATTCATTAGATAAAAAGTTAATGTCACAATGTAAGTACAAACCTGATAAAGTTATTGCAGCCCATATTTTGGATGAAAAGTTAATAGAATATGAAGAGGATATTAGAAATAATATTTTAAACAATTGGTGTAATGAGAAAACTCAAGTAATTATAAAATTAATTAATTAATTATTTTTTTACTTACTAATTTCTGATTAATTAAGGATGAATTAAAGTCTTGTATATCTCATTTGGATGAAGGACAAACTATACATAGCATTGATCAACTTACTAATCAAAGCATTATAAAAATGTTTGATTGTTTGAAAAACGATGGAGTAGCGTCTTTGGATCATGGCAATGTCTCCTACACAGTTTGGGTTTCATATTCTGAAATTTACAATGAATCCATCTATGATCTGTTGATAACTTATTCACCTAACCAAAAACGAGCACCTCTAAAATTATCACTTGATCAAAATAAGAATGTATATGTTAAAAGTAAGATAGTTATTTAATATATTTCTGTAGCAATATATATATTTAAAAATAGAAGTTGTTATTATTATTAATAAAATATATATAAAAACTAAATATATATTGAAATTAAAAGTAATAGAATAAAAATATTTGCGGCCATTAATATACTGAATTATTTCTTTTTAGGGTTCATATTCTAGTAACAGTCAAATTAATTTACTGATTTGCGAGTATTATTATTTATTACATAACACTGCATTTTCACCAGACATTTTTTTATAGTAAATATTTTGTTGTATTCTTAAATTTTCAAGCTCCCTATTACCAGCATTGAATTATTCATGACTTATTGATTTGCAAAATCTGCTTTTGCTTTCAGGATCAAATCTTCAATAATGATATTAGCATAGGCGTAACTAGACCTTAAAGTTAGGGGGGCTTCAGCCCTAGAATTTTTATTATAAGTAAATTAAGTGGGAGGCTCTGCCCTCCATACCCCCCAAACACCTTACATTCATTGATTATACATGTAATATAAATGTAAATTAATAATTAATTATAAAAAAAATAATAAACCAAGTGGTATTGAGGTTAAATATTTATGTATTAACATATTATTAAGTATTATTTTAGATATAAAGAATTTAACGATTTTTAGTTTATTGACAACTTTTTAGTAGGGAGTATTTGTGTAGTAAAAATTACACAGGATCATTACATACAATAATATAGTTTAAATTAATATTTTTCCAAGATATTAATAAAAAATAAAACGATATTTTAAATTTAAGTTTAAAAATGTTACTATTATTGGCAGGAGTGTGGGACTAAGAATTATGACAGGGGGGGGCTAAAATTTATATTTGGGGGGACTAAGCCCCCCTAAGTCCCTCCCCTAGTTACGCCTATGGATATTAGGTTTGCTGCATTGCTAAAATTATACATTCTTTATCTGAAAATTAGAAACCTCTTTTTTTTATTTACACTTTTCAAGTGTAAATAAATTTCTTCAGTGTTTTTCATTATAGTAGTTAATGTATTTTCTGATATTCTAGATTCTTCAATCATATATCCGTTTTATTTCTTATTTTTTACTGATTATAGTACCCTTTAATTTACACTGAGTTATCAAATTATTGGGCATTTTCGAGTTAAAAACCGATAACATAATATGATTGATTGATTGCAATAAAAATACCTAGCCGAATGGCATGAAAAACATTATAAATAGTACATTTAAAGTAAATAGCAATACCATACTAACATTTATGCAAATCAGCTAGTGTGTTATTAAGGAGCTTATAGTAAAAACCTCAAATATGAAGCTGTCAATATTTGGTACACATAATGTTTAATTTATAAAATAAATATGGCATTTATTTTGGGTTATTGATATTATGATTGATGTACTTTTATTCTCATTAAATTTCAAACTATTAATATCGTATTAAATAATTTTATTTATATTTCTATCAAAAACTAAAAAATTGTATTCAAATAGATTTTTTCAAAACTACAAATAACAGTATACATTTTAAAAATATATCTGCTAATTTATACATTTTTTTTTAGATCTCACTCATGTGTTTGTTCAGTCTGCTGAAGAAGCATATAAAGTAATGTCTTTTGGAAGAAACAATTTAAGAATTGCAAGTAACAATTTAAATAAATCTTCAAGCCGTTCACATTGTATTTTCACATTAAAACTAATGAGAGTGGAAAACATTGAAAATCCTAAAACAGCTGTTATTAGCAGGTTTAATTTTGTTTATGATTCATAAAATTAATACAATATCATATTAATTTTAATATTTTTAAATTTTGATTTTCAGTATTTCATTTTGTGATTTGGCTGGTTCAGAACGCCTTAAAAAAACTATGAATATTGGTGATCGCCTTACAGAATCTAAAAATATTAATACTTCACTATTAGTTTTAAATAAATGCTTCTCTGTATTACGGTATATAAAAATCAAAATAAATTAAGTATTTTTAACATTTTATTTACTAAATATGGTCTATTTTTTTTTTTTAGTGAAAATCAAAAAAAGGGAGAAAATCATTTGGTACCTTATAGAGAGTCAAAATTAACTCAGATGTTTCAAACCGCTTTAACTGGAAACAACAGAACCGGTATATCAATGGCAGTTAACGTGGATATGTCTCCAAATCTATTAGAAGAAACCAAACAAGTATTATTTATGTCTGCTATTGTGCGTGCAATTAATAAAACAAAATCAAAACCCATTTCAAAACCAAGACCAAGTTTTGCCATATGGGCTGCTAATAACAGAAAAAGTTTAAAACAGGCAACCTCCAAACAAAGTATTTATATATTTTTAATATAAAATGTATTTCATCAAACACATCAATACTAATAGATATTTATAAATATAAAGGTCCAATAATTGAAGATGAGAACAGCATAAATGAATCGAAATGTGAACATAAATTGGTATGATACTATTATAAATAAAGTTTATCAAAACTGTTTAATAAATATTAATTTTTAGATTTCTAATGAAGATTTTGAAGCAAAACTCAAAGAAAGGGAATCAATACTTCGAAAAGAATTACTCCAACAATTTCATTCAATTTTAAATAACAATAATGCATTTCACAAGTAAAATTTTATTTATTTATAAATATTCTAAAACTAAATAAACCACTTTTTTAATATTCGTTCATTTTTAGTAAACAAAAAGAAACTATGATAAAAAATAAAACAGAAATGTATGAAAATAAAATAAAACGATTAAAAGCATATTATATTGAAGAAATTCGAGAGAGGGATGAGAAATTAGCAGTAAGTTATTTTGATTCTTATTTAAATCATCTATTTATTACTTATTATTAATTTCAGCTTCATTCAAATCCTAACCTCACAAATACTTATGAAAATAATAAAAATAAGAGTGAAATGGAAAATTATGAATTTAGAATTGGAGAACTTGAAATTCAAAAGGAAGAATTACTTGCTGAAATTAATGTAAAATTTACAAATTTAAATTAAAGTAATCATTATTTTAATTGGTGTTTTAACCTTTAATAGGAATTGAAAAATGTTCATGATTTAAGGAAAGAAGATATTGATGTTAAAAATCGTGAAATTGAAGTAATAATTTTGTATAAATATAATTAATATATTTATTAGTTATTTAAATATTATTATATTTAATTTAGAACTACAAAGCCATGTTAGATGAGGCAAATACTGAATATGAACAAATGGAAAATGTTATAAATGAGATGAATAACAAATTTGATATGCTGTATCAAGAACTTGAAGACAAAGTAAGATGATGTGTCTTCTTAATTATTTTTTATAAATAAATTTATTTGAAAGTTGTTTTTAAAAACAAATTTTATGTTACAAAATCTAAAGCTGATGTTGATTTGTTTAATAACTGATATTTTCTAATTAAAAAAATAGGCCTTTTTTTAACAATTTAAACTTAAACATCTAATTAAATGCACGTGCCATTTTGCACGCAGCTTCCTGCATTATAATAATACTTGTAAAGTTATTATTATTATTATGTTAGTGATAATTCATTTTGGTTTATTTTATTTATTTAATCCTTGAATTTAAATATACATATTATTTATATTTAAATTAAATAAATTATTATGTTAAGAAACCAATTAGAGCCACCATCACTCACATAATACACAAATTAATATTTATATAGCTCACAGTATAATCAAGTAGACCATACTCTCTAATAATAAAGAAGTCCAACAAAGTATAAATCTAATTTCAAACTGTTTATTTTTATACTCCCCGTGTTATACATAATATTATACATAATAAAAATTTATATTTTTACAAATAATTGTTTTATAGAATTTAGAAATTGAACGACTTAGTGGTTCTTTAGAAGCCAAAGACAATTATATTACAGAAATGGAACTGCTACAAGAAGAACGTATAACTGAAGTGGTAAGCTATTTTTTTATACATTGTCTAATTGCTAAATATTTGAAAATACAAATCAGAATAGCTTGTTTTAATATAACAAAAATTTATTGGGCTAGTTCTTGTTTATATTAAATGAAAACAAATAAATTATTTATGGTACAATAAAAAAAAAAAATTTAACTTTTTAAATGTTTGTAGGCAGAGCAAAAAATTTTAAAATACATGGATGAAAAAATGGAGACAATAGTTGGCTTGGAAAATACTATAATGAAATTGAAAACAAAGAATAAAAAATATAATGAAGAAAAATCTAATATGGCAAAACAATATCAAACATTGAAACAGCAATACTTACAAATGGTAATTTAGACCTTAAGATATTTGTATTAGTATGAATCTGTATTTTTTTAATTTTAGTCAAAAGCTGCTGAAAAATCTAGTGATACAAATGAGTCTCAACTGCTTACAAAGTTAACAGGTTAATATAATACAATATATTTATATACAATTTTTGAATTTTATTTGAATTATTATTTTTTGTACAGATAAAGATTCACAGATTGCCAAACTCCAAGAATATGTACAAAAATTAGAACATGAATTCAAGTAATAAAAACATTTACCAAAGAAATTTTGATTTATTTTTGTCCTAATAATATTTACTTTAATTTTATAGGGATAATGAAAATAAAGTTAATGAACTACAGACTACAATTGATAATTTAAAAACAGCGAATGTAAAACCATCAACTAAAAGTATAGGGGTCTTAACAACTTTAAACAATGTCCAATTAGTAAGTTAATGTTGTGAACCAATGTCAACTTGTATTAATGAAATATTTTTTATTTGTATGTTTACAATAGCCTTTAAAAGTCATTGATGTATTAGAAGACAAAGAAAATATGGTAAGAAAATTAATAATTATATTAGTCATATAAGATGCATATTTTTTATTTTATTTGTCTAGCATGCAAAATCAGATCATAGACCTCAAAGAAAATGTAGAAACAAGACGCCACTGTCAACAATTAGGTAAACTTATTTAATATTATAATTATTTATTGTTCATTATATCTATTTTTGATTTATGACCTGTTTTTAAAGAGTAAAATCGTTTGGCCCGCACAAATTATATATTTATTTATTCAATATTAATATTTGATCTACCAAAATTGGTAAATAAATACATCTGCTCTACAAAATTTATGGCTTACATACAATTACCTAAATTTAACAAAAAAATTGAAATAACATAATTTATCATAGTTAAAATTATTTAACAAGTTTCCCCATATTAATAACTAATTTAATTTATAATTCATAAATTAAAACTTGCCTATTGCTTTGTTGTAAAGAAAAGATACTTTTAAGTGTTTTTTGTTGTAATTGTTATATATTCATATATATTTTAGATAACTTTAAGTCACTACATAAAGGGTGATACTTCTATCATTGAACATACATTTTTTTTAAATTAAACAATACTTTATTTGGAATATTTTATTTAAATTTCTTGCTTCGGGAGTAACCGAATTGGTTCCCTTGAAACTAAAATATAAAATAAGCTTTTTAATAGTTAAACAATTTTTATAAATCTAATAAACTAATAATTTCTAATTATTAAATTTAATTTCATGTAATACTAGTAACTTATATTTATTAATTAATTTTTTCGAGATTTTCTATAGTTTTAATTCTTAAGTATAAAAACCTCTTTTTGTTATAATTCAAAAGATTTTACTACATTTCTAAGTATAAATATTATCTACACTTATATTAAATTCTATTCATAATGTTAATTTATAAAAATAAAATTAATTTTTTGTTTGTTTCAGGAAAACAAAAAATTTGAAAATAGGTAATTATTAATAATGAAAAATATGTGATAAACCATTATTTGTTCATAAATACAGGAAACATTAATTAATTTATTATCATACATATAATAATACCAATTTAATGTATTTAAGAATACACTACTACTATATTTTATGTCTGCATGTATTTTTTCCATTCTTCAAATGTACTTTACATGTGTAACATTAGAGAATTGACCTTTCATTGAAATCAAATTTAAAAACCTAATCTATGTTTATACATAAGTATTCATGACAAAATACCAAATTTTAAGTATATATAAATGTATAATACACAATATAAACATGCTTAAAAATTAAAAAATCATAAAAAAAAAAAAAAAATTAACAAAACTATTAATGTCATAATTTATTGTTTGATTTCATTATAAGAAAATAATAGATCAATCCAATCTTACTTTAAAACCAACAATGTAAAATATATTTTATTGAATGGGCATGGCAAAATGTAGACAGGTAACTAAGATTAAATACAAACATGCATTTCAGTAATTTTATTAAAATCAAATTATCTATAAAAAAAAAAAAATGTTTCCTGTTTTTATATATTTTTACCTATATAACATTGTTGTGTTTGCATTTTTTCTATTTTTAAAACTTATTAACTTTTTATATTTTAAATTCTGAAGAAACTCCTGATAGTTGTGACAAGAAATTGGATGAAGCTATAGCTAACATACCAATTAGTACACGCAAACGCAAGTTGTTTGACAATAAACCTCCATTACTTGACAATAGTAATATGCCGTCTGTAAGATCTAGATATTTTGTTTAATATTATGAATGTTTGAATAATTTATTTTTTTTTTATCACAGGATAATTCCATGAATTCAGTGCTTTCTCCTGCACGGGCACTACTTCAAGTCTCAAAATTACGTGCTAAATAATAATATTTTTGTCTCTGATTTATAAATGTATATAATTTCAACGATTTTGTAATTATTTTTAATAGTTTAATAAAAGAATTTTTTGTTTATTTTTGAAATTATTTAAATCATAACTATACAAATAATAAAAATGGTTTTTTTTTTTTGACATTTTTAATCAACATTAATTTTAACTAATTATGTTCTGTATTTATAATCAAAATATGCAAATATTTTTTACTTGCATATTAATATAAGTGTATATAACTTATTCATTTTTGTAACAAATATTCTTTTTATTTTTCATTGTAGTCAAAATATTAAATTGAATATATTTAATTGTATTTATACACTATGCTTATTGTTTTTATAATGCATTCTTAAGAATTCATTATTTTTCAAAAAATAATACTTTGATGAAGTATCAAATGGTAATATTTTTAATTATTTTACTATTCAAGGTTATTAATCAATGTATTGACTTAATTTTCATTGAAATTTGATCATAACAAATTATTATATATATAAAATAGAAAATCAGATTAATATGGATAAAAATTACTGAAATTCATTAAATGTAAGGTTAATAAGATCAAAAACTTTTAAAAACAAGATATTGTAATGTATAGATTTAAATCAATTAATTTTGTATAGTATAAAAAAAGTAAAAAGCAACAGCTCAATATTAGGCTTTGTAAAAATTGATCTTTTTTAAAAACTGTTCTGTGTGTTTTAAATTCAATTAGAATAGTATATGATTATACAATTAATTTGTCATTAACAATAAATTAATTGTAAAAAAAAATTTTGACAAAGGTAGTTATTAATACAAAATATAACTAAAACAAGTCAATAAATATTATAATCTTATAGTACAAATTAAACTTATTTTGAAACCTAGGGTCAAATACAGATTTAATTGACTTTTTACTGTTTAAAATTCAGAATCAGTATTAATTATTGATAAATAGTCAATAATCTGATCATTATTCATCAATGTAAATAATTCAATAAATATTTATCAGTGGCCACCAATAATAGTTGTCTTCATAATACGTTTATGATTATATAGGACTAATGCACTAGCAAAATAAAATGTAGTCAATTTTAAAATAGCTAATGAAAATTAGTTTACATAAAATATAATTAAATTCATATAAGTTTGACAAATTTTACAATTTACTTATTTACTATGACTGGTTGGTTTTCTTTAGTTTTTCCAACAACGACATTGTAGAAGTTTTCATCGCTGGTGGTGTAGCAAAGGGTTTTTGCTTTATACATTGTTGAAATTTAAATAAATTTCCAAAAGGTACATGTTGAATAATTGGAAATTTTCCAAGCACCTGAAAAGTAAAGAATAAGTACAAAGATAAAAAATTAAATGATAAAAATGTGTATAGTTCAATTACCTCTTTTTTGTACATTTTAATTAAACCTTCATTAATTTTATTCCAACTTTGAACACCGCTTATATTCCAAAGCTGATTAGAATGCTCATGAAATAATCCTTTTTTTACTTGCATTATAAAGTCAATACACCCAAGGAACATATACTTTGATTTGAACTGTTGTACACATTTTTCGTCAACAAACAAATTTGGATTTAAATCTGGGTTTTCTAGAAATAATATTCAATTTGGTTTTTAAAATCCTAAATAGCATTAAAATAATATAGTATTACCAATTAATTGTGCGCTACCCCAAATAAAAGGTACAAACTGGTAATCATCTAAACTCCAAGCACCATGGCTTCCAGCTGGTTCCATTTGATACCTAAGTTGGCATCTACGAACTATTTCTAAATATCTAAAAATAGTATAAACAAATCTCGATTACTTAACACTGTTAACATATTTAAATATAATTAATTATTAACCTTGAAAATAGCACATTGACAGTAGCTTTACTGTCACTTTGTTTCAATATGTCTACTTTATATAAACCACACAAGAACATACAAAATGACATTTCGTGTCCAGTGCCATAATCGATACGAGTTGGATTACCAAAGCTATCAACAATATAAGTGGTAAGTTCAATAACGTCTTGTTGGTCAACTGATGACAATTCTTTAGACAATACTTCGGGCAATCTCTAAAAATAAATTTTAAAATTAATACTTGCCATTAAATACAATTCTCAAATCAATTATTATCTAACCGTTTTTAACAAATTGTAAAATGTAGAAAACGCTTTATTTCCAAACCTACAGCTTTCTTTCAATGGTTCTACTTCTGTAATCCAATCATCAATTGTATTTAATACATTTAATAACTGGGAAATTGCATTAGACAGCGTCAAAGTTTTGTTCAATGGTATGGCATACACAGATTTGTTCATGGCTACTATAAATCCAATATAATCCTAAAAACGACAATTCACGTGTTATTATTATAATTGCATATCTCTTATTAAAATTAGTTTATGAATAACTAATAAGTAAATAATAAACATTATGCTTAGTTTTATAAACTGAACTTAAAATATCAATATATCCAACATTGAGAAGATGCATAGTAGAACTTACAAGATTAGTAATTTATATAAGCCAATAATTGTTACTTTGAAATAATGCAGCAAAATAATGAGGTAAAAAAATATTTATAGAAATATATCATTTGTAAATTATTAATTTCTTATAGAAAGTGGAAGTAATCGATGCAAACTAAAACCATATATATATATATATATATATATGATTTCATATTTATTATAATCTATGTATTAAAATTTATTTGAGTATATAAAAATAATTGTTTATTTTCAAGTCCGCATATAAAATACATATTTTTTTGTAATTTTTTCCAATTTGTTTTTAAAAAAATAATATACCTATTACCTACTTAATGAAAATTATGCTACAATATCACAAATTCTGTTTAAGTACATGGCACAATACAATTTATAAATTATTTTTTTTCGAGAACCAAGGAAAAATAAACTCCACACTCTCAATGTATGAAAATGTATCTATCATTGTTGATACTTGATAGACGCTGTAAACGATCATAGAAAATGAATTTCAATATCATACATGCAGACAAACACCCAAAATTGTTGAAGATTTGCATTAAGGTTAATATAGACTAGTAAATTTGTAACACGGATCTTAAACTTACATTGTATGCTTCAGATAATTCCCACGCATCCATATCGCTTTCGTTTTTCACTCGTGTCTTGAACTCCATATTGTCGTCCTTAAATTTGAGGATTGTTGAAGTAACGTCGCTCATGTATTTGAATGCAACGGCCGTATACAATTTTCGTTTAAACAATCTACGTTAGATTAACCTAACGATTCAAAACGTATTACCTAATGTCCACCGCAAAATATATAAATTCAAACTATCCAAGAACGAAATCAACGCGTATCGTCATACCACTCATAACTTATAAATTATGTTACTAAATACTATGATTATGAACTCTATAATGGTAGGTATATTTTTTAGCGATAAATATAATAAATAATTACTTTTTTACAACTCATATAAATACATATTTAATTGGATAACTATTGTTTGGACACTTTGTAATTTTTAGTGGTTTTGATGTCAGATACTCAATTTAAAATAATATAATTTATTAATCCTTAACTGATAAGAAATAAATGCATAGTACATACTTGATAGTGCACTGCTGCATGCAGATGCAGCCGCAATCTGACATTCTGATTATACATTATACTGCCGTCTGCCCGTCTACCACAGATCTTATGGCAATATGGGCCATGACAAATGTTGTTATACCTACTGTTATAGCCGTTATAGGCATTATGTCCAAGGCAAGGGCATTGGAGTGTAATGAGCCATGAACATGAGCGTATACTCAACTATATTTATAAAAACAAAATGTAAATACGTGAAAAAAAATATTAATTTTATAAGTTTACGATAGTGATTGGTGGGCAATGTATATGTTATTTATTTTTTTATTGTATTTTTTATTTTTAAATTCTGCTGTTACTTACTCGTAATTAATCACACCGCCGCCTAAAAAATGGTTTAGTAATAAAAAACTATATACTAATACATAATATTTATTTATATCATATATGTTTCCTGTAGATAAAAATAGATTTTTATCATACGCATATTATAAATTATTCTTGTTTTTTTTTTGTTTTTTTTGTTATTATTATTAACGTTAGGGCGCACTATAATAAAATATACTATATAGTGCCTTGACAACGTGTTATTTAAAAACTAAGAAGTAGGGAATTAAAATTTAAAATATAATTTTTCTTAATTTTGCATAATTTTCTAGCACATATAAAACAGGTCAGTATACTTCAGTCTACAATACGTTTTTCTATATTAATAAAATTATAATTCTTTGGGATACAAAATGGTAAAAATATTAGAGGAGAGATCTACCACCCATATAAATAAGCCACATGTAGAGGGATGAAAGTGTAAAAAAAATTGTATGTATCTGAAGTTTTGAATGTCTTATTGATTAATAATTACTTATGACATAATTAATTAAGCCAAATGTGTATTTATTAATACCATTGAATATAAATTATTAAAATTTATAATCAATGTTAATACTAAAAAATAGAATATCTTTTAACACGCTAAAATATTTTACATGAAGAAAACCTACTACTTCGCAATTTAAACACTAAATATTGTGATGTGTCTACATGCAAAGTGCAATTTGTATCTAGACCTTTCTATATAGTTCCTGAATATGCCGTGAAGTTCGATCATTAGATAAATTTTTCCCTCACAGGTCTAGTCAGTAGTCACTATTAACCCATACATTAATTAAACTTCTTGTAAAGAATACACTTACTCTGTTTATAAATTATACTCTTATAGATTGTATAAATAATAATGAAAAAATAAAATAAAAACACGTCTGCATACGTATATAATGAATAATTAATAATATAGTATAATAATTTTTTATTGATTTATAGGTCCATACTCAGTGGTTAATTCTTTCATGACCAATAGTTATTGTGTTATTCAGCATTCCCCACTCGTTGAAAATAATATTATAATATATCTACGCTGTTTGTTTACACGTCGACCCGTTGACGTCATCACTTATCGGGAATATAAATTTCAATTTTTTCCTTACTGATGTTGTAAGTACAATGATTGAGATTAATTATTATTATTATTTCGAGTTCCGACGACTTTCACGTTCGCCGCTCACTACGATTAGTACGATTGTCACCCATGGTGCCTGGCCCGTTGGGTTTGGGCGCCTGCGGTTCTTCAATTCCTGGTAATGCACTAGTGCGGTCTTAACTCTGGTTGACGACTGATTGTATACAGGTTACGGACATAGGCGAGAAAGGATTGCGACAGACCGCAGGATCGACACATTTGTAATTCATTCTTTATTATTGTTGTTTTATTATTATTATTATTATTAATATTATTATCATCATCATCATCTTTTATTACCGTTTTTATCATTGGCCGTTGTTGATTATTTGCTTGTTTCGTAGCTTATCGTGCGTCGCGTACTTGCGTCTCGTCCACGACGGGTACCTAAACGGCTAAACGAATCGTTTAACGTGTTGTACAATGCACAGTAAAAGTCGTACCCTGAATGGACTGTAATCAGTGTAATCTCGTATAGTCACTGTAAATTTTAATCAATCCCTCCCACGTCGTAGGTTTAACGTCCCGTTTCATTTGCCTGGTGTGGCCCTGTCGTCGCAAACTGTTTTTGAACTCTCTTCAGTCGCAATTGAATTTCTATATAGATATCCGTGTCATAAAAAAGTGAATAAAAAAAAAGATTCATACGATTTCTTAGCGGCTGTTCGTACTCTGTACCTGTGTTGTCCGTATATGTGTATATCGCATTTGTCAGTCTCCTCGAACTAAACCAAGGTGTGTCAACAGATTCCATTAGCTTCACAATAACACGTACACTATGTATTGGACCGTTCACATGTATGGTGGCCCTCGACGGGTCAACCACGCAGCCGTCGCAATTGGCACAAGCATTTTCACTTTTGGTGGTTACTGCAGCGGCGTAGACTACAAAAGTTTTAAACCAATCGACATACACGTATTAGACACCGGTAAAATATTTTACATGTCTAGTCTAGTGTTTCTGTAACCCAGATTATATCCAATGTATTTAATATTTCGCTTGTTTTTGTAATTTCAGAGAAGTTGAAATGGTGGAAACTGGAGCTAAATGATGATCAAGACTACAAATGTGTTCCATTTCAGAGGTATGGCCACACAGCCGTTGCTCTTGGATCTAATATTTACCTGTGGGGTGGACGTAATGACAATGAAGTTTGCAACACTTTGTACTGTTTCAATACAAGTAATTTGTTTGTTTTAAATCTTTATAAAAGGAATAAATATTGGTTGACCAAATATTATAGCTATATAAGTAGGTACCTACCTAAATAAAGTTATATTTATATTTTTCTTTATTACTGAAAACATTTTAAAAGAATATCATACTCACATGTGTCATTTCCTTATTTTATTATGCATAGCAAATACCAGAATGTATATTCAGCTATTCCAATTTAATGTTATTAACTTAAAAATTAGAATAAATAGACTTATTGCTAAACTTAAAGTAAGATTATTATCTGAGTATTTTCATTGGTTTTTATGATGTTTTAGTTTTAATCAAGTATATTAAATATTAATACTAATTATGTTCATAACACACAAACTTAATATGTTGTCCATTTGAAAGGCAGATAATATTTGCAGGTGTGACATCCTCTTAAGACCTATGATTTTATGCACCTATCAAATAAATAATAGTTTCTATCATTTTTTAGAAGCAATATATCTATATCAAAATTAAATCAGAAAGGTCAATTTAAAGGTGCTATATTAATTAAAAATGCTAAACAACTTTTACTATGCATTCATCTTGAAATTGTAATTTTAGTACTTAGCATAATGTATTGTTATTAAAATTATTTATTCACTACTAAAATCATTAAATAAATATGCATAGATTAATAATTTAACTGATGTACAAGTCAAGACTTTAAAAATACATTAAGACTAATAGCTGCCCATAGTTTATTATTAGATAATAAATTAGTCAGTAGAACTAAAATCCAATTTAATTTTCATATTATTAATAATTGTTTCCATGAACAAACCGGTTTAAACCTTGAAAATTAATATTAAACATTTTATTTTTGAGCAGAATTTTAATATCTTTCATATTTACATTTATCTTTTATAAAAAATAGTTTTAATTCTTTATTAAATTGTTATATTTTTATACCAGATTCTTGCTCAAGGCTGTTGACCAAAAAAAATATTCTCTGGGATAAAATTTATAAATAAGTGTTTATAATAATCTAATTAAGTTTAATATTAATTATTGAAATATTATTCAATGAAAAATCAAAAAATAAAATTGATAATTATTTGTTTAAAAGAGTAAATAAAAAGTCTATAAAATAGATAGTAAATTATCAAAAAATAAATAATTGTATATTTACTAAATATAAACAATTATATAATAATATGCAGTTAATTTTTCAATATAAAAATGTAATTCAAGCTTAAAGAAATTTAAGTCTGTGGTTTTAAAAAAATGATTGTATTCTAATTTTGAATATTCTAATATTTTCATGATCTAAATATTATAAAAATGAACAAAAAATGTTCTTTTAAACTGGTTTTAAAATTGACTACAAACAAGCAAAATATCTTGTGTATGCTAATAAATTAATCCTTCAAATTATAAAAACATGCTTAAAAACTAAATATTTAAATAAAAAATAAAAAATGTTTAATTAAATTAATTTTTTATTATTAATGATTTCTTTATATTATTCAGTGCTTTGATTTTTTTATAGATCCAAATTAAAATTTTAGTTATACCAAACATAATAATAGTTTATTTTAAAATTCTGTATATTAACTAGATAATAACTTATAATGTATCTATTTGAAAATTGATGTATGCAGTTTTTATTCACATATTTGTGTAATTTATTGGATTTATTTAAAAATATGCCTATAAATAGCACTTAAAACTCTAAATTAGCAAAATAGTTCTAGAAATTGTAAATATGCATAAATTATCAAAATTATTTATCTTATACGTATTCAGGCAAGTGTAATACAAATTTTTATATTACTTTTAATAATCTATGACCTACCAAAAAAAAAAAAATAGTCATTTGGTAGAACTTTCAAGCCCTGGTCATCATAGATACTAATCTATTTTACCAAGACATTTGGACAATCTTTCTCATCACTTTTAATATTTATTTTATTTTTACTCACTTAAAAAAAATTCACTACATTCAATAACAAATAATTATTTGATATTTTAATTTATGCAAACATTTTGAATAAAAAACTAAATATTTAAAGTTTTTCCAGTGTAAAACTTTCAAAAAATTAAATTCACTTGCAAATAAAAGTGTAACAGATACATGTCATAATATATTTGTAGAATATCTGTAATTTTTAATGCTATCTAAATGAAACTTTGTGTACAAATAAATTAAAATGTGTATAATGTATCTAAAATTTCAAAAATTTAAGAATATTAAAAGCATATTTCACAAAAATTCTTTATTAGTGATAACATAATGTTTTTGACTTTAAATTATCTATCAATGTTTAAATTGTATTATTTGTATTCCCTTATGGATATTTGTTTTGGAATAATGATATCAAAAATTAAATCAGAGCTGTATAAATAATCAACATTAGACCTGATTCTTGGTTTTCAATTATCTTTTTCCCTCTAAACTGGTTTGAAATAATTTTTTTATAATATATTTTTAAATTTAGAAACTCTAAAATGGACAAAACCAACTGTTTATGGAAATATACCAGTGCCGAGAGATGGTCATTCTGCATGTATCATTCAAAACTGCATGTATATATTTGGTGGATTTCAAGAACATCCAAGTCTGTTTGCTTCAGATTTATATATGTTAAACTTTAACTCCATGGTATGGAGCATAGTCAAAACAACGGTATTATTTGATTGCAAATGTTATCTTGTTCTTAGGCAAGCCAATAATTAATTTTATATGTTTATTTTACATAGGGACATCCTCCATCATATAGAGATTTTCATACTGCAACTGCTATTGATAATAAAATGTATATATTTGGTGGCCGTGGTGATTGGCACGCACCAAGACAAACTGAAAAAGATAAATATTGTTCCAATATTTATTACTTAGATACCTCTACAAAAAAGTGGATACGTCCAAAAATTCATGGCATCAAACCTATAGCACGACGCAGCCATTCTGCATGTATGCCAAAATAATTTATTAAAATTATGAGTATATTACTAATGCATGTATTGGTTTGATTACAGTTGTATATAATGGTTTTTTATACATCTTTGGTGGCTTTAACAAAAATAAGGATTTACATTTTCATGACATAAATCGTTATGATCCAGTTACTTCTACATGGATGAAAATATTACCAAAGGGTACACCTCCATGCGCTAGAAGAAGACAGATTTGTCAAGTAGTCAATGATAGGGTATTTATATCTGGTGGTACTAGTCCGCTTTTTCCCAGACCAACAATACCTCCGAGACTAAGAGAATACGATATGGGTGATATAATGTATAACGTGGATCTCAAGGATCATGATGACCTTCATGTTTTAGATCTGAGTAAAATATTTAATTTTTTTTGTAACTACATATTTGACCTTCAAAAATAATACATTGTATTTCTTTAATTTTTCATAGAGCCTAGTCTAAAAAATATATGTATGGTGAATGTTTGGGAGAATATGGAAGAAATGAAAATTGATAATATAGATGACTTACGCATTCCGTTGTCATTAAAGTAAATGCATTTATCACTAATGTTTGCTATTAATTTTTAATTAAATTGTTAAAGTTAAGTAACATTTCCATGTATAATTGTATTCAAAATCTGAAAAATTTTCAGACGTGATCTGACTGCATTTGATCCTTTTGAAATAATGGATACAGAGAGCAACATGATGCAGTCATATGAAGAAAATTTTCCTGTTCTTTCGTAGTAACTGTTCAATAAACAACTAAAATAGAGACAGAAAATGCACTACACACAGTATTTTTTAAACATTGTTATTTTAATTTAAATACCAACCTTTAAGGATAATAAATTATTGTTAAAACGAATAACAAGCGAAGTATTTAGTTAGTCATCTAACGAATGCATATTTATTTTGACCATGTCATGTTTTAATTTATGTATATTTTATATTGTTATTTGTTATAGATATGTTATTTAAGGTTTAGACATTATTATACTAATATAATATAATTATTTATTACATTTTTTTTTACTTTTGAATATAAATCAATTAGACAATTATTGTTCTTTTCCAAAAACATTTAGACATTGTTGGTTCAAAAATTAACTCTTTAATAAGTACATTATTTTTTCAAATAGTGAGTTCAGATAGTTCAGAATTTTATTTGACAAAATAATCAACATTTTATCCAAAGTAATTTCAGAAATATCTGCCCTAGTTTTATTATTTTATTTTTGAAAAATAACCAACAGATGGAAGCTCATATTTGGTTATGATGTTTAATCAAATTATTGACAAAATGACTATGAACATACTGTTCATACAACACCATCAAAATAGATCTAAGACCCTGGTATACATTAAAATTTGAATAAAAATGTGTTTTATTATTAAATACTATATAGTAGACATTTCCTTCATTATTATTCACTATTTAGTAAATAGTATTTACAACCTGGAAAATGTATTACATTTTGTTTTACCTGTAGAAAACTAAAATCAAAATTAATAAATAATAAGACGTAATCAAAAATAAATTTAATATAGCATAACAAATAATAGTTGTACATTAATTCTAAGGATTGGCAGTAATTTTGCACAATATGAAATTTATAAATGTGACCTTAATATACACATTATTAAAATTAAAAATATTACTTTTTTATACTTCTTACCATTTAATGGTTTAAACTTGAATTTTTTTGTCAAGACCTTAATTGTGTAACTTAGTTATTTTCTCTTATTATTATTAATCATAATTTTCAGTCTAATATAAATTTTACATATTTTACACATTTCTCATTAAGCAAAAACTTCAAAAGATGTTAACAATAGTTCAGTAAAATAAAATAATATTTAAATTAACAATAATATACTTTTCTTAAAAATAATTCATAAGATAATAGCCAAATTATGTAATTTAAAAATGTGACTAAGTAAATAGTAAAAAATAATCTATAGTCATTAGATTATGTCATAATTTATCAATAATTAATGATAAAATAAAATATAAAATTATTTAATATGGCTATGTTAAAAAATGGTAATATCTCTGCAAGTGATGTTTTTACTTAAATATATTTCTTTTAAGAATTTGAGATCATCACAAGACAAAATGCTCATGTCCTTATTACAAAGGATCCAAGATGGTGAAGGATTCATTTTTTCTGCTCACCCATAAGTAAGTGCTATAAATTAGCATTACACATCCAGTTAATGCCAATATAAGCCATACATAAGGGATAAAAATTGGTAATACATTTGTAACAATCAACAATTGATCCGACATGTTGCGGGGAATTTCAAAACTTTCAGAAAACCAAAACACAGGTAAATAGATTTCTGGCATATTTTTCAAAATTCTAAACAATTTAAACTGGAATAAATATATTGTATAAGAAATTAAAAATTTAAATGTAGTTACTTTAACTCCTTGATTGGTTTCACTTTGACATTAAATTGAATTCTAGCATCTACTTTGAGAGGTATCGAATAATCCTATAACAAATATAAATTTCTTTTTAAACTTATACTTAAAAATAATATCTAATTGTAAAAATAAAATATTTACTTACGTTTTCCAAAATCATTTTGAATTCGTGCAAAGTCCGATTGGGATTCATACCAACTACTGATTTTCTGTATGATTTATCAGCTAAATAAAAATGTGGGAATGATATATAAATAGGAAGTGCATTGTCTCCACATAAACTTAACGACCGTACACCAGGCAATGGACATCCTGATGATGGACAATAACAAGTGTTGTTAAAAACATCAGATCCCGCAACAAATTCGACTCCTTTCATATCATTAATATATGTATAGTTGTTGTTTAGCATAGTAATTGCACTAGAAATATAATGTAGTAAATACATTTTTATACTATTTAAATTAATTAACATTATTTTAAAATGATAATTATTTCATATTAAAAATTTATTTTTTATATATGTATGAATAATAAATTTAAACTACACATAAAATAAAAATTTTAATCTAAAAGACTACAAGATCCTTTAAACAATAATTTGGTTAACATATTTTTTTTTTTTTTTATTACAAGTATTATTTATTAAACTAATGATAAAAATGATAAAAGATAAGAATTTTTAATATACTTACAAAAATGATTCAGCTGATAAATTATGATTGTAATATTTTAAATTTTAAATTTTAAATTGGAATAAATAATTGGTTTAGAATTTATAGTTTATACATTAATTTACCTGCAAATACCAGGGATATAAATCGACATATTAGGTTGCATAGCAGTGTGTTCAGGCCATAGATCGCCTGCAGAAGCATTCGAATAACTACAATCTTTCTTGAACACATTCAACTTGGTGTTATAATTGACTGAATGAACTAGTCCCACATTTTCAATGTTATTTTCTCCAGTAAACATATTGATTAAGCCATCTGAAGAAGTAGACATATTCATCTGTAAAGTTGTTTAGTTATTAATTAAAAAATACATACAATTAATCAATAATACATATTATTAAAACAAATATATATATTACTCCATACAACCATCCCACTTTTTTGAAAGGTAAGTCAATGGGAAAAAAAGATTTGAGTTTGATTGCAATGTCCAAAAGAGGATCGTCATAACCATCAAAAATTAATTCACCAGCTGTCTTTGTTACATATGGCTTGTTAATGTTTGATATTTTTAAATAGTAGTTGGTAAGAACAAATATCCAGTGTTTATTAATGGCTTGTAATTTTTCACCCAAAATCTACAAAGATTTTAACTGATAATATTAAAATATTCAACATTTTTGTTATATGACTTACATTAACTACAATATTAATTGTGGTAACGTTATCGGACAATGAACCATTTGAAAGAGATTGATCAAACTCCCAACTTTTCAACTGCATGTATGTTATTGTTTCATTATTGTTGAATGTAATGTTGACTTTAGTGCGGTTTTCTCTGAAATTAAACAAACTCTAATTACATCATTTGTGTAAATAAAGTTTTCAAATTAATTTTTATATATTATTCAAAAATTAATTAAATGTAATAAAATATTTATACTTCATACCTGAAAACATATGGTCCTAACTGTTGCAATATTGGTAAATCTCCTGTCTGTAATGTAGCTTCTGGATTTGTCCAGTTGAATAAATATATACTCATATACAACGGTGCTGGAATTTGTTTCCAATACTGATAAGTTTGAGTATTGTTTTCTAATTCAAGTTTCTGAAAAACAAAATATCAGTCAACTATTATTGTATAATATTTTAAATTTTTTTAATATTGTTTGTAATAAGACACTTGTTATAAAAAAGTTAAATTTCAATCTACAAAATAAAGGTAGTAAATACCTCATAACAGTCATAACATATTATACTATTAAATTATAATCAAGCATTACGTTTTTCATTATGTTGTTAAATATCTGTGGCCACAAATCAGCCATGATAATTCCTGTGAATAGAAACAGAATGCCAAACAATGATAGTAAAAGTTGACACCAGAAGCCACAACATTTTGAATCTTTGTGCTCATCTTTAGCTGTAATAAGCCTTCTGAAAACAAAATATGAAATGATAATCAGTAATAATTCTGATTATTTATTACAATATTATAATTTATAATACTTATGATAAATTTTTGTGACAAAAAAAAAGATATTATAAGATATTTGAGTTGAAATATTGCTCAATCGTAAACTTCTAGATGGGCGTTGTAAAGAGAATTAGGTGGATCGTAGATGTTTAAAATTTTATCAATAAGCTCAAAATTAATCCCGACAATAATTGTTATGGTGTGATATTATTTTCTTACTCTGTTTCTTCTATGTCGTGACTCATTGTCAAGTGATAGAGTTTCACCATTAGCTGTTGAATGGTAATTGTCAATAATTGCAATCTATGTATAATTTATATTTGTGTATCTTCTCTAAATCACATCGCAAAGAAAAATCTTTTAAAACTTGGAAAAGAGAAGAACGACGACAATGACGAACTCGTATTACTACACTGACAACTATTATTGCACTTTCGGTTTAAAGTCTAATCAAACAATTGAGTAATAACACTAATAACAATAAAAAAAAAAAAAAACGTAAACGTTATCGTCTCACATGGTCAATATCGGTGTTTTTAAGTATTGGTATTATTATTACAGGTACTTATAAAAAATGTATCAAAGTCTTGACGAGTGACGAATGGGTTATGACTAAAATGTATTCCCATCGAACACTGTCACAATAAAAACACAAACGGTCCAAATAATACATTTGTTATCTTGTACATAGTTAAAAAATTATATAATGTATAACCACGAACATAATATAATAGCATTGATTCTATAATCAATGGTAAATACTAAATAATCATAACGCTGTTATCTATATTATACGGAATGATATAAGTATTCATGTCATTTATAAATGGGCATTTTTTAGTTCAAGGTTTATAACTCGGACTATTTTTTTTTGATATATATATATATAAGATAATAATATCTGCAAGCCTTGATAATAATTATCATAACCGAATAAAGATAATAAATGAAAACATTGAAAATGTCGGATGGTTTTTACTGGAACTAGGAAGTTATGATATTGACTATTTAGTATTTGTCTGTACAGATTGCATAATCCTGCCGTGACGAGCAAGTCCTCCAACTGAGTAGTAACCCAATCATCAGCGCTTTACGGACACAATAGTGATTAGCTACTGGTTACTGGTTAGTCATTAATGAATAATGGCTAAGATTAGGTATCTTAGTTTGAGACAGCAACGTACGATGTAATAATTATAAATGTGTGTCGTGAAATATAGTGATGAATATTTTATTATTTTTAGCGTATTATCAACAATTATTACGTATATAAGTTATAAACTCATGTGCTGTTATACGTCTCGATTATTTATGTATTTTGAAGTTAATTGTTTTTCTTTTTTTTAATAAGATGTTGCCGATCAGAGGGACTTTTTTCAAAATAAAAGGTCCTATTACTTTTATCCAAGAAATGGTACCGCGAAAATATAACCTCAGAAACTTAGACCCCCGAATAAACAACCCTACCTATGTAAAGTTTTTCACATTATTTTATTATTGGAAGAAAATTAATATTTTCTGTGCTCATATTTTGCTAGTACTTTTTTTTTTTTTTAATTTACTTCAAAATGTCTTTAATATAAAAAAAAAATACACACACACACTATAGTATACAAGCATACAGCACACAACAGAACATAAAATCTTAAATTTTTATAATATTATGTACATACGCCGTGCCGTGCCTAACATTATTAGTACCCGGTGCCAAAAATTATTTTTAGTGCTCTTATCCCCTCTGGCCCTCTACCATGTATGTAGATAACATAAGAATAGGGGAGAGAAATTCGTTAGATTTACCATTTTTTGCACGTTTCTAACATAATAAATTAGTAATATAATATTTAAACTGTATACGTAGAATAAAAAATATTGATAGATATAGGCACTTATCATACTAAACCGGTATCATTCATTTACGAATCAAATTTGTTCGATTGCATAAAAAATAACTTATCTTCAAATAAATGCTAATAAAAAATAATTTTATACCTATTTCTGCAATGAATGATGTGAACATTATCATAGATGGGTTCAAAATAGAATCGTACAACTTGTTCTAGTCGAAATTCTGTTATTAAATTATTAATTATATAAAATAACAATAATAATGCAGAATACATAAATTTATAGTATATTATTGTTATTGACTATCAACGACGTCGTTATTTCGGAATAAAAATAAAAACCAATTATATCCATACATGAATAGGTATTTTTACATAATTGCTAACTAAACATTTCAAAACGTTATCTCATAGCCAATCAAAATAATGAACCGAGACCGGTCCGCCGATCAGGATGAAATTGAAAGCCAACTGATAGGTATTGACTATTGACTATTGAGTTTTAAATTATCGTAAGAATTAAAAATGTATCAAATAAATAAATGAAAATGGCTAAACAAAATGCAATTATTAATCAATTTCAATTTATTTTTTCAAGCCCTAAACCTGGAGTCTTCAAGACCATTAAATCCGTTATTTATAATTTTCAAGAAATATTGCAAGACAAAAATATTCAATACTCATTAATTCTATACCCCCGAATCATGGCTATCATGATTTTTCTTAATTACTTATAAAATATTAATATACTTTGAATTTTGAAACGGTTTTTTTAAAATTAATTTGGTATTAATAACTTTTATTTATACAAGTAGGTTACTCTATACGACTATACCTATTGGATATCAGCTATTATTACCTAAGTATACAGGTATACTGAAGACTGAAGACACGTATTGACATTATATCTCAATAGATATTTGATCACTGTATAGTAGTTTTTTAAAGACAAGTTAGATAAATAAGAATACATAAAAATACACCGATAATTTTTAGTATGTATATGTTACACTAGGCAATGATTAACTAGTTAAAAATGTTTAAGTTACTTGTTTTGATAATTTAGTTATTTCTTTTTATAAATAATTATTAAATCTATCTTTAATCAAATTTGTGTAAGCCAATAACGTAATAAGAGGAAACATTTTGGATCATTTGTTTAAGTTATTTTTAGCAATGTTAAAACTTAAAACAAACATTTGATATAGGTACATGATGCATGGTATATTTTTATTATACAATTTAACGTGAGTTAATCTTTCCAAGGAATTTTGCATTGAATCAACTACATTACATTTCTATTGTAAACATTCTCATCTAAACTAGGAAATTATAAATATTTCTAAAGAAATATCATTTATGAATTTCATAGCTGCAAATAGTGTTTTTGTTTTCGTAAAAGAATGAATTATTTTCCTATTGCGCATACTTAAAATATGAGCTACTTTATTGAGAATCTAAGATTATGACAAACAATTTAATAGTATTTAAATTTTCAATTTATTGTTTTTTTTTAGTGGAACAAACAAAACCAAAAACTAAATAAAATAATGGATTATTGTCGCACCATTGTGAAGTGAGCAACTATACATATATCTAGATATCAAGTTTATTGAATACTTATCATATTATATTCTTTGATTTTATTGAATTTAGATCTGAAATGGTTATAGTCTATAGGAAAAATAAAGCCTAGAGTAAAAGTTATTATGATTGTTTTGTTTTGTTTTATTTTGACTCTTTAAGTTGTCAAACTATAATTAATTAATTTTCCTATTGACGGTAAAAATTTGATATAACATACAGGTTACCACCGATAACTGACTAGGTAGGTACTAGCCACTAGGTATCTAAAAAAAAGTGTAACCAGTAGCGTAGCCAGGATTTTTTTCGGGAAAGGGGGGAAGCTGATCAATTTTTACACATCGGTGGTTTAACTAAAAAAAAAAAGGTTATTAATTAATAAAAGCTTAGCCTAATAATATATTTTTATTTCAGAGGGGGGAGGGCTGCAGCCCCCTGGCTACGCCACTGAGTGTAACAGAATATTGTTGAATGAGTACGGGTTATTCAGGCTATCTTCGCACGCGGGTGACGTTAACTGTTCACTATTTTTTAACGTCCATTATTATTATAATATATTAGTCTGCGATAATAAGAATAAAGTTATAATTTATAAATGTTATAATATTAAAATTTTACTACCAGAATCCATTTTATACGGAGTGGTGTATAGGCAATATAAGTACATTCCTGTGAACAAGTATTGTTTGTGTGTTTACGACAACCATGATGCAATGAGGATACCAAGGCTTACAAGATCCTTGAAAGTTTCACCAGTCGTGACGAATGACGTGAAACAATTCATGCGTCGACATTTTAAGCAAATGATACCCAACCTTTATTATTCAATTGGTCATATTAGAAAAATATTGCCCTTGTGCAGGCCACCAATAATATAAATTTAATATTTCATTATTATATTGTACCTGTTTGTCAAATGTCCATAATATTATGATGTATTTTTTACTTAACATTTTAAATGTTTACACTTTACAATGCAATAAATCGTCTTTATTAAAATTCACACATATAATGTAAAGAAAATTCTATATTATATTATAATAAAGATAAGTAAACCTACCGTTCAATTAACCAACATAGATTCTTGTTTAATTTGATAGGAAATTAGGAACTAACAACTTATTATTTAGTATGACTTTGAAATTTATTTATAAATTTAAAAGTATTTTTACATATAAATATGAAAATGAAAATTTTAGAAATAATTGAATTTTTTTTTTTAATACAAAAACAGGTCGTGGGCAACTTCTAAGGTTTTAGCGGTCCATGTGTTGGGTACACTGTTTTAAGCAATCTAAGCGAATTGTAACATATTATAAGATTCTTGGACCAGTCTCATACAAAGCCAACAACCAAAAAACATACAACAGTCGAATGCAATATATTTAAATAACCAACTTAAATCAGTAACAAATTGTAAGCTTTATGTTACATACTAGGTAAATCCGTTGTATAATAATACATTATATAAATTAGATTACGGTAAAAAATAAATAAAATACATCATCACCTCGCAAATTCTGAAGATTGGATGCCAAACATTGAAGTTATATGTAAGCAATTTGACTGTTCAAAATACAAAAAAACATTTTAAAAATTATATTAAAATTAAAAAAGTATCAAAAAATCTTATATAGATGCATAAACAATCATATTAATTACTTTTCTAATAAAATATAAAAATAAAATTGATAATACATAAAAATTAATTTTAAATACATAACTTAAAATTGAACAAATTTTATTAAAAAATAAATGATAAAATAACACTTAATATTATCACTAGTATCACAGAAATGCACTCCAACCTATGTACATTTGACATAAGTTATCGACAGAAATAGCTTCTTCAATAAGTTTACGCGTTTGTCCTGCAACTGAAAGTGGCATGGAAGAATTCTTTAAATTTGCTCTTACATATCCCTGAAGACGCATTTCAATATTATTCAAATGTTCTTTAGCCTAAAAAATTACACATTAATTATTTAGTATCATTAAATAATATTTATTAAAATATAAAATAAACATGAATTATCATAACATATAAATAGGATCTGAATTTTTAGATTAAAAAAAAAAGTTAAAATATGATTCATATAATCTATAAAAAATACAAATAATTTCCTTTATATCCTTTTAAAAATAAAAATAAATATAAAAATAACCATGAATATCAAAACATACAATTTTTTTTTTTCTATTAGTCAACAAATTAAAAAAAACTATTGGAAGAGTAAGTTTCAGAATTAGAATCACAATAATAATTAAATTTAAAACATATAAGTAAATTTTTTTTCTGACAGTTAATAAAATATTCTAAGATATGCAAAAAAATAAATATTTCATAAACCCCTTAAGGCCTAAAATATTCTCTAAAAAAAATAAACAGCTCTGTCTCTGTGTTGAACAAATTTTCTACATTTTTTACTCTAATAAAACTTCATAAAGAATACGTTCGCTAATGATATGTAAAAACCTAAAACTCCACACTACTTATAAGTCATAATATTTACTTTATTATATATAAAACTAATGGTAATATTTACTTGATCATTTGCCATTTCAGAATTTTCATCAACAATAGTGTCACGACCAGTCCACATCACTAAAGGATCATATAAAAATGGTTTAAGTACACTGACCAATTGTTCAGTATGAGATCGCATAACGCGATTAGTTATTTCACAAGCACTTGATAACATTCCTTCGAGTCCTCCAGTTCCCATTGCATCTACCATATTATGAGTCATACGAAATGGTACTCGTTCTGGCCATTCAAACTTTTCACCCTGTGATAATTAAAATGAAATTATAAATTATAAAAATTAATAAAATATTCTACTTGTATTCTAGTTAGTAAAAAAAATATATAGTTTGTGATAATTACTCGATTAAATAGACAATTGAAATCAACATGAACCACACCACCATTAGTCGAATCTAATAAAATATTTTCACCATGGCGATCACCAAGTCCCAATATATAACCAACAATAGATATGACTGCTGTTGTTCTAGTAAACTCACTTCTAGCTATATACCTAAAATAAAAAAAACATTAATTAATTATAAATAGATAACACTTAAAATTAAGTTTTAATAAAATTGCTAACCACTCTCCTGGACTAGGAAATTCTTTAAGATACCAATTTCTAAAAACAGGTGGATGATTTGGTATTGCCTTATTTATAAAAACCGATCTTTTTTTTTCCAAAGAATCTTTTATATCTAAAGTAATAGTTATAAAATTAATCATGATAAATTTTTCTAGTTAAATGTGGTTACAAATATGCTTACTGCAAACCAGTCCTTGTAAAGTGCTTTTTGATACTTTAATCCCAATTGCTTCATAGCAATTTAAAATTACACTTCGCAAAGTAACTACGTTTTGTACTAATTCAATTAAACCACAATCGAGTATCATAGGTACCACACTCTGTAAATTATAAACAATTAAATATTAAAAAAAATTTGTAAATAGTTAATTTAAGATAAAATATGTTATCTATCAATACAAATAATAAAGACATTCATAATTACATTCAAGGTTAGATTTTGTATATTAAAACAAAAAATCATTTTTTTTTTATTTAATATTTAACTATTGTTTATATAGGAAATGTATCTAAATGTCTGGTTAAGAGTTGTTATAAAACTTTTTTTTTTCATAATATGTTTTTAAAAATATTATAAGAATTTATTTAAATAAATATCTATACATATTAATTATTATAGTTTCTTATATAGTATAACTTCAATAATATATACTATTCTTAACCATAATTTAGACTTTCCGAGAGTAAAAAACAACTAAATACTTACATATGTTTTTATAAAAAGATTTCGATCTCTTGCTTCTGGGTCTCTTTTTAAGTACATATTAACAATATTATTAAACTCCATTAACCTTGAATCAATTCTTATATCATCCTATTAATATAACAATTAAAATAAAACATTAATAAATATTAAGTTTTAATTAACTAAATATTTTTACAGAATTATTTACTTTAGGTTTACACATCATTGGATATTCATTACCATCTGACCCCAAAATTATAATACGTTTTGGTTTTTGAAGTGAACTATAAATATAAACTTCATCTTTGATTCCATGAATATATACAAGATCACTAAACATATCAATATTACACCAAAATAATAAAAACTAGTATATTAAAATGTAAAATATTATAATTAATATCTTACTCGGGAAATGGGTTGTGTTTGGTATTTCGGTTAGAATTAATGCGTGGTAATACCAAAGTGCGAAACTTTTGGGCAGGTACCATAATATTGCTAAAATAACCATTAGTTAGCAAACGTGGTAGATTTTTTGCAATTTTTTGTAAAGGAAATTTAACACCAACTGGAGCATTTTGAGGACTTGTGTTACACAATTCTGATAAATTTTCAAATAACTCCATAAACTGGATCAACAAAGTTTTAACTTTAACCAGTTTTGAATGTTTGAGAATAGAATTGAATCTACTCACTCTTACAGTAAATGGTGACTAAAACACAATTTGTAAATACATAAATAAATATTTTACAAAATATGAATTTTAATGAAATATTAATAATTAATACTTTATGTAGAGTCATCAACATCCATAAAGAATGATTAGGATAGTCAAGTATGCACTTAACTATAATATCAGTCAAAGTTTTAAAACATTCTTCTAATGGATGACATATTCTAGATGTAATTTGAGAAAAAGCAGTGAGGAACATAAATGTCGGCAATCGTAACATAAATCCTTCTAAAATTTTTATTTTAAATAATTTAAATTAATAAAATAAAAATATTTTAATTCACTTACCTATGAGTTTAGTCATCTTTATAAATGTTCTTTTTCGTTCTACCAAGTACAGTGATGTTTTATTATTTTTTTTTTTTAAATCCCTATTAAAGTCGCTTCCAAAATCCAACCAAACACTTAACATTTTAGGCATTGACTGATAAATATATTCACAACCATATTGTAATGACAAGCCATAACAATGAATTATGTTGTTTATTAAGTTCCTTCAAAATTTGTAATTGGGTTATTATGTTGATAAGTGAATTACTATTTAAAAAAAGGTATAGAAAAATTAAGCACTTACAATCCTTTTGTAAAATAGACTGCAGGAGTCATAGTGTTGAGAATACGATCTTGATAATGTGCGAACCTTACAAGACTTTTTTCCCACATTCCAAACATTTCATATGCATTTTCGATATTTGATAAATTAGACTCCAAATCCACGTTTACAGTTTTGTCATTATACTTAGATAACAATAATAAAGCCTGAAAATTAAAATAATATTTTTAATAAGTATTAGTGATTATTATCAATGGGCAGAAATTAGTGTCTATTTTATATCTTTCATCATAAATATCCTAATTAAATTAAATTTGTTTGTTCCCAAAACTAATATTTCTACAACTAAAATTGAATTTAAAAGAAAAAGAATTGAATTCACAATGAAGTGTTAGTATTATACATTTAAATACTTTAAACTTTTTACGATAGTGAGATATTTTAGAGATAATTTAAAAAATTAAATACCCAAACCTTTGATTAAGTTTAGATGATAATATAATTTAATAAATAAATAAAATTTTGTACATACAGAGGCACATGTTTTTCGTTCTTCTATTTTTTCATCACATGGTAAAGTTTTAATTATGTCCATGTTTGGAAAAAGCATATTAATTCCTTTTTTTAAAGTTGCAATTGCTTGTCCTTGATCAGATTTTTTCCACAACAATTTAGCTTTCTCAATAAAAAGTTCTGTAGGTTTATATTTTTCAGCAGCTAATATATTTGAATATGCTTGTTGAAAATTTAGTGATCTAAAAGTAATTATTTAATGTTTTTTTTATTATTAATTTCATTTTTGTATGATTTTAGTACAAGAGTTATTTTGTAATAGCATCAATAAAATTTAATTTAACAAAAAAAAAAAAAAATGTCACAGGTGTTCACATCAATAAATCAATAACCAGAATCACAATTGACCAAATCCCATGCCTTCTTTTAAAAGTAATAAAGTAATAATAAAAATAAGTAAATGTGATCTTAATATAATCAACACGAGAAGGCTCATAAAATAAGTCAAGAATAAAGTCATAGCACCAATCCATTCTCAAACGAATTATATGGTATTTGTCTAGTTATTGATGCTTGTATGAATGCATATGAAGGTTTTTTATTATAGAAGTAAATTGTATTGATGCTTGAATGAAAATTTCTTATTGGAGTAATTACATGACATAATAGGAATTTATTGTTATTAATTGTATGCTTTGCTTAAAATGAAAAATTAAAAAACCTCAGTAAGTGAAGTAACAAGTAAAAGTTGGAATTTTAAATAGGAACCTAGGGACTTAAATGAAGTATTTGTGTAAGTATTAATCAAAGTAATTGATTTGTATGAAACATTTATGACTTGGACTGATTTTAAACTTGAAAGTATTTATTACAAGCTTAAAATTACATAAAATTATTATTATTATTACTAGTCAAACCTTAATTACACATACTTTCTTGCGACTTTAATACTTTTCAGCCAGCTAATACCAATTTGATGGTTGATAATAGGCTTTAATTCATCTGTAACTAAATGTTGAGCAGCAGTCAATACAACTCTACGCATACATAAAACTTGTTGTAAAACATATGCTTGAGGTTGTAAACATTGTAAACGTTCATCCATTTCATTAGTAATTAGTTCTTTTAATTTAATCTTTGTGGAAGTATCGCCATCCACTATTTTGAATATAGTATCAAATATTTGTTCCATCTCATTCAGAATGTGCAATCTAAGACCAGTAAAAAATGAAACATAATAACCAAATACATTCTATGAAAACATACTTAACAATAAACGGATATGCCTCTTTGTAACCAGCAGATCCAACCATTGACATATACAAAGATTCTGTGACTAGATTTGTTATAGAAGAAATTTCTTCACGTACTCTGTTCTTATCTTTATGTAAAAAATATACTAAGGCTTGACCAATACAAACACCCCAACTTTCACTAGCGTTTAATGGTTTTTCAGTCAATAATTCTTTTAATTTATCAAACATCATAAGACTCCATGTTGCTTCAGCTTTCTCACCAAATAATGTGTTTTGACAATCTGACCTAAAATTTGATTTCAACAATTTTAAAAGAATAAATGATGAAAAATTAAAAATATTAAGAAATTAATATTATATTACTTAATGTTTGTTAAACCTTCAGCTATTTTTAATGCTGTAAATGGTTGATCAATGCCTAGATAGCATTTAACCATACCTTTATGAAACTCTAAACTAGGATCTGAATACATTTGTGCTAATTTTTCATAGCAAGCAGCTGCATCCTAAAACAATTTAAGTTATTAGTAAAATAATATATGTATAGTAACCAGTGAACAAGACTTTAAAAAACAATAATTTAATACAATACTAATATATATAAGATGCAATATTTATATATATATAACTAGAATTGGATTAGTTAAAATTGCAATATTAAATAAAAATTTTAATTCATAACTATGGATTTATACAAATAAAATGTAAGTATAAATTATACGCTGCTATAACTTAAGTAAATAGCAATTAGAACATTGATTTATTTTAATAGATTAATTATGTTCAATATTATTTATTGTTTTACCTGTAATTGTCCATTAACTTCATGTAAAAGTATCATTTCTCGAGGAGATGGATCATTATTATGAACAGCAATAATACCTTTGAGACTATCAGCATCATTTAGTTTAGAATAAATTTGCTAAATTAAATATAAAATAAAAGTAATTAAGAATAATTAGAGATTATTATCAAATTGAATAATACAGAAAGAGTTGGTAGATGATCTTGAAGTTTGTCTTGATTGTCATGAATGTAATCTTCAAGATATAAAAGTGCTCTAGCATATTCATCATACTCTAATGATTTTTCAGCCAATTTTAATTTACAAAATCTTGTTAAAAATCCTAAAAAAAAAGTTAAAAAGAAGATAAAAAAATATTGAAAAAATGGGTACCTAACTAAAATTTAAAAAATAATATTACTCATGACTGGTTCATAGATATTATTTTTTGATGCTTTTTGTTCTCGAGCCCATTTAAATAAAAAATCAAATAATGTGAATGCCGTTTTAACATACATCACGCGAGTAGTAGTCTCATTTTGTTGTTCTGAAGAATTGGTAATTTCATATTCCATAGCAATTTGCCTACCAGCTATATCATTAATAATTTCTGGGATATTTGCGTTGTTAGTTGTTGTATCATCTACATCACTATTAATAACAGCTAGAAGTTCTTCATATATTAAATTGCTATCAGCAGCATTTGTACTTAAAATTGTATACACTATATATATATATATATATTTTAACATAAACAACAAAAATATTACTAATTAAATAATTATAATATTAATAATATTAAAATAAATTTTAAAACAACTTACGTAAAACATATGGTAAAAATAAAAGCATTGCTTCATTATCTGATCGTATGCTTGATTTACAATAGACAAAAATACGTTTAGCATATTCATCATTAATCAAAGGAACAAGGCGATTGACCCAATTAAAAGCCCACATGTTTAATGTACCACTTTTTCCAGATCTAATATATTAATTTAAATATGTTTATCATTTAATATATTTGTAAAAATAAAAATAAATTAAGAATGATTTAATACCCAAATATTGGATGTGGCATTCCAGTTTGGTATTGTTCTGTTTCTAAAGTGTATCGAGATGAAGAAAGTGGATCAATAATTTCATGTAATGTGCTTGGGATAGATGTCCAGATTTCTGAGTCTTTCTTCACATTATAGACTTGTAAAATTTTCTAAAAATTAATAATAAGTAAGTTATTAGTAATGCCTTAATTCATAAGAATATAAAAAAATACTTGTATTGCAACTGCAAAAGAATCCATATATCGAGAATTTCTAGCAGACTGTAAACCTTGTCCTAAAATGGTTATTGCACGGATAGCAAAGTCATTGCTTTTAATATCCAGTGGAAACTCTTTGTTACGTCCTAAAAAAATTTGAATAGTAATAGTTGAGTTTTAAAATACACCATTAATATATTTATTAATTAATAGTAATTTTTTTCACATAAATTTTTATTTATTATTTATTGCATACATTTTTAAGTTAAATGATTAAATTTTAGAGTTGAGTAAAAAATCCCATGCATTAAATAAAAAACAAAAATTTTTATAAACCAATTTTAAATGATAGTTTTAATATTTAGATAAATATAATATTATATATTATAATTAATATGGTATAAATTATTTGTAATAAATCTTTTCTGAAACTAATTTTCAATTTATTAAGGACTATAAGTACCTTCTTTAATGATATTGTTTGGCAAATAACTGGGATCTAATGCTCCAATTTTTCCTAAACATTCACTGCTAGCAAGTCTCACTCTTTTATCATGATGTCGTAAATTTTCAGTTAAAACCTCTAATAACTAATCAAACCAAATACATATTAAATAAATTAAAATGACTGTTATATAGTATACATACTATGATTTTTTTACCTCAATAATTACAGAATTCACATTATCACTGGATAATATCAGTTTAGTTACTTCAGACTGCTGAGCTGATAATTCTGAATGTAGTCGTTTTAAACCATGAAGTTTAACTTCCAATGTTGTATGAGCCACAATGTCCAATAACCATATTAATAACTTATTCAATGGTTGTTTACTAAAAGCATTTAACAATAATTTATTGGTTTTTGAGTTTTATAATAAAATTAGTAAAAAAAAAACAACAACATACAATACATTTTTTGTGTATTTTTGAATTATATTGAAGACTATAGGATTGGCTGGATGTGGATCTAAGAAATATAACTCAGCTATATGATTTTCCAGATATTTTTCATTCTCTTTAACCATAAAATGAAACATATTAGCTACTTTGTTCGGATAAACATCTAATAGAGGCACAAGAGACACAAATATAGAGCTTAACATTGGTCCCAACACTTCCATATTAACACTAAAAATAATAAAAAAGTTTAGTATTTAACTGAGTGTACAATTATGTGATGAACAACATACCAATGAATAAATGAATCCCAGGCTTTTAACCCTAGATAAACAAAAGCCCTATTTTTTAAGGATATGGCAGTACATAACATTGCCAAAATCTTAAACCTTGCTGGTGTCACAAAATTACTACCCATTAGTTTGAAAATATCTCCTAATGATAATAAAATGTTTTCCTTAATAGAATCTGATGAGTTTTTTACTAATCTTGATTCTAAAATCATTAGAAGGCCCAAAAATCTTGGAGATAAAAAATCAGCCTGAAAATATAATTTTAAGTCACAATTTTTAGTAAAATATTATGAAAGTATGTAAAGTCCACCATTAGCTAGAAACTATAATATATAGAATCATACATTATTAAATGAGATTATTTGAAATATTATAGCTATGTTGGGAAAATATTAAACCATTATTTTAAAAATTAACATTAATGTAACAATATAAATAAATTTATCAACTAATTAAGTTATTGTGAAATTTAACTAAATGAAACATATATTTTTTAGACACTTCAACTTAATATTTTTTTCTATTTTTAGAAACAGTAATTTAGAATAATATTTTAGTTTGAAAATATTTAAATTTAATTAAACAACATTTTGTCTCAAAACCATACTTACAAAATTAACAATCGAAGTATCATTTTTTACATTGAATAGAACATCATATGTTTGTATTATTTTAATAGCTTCAGTAGCTCGATCATGTTTTGAATGGAAATGTGTAAGTATCTCAGCTATAATTGGCTTTAAAAATAAAATGATTTAATATACTTAATTATTACCTAAAAAAAAAAAAATAGTTTTACTTACAGTAAATGAAAGTCTGACCAAATGCACTAAGGGAGTATTTGTTATTTCTTCTAGAAGTGAACAACCTTGTTTACAAACTTCTTTATCTTCAGAAAGCAATAGATGAGAAAAACAGTACTATTAATGAAAAAAATATTATTTTAAAACAAAAATTAAAAATTGTATAAATGTAATACTTACTTTAAAAGATTCTTTAACCAAAGTACTTTCAGTTTTTAGTGATAATGAAGCAATTTCACTTAATATTTTCCTTGATCCTGGTTTTTTAATACACCAAGGAAATATATATTTTACAATTTGCTTTATTGCATACATATCTCTATGTGTGAAACCTAATTTACTGTAAGTTTTTTTTACATCAATGTTTGGATGGTAAGCATGATAACACGCAACTAAATTATTAGCAATATATTGCATTAATTCAGTTTCATATCTATCAAATATTACTAAAAATTTTGTTTTATGAGCTGCAGCAATTTCAGTCATATAAAACTTTGCAACACTTCCATAAGAAGAGTTTGGATGAATTAAAAATAGAAACATGAATTCCATTGATGGAAGTATAGTAGAATCTATTGGCACACTGTAAAATAAAAATGTATAAAATTGTACATCTTATTAATTTGAAAATATAGATTTCATATTTGTAAAATGGTCTTATGTTTATAATTCCCACATACTCTCAGTACTGTGTAATGATTATGCATAAATTAAATTAAATACTTATTATTATATGATAAGTATTAATATAAAGCTAATATACCTACTTGTTACCACAAGAATAACAATATTGTTTCAATATAATGTCTATGTATAAAACTTACCATCCAATATTGAAAATAGTTTCTAAGCAAGTATATTGTAGCTCATTATTTCCAACTTTCAGGCTAGTATTTACAGCTGAACAAAGAATATTTAATGTTTGATAAAAAACTGATTCAATTATTTCAATATTTCCTGATGAATCTTTTTCAAAAATAATAAAATTTAAAATTTTTGAGCTTTGAATACGCACTTCTTCGTCTTTGTCATTAATCAACATTAACATATGTTTTCTAAAAGAACTATCTGGATTAAAATGATTCATTATCATTGGTATATTCTTAATAACTTCACATCTAATGACTGTATTCAAATTATTTACAAATGATAAAAGTAATATTTTCCAAAATTCATTTAATACATTTTTACAAGTATTGTCTATTGAACATATTTGAAAATTTGGCTGAATTTTAGTTTGATCGCAATCAATACAAAATAATTCTTCTTGACAAGAAACTTTATTGTATTGAATAATTGTTTTACCATACATAGCACACATTAGAATTCTTAGGTTTTTAACAAACACAATATTTGTGGTCTCATCAAAATCTTTAATTATTTCAAATAAAATAGAGATATCTTGATTTTTTTTCTGATGAAATAAAAATGGTAAATTTAGAATTGATATTTCACATATATTTTTATTTCTAAGTGACGTAATAACAATATTTAGTCTCCAATCGTATAACATATTGACTTGTATATGACTGATATAAGTAAGACACATTTTCATTATTCGTTTATCATCTGAAAATAAATATTAAATAACCTAATTTCATTCTTAAAATAATTAAAATTTTTATTTAAATTATAAACTAAATTACTTACTAAGTAAAGTTGAATATTTGCTTACAATAGCATTTAGATGTTTGTATAATGGCAAATTTCTAAATATGCTGTTAGAAATACTCATCCATGGCAAAGAGAGGATAGCAATTAATGTTTTAGCATCATCAGTTAAATAGCAAGAAAACTCTTTTATACTAACTAGACTGCCACATGTATATACCAACGTTTCTAGAGTAAAACGATCATCATGATTTAAAACATAGTCCATCATTTTATTTAACAATTTATTGGTATTAATATTTTGCAAAAATTGATAGTTTTCATTTTTAAAAACCATCTCTAAATGATGAGCAAGGTTTATTGCAGTATTTATGATTTGAAACTCTTTTGGAGTAAAAATTTCAGTAGATTGTAAAGTTTGGTTAAGGTTTTTTCGAAATTGAAGCCAAATTGAACTTGGTATAGCCATATTGATAAAATTATTTCTAAAATTACATTTTACACAAAAACAAATTAAAACAAACACTTAAGTTGAACAAAAAATAAAAAGGTTAAATAGTATTATTATTGACTACAAATTAATATTTATAGCCAATAATATTATGAATACAAATTAATATTTATAGCCAATAATATTATGAATACAAATTTAACTAACTTTTCATCATCAAAAAAGTTCATATTATTTTTTTCATTCTCAATCATTTCTTTATTGTTCTTTAACTCTTGTAAAATAAAAAATTCAAACAATACATTCATTCCCTGAAAAAAAAAATTTCAGCTTTATATTTTTTATTGGTAAGTGACAAATTTATGGGTTAAAACTAAATATCTAAAAAATATACTTAAATTTTCCTTTTGATATTAAATTAAAAATATTTATATTCTAAAAAAAGTGTTTATCATTAAACATTATTATTTTTTTTTTAATGTAAAATGAATAACAACACAAACAATTTTAATTTGAATGTGAAATTTGTGGTTAAATTTCAAGAGATCGATAATAAATAACCAAGTCCAAATTGTATGGTAAACTAATAAATTTAAATAAGAAATGAAAAACAAAATAATAATAAATCTAATTTTAACTTACTGGTAAAGATACATTTATTAATTGACACATAGGTAGCTTTTCAATTATTATACTAGGATTAACAATTTCATCATCAAGTAATCCTTTAATCACTTTACATATTGCCTCTGCCAGTTTTTTTGAGACTAAAAATAAATTTAATTATGATTTTATTTACTGTGTATTTGTATGAAAAATCTAATTGCAATAAAGTAAGTACAAAATTTTGTAAATGTCTTTCCTATAAATAATAATATAGCTAAGAAGCAAAAAATAAACAGCTATTAGAAAACATTTAAATAGAAAACTATTAGAATGTAGACAAGATTAATATTGCAAATTAGTTATTATAGTAACATTTTTAAAATTTAAAGAAGAATAAAAAATAAATATCTTCCGGGTGACCCATTTAATGTAAGATATTTATTATTTCAAAAACTATTAACATTTTTGAAAATATATTTTTACATTTCTTAAAATTGTTAAAATACTTATAACAGTTTTTAATATTTTTCAAACGCTTATTTTATTCAACATACATTTTAAATACTTTGATGTATAAAAATAGAATTTTGGATGATTAATTAATAAACAAAAAGTATTTATAGTTTAATTGAGAAGAATGGAATTATAAAGGTATATCCCACAAAATGTTAGTTCATTACATAATTTACCAAAAAACTTAAATAGTTATAACTCATAAACTACTCATCCAAATTTAAATTTAATTTCAAAAAATATTTTATTTTAAGGAATCTTAAATGTATGTTGTCATTCAAAAGAGAAAAAAACTCAAGAAAAGTGATAAAAAATAGTGAATAAAATAATTTTTTTCTAAAAACATAGTTTTGTAATGACTTAAAACTATATAAATAATATATTTTCAAAAACATTAGTGTTTTCTGAAATATTGAATGTTTTATGTTAAATTAATCACCTCATATTTGTAATAAATTATAAATACCTTTAATTTTATCAGAAAGTAGTAATTTTGAAACTAAATCTATTATTGCCATATTTATAGCTACAACATGAATTGATCCTGCTTTAGATATAATATTAAAGATGTCACTCAAAATAGTTTGAATCTCATAATATTGTTCTAAAGGATTATATTTCAAACAAACTTTTTCAATAGTATCAAACAGAATTTTATAAACATTTTCCAGTATCTAAAAAAATTATAATATGTGAACAAATAATTTATAAATTATAAATATTCTTAGTTTTTCAAAAATAATAATGTTTCTTACTTCAAAATATTTTTTATATGATGTTGATGATAGCATGTGCAAAATTAAATGGAGTCCAGCTTGTGTGACTTCTATTGAATGTGAATTGTGTATAGCTAATGTTACACATTGCCAGAATTTTACAGTAGTATTTATTTTTATAAAATTTATAGAAAATACACTATTAGAAAATAATTGAAATAATTTTGATAACAGATAAACATAACTGTCACGATCGTTAATAGAAATGTGGATAGAAGTAAAATCAATTACAGACAATTGAGTTCGAAAATTCTTTTCAGGATTACACCATGTAATGATAATTGGCCACGAATCTGTAACTACATTTTCTGCCATTTCTAAATTAAAAACATAGCAATTAAATATTTTTAAGGAAATAATACTATTTTATAATATTTATTTTACTTGTTATAAATTTAGAATAATCATTAATAGCACAATCATAAATATACGTGTTTTGGCATGAAAGTACTTCCAATAAACATGTTTGGCTATGAAATGAATTACTATGTAATGGGGAGAATCCCTTTTGACTAAGAATTTTTACTAGTTGACCAATGATCCAGATGGTAAATTCTGAAAAAAAATTGATTAAATTAAACTTAAATTATCATATAGAATATAGATACATTCTAATATTAAATTGATCAATAAATAATTTAAGCAAAATCAAATTGGTATCATTAAAAACATGAAAAGTAAGGTTCCTAAAATAATTCTATGGATTAATAATAATGTATTTTTAACTACATATTTACCTTTATAGTAATCAACACAGAATGCATTGCTTTTGATGCTAATAAAAGGACTAAACACTCCTTCTTGTTCTCCCATCTTACTCAGAACTTCACGCATAATTTTAGCATGCTCTTCCAATGACTCAGCTTCTTCATCCATTATAAATGTAAACATACTTTTAAATTTTCTCCAGAGATCAAACGGGAACTTTTGTTCAGCTACCGCAATATCCACATCCATTTTTTCCATTATTGTTTCAAAAATACTAATAAAATTATAGGTTGTTTTATAGAAGAAAATATTATTTATATATTATATATATTTAAACAAACTTGATTTTTTAATACTGTAAAAACATAAAACCCCATTAGGTGAATAGTATTCAAATATTAGGTACATACACGCTAAGTATACTTGATGATTAAAACGTGAGTTCAGAAATTTTTGATAATGTTTAAGTTACTTGCACTAGTTGCACTATAAAAAAAATTAAATTAGGTACCTATTATGATTTTTGAACTATGAAGTACATCACATATCATTTAAAATGATAAGCTTTCAAGTAAAAACAAAATGCACGAATTCAAATCCCGCCAAAAATTATTGTTATCTACATCTGAGCTCCACCAGGATGATAACATAATACAAAAAATATTATTCTATATGTACAATGTTTATTCTACCATTTCTACCTCTAGTAGCGTATTTGATTTAATTTTGTAAGGGGGGGAGCGGTACTAAATTTACGAGACCAAGCATTATACACTAGTTAAGTACAATATATTTATATATATTATATATGCTTATGTTCTTGAATATATATTCCTACTAGTCCATTTTATACTTGCATCTTTTACACATTGCATAATATCTTGAGAAAGGTAATTTAAATACAATAAAGTTACTGTAAAATAATATTATATTTATTAAATTATAAAATTAATATTTCTTTTTTTTATTTGTGAGAATTTATCAATAATTCTGTAAATATCTATAATTATTGATCTGTCCACTCGTAATAAAGCCAATTTGCTTAATATATTTTTCCCCATTGTGGATCTAAGCTATGTTTTTAATCTACATAAAATAAATGAGAAATTTTTTAAATTGCAATAGCTAAAGTTTATAAACATCGCTAAATACTAACTATTTATACTAATCATAGGCGTAATTAGTCCTTTAAGTTAGGGGGATAGATTCCTAAAAATGTTTAATAGTAAATTTTTTAATTAAATTATTATTTATTGTTTCTATTGGTGTTCACAACTGACTTGAATGGTTATTCGTTTATATGAAACACTCTATTTTTTTATGTTTTTTTAATATTAATGTAAAGACTGACCTTACTGGACAAAATTATATAATTGTTTAGTAAGGCCGGGTTGCGCCCAAGCGGATGGCACTTAGGATACGTGTGTTTGGTGTAGAAAAATAAATCGTCGAGTTATATTTTATCACTTTATTCGTTTAAAAGATGGACGACAACTGACACTCCGTCGTATCGACGAAATTAACATTATACAGATAATCTTTTTGTGTTAATCCGATTACGATCATCATATGGAAAAATTTTTCAATCGTAATCGGAGTATACCATAATAATGTATTATAGCTAATAAAGATAAACATATATATATATAATTCAATTTTCAATATTGCCACATTGACTTATTCATAAGCACATAGATTTACCCAAACATTTGGGGGGGGGGATAAGGACCACCAAAGCCCCCTTCTAGTTACGTCTATGATACTAATAAACTATGCCTGCAATTAGAATTTTAATGATTAAGTTATCGATGTTTTTATTAATATGAAAGATGGACGCATATAATATCTTAACTACAAAAATATGATTGATTAAAATTTTAAATGTAATATTTTTTTAATATAAATTTATAATATATACAAACAAATAACTTGGATAATGGGGGAGGGCGATCGCCCCCATCACTCTCCATCCAAATACGCCACTGTCTACCTCCATTATTTCTATGAATCCACGATCTTGGATTGTTATTGGATCCATGAAATGAAAACCACTATAACAGAAAATATTATTATAGAGACGAGAGATATAATGTGTTGGACTTTGGATTCTTTTTTAATTCTTCACATACGTATAGACACGTAGTTCTTTATGCTTTTTCCGAACAATACTGCATTATTATTCTTTAAATCATATTTTTATTCAACATTTCATCGTTTCTTACTACTGTCACGTCCAATATTGGGTTGGAGAAACCCATGACCATTCCAGATATAAAATCAATTGAATTGAATAATAGTTTATAATAAATACAGTGCATTTAATACACTTCTTATAGTTACTCACTTGATAATAGTGCAATAATAGTTAAGTATGTTTTCTGAATTTTGATATTGTACGTTCCACTTAAATACAATTAATTTAACAATTATAATTACTGTTAAAAATGTATAGCCATCTTAAGTTTTCAATAATGTAACAGATCTTTTAAGTAAGCACAATAATACTAATAATAAATAGTAATACGATTATTGGGATTCCTATGACGAAAGTTGAAAATCAAGCAAATATTATGCAAGAAATATAATCTATTTTAAATGTCAATTCCCAGTGGATGAAATTACTATTGTATTTCGAATGAATCCAAAAAACGATAATGATAAACTAATGAAATCCATAGTTCGTTCCCAAAAAAATTGATCTTCATATTATATCATGAGTAGGGAACGGATTTTATTGTAAATACATATTTTTATTGAAATGAGATATTTTAACTCTGATCAAATATTTATACGATTTAGATCATTCCAATTAAAATAAACCCAAATTTACTTTACATATTTTTACATATTTTGGTATGAATACATATTTTTACATATTTGATAAATAAGTACATATTTTAGTACTTATTTTAGTGATTTTTAATTTTTGACGACTTTAAGCATTATCTGTTTCATCTAAATTAACAAGATTAGCAATTTTTGACGACCATCAAATATTATCGTTATCTAAATGGCATTTACGTACTTATTTCCGGCACGTGGCATGCCACTATATAGATTAGAACTAGTTCAGTATCTCTTGGTAATGACTGACGATATAAATATAAAATAAGGAAGTGGTACCTACATTTTCGAGTATATAGGTACTATAGTATAAATGTACTCGACAATCGTCTTTAGTAAAATTCGTAGTTTCTATATATTTAAAATGTAATCTCGTGTATTAGTCAACATCTAGTTTATAATTTTAAAATGCCAAAAGTTGTGAAATCGAAATCAAAAGCGAATTTTTATTTAAAAGAGTTTCCTAACGAGACATACAACGATGTATACCTACATCGTTTGTAATACTTTTATTTATAAAATATATTTTTTTTTGTAATTTTTAATACCTACTAATACTTTTTTTCGATATACATATTTTTAATTTTTTTTTTTTACATATTTATGTACATATTTTGATTTTTTTATTACAATAAAGTCCGTTCCCTGATCATGAGTTAACCTCTGGTATCAATCTTACATTCTTACCATCAATTAGCTTTTATAAAAAGTTACCATCAGCCCTTAGGCGTCTATCCTCTAGAGAGGAGAGATTTAGTACATCCGTGACCGGTTCATAAACATTTTTGAGATTATCATTATTTAATAGGAAGCCAACATAGCTTAAGAAGAGTTTCTGCCTCATTCAAGACTCAACTAAGATTATTTCAACTCGAAGATAAGGATTCCAAATTATCGAGCCTTAATCAAGAACCGATCGTTTTAAGAATTATTAAAACAAGGTGTTTAGTTATGATTTATAAAGTAACAAATAAATGTCAATATGTAGTAATATCGTTTTAAATTCGAGAGAGATTGCTGGCTAGTAACAAAAATAAAATAACTATGACATCAACAACCAACAAAAATTTTGCGAATAAATACAGGATACCACACGATTTTGTTTCAGTCGTTAACGAGCTCTATACCAGTAAGCATTACAAAACTTTTACAACTCAAAAAAAATAATAAACATAAAGGAAATTCTTAAATGCATTTATATGTTGTTGTACGAAGCGCGCTCGTAAACAACAAAAATCTAAAAAAGAACAGAAGTCAACCCAAGATCAAGGGCCGACGGAATTTATCGAAGCCAGTAGATACGTAGATAAACCAAATCAAATGGACGTGAGTCCCGTCACCGACCAATCGTGTCAAACGGACGTGAGTCCCGTCGTCGACGTGTGCGTTACAGACCAACTTTGTCAAACGGAAGATGAGGACGGCAGCAGCGGCGAGTTGTACAGCAACGGCCACGACGCGATTGCCGTCGGTCACGAAGTGGTCGGACGCTATTACACCACATTATATAACAACCAGGAAAACGTTTGGGAACTGTACTCGGAGAACGCCCAATACTTGCAAACGAACGGGGACGGCTCGCGAACCGTGGCCACGGGCCGGCCGGAGTTACGCGAGCTATTCAAAGCGGTTGGTGCTAGTGGCACGTTGACCCGATTGCCGTTGATCAACGTGATCGGTGATGCGGCAAGTGCGGCGTCAACGCCCTCGGGCCCACTAAATGACACAAAGACATAATTCGATTCGTTCTGTTTCCCGGTCCGATCAAAGCCGTTCTTAATGCAGACACTTAATACCGTACCGAATCGGCCAAACGTCCCGGATAAATCCTCGGACGTCGTGGACGGTAGTAAGTGCCCGACAAGAAGTTGATGTTCGTTCGACGATGGTCGCGTCCACCGTGCAACGGCCGTCATCCACGTACTGTCCCGGCGCTCCGACCGGCCACGCCGCCCCGACCAGCTACGCCGCCGCCGTTTACCAGCCACTGTCGACCGGCCTGCACCCGAAGCCCTGGTTTGATCTATTAGAGCCCTCCACCGACTGTCCACAACCGTCGTCCCGTCCGCAGCCGCACACCCAGCGATCAAGGCCGTCAATTTCGTCAATTACATTTATACCTTAGTAAAACATCCTTAAATTGATTCTTTAAGGTTACTTCTACACTATCCTTTAGAAATCATATTGGTAAAGATTTTACGACTTTTTCGTTTCTTACGTTAGTAAGAAAATAAAAATAGCGCATTAGAAAATTCTGTGTCTTTTAGTACAAATAAAATCGATAACCTCAGTAAAAAACTGAACATAATGTAAGAATTTGTTAAAATTATTAATAAAAAGTTTTCACAAATGGAAAAAAAGTTGGCTAACTTTAAGAAACAGGTAGATGTATTAAAATTTGAAAATAATCAAATTGAACGAAAATTGTTGAGTAATAGTCAATAACTATTAAACATTTTATATACCTACCTACCTATTACTTTTCCAAAGTTATAGGTTCTGCATGTCTTTATGGAATTCGTGAGCAATAAACTTATAGAGAAATTCGTAATATCTTAATTTAAATGACAAATCCACAGGAAAAAATGTTTTAATTGATCCAAATTCGGAGATATTGTCTCACGTTTAATTTTATACTAACCTATAGTGACTATGTTTTTCCCGGCCAATATTGCATCATTGCTCTTTAAATCATACCTCTTCAACATATTTTTGTTTAACTAACTGACCACGGTCAATGGTCATTGGTTATGTCCAGTTATTAGTTAATGGTGGACTGAACGACCCTGTTGGGCCGCTCGCTGCTCATATACAATATATATTTATTAATCTTATTATTGTAAAATTATAAATTAAAATATTATTTAATAAATTATAAACAAGTAATATTATTATTGAATATAAAAACTCAGATTCCTGATTATTTTAAAATACCAGACCGTTAGACACTAAAAGCTATTTATAAAGAAAGTGTAGAAAATTAAGATATTTGGTATTTCAAGCGTTTGTATTGTCGTATTGATACAAGTTTAAGTTATTCAAATAAAAATTGTACAAATAATAAAAGTTATTCAATTCCAAAAATTATCACCAAAATTAATGGTGGATTTTCAGTAATGGATATAAGATTATGGCACAATTAGATTTACGACAATGTAATTGTACAGTACTTCACTATAATGAAAAATGGAAATATAATAGTCAAACAGAAATTGCTTGAGTAATATTACATATTCATTTAAACTGAAATATTCGAAAACAGACAACAATATATCTACTTTAACTTTTTTCCACTTAGAATCGTTTTTCGATTACAATGATATAAACATATTATTGTATTATAGTAGTTCTAAACCATTAAAATCGAAAACTGTTTAAATTATAAAATATATGTTAAATTGCATGTTTTTGTGATATTAACAAAATAAAAATAAAAATTAAGTTTACAAATTTAATATATTAAATAATTTGTATAAGTACAACATACGAGGAAGAAAATATATTATATTTAACACTAATTTTTTTTTTTTTTTTATCAGTCGTTATTAAAAATACATTACAATAATTTCATAAAATTATTTTTATTTTTATTATTATTAAAATAATTTACAATCTATACAACACATTTAAGTAAAATAAAAGTACTTATAGCTTAAAATAAGACAAAATATTTTAAAAGTGTTATTGTGTGTTAAAATGTTAAATTTGGTATTAGTGAAAGGTTAAAAACACGTGCGATTAGTATTTTTTGTATAATATAAAAAATAATTTCTTGAGATTAACATATTGTAAAATGGTTGAATAACAAATATCAATTTAATTTTAATAATAAATAATTGCAGAAAAAATTATGGTTTTTTTATTAAATTTATTGAAATAAAGCATAAATATTCAAGATAAATCTTGTATTAAACTTTTAGGTCTTATAGGAGCTGTAATAAAAAAATAAAGAGAATATTAAAATACAAAATAATGTATAAAATTTTTTTTTAATTATATAATATCTTGAAATATTAGGTGATAATTTAAAGTAGGTACTGGGCCACTGGGGATTTTTTTCCTTTATATTTTATTCATGAAAACATTTTTAGAATTTAAGATAAAACATATTTACTGCTTTGAAAATTATATTAGACACGAAAAAAAAAATGATTTGTTGTAAATCCAATACATTTATCTTTCCTATCCTACACTGAACTAAATTATTAAATCAATATTCAAACAGATTTTTGTAAATAATATGGTGTAATAAAATAAGGAAAACTTTAAACCGTATGTTTAAGGTAAGTCTAACCATATTTAATAAAATAAAATAAAAAGCAAACAATGATTATTGTTATTTATTGTTACTAATAGTGATTAAATCTAGTTTTGTTTATAACAGTTGTGTAACATTGTCATTTGTCACTAAACAAAAGAATCACGAAGAAACTATTCAATATAAATCATGAATTTCCTAATGGAAAATACATTTAGAGCATACTCCATCTATACCTTTAAAAAAGTACATAAAATTTTTAATAGTGAATGTGCTTGCTTTAAAAAATATGTTACATTCTTGAAACTTAAGTCGACAACAAACTTTTACTATTAATGATAATTGTTTAATTAATTTTATTTATTTTAGAAAAACATACAACCTACACTTTACAAAAAATATAACCAAACTATTGTCAAGTGAGTAACTATAGAAGAAAAGTATTAAATGTACTATATAATATTATTTATTATATATTATTATTCGATTTAATTGATTTTAGACCTGGAATGGTAGTGGGTTTTTGCAACCCACTATTGGATATGACCGTGGTAGGAAACCACGATTTATTAGTTAAGTATGGTCTGAAGAGTAATGATGTAATTTTGGCCGGGGAAAAGCAAAGAGGACTATATGAAGAATTAGAAAAAGATCCGAACATCCAATACACTGTCGGAGGTTCGGGTCAAAATTCCTTGAGAGTCGTACAGGTAATTTCAATAAATAACTCAAACAAATAACTTAAATAATCTTATTATTTTAAATAAAAACGTGTGTTCCGTAGTGGATATTAGGAGCGCGGAAGTCTGCCACGTTTTTTGGTGCAGTCGGCAATGATCAATACAGTGAAGTATTAGAACGCGAGGCGAATCGCGATGGACTGGATGTTAAGTATCAACATCATTCTGACAAACCCACAGGCAAATATTACATACATTTTTTTTTTTAAAAGATGTATAAGTACAAAATAAATATAAATATCCACTACTTCTTACAGGAACATGTGCAGTCATAATCACCAACGGTGGAAAAGACCGATCACTGTGTGCAAATTTATCAGCATCAAGATGTTATACTGACGACCATCTGGAACTCCCAGAAAATAAAGAAATTCTCGAAAACGCACAGTTTTATCTGGTGACTGTAAGTTTTTTAATTATATGGTATTGAATTACATTTTTAAATCGTCAAATTTAGTAGAAATCTTTTTTTGTTGTAATACATTTTTTATATTAAATCAATTGAATTTAAACGTTAGAGTATATTTTATCATTGTATAATAACTATGCCTCATTCAAAGTTAATAAACAGATAACATTTATTTTAATATAAATATTTTATGGGCTGAATACACTTATTCTTTTAATCAAAATGTTTATAACTTAACAGTTACAACTGATAATAATTGATAGACTTACGTTAACATAGTAATTTCGTCGATACATTTTTGAATTACAATTTTAATAACATATTAACATTTCTTTTTAGGGTTTTTTGTCGAATTTCAACACTGTAAAAATTTCAAAATGTACAAACGAAAAATCGTCCATGTTTATTAAATATGGCCTTATATATATGAGCATTTCGATTCGGTTGCTATTTTGCCGTGCAAGATATTATGGTCAGGTATCGAAGTGAATAAATGTAGTGTAATTGATTGATTAATAACTGATTCAAAATATGTTTAATTTTAGAAGGTAGAGCATTTGCTAAGGCGGCTGGCTGGGAAACATCTGACGCGGAAGAAATTGCAAGAAGATTAGTATTTTCAACTCAGGAATGATGGTCTCGTCTAGTAATCTTAACTCAGGCAGACAAACCAGTGATCGTAGCTTTGAGTAAATATTTTGTAAATATAATTTTTAAAGCTCCTAAAATTTTTACTTTTCTCAGGAAAACATGTAACAAATTCTATATTCCCAAATACCTGAGGAAGATATTGTAGACACTAATGGAGCTGTGATGCCTTCATTGGTGGTAAAACTGCTCACTTTAATTTAAAAATTTCTTTATTTAAAAACTATTTTATCACAGCATTCATAGCTAAATATGTTTGGGCTACTCACTAAAACTTGTATCTTTCTGGATAAATGCTGGGACCTATATAATAAAACAACTGGGATGACAAGGAGACGATTTCGATGTATAATATTTTATGTATGGAAAAATAGCAACCATGATAGAATCGATAATATGGATTCAAAATATATGATGCCTTAATGTTCCATAAATTGACGACCTCTTTCACCTTTGAATCTTACTCTTTCTTCAACAGTACTTTTTCGATATTCAGAAAACCTATGACATAAATATATGTTTTTATTATTTTTTACTCTTTGAGATTTCTAAATCAATATTTACAAACACTTCAACGCTAATAAATTGGCTATCGGTATTTTCAACACGTGTTACAATGACGGTTCATGTTCTTATATAAGTAATAATTATATTTATTTATCACGTACCTATACACTTTTGAAAAACGCAACTCAACCTTCATCAATAAATTTTCAGAATGTTAATGGTATTTTACGTCCAGACTATCGCCGATCGTCGTGTTTCAGAACTTTGCGTACCTAAGTTAGCCTTTCTGACTACAAAAAACATTTCTAGTTTCAGACTCATGGTAAAACATTTTATTTTTATCTACATGATTATAAATATTTAATTTTTAGTTTTCATTGATTCCACCTGGACGACTTTCAATGAGTTTTGACCGGAACTCTATAGCTGAGTATTATATACGTTTGGCTCTTTTCAATTATTATTAAATATTTCTTTATATGTTTTTCCGGCCAATATTACGTTTTGCTCCTTAGATCATATAGATTTAATATAATTTCGTTTTCTATCACATCATGTCCAATAATTGGGTTTTACAAGCCACGACATTCTTGGTCTAAGATCAATAAAATCGAATACTATGATTACACGATAATTTCTCATATTTACCTACCTGATGACGATTGCTTTAATACTTTGTGTATCTAGTTTTATATTATCTTTCCTCAAACTCATCTTACATTACTCGATAAATGTGAACCGGGTGAGCATAACTTATCCTCCGTGAAATGAATATTATACGCATAACCGTTCAGACAAACAACTTTTCTTAAAATTTGAAGTACTAGAAGGACATGAATTGATCTAGAGATTATTATTATTCGTAGGTGCGGTACTCAGGTATGTAATAGGTTAAAGCTACGTCGGTTTACGTACTTTGACATCGAAGTAAATAAGATTAAGTTTATATTTTAGAAGATAAGTTAAATAAATTAGAAGAATAAAATGCGCTTCACTGAAAAACCGAGTTGAATGCAGCATCCGATATTTCATTTCCGTCTTTCTGTAGTATAACAAAAATTTTACCTCCATTCTATTTTGTTGCGTGGCGTTTGTATATATAATGCCACATAGTAATTGTCCGTGAATTGTGTAGTCATGTGGATTTATTTAATTTTGTGTCTCTATATATCGAGTGCTATTTATTGTATTGTATATTATAATCGATTTAGATAAAATTGACATAATTGAACGGTTATTAGGTTTTGTGTTATTTATACTCGTATTTATATGTATTTAAATTAAATTTATTGTAGTTATTCTATATGGTTATGAAATCAGTCTAATAATTGTTAATGGATAAATTGACATATAAATAGTTAATTAGTTAGTACTTAGTAGTTAGTAGTACTATATTTTAATATTATATTCTATTCCTTTTGTATTTTTGTTGTGGTTTGAAATAAATCAATATTAAATTAATCTAATAATGTATTTTAAGTTATAAATTATAATATTTAACTTTTACACTTTATTAAATTAAAATTATTATAATGTTAAATTATCTAATTATAAAATAAAAATTACTTAAACTGCTAAGTTCCATTTGGTCTCAGAATATTTTGAGTAAAATTAAATTAATATATACAAATTATTTATGTATTTTATAAACAGGTATTATTAACGTTACTTCAAATTTAATGACAGGTACCTCAAATCTAGTTCAAGTTACCACGGTAAATTCAAAATATTTCTCTAAT